>NC_064831.1:80551343-81187113 GCF_024166365.1 Elephas maximus indicus | reverse complement strand
GAACAATGTGTACAATCAGATTTGGGCCCAATCCAGAGGGATCATAATAGGACCAATTGTGGAGTATGGCCAGTCTGGGAGCTTAGATGGGAGTGACTGATAAAAGATCAAGAGAGGGAGCCAAAGTCTTTAGAAGGAAAGTTGCTAAGCCCTGTTCTCTACATTCCAGGGAGTTTGGGAGAGGGGCATATTAATGGATCAATCCCCATTCCTTGCTTTCAAAAAACTCACAGTCAGGCAGAAATAAAGAGGTAGAAACAAGGGAAATGGTGGAGCAGGGCAGGGCCAGAGATGGGACACAGCAAGAACCCCAGCAAGCTGGTGCCTGGAAAGAGGGCGGAGCTGAGTTTGGCTCTTAGAATAAGCAGATGGTCAGGGTAGTGGGTGGAGGGAGGGCTGAGCTTCTCACCAAGGGATCAGAGGGTGAGGGGACTGGTATTGGCAGAAGTCAAACCCATGACCTGTGTCACGTTAGTTCTTCTAGAAGTTAGATGCCTTTCTGTTACAATGACTGAATGGATTGTGTGGTCTTCAAAGGGCATTATCTCCAGTATTATGATACAGTTGACTTACAGCTAGACTGGAAAAGATTCATCTTTATCTCCGGGGATGCCTAGATACCTGACTCTAACTCTTGGCCAAGATAAAGGCAGTGGGGTTTATGCTGCTGTTTAAAGTTTGAAACTCCCCCAACATCCCCCAGAGTCAGTTCATTTATGGATGGTTTTCAATGGTGTTCCTAGAGCATCAGCCTGGCTTGACTATACACCAGAGGGGCATGGAAACCCCACTGGGAACTTCTGTCTTGAGCTCTCCTGATAAACAATTATTTCCATCCACTGAGATTTCTGTGTGACAAAGATTTGTGCAGGTTTTAATAAACCAGTTGCCGTCAAGTCAATTCAGACACCCCACTTGTTTCAGAGTAGAACTGTACTCCATAGGGTTTTCAATAGCTGAAATTTTTTAAGCTGATCACCAGGCCTTTCTTCTGAGGTGCCTCTAGGTAGATTCAACCCACCAACCTTTCAGTTAGTAGCTGAGTCTTAACCATTTGTGAAAATAAAGGAGTATTCACATTTTAAAAAAATAAGATGCGCCTCATGGGTCAAATCTCTTAATCTTCCTACCCCTTTGACACTTACTCTTAAATTGTTATTTACCTTTTTATCAGGTATTAAGTACCTAATAGATATGATGTTCTATGCTTTTTCCACCTGAGTTTCCACACTGCTCTTTCCTCCATCTAGAATACTCTTTGTTTTTGGTATTGTAAAGTAAATACTATTAACATCTTAATCCTAAAGACTAAGAAACCAAAGGAGTCCTCTGGTGGCCCAGTGGTTAAGAGCTACAGCGAGCTACGGCTGCAAACTGAAAGGTGGGCAGTTCGAACCCACCAGCTGCTCCTTGGAAACTATGGGGCAGTTCTACTGTTTCATAGGGTCGCTATGAGTTGGAATCGACTCGATGGCAATGAGTTTGGTTTTGTTTGCTTGTTTGTTTGTTTGTTTGTTTGTTTAAGAAATCAGGATTCAGGGAGGTGGACTGACTTGTCTAGGTGGCAAAGGTAGTAAGGGGTAGGCAAGATTGGAAGCCAGGCAGTCCATCTCTAAGCACTGGCAGGTGTGGTAGACACTGTAGGTCACATTTCCAAGAGCCATTTTCCCTCTTCTTCCTTGCTAAGGGAACCTTGGTTTCTCTTCAGGTGCTCAAGAGAATTTGCAGCCTTCTCTCCCTTCCCCAAAACATGAAGCCTTAGGGGATGAAGCATAGTTAATTTAAGAAGGCCACTTTTGTGGATTGAATTGTGTCTCCAAAAATATGTGTCGTAATCCTAACCCCTATACCTGTGAATGTAATCTCATTTGGGAATAGGATTTTCTTTGCTGTGTTAAGGAGTCCATATCAGTATAGCGTGTATCTTAAAACTAATGAATTTTGAGATATAAAAATAGCAGATTAAACACAGAGAGAAGCAAGCACTAATGGGGGAAGGATAGATGCCCTATGGAGATCTCCAAGAAACCAAGGAACATCAGGGTTACAGAAGCTGAGACAAGGACCTTCCCCCGGAGTAGACACAGAGAGCCTTTGGTGCCCTGAATTCAGACTTCTAGCCTCCTTAACTATGAGAAAATTAATTTCTGTTCCTTAAAGCCACCCAGTTGTGGTATTTCTGTTACAGCAGGACTTGGAAACTAAGACAACCATCTTTGCCCAATCCTTCTTGCTGCGATTAATCCAGGGAGGGCAATAAGGCATAGGGCGACATCTGCCAGAGGACCCGGAGAAATATTTTCATGCCTAATAAAAGAGGGAACATTGCAGAAAAGGCACTTTCTTGCCACAATCCTTCTTCTTTTCTGCTTGGAAAGCCATTATGGGAGGTCATAGAGTTTGGAGCTATGGTGGTCATCTTATGATCTTGAAGCTAAGGCAAGACAACCACAGGTAGATGCCAGCCTTGTGCTTTGGTAACAGTGAGCCACTGAGCCAACTCTGGAACCACCTATTTTGAGAATTCTTGATAAATAAACAATAAATACCTTTATAATTTAAAATCATTGTTACCAACAGCCAAATGCATCCTACACACATTTGTTGTTGTTAGTTGCCAGCGAGTCGGCTCCAACTCATGGCAACCCCATGTACAACAGAATGAAACGTTGCCCAGTCCTATGCCATCTTTATGATTGTTGGTGTGTCTGGGTCCATTGTTGCAGCCACTGTGTATCTGAGTGCTTTCTAACCTAGGGGGCTCATCTTCTAGCACCATATCAGACAATATTCTGTTGTGATTTATAGGGCTTTCACTGGCTGATTTTTGGAAGAGATTGACCAGGCCTTTCTTCCTAGTCTGTCTTAGTCTGAAAAGTCTGGTGAAAACTGTCCACCATGGGTCACCCTGTTGGTATTGAAATGCCAGTGTCATAGCTTCCAGCATCATAGCAGCACACAAGCCACCACAGCACAACAAACTGAAAGATGGGTGGTGGCCTATACTCATACTGCCTCCTAAGAAAGAATTAAATACAGGTAAAAGATCTTCTGGTTCCTGTATGTGGCCATTTCTTAGTAGCAAAAGGTAAGACAACTTGGTATAGAGGAAAGAGCTATGTGCCAGAAATTAGGAGTCCCAGGTTCTGGTCTCAGGGCACGGGACCTTGACCAAGTCACTTCTCCCGTGGGGCTCAGTTACCTCATGTTTAAAATGAAGGGCATTCTAGGAGATCTCCCTCATCATTTATTTCACTTTCTATGTTGTAGTTAATGCCTTATACCGTATAATCTGTTATCATGTCTCCTTTCAAGGATAAGGCTTTCCTTGCTGGGATTCAAGGAGAGGTGAGGCACAGAGACCAAGGAAAAAATGAGACTTCTTTGGGCTATTTTCTGCACACCCCCACCAGAGATTGATGTGTGCCTCTGAGTCAGCACAACCGCCAGCCGTGAAATGGCAAATGCGTGCACTGCACGTCTGAGCAGGCTGGACCAGCCCACACAGAGAGGGGGGTTCACATCCAGTCTGTTCAGTGGACCCCATGGGGCATGTCAAAGGCTGTTACATTTCTGCAACCATCTGACTCCCCCTTCCCTCCTCCTCTGCCCTACTAATATCTGTGACATTTAAGCTTCCTTTTCTCTGGAAATGAAACCAATTCTTTGCAAAGTGAAAACCAGCACTTCTGCACCTGTGCTACATAAGATTTATAAAGAGGGATGCCTACAAAGAAGGTCCCTGGATGGCGCCAACAGTTTGCACTCAACTACCAACCTAAAGATTGGTGGTTTGAACCCACCAAGTAGCAACGCAGAAAAATGGCCTGGCCGTTACTCCCATAAAGAATAAAAATAAAACCAGTTCCATTGCCATCAAGCTGATTCTGACTCATAGTGACCATAAAGGACAGAGTAGAACTGCCCCATAGGGTTTTCAAGGCTGTTATCTTATGGAAGTAGACTGCCATGTCTTTCTCCTGCAGAGCAGGTCATGGGTTCAAACCACCAACCTTTTGGTTAGCAACTGAAAGCTTAACCACTGTACCTCCAGGGCTTCTTCCTGTAAAGATTATAGCCAAGAAGTTCCTATGGAGGAGTTCTACTCTGTAATACATGGGGTTGCTATGAGTCAGGACTGAATCAACGGCAACGGTGTTTTTTTGATTGGCCCACCAAGAATCATTCTAGCTGTGCAGTCACGAAGTCCACCAAGGACTTCAGCATACTCTGTCTGACTTGGTTCCTGGTGTTGGGGTAGAATGAAGTCCTTTGTGCCTCTGCCTCTCATTATATAGGGGTCATTCCTTGGAATTCTTGTCACTGCCTGGCACAGTAGGGTGGCGGCAGCCTTGCTCTTCAGCTCTTGGACAGCTAGCTATTCTGACCTAACAATCTATGCCTCAGGGAATAGAACACTGCCAGTCCCCCTGCTGGTGAAATCGGCACCTGACCTTTTGTCTTAGTCATCTAGCTCTGCTGTAACAGAGATACCACAAGTGGATGGCTTTAACAAATAGAAATTTATTTTCTCACAGTCTAGTAGGTTACAAGTCCAAATTCAGGGCATCAGCTCCAGGGGAAGGCTTTCTCTCTCTGCCAGCTCTGGAGGAAGGTCCTTCAGCTCAATCTTCCCCTGGTCGAGGAGCTTCTCAGGGACCCCGTGTCCAAAGGATGTGCTCTGCTCCTGGTGCTGCTTTCTGGGTAATATGAGGTCCCCAACTCTCTGCTTGCTTCCCTTTCCTTTTATCTCTTGAGAGATAAAAGGTGACGCAGGCCACACCCAAGGAAAACTCCTTTTACCATGCATCAGGGAGGTGACCTGAGTAAGGGTGGTGTTATAATCCCACCCTAATCCTCTCAACATAAAGTTACAACCACAAAATGGAGGACAACCACACAAAACTGGGAATCATGGCCTAACCAAGTTGACACATGAATTTTTGGGGGGACACAATTCAATCCATGACATTTTTCTACTAATCTGGCTGGCTGGGGCATCAGCAATGTCCCTCTCTCGCCTATGGATATGGGCAGATGAAGGCCTAGTGCCTCCTTTTCATTCACACCTTATTGGAGTGATGAATTTTGCATAAAAGTTTGTTCAAGGTGATATATGTAATGGGCATCTGGAAAAATCTTCCAAGGGTGAGGATAGCAAGGTAAAGAGAAGCAATAGACTTTGAAGACAGACACATCTGGTTTCAAATCCTAGCTCTGTCAATGACTACATTTGACAAGTTACTTAAAACTTGCAGGGCCTAAATTTACTCACCTGTGAAGTGGTGAAAATAATGCCTGCTTTGCAGGATTAGAAACCCTGGTGGTGTGGAAACCCTGGTGGTGTAGAAACCCTGGTGGTGTAGTAGTTAAGTGCTACGGCTGCTAACTAAAAGGTCAGCAGTTCAAATCCACCAGGCGCTCCTTGGAAACTCTATGGGGCAGTTCTACTCTGTCCTATAGGGTCACTATGAGTCAGAATTGACTCGACGGCAATGGGTTTGGTTTGGTTAGGTTTGCAGGATTGATACAAGGATTAGAAAGGACATATGTAAAATACCTGGCACGAAACAGACAAAAGGTAGTAGCTTACGGAATTATAACTCTTGGTGATAGTGGTATGATGGCTATAACTTGCTTTCGAATTACAAGAGCGGTAGCAGAGGTCATAGAGGGCAGTGGCAGTTTGGTGATAAAATTCTCACCTTCCATGTGGGAGACCCAGGTTAGATTCCCGGCCAATGCACCTCGTGTGCAGCCACCACCTGTCTGCCAGTGGAGGCTTGCATGTTGCTGTGAGGTTTCAGTGGGGCTTCCAGACTGAGACAGACTAAGAAGAAAGGCCTGGCAATCTACTTCTGAAAATCAGCCAATGAAAACCCTATGGATCACAACGCAACACTGATCAGTCTGCAACCAATCGCTGGGATAGTGCAAGACCAGGCAGCATTTCGTTCTGATGTGCCCAGTGTGGCCACGAGTTGGGGGTCTTCATGACTCAAGGGCCGCCGTGAGTCGGGGGCTGACTTGACGGCAGCTAACAACATTTCCTGGTATCAGGAAATAACCGACACTTCAGCAGCAGTTTCTTTTGCTTTCTATGAAGAAATCTGCACATGAGAAAATAAAGCTTCCAACCTCATTAATGAACACAAGGGGCGGTGGCTACAGGCAAAGACACTACATCGGGAACTGGATTTCAGCCTGCGTCACTTAAGGTCTCTGAGCAACACTTCCCTTTTCCCGTAAACTGGGAATTATCACTCTTGCTCACCCCACAGGGTTATTTCAAGGATCAAATCATGTTGTTGTTGTTGTTGTTGTTGTTGTTGTTGTTGTTGTTGTTGTTGTTGTTGTTAGGTGCCCTCGAGTTGGTTCCAACTTACAGCGACCTTATAGGACAGAGAACAACTGCCCCATAGGGTTTCCAAGGAGTGCCTGGTGGATTTGAACTGTTGACCTTCTGGCTAGCAGCCAAGCTCTTAACCACTACACCACCAGGATCGAATCATAGTGGCCACAAAAACCCCTGAAAGCCTGTACAGCACTGTGCCAATGTCAGTATGATGATTTTTGAGTACAACCGCATTTTTCTTGCGGGTTGAGGTCCATGCAAATATGCCAACCATTATCACAGACACAAGAAGGAAGCCACTGGGGGATATTTCCTATACTTACATAGCACAATAAGCAAAAAAACTGTGGCATCTTAGCAGCTCCCCCTGACTCGCTGTGTAAACTGCCTGTCTCTACCCTAGAATCATTAGGAGAGCTATTAAAAAATGCATATGCCCACACTTCACCCATAGAGATTCTGACTTAATTATCCTAGGACAGAGCCTGTGTTGTTTTAACAGCTCCTCCAGTGAGCCCAGTGAGCAGCAGGGCTTGAGAACACTCACCTAGAACAATGGTTCTCAACTGGTGGTAATTTTGACTCACCACCCCACCCCAGGTAATATTTGCCAATATCTAGAGACATTTTTGGTTGTCGCACCAATGAGGACAGTGCTACTGGCATCTAGAGTGTAGGGGCCAGGGTGCTGCCCAACATCCTACAATGCTCAGGGCAACTCCCACAACAAAGATTTATCCGGTACAAAAGTATCAACCCTGAGAAGCCCTAATCTGGATGGCCACACCAAGGACTGGTTCTAAAGAAAGTCAGTAGCTAATGGTCCTGTCCAAAAATGGCCCAGTAATATTTCTGGTCCCATACGCTCTCCAGAACCTTGCCACCGCTCCCCCCCGCCCCCCCCCCCCACCAGGTGATGGAGTTCATTTCCTGCTGTCTTGGGAATTGAGCAGATCTCTGTGACTGCACAGCAGATAGAATGCAGCGGAAGTTAACACTGCGGGGCTCCTGAAGCTAAGTCACAAAAGGCATCATGGTTTCTGCCCGGCTTTCTCTTCTCCATATATGCACTTCAAGAGCCCTGAGTTGACAAGTCAGAACTCTGGCCACTCTGATGCTGGTGAGAGAAATACTCATAGAATACCCAAAAGAACCCCAGCGGCTCCAGCAGCCAGTTCTTTGAGGATTAGGCACCAGACATGAGGAGATTCTAGCCCCTACCTTCCAGCTGCCCGAGATAATTCCAAGTGGAGCAGAGATGAACTGTTCCTGCCCAGACTGCAGATCCATGAGCAAAACAAATGTGCAGGTCTTGGTTCTACAGGGGTGTTTGTTTGTTTGTTTGTTTGTTTGTTTGTTTGTTTGTTTGTTTGTTTGTTTGTTTGTTTGATATGCAGCAGTAGATAACCAGAACAAAGTTCAATCATGATGACTCCATGAAAGATCCGTGTCTGAACCCCTACACTATGTCACTGAGGTCAAAGGTTTAAATATACTTGTATAAGGGATAAAAAAAAAAAGGGA
The DNA here is from genome assembly GCF_024166365.1 of Elephas maximus indicus. Classification (NCBI taxonomy): domain Eukaryota; kingdom Metazoa; phylum Chordata; class Mammalia; order Proboscidea; family Elephantidae; genus Elephas; species Elephas maximus. Next base: position 81,179,234 of record NC_064831.1, on the reverse strand, counting down.
TAAGACACTTACATTTTCCCAGCCCCTGCCCAGCCCTGGAACTTCCCCCTCCATTCCCAGTAAATACACCAGTTTATTTAAGAATTCCTCCCATTCACTCTTGTTGCATGTTCCATAGTCTGAAGGGTTATATTTTTTAAGAGCCTTGAGAGTTGTTTTTTTTTTTTTTTTGTCTCAGTAAAGTTTTTTCATGGTGGGGAAAAATTTGGTAAATATAAATAACTATTATATTTTTACTCAGAAAATATGTGAATCAATAGTTAATAAACATCTTTGGTTAACAAAATCCTCAAGGAGTGGGCATGATAACTGTGAAGAAAAAACCCTCCACATCTTTTGAAGCTCTCATTGTCAAAGGAAATGGTTTGCTATCAGGGTACACAGAGCAGCCCCTCCTTCCAGAAACTCCGAACTCAGGGCTAAAGACAAAGTGGCTCATCCATCAGGTCCTTGATGCCCACCTAGGATTTGCATATAAAACAGTTCAAGGAAAATCTTTCAGGACATCAGAGCCATATATCCATCTCTGAGCTGCTATGCAAATTCAATGCATAATTTATTCTAATGAATCCGCCTCATCTGACATTGCTCTGTGTCCTTGATATTAAAAAAAAAAAAAAAATGTCCTTGATATAGCTGGTGAAAACATTGAGCCCCAGGGACCCCCTGTTAGGTTGTGAGTCACTGTCAGCTCAGGAATTCCCAAGCTTTCTACTGCAAATGACGAGAAAAACTAACAGCCAATGAACTACACACCGAGATGAAAACCTTGCAGACAAAACACAGAACTCTTCCTGAAAGTGGGGCTCTCTTTCTTTTCTCTTGGTCAGCATGAAGATGGGGAAGAGCTCACTATTCTGGATTAAGGAGCACTTTAACAATAATGGAAAAACCTTGGCGTCAATTTTGCAAATGTAGGAAGAGGGAGAACTATTGGCCTGCCCTGTGCATCACCAATATTAAGTGCCACCCGAGCTGCAAGGAAATAAATCTCTGAGATGCCACCTATTCAATGTCATTTGAAAGAATCAATTGGCTTAATATGCCTGGCAGCCTGAACCTCCCACCTTTAAAGTCATTTCTATGGGTGATTCTTTTTTTTAAGTATACCTGAAAAATATTCAAATATAACCCAAGGGGGTGTCTTCGTTACCCAGCATTTCAATAACAGAAATACCCTAAGAGGGTGGCTTTAAAGGACAGAAATTTATTTTCTGACAGTTTAGGAAGTTAGAAGTCGGAATTGATAATGTTCTAAGCAATCTTAAGAGAAGGCCTGCTCCGTGGTCATAGCCTCTTTTGCACAGATTGTGCATGACAGAAAGCAGTATGGCGTAGCAGATTGAGCACAGACCTTGAATTCAAACAGATCTGCATTCAAATTCTAGCTCCAGTACTTACTAGCTGGGTGGCCTTACATCTAGCTCTCTGAGCCTGTCTCTTCCTGTGTACAAATAGGTATATGGGGACATTGGTGGTTCAGTGGTAGAATTCTCGCCTTCCATGCTGGGGATCTGTGTTCAATTCCTGGCCAATGGACCTCAAGCACAGCCACCACCCATCTGTCAGTGGAGGCTTGCATGTTGCTATGATGCTGAACAGATCTCAGCGGAGCTTCCAGACTAAGACAAACTAGGAGGAAAGGCCGGGTATCTACTTCTGAAAATCAGCCAGTGAAAACCCTACTGACCACAACGGTCTATCATGGGGATGGTGCACGGTCAGACAGCGTTTCATTCCATTGTGTGTGGGGCTGACCCGACAGCAGCTAACACTACCACCAATGGGAATAAAAATCGTCTACTCTCATGGCTACTATGAAGACTACATGAGATAGTATGTGGAAATGCTGGCCCTCAGGAGACCCTCAAATCACTCACTTCCCCAGATACACTTGGATACTCATTTTCATGAACACAAGGGGGCCTCACAAGGCCATAGGAAGTCTGTCTCCACTCAGGTGGTCTGCCTGCCTGTCTTGGACTGAGACATAGCACATGCTTAGAAAACACTGGAAGCAAAATGACAGAAAAGAGGACTTTCCAGATGAGGACCGTGATCCCTCAACTCCCAGCCTTTGCTCTGGGAGCCAGTGGGAGTTGCCGCCTTGTTCAGCTCCGCTAATGAGGCTTCCGGGCACCAGGGTGGCAGAGAGACTGGCAGGGCATGAAATCATTACTGACATTCCCCGTTTGGACTAATAGGAACCCAGGGCCTCGGGTGGGAATACCACAAAACAAATTAATGTCTTGGAAAATTTTTGATCAGTTGGGGATGGTTTCACTTTGTTTTCAGTTCTTGATTTTGGTTTGTTTGCTTGGGTGTTTTTTCTGTTTGTTTTTGTTTTTGTTTTCCTTTTTTAATATTACTGTTTAAACTCAAAAGCATATAGCAGAAATGTTTCAATATTTTTAAAAAAGCTGTACTGAAATTCTGTGGGTGTCTAAAAACTCTGGGTGATACTCTTGCTTCTCAAATCATTCCTTCTGTTCGTATATACTCATATGCTGGCACTGTTCTGATCATTTTAAATGGTATTTAGTTAAACGCAAATGGATAAAATAATTTTTAAAGGCCCTCAGGGACAATTGTTCTGAAGAAATTCTGAGGAAATTTGCGTTATTTAATATGCCAATCATACTTAGAAATAATTTATAGTGGCTCGAAATCAGTGGCTGGTAAACTACACCCCACAGGCCAAATTCAGATGGCTGCCTTCTTTTGTAAATAAGGAGCCCTGGTGGCACAGTGGTCAGGAGCTCAGCTGCTAACTAAAAGGTCGGCAGTTCGAATCTACCAGCCACTCCCTGGAAACCCTATGTGGCAGTTCTACTCAGAACTGACTCAATGCCAACTGTTTGTTTGGGTTTTTTTTTGGAAATAAAGTTTTATTGGAACACAGTTATGCACATTCATTTACATATTGTCTATGGCCGCTTTTATGCTACAGCAGCAGAGTTGAACATTGTAACAGAGACCAGCTGGACCCACAAAGCCTAAAATATTTATATTTATATGGGAATCTTTAGAGGAAAAGTTTGCCAACACCTGCTCTAAAGCAAATATTGGGAACCAGAATTGCTCAAGGTATTTCATAGTGCTTATCCCTACAGTAGTCCCTGTGGCACAAACAGTTAATGTGCTTGGCTGCCAACATAAAGATTGGATGTTCAAATCCACCCAGAGGTACCTCAGAAAAAATGCCTGGCAATCTACTTCCCCCAAAAATGGAGCCCTTGAAAACTGTGTAGACCACAGTTCTACTCTGACACACATGGGGTTGCCATGAGTTGGAGTCTACTCAACAACAACTGGATTTTGGTTTTATCCCAATAGTAATTAAATAATTCTCTGTATTTATCTAATACCAGCTTGTCCTGCTCCATATAAGTTCTTTGAGTGCCAGGGCCTGTGTCTGTCTGGTTCAATAGTGTCTCCCTAGGGACTAAGCACAGAGATCAGCACACAGCAGACAAGAAATATTTGTTGATTGAGGGAACTAAGTTGCTAGCTAGATTTTGAGCTCTTGAGGGTTGGAAGTACATCTTGACCTTGAGTCAAAAGCTGACTTATGGTAAGTTTTCAATAACTGCATGTTTGCTGAACGATCAATAGCATCCCTATATTTATAGACGGGTATGTTTGGTACAACATTTAGTGACTGGGATGAGCCCTTGTGTGTATTATGATGAATCTCTTCTATTTTATGCCATTTGGGCCCTTCCTCTCTCAACTTCACAAACTCCTCTGCCTCGAGCCCTGGTTCTTGCTGCTTAGCTCTGATGGTGCTCATCTCTGGGGTCATTTACAAAGCTGGTCCTCCATCCCAGGAGTCCGTCTGTAAGTAACAGCATGGTTCCCAACAGCCTGCAGAGGCTCAGCTCGTGTGTTGATGCCCATCATTCATCCTGAGACATGTGGGCACACAGCCCACCAACATTAACACTTACATAAAAAGACACCAGAGCAGATGCTGTCAGATTCTGGAAGGAGACAGAGAAACAGACCACATGGAAGAGACCTCTGGCCAGCCACTCACAAAACTCCATTATTTAGACATGGAAGATGGTTTAATTTAAAGAAGAAAGAAATCTGACTCCCAGGGAGGCAATAAGAAATAGAAAATGAACTAAGAGCTTAGGAGTCAGACAGACCTAGGTAGGAATCCAAGCTTCACTATTTACTAGGTGTGTAAACTTGAGCCAATTAATTAATTTCTCTGAGATATAAATTCCTGAATTGCCAAATAGGTATAAAATGATAACTTTGCAGGGTCATTGTGATATATTTCAGGGGCCTATGACAGAAGCGCCTTGGAAGAAAAGCCGACAATCTGCTTCCAAAAGGTCACAGCCTTGAAAACCCTTTGGAGCAGCTCTACTCTACACACATGGGGTGGCCATGAGTCAGAACTGACTCAAGCGCAACTAACGACGACAACAGCGATGGGTCTATATAAATCTTATTTCTCTTCCCGCTTTGGATTTTTAATGCCCTAAAGAGAATGATCTTTGAAAATTTCCACTTACCAAGCATTCCTTTCTTGGAACTGGACAGACACATGTCCTTCTCAGCACTGGGCAGGGCAAAAGCCACCACAAATACCTCCACTCCATCAGCCATCAGGGCCAATCCCAAGACGAAAAAGAGGATCCACTGGAAGCGCCCATGGCCACACTCCTCGATGATGGTCTCGTACTGATGGGCCAACTGCTCCTCATCCTCCATCCTCTCAGCCATCAGATCTGCCTGGCTCCGAAGGCCATCTGCCCTGGGGGCTGCCATCTTGGCCTGCTTGACCTTGACATCGTCTGGGTGAGGGATGCCCTGGTACTCACCCTCATAGATCTCATCCTCCTCATCATGGCCTTCTGTAACATCACTCTGAGCGTCCTCCTCTAGGTTGGATTCATTGCCACGGTAATAGCCATCGTTGGGGGCATAGCCCTCGTAGTTGTCCTGATATTTGTAGTCATCCATCCCTTGGTTCTGGGACTGTCTGGTTGCCTCTCGAGCTATATCCCGTGCACCATGGTAGAGGTTCCGGTTGTTTCGATAACCATCATCCATCATATGTGTAAAGGTTTAAGTGTGGAATGTGTTCATTGACTTGTTGGGTTAAAGTGACACCTGTATTCTCCCACTTTGTCTCCCAAATGGACTTGATTTGTGCAAAGGCAACCTAAATGTCCTTTTGCATTCAAGGTCTATCGGAAGTCTTCAGTGACCGAGAGGTGTTGTAGAGGGAGGTGTTGATTAGAAACAGGTCCAGCTGTCTTCCTTGACAAGGAGCAAGCAGGACTTAGCAGATTGCTTGCTGGCCTGCCTTGTTCTGCTACTGAAGGTCATGCCCTAGGAATACGCAGAAGGGAAAAAGAAGACTGTTACAAAATGCTGAAAATATTACAAAATACTCTCAGAATTAAGCAAATACATTGATACATGGCTTCACGTGCAAGGTGGAGGAAATCTTGGTTAGATGTTCATATTCATAGAAAATGAATGAGGATTGAATCAGTGGGACTGGAAGAGAAGAGAAAGACCAGTAGTCAGAGGCCCTTCCAAGTTTTTATTAATCCATAAAAGAGGCCAAATCTTACACAAGAATAAAATATAAAATGGTCAAGGGATTTTTAATACAAAACAACTCTGTGCTACAGATTTTGGGTTGTTGTCTTGTGCTGTCGAGTCAATTCTGACTCACAGCAACTGATTTTATACTAGGAAATAGCAGAGGTTTGCTACCACCCAGCTTCTAAATTTAAGAAGTGGTTGTATAATTTCACATGTAGAAACTTATGGTAGAGAAATACCTGGGACAATTTACCCTGAAGCTCAGTTACTTGTGAGCCTTGGTGTTGTGATTTCAAGGCGCTCGGACCTAGTGCTTGACCTGAATGTCCAGACAGTTACAAAGCAGCAACAGGGAACTCAAGACCTAGAGCCAGAGAACTTGGGTCTGGAACTCAGTTCTGCCACATAATAACTGGGTGACCACACACACGTTTTTCTGAGCCTCAATTTTCTCATCTATAAAATGGGGATGATGATAATTACTTAGCTCATATGATTTTGCGTGAAGTGCTTAAACAGTGCCTGACAAGCAGGGCAAATACTATTCGAACCTTGATATTATTGGTGCTTTTTTCTCTGGTTCCAGTTCTGGAAACCAGAACGCTGCCTTGTTTCTAGAGCCAAGACCCTGCCCTTATCCCAGTTCAATCACTGGATCCCTAGGCTGACTCTTATGCCCAAGAGTCTGACACCCTGCCCTAACTACCTTCCAAGAATCTCAGTTCTTATAACATGAGTAGCCCCTATTTCTTAAATGCCTACTGTGTGCCAGAAACTGCTAAGTGTGTCACATTCTTCATCCCTAATTGTCACAACAATCCATAAAAGAAAAGAAAAACCAAATGTATTTGTATCTTCATCTTACAACTAAGGAAACTGAACCACAGACAGGCTTAATAATGTGATCAAAATCATAACCCCAGGCCTACTGAGCCCAAAGTCAGTTCTTCCCATCACCCCCATGTTTCCCAGATGGTGTTCCAACGGACTGTAGTGTTAGATCACCGAGTAGCTTTAGAAACCCAGGTGCAGAAGGGCTGGGTTCAGACTCAGGAATCTGAGTGTTGACACAGCTCCCCCTAAGGCACTGAGGCCCAGGCCCTGCAGAGCAGTCCCTCAGGGGTAGAGTCCAGGCCCAGCCCCTCCTACCCCCTACACCCCACTCCCACTCAACTGCCAGGGATGGCTGCTCAGATCTCTCTGCCTGGGGGCTGTCAGAAACCCACTCTCCCAGGCAACGAGTGCATAGGCTCTCAATCCATCCAGGCTGCCCTGTCACCACTGAAAATTCCCATGTCCTTTCACCAAGCTTAGCAGATGTGGCATCACCACCTCCTGGGCATGTGCCATCACCATGGTTGTTGGACCCTCCCCTCCCTGGGTGCATCCCTGAGCCTCGGCCCCACACCTTGGATGGACTCCAGCTCTGAGACTCATCTGACTCAGACAACACAAGGCATTTCCTTTTGGGTGGATCCCAAGGGCCCAGGGTTCTCAGACCAAGGTGCACCAGGAGCACTCAGGGAGGGGGGCTCATTAGAAATGCAAATCCAGGGCCCCACCTCCAAAGACTCTGATCTTGCTGAGTCAGGGTAGGGCCTAGGAATCTGCATTTTTACAAACACCACGGGTAATACACACTGTAGGTAGACTACACTTTGAGAAAGAGTGCCATAGGAACGAGCAAGAAATAGTAACTAAAAACTGACACACACTTCACCCTTTCACTATTCCCAGTAAATAAATTTATATTAGACCACGCTGGTCTGAACCATGTCAGATTAATACTCTTAAGTCTGTTTTTATTATATTCATTTAGGAACCACAGAGGGGATATAAATCACATACAAACAGCCTGAGAGTTTGCAGAGTGCTATAAAAAAAAAAAAAAAACAGAGAAAAAATGCCAACTGCCTGAGAGCTGGTATGTTATTTCCATCCTGGGGACTCTGCAAAAAAATGTCATGAGACAAAAATAAGAAATGCATGAAATGTCACTCAGGGCAAAGGTCCTGGGACTTGTTTTACAGCAAGAAGTAGATCCTCTTCAAGATGAACTCAGCTCCATGGTCCAGTTAAATAAACCACTGTGAATGTCAAATGCAACAGAGCAAAGGGTCATCACTGTCAAGTGTTTTATTATTTCTATTTCACTGAGAAGTGCCAAGTTATTTCTTTAGCAAAACATATTCTAGAGAATACATCTAGTAATGATTTTCAACCCACCTACGGTTTATCAACTAAACAACAATAATAAAACAAACACAAGAGCAACTATTAACCAAGTTACACTATGCCAGCTACTTAGGCCAGCATTTTATAAGCAATACATCATTTATTCTCATTTCCAACCAGTGGGAGGTAGGATTATTCTCTCCATTTCATAGACGAAGAATTAGAGAGCTAAGAGGATTAAAGAATGTGCTCAAATTAATTCAGAGAACAAGTATCAGGGCTTGGATACGAAGTCGGGTTCAAACAGAACACTGGAGATGATGTACAGTTTAAGAAACTGAGGCTCCAAGGAGATAAGGGGTTTAATCAAGGTCACGTGCTGAGTTGTTGGCAGAGCTAAGGCTGATCTTGGGTTTTTGACTCCCAGGTTAGGGCTTGTTTGCCCATCCTCAACAAACAGTCCCTGGGATCTTTGGTGCTTAAGGCATTGTACTAAACATGACATGGCCTGTTCCCTGATCTCAAGAGGCTGCTGGTCTACCCCTCATGAGTAAGTTAGATTAAAATAACACAAAGCATCATTACTATCTTAATTATTAATAATATTATCTCATTTTTTAAATGTTGCCTTGTAGTTCTGTGCCAAGTACTGTACTGAGTTGTTTATCACGTGCTTTATCACTTCCAACCTGCACAACAACCTATGAGACAGAGACTATTATTACACTCATATTACAGAAAACAAGACTGAGGATGTCCAAGCTAGATAGATGACCCAGGGTCACATCGCCAGTCAAAGAGAGGCTGTGCCTTTAACTACCTACACAGATAGTAAGTTCTCCAAGGGGATTCAGAGGAAGGAGAGGTCACTATGGGCTGAGATCTGCTAAATTAGCATCCTAGATTTCCAATCTCCTATTCTAGTAGGATTTCCAACTGCAAGAAAAGATTCAGAGAAGCAAACAAAGGAGAGGAGGGCACTGCAGGCAGGAGAACAGGAATAAGTAGAGGCAGGAAGGCAGGAATGGCTTTGCTTGTTTGGGCAGCAATAAAAAGGCTAGTCGGCCTACTGTATATGATCCAAAAATGGAGCATTATGAGAGATGCAATGCGGAAGTAAACAGCAGTCAGTCTGAATGCCCTGCTAAAGGGCTTGGAATTCTCCTTTGAGCAAGGGGAGTCAGTGAATATTGGTAAACCAAGGCTTCAAACCCTTGCCAAGAATTTGCATTTCTAACAAGTTGCTGGGCAATGCTAATGCTGCTGGTTAGGGATCAATTCTGAGAACCACTATTAGTGCAGTGATTCTCGAAATTTACTATGCATAAGAATCATCTGAGGATCTTGTTAAAATGTAAATTCTGATTTAGTATATCTTGGGTGGAAATGCAAATTCTCAGCAGAGGTTCAAACCGGAAGACCCGGTTGGAAGCCCTGTGGTAAACTGAACAGAGCAGTGTGGAGAGCCAAGCAGTGATCTGGAAAGGTTTCCCTAGTGCGGATGTGTATGCTGGTTTTAGAGAGGAAACCTAGGGCACTGAAACCAGGAAGAAGTTTTCGCACGTGTGTGTGTGTGTGTGTGTGTGTGTGTGTGTGATCAGGTGACATGGAGGGAGCAAGGATGCCTGGGACAATGATGACTCCAGTGCCCCAAATTCTGAACTGAAGATCTTCCCAGCAAGCACCCTACAAATGCTGTTTAATGAGGACAAACAAAAATTGTTTTTCAAACCAATCTGCCTTTTTGGTGTGGTGGTAGGATATATAGCAGAGTAGTAGTTCAAGAGCACAGACCTAGTGTCAGAGAGTCCTGGGTTCAAATCTAGACTCTGCCACTTCCTAAAACCTGTGTGCAAGCTACCACTCTGTGCCTCAGTCTCCTCATCCGTAAAATATTTATAATAATGTTCCCTATATCATAGGCCATTGTGAGGATTTGGTGAGATAATCCATGAAAAGAGCTTAGCACAGTACCTGGCACACATGTGATCAATATAAATTTGATCTTATTATTATTATTGCTATCATTATCATTATTACCTGGCTGAGTACTGACAATTAAAACGTAGCCAGGATCTCAGCTTGAGCCCAGCCTGGCTTCTTCCGAGATTTGGAGCCCATCTGGGCTGGGCTGGGCTGGGGAATTAAGTACAGAAAAAAACTGACAGGTACTCACTCATGAAAACTGCTGCTTCTCAAAAGTGTCCCAGGGCTTGTCTCTCCAGTACCCTCCTTTAACTCTTGCATTCAATTACCCTCTGGGTCTATGCTACTTGATTCAAAATTGTTGTGTGGTAAATATTTGTTGGGTGATTAAACCTCACAGGGAACAAAGCTAAAAATAATATTACAAATTACATAACACCACCCCAAATGTGTTCTGTGGAACATTAGGCCCCAAATGTGCTCATTTAAGAAAGAATACCAAGAGCAAATAAGTGTGGGAAAAGTTTGCATACTCTATGAACACACCCTTTTGGAGATTCACAAAGCACATTGCTATATTAAAGGCTGTGAGATGACCTGAATTAAAATAAATTAGATACCACAATGAGATACCACTATAAACCCAGAGACCGACAATAGTAAGTGTTGACAAGAATGTGATGACCTGGAACACTCATACGTTGCTGATGGGAATGTAAAATGGTTCATCCACTTTGGAAATAGTTTGGCCATTTCTTAAAATGTTAAACATACACTTACCAAAAGATCCAGCAATTTCATCCTAAGAATCTACCCAAAAGAAATAAAGACCATGTGCGGACACAAAGACTTGTATGCAGACTTGTATAATAGCCCAGAGTTGGAAATATAAATGTCCATCAACTGGTCAATGGATAAACAAAATGTGATACATACATACAGTGGAATACTAATCAGCCTTAAAAAAGGACCAACTACTGATACATATTACAACATGGATGAACCTCAAAAACGTTATGCCACGTAAAAGAAGCCAGATGTAAAAGGCCACATATGGTATGATTCCATTTACATGAAATGTGGAAAAGACAAATATATAGAGACAGAAAACAATAAGTGGTTGCCAGTGACCAGGAGCAGGAGTAGGGATTGGCTGTAAATGAACCTGAAGGAAATTCTGGGGGTGATAGGATGACTAAAAATCATTGAATGGTACCCTTACAGTGAGTGAATTTTAGGGTACTGTAAACTATGCCTCAGGGATATGGGTGGCTCAATGGTAGAATTCTCAACTTCCTTGTGGAAGATTCATATTGCTATGACGCTAAACAGGTTTCAGTGCAGCTTCCAGGCTAAGATAGACTAGGAAGAAAGGCCTGGCCATCCATTTCCAAACACCAGCCAATAAAAACCCAATGGATCACAATGGCCCAATGCGCAACTGATCACGGGGATGGCACAGGGCTGGGCAGCGTTTTGTTCTGCTGTGCATGAGGTCGCCGTGAGTTGGGGGACCAGCTCTACAGCAGCTAACAACAACAAGAAAACTATACCTCAATAAACCTGCTGCTCAAAAAAAAAAAAAAAAACTATTTAGCTTAGTGAAATCACTGTTTTCCATGATCATGGGCCTCTTTTTCCTTGGAACCCTTGATATAGGGCTTGGAATATAGGTTTTTCTAAGTAGTTAAGTACAGACTGTCTACCTAGAGCATAAGCTCTACTCACGCTAAGATTGTGTCATGCCTCAAGAGCCCATTTGGCAAGCATCCTGGAGTCTATTTGCATAAGAGACCAAGAGCTTCCTATTGGAAAAGAGAATCAGGGAATACAGGCTGGTCAAAGTACAATGGGCCACTGTAGAGAGAGAGATCATTGTGAGATTTTTTTCACCAGATTCATTCAAATCTTGATAGGACATCAAGAACCCATAGCATAGAATATCAGTGCAAACAACAGAAAATGCTCCCCTTAGCAAAGATATCAGCACCCCCTGCACCTACCCCTGGAATGCTGAGCATACTAGTTGGACCGTTTGGCAGGAGCCAGTAACAGCTGTGCCTTCTGTTGTAATTGGCCATGATAGGAGACTCACCACACTGTGTCAAGGCAAAAGAGGAAAATAATGGAAACCCTACCCTTAGAAAGACTAGTGCACTGATACATAAGATAACTTTGAGTACTCCTGTAACTATTGGGCAGGCCTTCAGGGGGGATGACAGGGACATACAGGGACAAAGCCTGAGGAATGTTATTTGAGAACCTTCTTGTAAATCTGTTGTGCATGAACAAGAGAGAGGTGAGTCAAAGAATTCAGATGGGCATTAATTATGCCAGTTACTTGGTAGACACTCTTACTTCAGTTCCCTCCCAAATTGGGTAGATCATGCCAATAATGGGTATAAGGGAGGGTAGGAAGACTCATTACAAAATATTGTCAATTGTATAAGAAAAAGACCTCTGGACCAAGAGATGAAAGCCAAATCAAACCCGCTGCAGTTGAGTGGATTCTGACTCATAGCAACCCTATAGAACACAGTAGGCCTATACGGTTTCCAAGGTTGTAATCTTTAAAAGGAAACCCCGGTGGTATGTGGTTAAGTGCTATGACTGCCAGCAGTTCAAATCTACCAGGTGCTCCTTGGAAACTCTGTGGGGCAGCAATAGGTTTTTTGGGAGGGGAGGGGGTTAATCTTCAGAAGCAGACTGCCACATCTTTCTCCTATGGAGCAACTGGTGGATTCGAACCATCAAACTTCTGGTTAGTATCCAAGCGCTTAACCACTGCACCACCAGGGCTCCGGGTCCAAGAAATAAAACCCTTTGCTGTCAAGTTGATACCAACTCATAGTGACCCTAAAAGACAGAGTAGAACTGCCCCATAGGGTTTCCAAGGAGCACCTGGCAGATTTGAACTATCAACCTTTTGGTTAGCAGCTGTAGCTCTTAACTGCTGTGCCACCAGGGCTCCTGGGACCAAGAGACAGAGGACCTGAATTATAGTCCTATCCCTGCCATCAAGTCATTGCGGGACTTTGAACGAGTCACTCACCTTTAGGGCCCTCAGCTCCTCAGCTCTGAAATGAGGGGCTGTGCTGGGTAATTTCTAAAGCCCTTTCTAGCCCTCTGACTCAATATTTTCACGTGTATCTGTGAAAATGCTTTGAAAAGAATCTAAGCGCTATATACCAACCTAGTTATTATTACTTTAACCTCTAAGAGTGCATCTTTCTATTTAGAAGCAACATTTACAAAATGCTTAACCATTTTTTGCCAATTTGATGGCTCTTTACTCTTCAACATTTAGAATTACTTGAAGAGATTCCGTGGAATTGTGCACATATCTCTAGCCTCCCATTACACTGCAATTATTTATATCTTTGTTTATATTTCTTTCTCTGCCAGGAGATGGTGAGCAATTCCATGATAGATACAGCACTGAGTTTCACTTGTCTTTGAGCGTCCAACACCAAATGCAGACTTAAACATAGTAGGTCCTTGACTCTGTTCACTGAAGGAGGCTAATAGTTACTCAGTGGAAGCTGAAAGCAAGTCAAAAACAGTCCATGAGCCAGAGTGTCCCTACTCTCACTGTAAAAGGCCAACTTGCTTAACGTGGAGCCCTGGTGGCACTGTGGTCAGAGTTTGGCTGCTAACCAAAAGGTCAGCAGTTCGAATCCACCAGCTGCTCCTCGGATACCCTGTGGGGCAGTTCTGCCCTGTCCTAAGGAGTCACTAGGAGTCAGAGTTGACTTGACAGAAATGTATTTTGTTTTTGTGTGTTTGCTTAATGCAGTGTTTTACCTTAAAAAAAAAAAAAAGCTGGACCACCTGACATCCTGATGAAATACCCCTTCACCAGGAGCCAGGCCAGCTCAGAGATTTTGCTGTCTCACTGTCCTAACCAGCTGGCATCTAGTTGATTCTGCCTTATGGTAGCCCCACATGTTGCAGAGTAGAGCTCTGCTCCATAGCGTTTTTATGGCTGGGATCTTCTGGAAGCAGACTGCCAGACCTTTCTTCTGAGGCACCTCTGGGTGGGTTTGAATCACCAACTTTTTGGTTAGGAGTCAAGCGCTTAGCCATTTATACCACCGAGGGACTTCTCTTCCCTTCTCGTCGACCTTCTGTTAACACCAGCCAGCTCCCAGCTGAGACGGCTGGGGGCATGGGATTCTTGTTCTAAGGTCTGCTGGAGTTACTCACTATTAACTTCCTGATGAGAAAACCTGTTTTGACCACCCATAACGCTTCCTGAAATACACGGTTTGATGTCCCTGGGGTAGGCTGCATCCGCCTTGGGCTGATTTTCCGATGGGCATTGGGAGACTGTTCTCTGAGGCTTCCAATGATCGTTTTCCTTTCCCCACTTACAACAGTGTTTGTTCATTATCATGATATTAAAAGTGTCTTTCTCATCGAAGATGAATTATCCATCTCTTTTCTATTGTGTTTAAAAAGAACACTAGTTTCTAAGGTGTGAGAAACATATGATTATTAAACAAGAACCAAACCACGTGATTTTTTTGTGGAAGAAAAAAAAGAGCTTTAAAATAGAACCAGAAAGGTACCAGCATTAATCTGAATTTTCAGAATTCTTAGCTTTCAAAGACAAAAGCAGGACAATTTACATAGAAGCATGTTAATCAAAGCATTATTTGTAACGGCAAACACTTGGAAAGAGCCTGTATACTAAACAATAGAACCCAGACAATAGAGACTAGGTAAATAAATTGTAACGTACTTACACAGTTAAATATTACAGGGATATAAAAATCAGGTTTTTTGAAGGACTTTTTAAGAAAAAAGGAAAATGTTCACACCTTAATTGTATGTGAAAAAGTGCTAGGTAAATCACTCGTTTGTATCATTATACCAATAATGTCCGTAATATTATACATTGTAAATATGTATTATATTACGCAAATGTATCAGGCAGAATGCTCTATTAAGACATTAATGTTTTCCTAGTACTCTCGGAAAAGCTAATTTCCTTTCTCTCTGCTCCTCTGTGTTCTAAAGCCAGGTCAGTGTTTTTCACAGTGTGGTCCTGAAGCCACCTGCAGGAGAATCACCTGGTGCTAGTTAAATGCAGATTCCTGGGACTTATTCCAAACCTACTGAAACAGAACCAAAAAAACAAAAATACCAAACCTGTTGCCATTGAGTGGATCCCAAGTCATAGCGACTCTATAGGACAGAGTAGAACTTCCCCATAGGGTTTCCAAGGCTGTAATGTTTAAGGAAGCAGACTGCCACATCTTTCTCCCACAGAGCATCTGGTTGGTTTGAACCACCGACCTCTCAGTTAGCAGCCAAATGCTTAACCACTGTGCCACCAGGGCTCCTTATTGAAACAGACCAACCAAACCAAACTCGTCACCGTCAAACCAATTCTAACTCACAGCAACCCTATAGGACAGGGTAGAACAGCCCCACAGGGTTTCCAAGGAAAGGCTGGTAGATTCAAACTGCTGACATTCTGATTAGCAGCCAAGCTCTTAACCACTGCACCACCAGGGCTCCACTGAAGCAGACCAAAACCAAACCAAACCCATTGCCTTTGAGTCAATTCCAACTTATAGCGACCCCATAGCACAGAGAACTGCCCCATAGAGTTTCCAAGGAGCACCTAGTAGCTTCGAACCGCCGACCCTTTGGTCAGCAGCTGTAGCACTTAACCACTATAACACCAGGGTTTCCATTGAAACAGAAGGGGGACAGAACTGTGTTTCATTAACAAGTTCCCCAGGTGATTCTTGTGCTCATTCAAGAGTCTAGAACCTCTGGCCTAAGCTTTTCTTACCCCAGGAAACAATTAAAAGTTTCTTTGTGATTCAACGGCAAAACCAAACAAGCCCCCTTTCAAGTCTTCAGATAGCTGTGTCCTTCCAAGAGCTAAGCTAGAAGAAAAGAGAACAAGGAACTGGGGCTTTGGCATGTAGTGGAGGTGCCCAACCCCTGGGAGAGGGAGACTCAGAGAAAGAAGGATGGGGACCCCTGAGAGGAGGTAGATCTCTGTCCTTCTTGCAGGCAGCACTCTGATGAGGGATGGCTGTGGGATGCCTATGGAGGCTATGAACCCTGCAGCCCCAAGATCTGCAGCAAGGGTCCCAGCCTACATTATAACCTAAAAACAGAATCAAGCTTCATTATGAGAGGTGTCTCTGTAGTTCATCTAAAACAGAATTGCCCAGCAAGTGACAGAGGGCTTCCATTGGGTGGCAAAAAGAACACGGAGCACCATCACGGCCACACCATGAACTAAGAACCAGGCACTCCTACTGTTTGGGGGACCACTTACATGGCCCAATGGAGGGGGGAAGGAAGCCCTAACAAAGACCCTTCATGGGCATCTTGCCAACACTACTTCAATTTGATTTGATTAAGACAAACGAAATATTAGTAATGTTTCTTGCCTTGGAGTGAATGTTGTAAAAGAGCCCATGACATACATTTAGAGATATCAGCTCTGCCACTTATAAGCTCTACGAGCCTGAGCGAGTTGTTTAACATTTAAGCTTCTGTTTCTCCAGGCGTGAAATGAGGAGAATACGAGTTCCTATTCATTGGGTTGTTACAATAATTAAATAGGCTGATGTCTTTAAAAAGCTTGGTCTATCGCCTGTAGCCAAGAAAGAGTGCAATAAAAATAGCTACTATTATATAAACACACACTTACTCACACACAGGTATACCTTTCCATGTATTCACTAACTTTTGCAATGCATACAGGAATCGAAAAGATTGTAAAAGTCTTAACCTCACGCCATAAGCAGCAAAGCTACAGCTTCCCAGGTGAGGCTTTTTGGATTTGTGGCACCCCCACTCCACCTGGAGCCCTGCCTTGCATCCCCACTCCCTGGACTAGGGCCCTAACTACCATCTCCCCACCACTTCTTGCCAGATCTCTGTTCTGGAGATCCTGGCCCTGGCCCACCTTCCTTTAGTCGCCGGCTAATATTTTGTTCCCAAATGACTGATTCCCAAGGCCAGTGATTCCCAAAGTGCAGGCTGCTACTTTTTGTGGTACCTGACGTGATTGGAAGAGATGTTAAGACACACCATTAAATAACATTGCATCACATAGAAAACACATTGTGCCATTTTCCATTCCTTTTGATTGCCAAAAGAAAAGTCTCCTTTTGGGGCCAGCACAGCTCTAACACTGACTTGCTAACCACTCTTTTTGTTGTTGTTGTGAACTGCCTTTGAATTGGCTCCCAACTCACAAAGACCCCATGCACAATGAAACAAAACGCTGCCCAGTCCCAGGCCATCCCCATGATCTGCTGTGGATCAGACGGTTGTGATCCATAGGGTTTTCATTGGATGATTTTAGGAATTAGAGCACCAAGCCCTTCTTCCTAGTCTGTCTTAGTCAGAAGCTCCGCTGAAACCTGTTCAGCATCAGAGCGATACCCAAGCCTCCACCAATAAACAAATGGTGGCTGCACATGAGGTCCACTGGCCAGGGATGGAAACCAGGTCTCCACATGGAACCCGAGGGTTCTACCACTGAACCAACACTGCCCTCAGCTAACTTGCTAACCACCTTTTTTAACAAAGTGAAGTACAAGCCTCAGATTCAGAGCTTTCAGGAGGAACAGTATCTAGCTAACATCAGTAACATGGTTTTCATTGTGTTTATCTTTATACCTATCTTATATTTATAGCAATGATTTAGATTTGTTCCAAAATAAATGTACCCACCACTCATCTGTCAGTTTGTCATACTGTGGTGCTTGGTATTTCAAATGCCAGCAGGATGACTCACAGTGGACAGGTTTCAGCGGCGCTTCCAACTAAGACAGAATGGGAAAGAGTTGGTGATCTACTTCCGAAAAAGTTGGCCATTGAAAACTTTATCAATAGCTGAGATATCGTCTTATATAGTGCTGGAAGATAAGCCCCTCAGGTTAGGAAGTGCTCAAAATACAACTGAGGAAGAACTACCTCCTCAAAGTAGAGTTGACCTTAATGACCAGGATGGAATAAAGCTTTCAGGACCTTCATTTGCTGATCTGGCACTACTCAAAACGAGAAGAAACAGCTGCAAACATCCATCAGTAATTGGAACGTGGAATGTACAAAGTATAAATCTAGGAAAATTGGAAGCTGTCAAAATGAAATGGAACGCTTTAAGATCAATATCCAAGGCATTAATGAGCTGAAATGGACCAGTATTGGGCATTTTGAATCAGACAATCATATAGTCTACTATGCCAGGAATAACAGCTTGAAGACGAACAGCACCACATTCACTGTCAAAAAGAACATTTTAAGATCTATGCTGAGGTACAACGCAGTCAGTAGGATACTATGCATATGCCTGCAAGGAAGGCCAGTTAATACAAATACTACTTAAATTTACACACCAACCACTAATGCCAAAGATGAAGAATTTGAAGATTTTTACCAAATTCTGCAGTCTGAAATTGATCAAACATGCAATCAAAATGCAATTATAATTACTGATGATTGGAATTTTGAAGTTGGAAACAAAAAAAAAAAAAAAAAAGGATCAGTAGTTGTAAAATTTGGGTTTGGTGACACAAACGACACTGGAGATCACATGATAGGATTTTGTAAGACCAATGACCTATTCTTTGGAAGTACCTTTTTTCAACAACATAAATGGCAACTATACAATGGAACTCACTGAATGGAAAACACAAAAATAAAAATGGACTGCACCTGTGGAAAGGGACAATGGAGAAGCTCAATATCATCAGTCAAAACAAGGCCAGGGGCCAACTGTGGAAAAGACCATCAATTGCGCATATGCGAGTTCAAGTTGAAGCGAAGAAAATTAAAACAAGTCCAGAAGAGTCAAAGTACAGCCCTGAGTATATCCCACTTGAATTTAGAGGCCATTTCAAGAACAGATTTGACCCATTTGAAGACGAATGACCAAAGACGAGACAAGTTGTGGGATGACATCAAGGACATAATACATGAAGACAGCGAAAGGTCATTAAAAAGTCAGGAAAGAAAGATAAGACCAAAATGGATGTCATAAGACACTTTGAAACTTGCTGTTGAACATAGAGTAGCTAAAGAGAAGAGAAGAAATGATGAAGTAAAAGAGCTGAACAGAAGATTTCAAAGGGCAGCTCAAGAAGACAAAGTAAACCATTATAATGAAATTGCAAAAACCTGCAGTTAGGAAATGAAAAGGGAAGAACGCACTCAGCATTTCTCAATCTGAAAGAACTGAAAACAACTCAAGCCTCAACTTACAATATTGAAGGATACAATAGGCAAAATACTGAATGACATAGGAAGCATCAAAAGAAGATGGAGGGAAAACACAGAGTCACTGTACCAAAAAGAATCAGTCAACGTTCACCATTTCAGGAGGTAGCATGTGATCAAAAACTGATGGTATTGAAGGAAGAAATCCAAGCTGCACCAAAGACACTGGCCAAAAACAAGGCTCCAAGAATTGGCGGAATATCAATGGAGATATTTCAACAAACAGAGGCAACACTGGAAGCACTCACTCGTCTATGCCAAAAAATTTGGAAGACAGCTACCTGGCCAACCACCTGTGCCCATTCCAAAGAAAGATGATTCAACAGAGTGTGGAAACTGTCGAACAATATCATTAATATCACATGCAAGTAAAATTTTGCTGAAGAAAATTAAAAAATGGCTGCAGCAATACATGGACAAGGAACTGCCATAAATTCCAGCCGGATTCAGAAGAGAATGTGGTAGCAGGAATATCATTGCTGATGTCAGATGGATCTTGGCTGAAAGCAGAGAATGCCAGAAATATGTTTACCTGTGTTTTATTGACCCTGCAAAGGCATTCAACTGTGTGGATCATACCAAATTATGGATAACATTGCGAAGAATGGGAATTCCAGAACACCTCATTGTGCTGGTGTGGAAACTACATAGACCAAGAAGAAGCCATTCAAACAGAACAAGGGAATACTGTGTGATTTAAAATCAGGAAAGGTGTGTGTCAGGGTTGTATCATTTCACCACACTTACTTAATGTGTATGCTGAGCAAATAATCTCAGAAGCTGGACTATATGAAGAATGAAGGACTTGAAGGAAGACTCATTAACAACCTGCAGTATGCAAATGACACAGCATATTGCTTGCCAAAAGCTGAGAGGACTTGAAGCACTTACTGACGAAGATCAAAGACCACAGCCTTCAGTATGGATTACAACTCAACATAAAGAAAACAAAAATCCTCACAACTGGACTAATATAAACAACATCATGATAAATGGAGAAAATACTGGAGTTGTCAAAGATTTCATTTTACTTGGATCCACAATCAGTGCCCATGGAAGGAGCAGTCAAGAAATCAACAGATGTATCAGGCAAGTCTGCTGCAAAAGACCCCTTTAAAGTGTTAAAAAGCAAAGATGTCACTTTAGGACTAAAGTACACCTGATTCAAACTATGGTATTTTCAATCACCTTGTATACATGTGAAAGCTGGATGATGAATAAGGAAGACCGAAGAGGAATCGATGCCTTTGAATTACGGTGTTGGTGAAGAATAGCGAAGATACCATGGACTGCCAGAAGAATGAACAAGTCTATCTTGGAAGAAGTACAGCCAGAATGCTCCTTAGGAGGGAGGATGGCAAGACATCATCTTATGTATTTTGGACATGTAATCAGGAGGGACCAGTCCCTGGAGAAGGACATCATGCTTAGTAGAGGGCCAGCAAAAAAGAAGAAGACCCTCAATGAAATGGACGGACACAGTGGCTGCAACAACGGGCTGAAACATTGCAGTGATTGTGAGGATGGCACAGGACCGGGCAGCTTTTCATTCTGTTGTACATAGGAACACTATGAGTAGGAACCTACTGAATGGCACCTAATAACAGCAACAACAACAGGTAGTACATAATCTTTGCCAGGGATATGGTAAAAATCTTGACGGCCATGCATGAATGATGTATATAGACCAAACACCACCCAGGTAGAAAATGCTGCCTTCAAGGTAGAGTGAAAGGACGATTTTCTTAACTGCTCCTTTAAATTTATCATTTCTTTCCAACTTCACAACACTAGGAGATATTTTATTTTTCTATCCCACAGATGAGAAAACTGAGACTCAAAAAGGTTCAGTCCTGCCAAGGCCACACACCAGAAGCTGCATCGTCAGGATTCAAACTCTTCACCCATACCAAGGTGCCTCCTCATAACCTCACTGCTTCTCCTGTTGCCAGGTGACTACCGCTTGGAAAGCAACACCAGGCTGAAGAAAAACATAGACATAGTTGTCTATGGCTTTCACTGGGAGGAGCTGCCTTGCAGCCAGCTCAGTAGCCTCAACCCAGGCCCTCAGGACCCTGGCTTCTTCTCTAACACAACATTCCTCTTCAATTCCACTTTCCAGTCAAGTACACTCAACAAAGAGTAATTACGGTAAGTGGCAAATGAACACATCCCTTACATGTTCATTTAGGGACATAAGTGACCTATGTGAACTCTTAGACTGCCAGAATTATACAGTGAATCTTAGTAAATTTGGGTAATGTCAAATTATCTAATGATGGGATCTACGTGGGGGCCAGTGAGTCCAGCAGGGACACAGGGGCCTTTGAGAGGATGGCTAGAGACACCTGTGGGAAGGGAGCCAGGGCCAGTTTGGGAAGGGTCTTAAGAGGTAACGGGGGGTAGTCAACTAATTGACATCTAAAGTGTGCAGAACAAAATCAGCAAAGATACATTCTGAGGTAGGCCAGAGGGAAGGAAGGGGGTAAGTTTTTTGTTTTATGTTTTTCAGCTTTTTTTTTTTTAAGCAAGGATGGTTAAAATGGAATCCTCTCCCACTGCACAAATGTACCTGGAGGTTCAGAGACCACAACACGGCTTATCTAGGGACATATTTATAGACAGGTCACATTCCCCGTGGACTTTAATCTCCCAGAGCAAAGAAGACATATTATAACCTGCTGGGTATCTCAGCCACTTTTTTTTCTTCCCAAAATAGATTTGCTGCAAAAACAATTCTATTGGTTGAAAGCTTGGCTTAAAAATAAGAAGCAAACAGTTCAAACCACTAAGCCAATAACACAACTGAGTGTCACCTTGAAAACTGCCACGTCCAGGATCAAGCAAACTGTTAAAGAGAAAACCAAACACCCACAGATCGCTGCTTGTGTGGCTTACGGATTTTTTGCCTGCTGACCCAACTAACTTTTCAAACTGTGACGCTACGTTAAGGACATAGCTCTGGGGACAAGCCCTCCACTCCAGCCCTGTTACTACCCTACAGCCTTCTCACCTTAATTACCCTAACACCTTCTAATGGGCGTCTTCTGCCCTCAATCCATCTCCATATGGCCAAGTCTCTTAGTGGCTCCCAAAGATCTCCCAACTACTGTCCTTCCTTTGGCTTTAAAGGACCCTTGTTGAACACCATCGACTCCTCTTCTGCAGCTTCATTTTCTCTCTTTCTGCTAGCCCCTTCCCAGGGTGCTGTTTTTAGTTACCATGGAGTCAGCCTCCGACGCATAGAGACCCTACAGACAGTGGGATTGGACCATTGGCTGATTTTTGAAACTAGATCACCAGGCTTTTCTTCCTAGTCCAACTTGGTCTGAAAGCTCCACAGAAACCTATTCAGCATCACAGAAATACGCAAGCCTCCACTGACAGACAGGTGGTGATAATGCTTGAGGTGTATTGGCCCGGAATTGAACCTGGGTCTCCGACATAGAAGGTGAGACTTCTACCACTGAACCATCACTGCCCTCCCTAGGGGAGAAGCCTTTTGATCATTCCATGTTCACTCATCTAATCAACAAATATTGATTGGGCACCTACTACATATGGGTTTCATGCCACATGCTGGGGACACTGGAAGAACATGCCTAACAAGCTCCTGCCTTTGTGTCCCTTACACTCCAATGAATATAAAGTTACTAAACCTAAGAACATCAACAGATTTCCTATAAGGAGAGGGTCCTGTTTTCACACACAAAATGTTCTCTATATCTTGGTTCATTAGATAGAATCTTTGGAAGTACATCCAAAAAAGTAAAAATACCAGCTGACATTAAAATTAAAAGACTCATTGGTCCAGTAGGTGGCACTGGCTCAAAATATGGATCTCCTCCTAAAAGACTTGAAAAACTTGGGATACAGATCTATAGGTTGTTGAGGAAAAAGAAGCCAGGGAGACAGGCAGACTAACAGAGATGACATCAAGGAAGACCCGGGACCATTCCCCATCACGACCCAAATGCAGGCCTGTGAGCAGCTGGGGGGCTGCAGAAACACATTTTCAGGCCTGGAGTTGCATCTGCTCTAATCTCTGCCTGCATGCTTTTTTTTTTTTTTCTTTTCCCAAGAAACTAACCTGTTCTTTGCTACATTCTGGCCCAGCAGCTACCCAGCCATGGAAATGCCTTCTGCTCCAGGATGACCCGCAGTTAGTTCCTCCTGGGGCTCAGGCCAATGGGTTTACCACACCCAGCTTGGCTGGGATCCTCCGTCTCTGCTGCCCAGTTATGTCTCCACCCTGTATGACCATCAGCCTGCCGCTCTCTTGGCCTCTCAAAGCCTCCCCCGGCATTATCACTTTGGGGAAACTAAGTAAACCAGCTGCCTGCCGTGGAGTCAACTCTGGCTCATGGCAACCTGTGTGTGTAAAAGTAGAACTGTGCTCCATAGGGTTTTCAATGGCTGATTTTTCAGAAGTAGATTGCCAAGACTTTTTCTTCCAAGGTACATCTGGGTGGACTTGAACCTCCAATCTTTCCATCAGCAGCCAAGTCTGTTAACCCAAGCAAGGAGTCAGAACTATTAAGTAGAAATTTCATATTTTATCTCATTGTTACCAGTCCCATATACTTCCCTGAAACAATAAATATTTTTTAAAACTTCATCCCCTATACCTTCTGATTCCTGTCTCCACCTCCTACTGATCCTGAAATGACTCAGCTTCATGGTGTTATCAGTCCTGCAAGTCTTCTCTGCCCCGACCAGCCAAACCCCTCTAGTGTGTTAACTTCTATAATTAGTCCCCTCCTTCTCACTATCCTGGCCCCTACTTCAGCTTTGGCAAAGGATAAACTTTGTAATTAGAAAGGGTTAAAATGCTGCCAGGAATGCAAACAGATTTAGTTCTAGAGACTAGCATTTTGTGCAGCTCTAGGCTCCCTTCCAAACCCTGGAGGAACAAGGAAAGAAAGAGGAAAGGAAAACCTTTCATGAGTTTGTAGTATAGAGCAGGTGTTTTCTCACATGTGATCTCATTCGATCTCAACAGCCTGAGAGGTAGGTTTAAGAAACTGGAGCTCAGAGAGGTCAAGAGATTTGTCCAAGGTCACAGACCTGGGAGAGGCAGAGCCAGGATTCAAGCCCAGGTGTGTACCTGGCTGCCTGGGGGTAATCTTTGGGCATCCCCAGATTATCCTGGTTTATCTCAGTCTGGCACCCAACAGGCTCAAAACACTAGGTGATGTAATTCCTCGACAGGCCTCTTTTCACTGTTTTGCATTCCTGTTAAAATTACTCCTACATATTTGGCAAAGGAAGATTTCAAATGATGTCAACATTTTTAAGAACTCTGTTTAAGCTACCGAAAAATGGTAGGACCACAGCTCGCTCACTCTCATAGATAATATAATACATAGATTGTAAGCATCTGGAGGGAAATGTCCATCTCTTCCTCACCTTTGTCTCCCATTTGGCAAGTAGCAGGGTGTTGTGTTGGTAGGTACTTAATAAGTGAATCATCGTTAATGTTGGCCCCCGACTCATGGCGATGCCTACAAACTGAACAAAACACTGCCCAGTCCTGCACCATCCCCAGGATCAGTTGTGGATCAGACCATCATGATTTAAAGGGATTTCATTGGCTGATTTTCAGGTGTAGACCACCAGGCTTTTCTTCCGAGTCCATCTTAGTCTGTTCAGCATCACAGTAACACACAAGCCTCCATTGAGAGATGGGTGGTGGCTGCCCATGAGGTACACTGGCCAGGAATCGAACCTGGGTCTCCTGCATGGAAGGTGAGAATTCCACCACTGAGCCACCATTGCCCCATAAATCATTACAAAAGAAAAACAAAGAAAAGGAAATTGGACTCCTGCCCAACCGAAGCTCAGAGCAGTTGAGGCCCAAACCCTCCATCACAGCATCCTTCAGACTGTCCTGAGATACTAAAAGGAAATGAGAGAGCTGTATCCTGGAATCGCGTGCACAGCAGAAGAGAGAGGAGACAGGTATGAAACAGCCAAGCTGGGTGACAGGAGGAAGATAAATGTTTTAAAAGATGCATCTTCATTGTCCTCCTATTCCTAAATTGCCTTATTATCTAGAGGGCTGTTATCTGCAACAAGGGAAAGAGATGAATTTTGAGAAGACCTGGCAGAGATATTTTTGTGGGGTTCTCATCCAAGAAACAGATGGCGCATTCCTGTAGCATGCGGCATGAAGGCCAATTCCTGCACCAGGCTTCGTCCCGGTCCACCCCCAGGGCTGCCTGCTGCTGTCATTGGGAGCTTTGAAACCAAACACACCATGTCTTCTCGTGTTCTGTGAATATTCGACTGTCATCACCAAAATGATCTTAGGAAGCTTTCATCTCTGAAATTAACTAGCCCATTGCTGTTTTCTTTTCAAAGGAAAAAAAAAATTCCTCTTCATCATAAACACAAAGTAATGATTCCCCCTAGAGACCTATGGAAAAAAGAAGTAATGTGCAAGCTGTTTTGCATGTGAAGAGAAGTGTAGATACATGACTTTGCATAATGGGCAGGATTTAGGGTCTCTGTTGCAGAATTTGAAACCAGCTGCTCACACCAATAAGTCATCTCTGTCCTGCTACATCAGAAGAGCTCCAGATACTTCCACTGGCCTCAGCAACCTAGTTTAATCTTTGGGCATCCCCAGATTATCCCAGAGTATCTCAGTCTGGCATCTAACAGGTTCAAACACTGGGTGATGGATATCAAGGTGACCAGGCAGATTTAAAGGACTTTCCTCAATCAATGGGCCCTTTGTTTGAGTGAACTGGTTGGGTCATGTCCTTGGTAAACATCACACAAATGTAATAGGCCATTTTCAGGTACAGGGATTAGAAAAATTCCTTGCTGAGCCAGCTCTTTGCTTTTGACACAGGACGCTTTCCACTAAGGCACTCATTGGCTCCACCTTTTTAAATGTCCAACAGAAGAATGTTGCAAGGGAAACTGTACATGGTTCAGTTTCACATCTTTGATAGAGTTATCATCTGGTTCTAAGTCTCAACCAAAATGTCCACTTCTCACTCTCTCAGGCCACTCTGGAAGACGCACTTCCCCAAAAGTGGATCAAGATTCTCCTTTCCTATTGAGAATAATGTAGCTAACTAAGAGATCTTAGCCTCATGCAGGAGACCCAGATTCAATCCCCACCCAGCATACCGCATACGCAGCCACCACTAGTCTCAACGGAGGCTTGCATGTTGCTATGATGCCTAACAGGTTTCAGGGGAGCTTCCAGACTAAAATGGACTAGGAAGAAAGGCCTGGTGACCTACTTCCAAAAATCAGCCGCTGAAAACCCTCTGGATCACAACAGTCCAATCCACAACCGATCATGGTAATGGCGCCGCAGGACCAGTTAGCATTTCATTCCTTCGTGCGTGGGGGCAGACTCAGTGGTAGCTAACAACAACCACCTCAGAATGTCAGCTTTTCAAACTTCTAAATTCCCTCCTCCTGACACCCTTGACTTTAAATGTACTCTTTCTGTAATAAATCAAGGCAAGAGAAAATATATCAGGTGCTAGATCTAACATGTGTATGCTCATGAACACACCATTTGGCAAATAAGAAGACAGCTCTTAAAGAAGCCCACTCACTCAAAACATTTTTCTGATTCTCAGTTCCTGAGCAGGCATTGCTCACAATGTCCCCAGGTGGATAGCCCTTCTCAAGTGCTAAGCAAATGCCACATTTTCGATCTGGTTCTAACCTAAAGCAATTCCTGAAGGGGCTTCTGACTTTTACTGAACAGAGATTCAAAATGGTAACCATAGACAGGTGGCTCAGTGTATCACTTAGGTATGAAAATGGCATACATATGGCTCTGTGTATGGAGAACCTTCTGGAAGGGTGAGCTCCCTTAATGAAAATACTAACAGTAAAACAATACTTTATCGTCTTGGTACAATGCACATGCTTCCCCTGAGACAGAGGAAACATGCATTGTATCAAGACAATAAAATATTTCAGAAGAGGGGGAGGAGGAAGAAGTAGCGCACTAAGGGATCTGTGAGCTTCTTTCCAAAGCAAGTGAGTTTGTCATCTTTTATCATATGCTTATTTCAGAAAACAAAACCTGGGACTCGTGCTTTAGTATCAGATCAACCCGCATTTAATCCAAGTTTGGTTCTTGTGCAAGTTATTTAACCCTCTTGACCTCAGCTTCCCCATTTCTAACAGTTGTAAATATCAGCTCATAGGTTAGTGGTGAGAAATAAGAGGAAGAAAATGGATAGCTAAATAAGCACCAATGGATGTGTAAATACTCAAATGGCGTGCAGTTCTACTCTGACACACATGTGGTCACCATAAGTTAGAATCAACTCAACAACAATGGGTTTGATTTTTGGGTTCATTATCATCAACTCTCAACACATCATAAATGCAGACTAATTTTTCTTCTAAGCAAATATCTCTACATTAAACTTATAAAATATTAGAATTCAAAAGAACCGAAGGTATCATCTTCAGCTGTCCAATAGAACTTTCTGTATCGCCCACTCCAGTAGCCACTAGCCACAGGCAACTGAGAACATGAAATGTGACTAGTAAGACTGAGGAACTGAATTTTATTCTAATTAAAGAGTCACCGGGTCACTAGCGTTGGACAGTGCATTATCTAGATCTGTTGTTGTGAGCCACCAGGGCGATTCTAACTCATAGTGACCCTGTAAGACAAAGTAGAACTGCCTGCCCTGTAGGGTTCCCTATGAGTTGGAGTCGACTCGACTGCAACAGGTTTGGTTTGAATAGAGTTTCCTGGGGTCCCTGGTGGTGCAGTGGTTAAAAACTCGGCTGTTAACCAAGAAGTCTGTAGTCCAAATCTACCAGCCACTCCTTGTACACTCTAAATAATTAAAGTTTGTTGTAAGCCGCCAGGTTGATTCCGACTAATAGTGACCCTGTAGGACAGAGTTGAACTGCCCTATAGGGTTGCTATGAGTCAAAATCAACTCGACAGGACCAGGTGTAGTATCTTTACAGGAGCTATCACCAGGTCCTTTCTTCCTAGGAGCAGCCGAGGGGTTCTCACCGCCGACTTCCCGGTTAGCAGCTGAATGCTTAACCATTGTGCCACCAGAGCTCATATCTAGATCTAGCCCCCTTTTTACCAAAGAGGTAATGAACTTCACAGATGTTAAGAAGCTTAAAAAAGTCTCTAGTTATTGAGAACAGATCTCACACTAGAACCTAGATTTTGAGTCCTTTTTTTTTTCTTACTGTACCCTAGATTTTCTCAATGCAAATGCCCAAGTGAAGGAATCTGGATCATTTTCACTAACCATACATAAAACCCTGTCTTGGAAAAAGTACAGCCAGAATGATCCTTAGAAGCAAGGATAGCGAGACTGCATCTCACATACTTTGGACATGTTATCAGGATGGATCTGTCCCTGGAGAAGGATATCATGCTTGGTAGACGGTCAGCGAAAAAGAGGAAGACCCTCAACGAGATGGATTGACACAGTGGCTGCAACAATGGGCTCAAGCAAAGCAACAATTGTGAGGATGGAGCAGGACTGGCCAGTGCTTCATTCTGTTGTGCATAGGGTCGCTATGAGTCAGAACTGACTTGACAGCTCCCAACAAAAACAGCATAAAACCCAGGGCAAACCATAACAAGATCACCAGATTTAGAAGAGTTTAAAATAGAAAAATTAAGACTGTGTTTGAATAAAGATATAAAGTCATTTCATCACAAATGCTTAAGGTGTTAACTCTATCGGAGTTATTTGCATTTAAATAGTATACTCGTGATGCTTTTTAAAATTCTTCAGTACAAAAGGGAATACAAAAAGTAGAATTCCAGGTAGTGGGGGAGTTTCTTTAAATGGCACCATGGACAAGCCTGCTGACCTAGACTACTCAAAAGTCTGGCCTTTTTTTTTTTTTTAAAGATAAATTTCTTTTTTTCTTCCTTCCTTTCTTCCTTCTTTATTTCCTTTCTATTGCGGTGAGCACACATTTAACAAAACATTTGCCATTTCCATGTTATTAACATGTACAACTCAGTAATGTTACACGCGTTTGCTGTGCAGTCATTGCCAGTATCGGATTCCAAATGTCTCCATCACCCGAACAAAAGCTCGGTACCATCTACACCCTATTTTGTTTTGAATCAACTTCCCTACAAGGAACAAGGTAGCCCCACCAACACCTCAGACAGTGAGCAAAGCTGCTGGGCAGCTGGGCAAGTCTCCCATTTCTGGAAGTCCACAGGGAGAAAGGCTTACAGAGGACAGTCTTTGCAGGAAGCTGAGACTCAAAGGATGGCATCTGTTCTGTACTCAGGCAGTAGATTCAGGCAGTGCAGTAAGAAGGTAATAACTGCAAGCATTTATTGAAGGTTTACTGTAGTGGATACTGTGGTGGTCCACCAGGGCCCCCTCAACACACATACCGAGGACTGAGCCCTCACTGCCCAGCTGCTTTGAGTGTGGGTGGCTGTCAGCTCCCTCTGGGGTTGCCTGGTACTGAATAGAGTGGCCTCACCCAAGGTCATGCCCCTTCCTAGAGCTCCCCACTGCCAATGGCTGATCAATGTGGGCACACAAAGGCCAGGCCCTCACACTCCAACTCTACAGGTCCTTTCCAGCTCCAGTGCCCTTGGAGTGTGAAGATTGTGGCCAACCTTCTCCTCCTGATCAATCCTGGTTTTTCACTCCCCCACAGGTGTTGATCCCAAGAGAGAAAAAGAAACTCACTGCAGTCCAGTTGATTCCAACTCATGGAATATACTGTGTGTGTTTGTGTGTGGGATGGGGAGGAGAGGACAGGAAGGAAGCAGGAAGACCAAATAGGAGTCTCTTGCCATAATCCAGGAGCCCTGGTGGAACAGTGGTTAAGTGCTCGGCTGCTAACCAAAACGTCGGCAGTTTAAACCCACCAGCAGCTCTGCAGAAGAAAGATGTGGCAGTCTGCTTCCATAAAGATTACAGCCTTGGAAACCTTATGGGGCAGTTCTACGCTGTCCTATAGGGTCACTGTGAGTTGGCATCATCTCAACAGCAATGGGTTTGGTTTGGGGTTCTGCCATAATCCAGGCCAGCAATGCCTGTGGCTTAGACCAATATGTTTAGACACTGAAGTGATAGGTATTTTCAGGTCTGGCTCTATGCTGAAAAGGAGACCCATCGATTTATAAATGGATCAGTTGTGGGGTGTGAGAGCAAGAGAAGACGCAAAAATGACACCAAGATTTGGGAAATGAGCAGCCGAAAGGATGGCATAGCCATGGAGTGAGATGGAAAAAGCTATGGGAGGAGCTGCTTTGGTAGAAGATGGGCAGGGTCAGGAGAGATGAATTAATATCAGTCTTAGCTATTAAAGGTAGTGGGAGAGTTTAGGGAGAGATGGGATGGTACACAGATTCTGTAGCCTGGCCACCCGGAGTCCACCATCAGCTCTGCTACTATTCACTGCGGGACCTCGGGGAAGTTACTTCGCCTCTCTGGGCTTTGCCATTCTCATCTGTAAAATAGGAAGATATTTGTACTTACCTTATATGGCTGGTATGTAAATGTGTAGAGCAGTAGTTCTCAAGCAATCAGCACCATATGAGTATTTAAAACAAAAATTAGGCCCTCAATTAATGTTAAACTTGAGAATTCATATACAGTCCAGGGAAGTGCTAAGGAAGGGTGATTCCCTGAGTCTGAAGACTTGCCCCCCACCTCCCATTGCTATTGAGTCGAATTCAGGCTCATAGCAATCCTATAGGACAGAATAGAACTACCCCATAGGGTTTCCAAGGCTGTAATTTTTACTGAAAGGATCCCTGGTTAAAGTGATCGACTGCTAACTGAAAGGACAGTGGTACGAAACCACCAGCAGCTCCCTGGGGAAAAGATATGCCCGTCTGCTTCTGTAGAGTTTTATAGTCTTGGAAACCCTATGGGGTCACTATGAGTCAAAATCGACTCAACAGCAGTGAATCTGGCTTTGGTAGAATCTTTACTGAAGCAGACTGCTGCATCTTTCTCCCTCGGAGTGGCTGGTGGGTTCAAACCACCAACCTTTTGGTTAGCAGGCAAGTACTTAACCACTGGGTCACCAGGGCTCCTTACTTGCTTCCCGGAGGAGATGAAACCTGAGATTGGTTTTGAAAAATGAATAGGAGGTGGCCAGATGGATAAAGGAGTGGTGAGGGTGGGGAGTATTTGAGACAAAGGGAACAGTATGTCCATTTCCCTGAAAATCAGCCATAGGCAATCAAAGCCAAATATAAAATTATTATCTTATGACACACTTGTATTAATCCTTTCCCCAGGCAGTGTGAGATTCACAATATGGCTAAAAGGACTGAGAATAAACAAATAAACCCTGGTACAGTCCATCTGACCCTCTCATTCATCTGTATTTGCTGAACTGGACCAGGGCCATACCACTGACCATGAGAAAGCCCATATTGACATATTAGGTTTCTGACAGCAACCAGTGGCCCATGCTGACATGCCCTGAAGTATCCTTCCCAATCTCCAAGGCAAGTGTGTTCCAAAAGTAACAGGGACTGGCATTTGCCTTTCTTCTAAATTATATTTGAACAGGTTTCAAGGCCATATGGCCCCCATAAATATCCCTTTTTTTGTACCTGGCTGTTCCTATCAATTCTACTGGAGAAATAACATTTCAAAGGTCATAGGCTTGATTCTGGTGGAGCATCCTGCTTGAGTCTCAGTGCCAAGGGCCACAGAGGCCAGACTCAGAAACAAAGCATCAGATGCCCTCAGCAGAAACCTTACCTCTCAGTAAATTATCAAATATCAGGACATAAGCAATGGGAGAGACTTGGACATAGGTGGGATCAAGGCACTTCCTGGACATTGTTGTTGCTGTTGTTGTTGGGAATATACACCGCAAAACATACACCAATTCAACCATTTCTACATGCGCAATTCAGCGACATTAATCACATTTTTCAAGTTGGGCAACCATTCTCATCCTTTTCGGAGTTGTTCCTCCCCATTAACATAAATTCACTGTCCCCTAAGTTTCCTATCTAATCTTTCGACTTGCTGTTGTTAATTTGATCCCATATAGATAGTTCTTAAAAAAGCATAATGCTCAAGGAAGACATCTTTTACTAGTTAAGCTAAACTATTTGGTTTTAAGAAGACTTCAAGGGTTATTTTTGATTTAAGGTTTAAAATTATCTCAATGACTTCCTGGATTTTTTATGTACCTTAAATAAATAATTAAATTAAAAAAAAAAACTGTTGTCATCAAGTCAATTCCAACTCATGGCCATCCCACGTGTTTCAGAGTAGAACAGTGCTCCACAGGATATTTGAGGCTATGACCTTCCAGAAGCAGACTTCCAAGTCTTAATTCCAAGTGAAAAGGACTTGAAGCACTTACTAATAAAGATCAAAGACCACAGCCTTCAGTATGGCTTGCATCTCAACATAAAGAAAACAAAAATCCTCACAACTGGATCAATGAGCAACATCATGATAAATGGAAAAAAGATTGAAGTTGTCAAGGATTTCATTTTACTTGGGTCCACAATCAACGGCCATGGAAGCAGCAGTCAAGAAATAAAAACATGCATTGCATGGGGCAAATCTGCTGCAAAGGACCTCTTTAAAGTGTTGAAGAGCAAAGATGTCACCTTGAACACTAAGGTGCACCTGACCCAAGCCATGGTATTCTCAATTGCATCATATGCATGTGAAAGCTGGACAGTGAATAAGGAAAACTGAAGAAGAATTGATGCCTTTGAATTGTGGTGTTGGCGAAGAATATTGAAGAAGAATTGATGCCTTTGAATTGTGGTGTTG
This sequence comes from Elephas maximus indicus, assembly GCF_024166365.1. Classification (NCBI taxonomy): domain Eukaryota; kingdom Metazoa; phylum Chordata; class Mammalia; order Proboscidea; family Elephantidae; genus Elephas; species Elephas maximus. The sequence goes on along the minus strand of NC_064831.1, from coordinate 81,146,535 downwards.
GCGAAGAACAAACAAATCTGTCTTGGAAGAAGTGCAACCAGAATGCTCCTTAAACACAAGGGTGGCGAGACTGCATCTTACATAGTTTGGACAGGTCGTCAGGAGGGATCAGTTCCTGGAGAAGGACATCACGCTTAGCAAAGTACAGGGTCAGTGGAAAAGAGGAAGACCCTCAACAAGGTGGACTGACACCATGGCTGCAACAATGAGCTCCAGCATAATAATGACTGTAAGGATGGTGCAGGATCAGGCAGCATTTCGTTCTGTTGTGCATAAGGTCACTACGAGCCGGAACCAATTCGACGGCACCTAACAACAGCAACAATTTCCAAGGTGTCTCTAGGTGGGTTTGAACCACCAAACTTTTGGTTAGTTTCACTTAACTGTTTGTACTACCCAAGGAAATATGGAAAGTCTTACTTAACCAATGGTTACTGATAGTTAAGAGGAAAGCTAGAACCTGAGCAGCCTCTCCTGGCCATCTGCCTAGAGACCCTTAGCCTGCAGGTCCAGCCCCATCTCATCTCCCATCAATGAGTAATAGCCACACTGCTCTGACGGCAATACATGAAAAGCTGCTTCCTTCTCAAAAGATAGAATTGAAATTAATAGCCTTCAGCCCAGAATAGCCCTCCAAGCTCTCATCTCCATTATGTGTGCCCAGAAGCTTCAGCTGGACCTCTAAGCCATTTCCCGCCTTTCCTACCTCTCCACCTGGGGACTGGAACCCGGGTCCCCTAAGGGTTCCTCTAAGCCTCTACTGCCTGGGGTCCTGCTGCAATGGTGACAGGCTTGGAAACAAACCATGAGGCCCACCACTGCCCACAACAGGGATTCTCAAAAAGTATTTGCTCTGCCCCAAGACACCTGAGGGCCTAGAATCTCCCAGAATAGAATGGTTTATGACAGCAGTATTTAAAAAAGAATCCAAGACCCCCTCATCCCTGCTCCAGCCAGGAGTGGATCTCAGGAAGGAAGAAGACCCTGTGCTATTTGCAAAACCCCCATCCTCGCCACCCAGATTCTGGTCCCCTGAGAACACTGGCCTAGAACAGTACTAGTCAACTTTTTAACCTATGCCCCCTTTTTAGGGATTTATTTGGGTCCTCCCAAAATCTGTGTTAGAATCCTAACCCATACATCTGTGGATGTGATCTAATCTGACGTAAGATAGTCACTTTCCATAATGAAATCTAATGTGATGTAATCAGTCAGTCAGTTGAGGTCATACCAGTGCAAGGTGGATCCTAAACCGAATCACTTTCGAGCTCTATGAAGAGCAGCATAGACACAGAGACACACGCATGCACAGTGGGAAGAAAGGAGACGTGCGAGGATCCTCTACCAGCCAAGGGACCAAGCAATGCCTGGAACTACCAACAAGGAAGGAATCAACATGGCTGCCACCCTCAGTTAGACTTTTAGTCTCTGAACTGTGAGAAAATAAATTTCTGTTTTTTTAAACCACCCACTTGTATTTCTGTGACAGCACTAGAAAAGCAAGACACCTCCAATTTGACAAATCTCTCAAGATCCATTCGCTCTCTGATTCTCACTCTTCCCCCCATGAAGTGATGGCTGTAGTTGAGAGTCAAATTACTTTCTGAAAATTTCTTCCCCCAAGATTTGTTGAGTTTGACTCTCTGTAGTTCACATGACAAAAAAAAAGTTTTCATATCCAAAATAGAAGCATATGCTGTTTCAAACTTTAAATATGCAACCACAGGAGACTCCGCCTGCCCTAGAGAGGCATCTCCACATGCTTGGGAATCATCGCTCTGTATGTTCCTCCACCACTTCAGGTCACACTAGGCTGCACCAGCCCAACGTTACTACATGGTTTTAAAATTGAACCACCCCCCTGAGTCAAGATCATCATAATCAGGTTGTTGCTTTGTCCTACATAGGCCAGGACTACCCCCTAGACTCTCCTCATCTTTTGTGGCCCAGGCCCAGCTGTTCTTAACATAAGCCCTTCTACTCATTCAGTTAACATATTCTGCATTTCAAGAAAATATTTTTTTAGGTTTCTGGGTATTGTTGTTAGTTGCTATCAAGTCAGCCCCAACTCAAGGTGACCCATGCACAATGGAATGAAATATGCCGGGTCCTGTGTCATCCCCATAATCAGTTGTAGATTAGATTTTTGTGTTCTATAGGGTTTTCATTAGCTGATTTCCAGAAGTAGATTGCCAGGCCTTTCTTCCTAGCCCATATTAATCTGGAAGGTCCACTGAAACCTGTTAAGCATCATAGTAACACGCAAACCTCCACTGACAGATGGGTGATGGCTGTGCCTGAGGTACATTGGTGGGGAACTGAACCTGGGTCTCCTCCACGGAAAGCGAAAATTCTACCACTGAACCATCAATATTTCTGGTACAAACATAACATTCCATTTTGACAAATGTGCTCACTTCCTCTAGCAGATCTCCAAACACACACCTACACACCTGCAGGCAGCGTGGATGAGCACCAAAAACTGTCACCGGGGGAAAAAAAGGCAATTAGAAAATTCCTTCAAAGCCAAACGTAATGTCTTTGTTTAAATATAATATGCCTTGGTCCCTTGACTGAAGCATTTCAGAGCTGACCCTCTACTTTACCAGACGTAATGTCCTTTTCTAGCAATTGGTCTTTGCTGATGAGTCCAAAGTAAGCAAGTCGAAGTCCCACCGTCTTCGCTTCTACAGAGCATTCTGGCTGTATTTTTTCTAAGGCTGAATGTTTGTTCAATTTTATTGTATTGTGAAACATTTCAAGCACAGAGATATGAAGAGAAAGCAATACAGCACTACAAGCAACCGTGAACTCGCTGCTTGCCTTTCTCTAATCTTAGCTTTTGCCTTATTGGCTTTTTGTCTTCAAAAAAAGATCAAATTACTAAAACCATTCCCGAAGCCAACTCTTCAAACAAAGATTAGACTGGACTGAGACAGAAAATGATACTGGTGAGGAGTGAGCTTCTTGGCTCAAGCAGACACATGAGGCTATGTGGCCAGCTCCTGTCTGGAGGGGAGACGAGAAGGCAGAGGGGCACAGGAGGTGGTTGAATGAACACGGGGAATACGGGGTGGAGAGAAGGAGTGTGCTGTCACATTGTGGAGAGAGCAGCTAGGAGTACATAGCAAGGTGTATATAAATTTTTTTATAAGAGACCGACTTGAATTGTAAACTTGCACTTAAAGCACAATAAAAGATAAATAATAATATTAATAAAAAGATAAAATTGAAGCCTCCTGTGTAGGCTCTTCCCTTCTTGACACTCTCTCTTCCTTCCTAGAGCTAACCACCAGTATAAACCCAGTTTTTTTTTGTTTTTGTTTTTTTTCTGACATCTTAATGTGTCTATCAAATTTTAAAATATTGTTTTGGGTGTTTTTTAACTTTATGTAAATGATATCATATGGTAAATGTCGTTGCTTTTTTAGTCCAAAATTATGTTTCAGAGATTTACCCATAATGCAAATGTTGTTGTTGTTATTGGAACGCTGGTGGCACAGTGGTTAAGAGCTTGGCTGCTAACCAAAACGTTGGCTGTTCGAATCCAGCAGCCGCTCCTTGGAAACCCTATGGGGCAGTTCTACTCTGTCCTGTAAGGGTAGCTATGAGTCTGAAACGACTCGAGGGCAACGGGTTTGTTTTTGTTGTTGTTGTTAGCTGCTGTCAAGTCGGCACCAAATCATGGCAGCCTTAGGTATAAACAGAAGGAAATATTGCCCAGTCTCGCGTCACCTCCACGATCATTGGTGTGTTGGAGTCCTTTGTTCTGGCTATTGTGTCAGTTCAGTCTCATTGAGGGTTTCTCTCATTTTTGCTGACCATCTATCTACTTTACCAGACATAATGTCCCTTTCCAGAAACTGGTCTTTCCTGATGAGTCCAAAGTAAGCAAGTCGAAGTCCCCCATCTTCGCTTCTATGGAACATTCTGGTTGTATATTTTCTAAGGCTGGACTGTTTGTTCTTTTGGCAGGCCACGGTACAGACAATATTCTTTGCCAACACCACAGTTCTAAGGCATCAATTCTTCTGTCTTCCTTTTTCATTGTCTGGCTTTTGCATAATTAAAACTACATGTAAATATAGTTTTAATTAATTTATCTTAGCTGCTATATAGTATTGCTCTGTATGCCTCTCCTTATTCATCCATGCTCCTATTGATGGCAACTTAGTTTTTTGCTGTTTAAGACAAGGATCACACCATTCCTTTACAGTAACCAATTTTGACTATCTAGGAGGAAGTACAGAGCCCTGGTGGCGCAGCGGTTAAGAGCTCGGCTGCTAACCCAAAGGTCGGCAGTTTGACTCCACCAGCCACTTCCTGGAATCCCTATGGGGCAGTTCTACTCGACAGCAAGGGGTTTTTTGTGGGGAGGAAGTACAGTATTTTGATAAGGCCAGCCTAACTCCTGTATCTAGTCAGGGCAGAGTGTACAGTTCTCTTTGACTTGCTTCCATCTGAGATCAGCATCTCTAGGCTGAACAAGCTCAGCAGAGGAAGGGCAAAATCTCCACCACTCCAGGATCAGACATAAGCTCCCCCTGCAATAGTCCTGCTTGTGAAGTGTCTATCACAGGGTCCTGCAGGCTGCTGGCACTGTGTAAACAATAGTCATCATTATTATTATCAGCTGCCTGGCCTCCCTGCTTGGTCAGAATTCCAGTCTTTCCCATCTCCCACTTCCCTTTAGTCTCCACCCATGGTGACACTCTACTCATTAACAGTTCCAAATGGCATATAACTCATATTAGTGCAATTTCATCCCAACAAATCTATCTAGCACAACCTGTTAGGCAAGCAAAAAAAAAAAAAAAAATGTGCTTAACATATAGATAGAGAATAATTCATCCCTTCACTGATGTTTCTTCTTTGGTGTTTATCCAAGGCAGGTATACTGAATGCATATGTCTTTACAACACCTCCCCCTTGCTCACAAAACCAAGTTCAAATTCCCTAACATGGTATTCAGGGGCCTTTACAGTGGCTAAGGCCACTGTTACCAGTCTCATCTCTATCCACACCCCACATTCTGCCGCCCAATTCATGCCTCCCCACCTCGCTGCACCATGCATATTCAAACCCATTGCTGTCGAGTTGATTTTGACTCATAATGACCCTATAGGACAGAGTAGAACTGCACTAGAGGGTTTCCGAGGCTGTGAATCTTTACAGAAGCAGACTGGCACATCTTTCTCCCATGGAGAAACCTTTCAGTTCACAGCCGAGTGCTTAACCACTGGGCCACCAGGACTCCTTCCCGAATATCCAAGGACTGCCCAATTAGCCATAAAACTCAATTCAAAGGTCAGTTCCTTTCCAAGGCTTTGGCCAGGACCCACCTAGACATAATATATCACTCCCACATCTACGTTCCCATCACCGTTTCTATGTAACACTGTGATGTAAAAACAGCACTTTGTTTTCATTGTTTGTACACGTGCCCCCCTTAGACTGTGTGCCCGTTGGGGCAGAGGCCTTGGTTTATCCATTATCTTACCCCTGTGCCTTGTCTTTGACACAGGATGGTCAATAAATGCCTCACACACAAGACAGATGTGATTTTTTTTTCCATGACTAATTTCTTGCAAGAAGTGAATTTTAGCATCTTGGCCTGGATATGAACTATTGATTTATTTTTGAAAGAAGCCTCTTGTTATTAGTAGATCTTTAATAAATTATTATGAAAGCAAAGTCGAAAGCACTTAAACAGTGAAGATTTTCCCTGCCTGAGGATCTTGGTAAAGAGACAGGCATATTGTTGTTACAGTTGTAATGGGATGTAATGTGATAGACTTGCAGAACTCCATCCTCCACCTGGGCCCTCTAATCCTACTGCGGACAGCAGGTGTACCCTAGGTAATGGTAACAACAACCATAACACAGCAATGGCAACGATGGCAGGCAGCTTTCACCAAAGACTTGCTATGCATCAGGCACTGTGCTGTGCTTTCTCTGCACTTTCTCATTTAACCCACTATTATGGTTAGAATTGTGTCCCCCCCCCCAAAAAATGTGTGTCAACTTGGCTAGGCCATGATTCCCAGTATTGTGTAATTGTCCACCTTTTTGTCATCTGATGTGATTTTCCCATATGTTGTAAATCCTACCTTTCTGATGTTAATGAGGTGAGATTAGCTGCAGTTATGTTCATGAGACAGGACTCAGTCTACAAGATTAGGTTGTTTTAAGTCAATCTCTTTTGAGATATAAAAGAGAGAAGCAAGCAGAGAGGCATGGGGACCTTACACCACCAAGAAACAAGGGCAGGAGAATAGCATGTCCTTTGGATCTGGGATCCCTGCACTGAGAAGCTCCTAGGTCATGGGAAGATTGATGACAAGGACCTTCCAAGGAGCTGACAGAGAGATAAAGCCTTTTTTTTCTTTTTTTCTGGAGCTGGCACCCTGAATTTGGACTTCTAGACTACTAGACTGTGAGAGAATAAACTTCAGTTTGTTAAAGTCATCCACTTGTGGTATTTCTGTTATAGGAGCACTAGATAGCTAAGACACCTACCTACCACCCTATGAAGTAGATACCACTACAATCCACATTTTAGAGTTGAGGGAACTAAGACTCAGAGAGGGTAAGTAACTAACCCAAGGTCACACACCTAGTAAACGGCCCAGAGCCTGAGCCCTTAACTATTAAATAGATTATTCTACACTGCAACAATCTACCACCTGTCTGTCAGTTTGTGGTACTGTGGTGGCTTGTACATTGCTATGATACTGGAAGCTATGCTATTGGTATTTCAAATACTAGCAGGGCCACCCATGTTAGAGAGATTTCAGTGTAACTTCCAGACTAAGACAGACTAGGAAGAAAGGTCTGGTGATCTACTTCCAAAAATCAGCCAATGAAAACCCTACGGATCACAACAGAATATTGTCCAGTATAGTGCTCGAAGATGAGGGCCCTAGGTTGGAAGGCACAACACAATGGTTGCAACAACGGATTTACACATGCCAACTCTCATGAAGATGGTGCAGGACTGAGCAATGTTTCTTTATGTTATACACAGGATTGCCATAAATTGGAGTTGACTTGTTGGCAACTAAAAACAACACATTGCAACAATGGAAACCAAGCTTTAGAATTTGTAGAGCATGTTGGGTTTTCAAAGCAATTTCACATCTGTTGCTCATTTCAGTCCTCACGTCAACCTTACATGAACCCCAGCACCACCCAGGGATTCCAGCTGCCCTAGTACAAGACACTAATCTGAAAATTGCCCTTACTGATCCTACCTAGATTTGCCTAAATTTAATTCTCTCCTGCACTGGACAAGCACTCCAGCAGCTGAGTGCCCTAGCCAGGCTCCTAATGAAAATACATATATATATATATATATATATATATATATATATATATATATTTCTGATTCATCTATACCCTGATGATTCACTAGCAAACACAAACACAGATTTTCAATTTCCACATTTATATTATAGGAGGAGGGAAAAACATGGTCCTTAGAGTTACAATTTAAGTTTAAATATGCTGGAAAGTAAAAGAAAAAAGAATATATTCTCCTGGACTGCTGTCTTTGAGACTATAAACACATTCATCATTTAAACCTGATGCATTGATCCCTTTTGTGGTCATTTAGCCAGCACTTCACTTGAGAATTAGTCTTAGCATTAATACAAAAGGGCTGACATGAAAGCTGAGTGCTTTCTAGAACTAAAATGTGAGGCAACTTTGAGAAGATGAAAGCTGCTTTCATTTTGTATTGGCAAAATGTCCTTGTGCTTCTCTCACATATTTGAATGCCTTCAAGGGCCTTAATTTTTTTCAGCGCAGAGTGTGGGTCCACCCTTCAATCTGCCTCTTGCTTAGAGGTCCTGCAGAGACCCAGCAAGCGGAGCCACCACCATATGTTCTGCTCCAACGAAAGAATAGGAAGCACAGATGCTCTGGATCTTCCGAAAGGGTTCCCTGGCTCTGCCGTTGTTTTCAGTCTTAAAAAGTTCAACTTGAAAAATGTCAGAGCCAAGTAAAGTTAACCCTGCTTCATTGGGAATACAATGATTGTCAAATCGTGGTGTTGGTGAAGAATGTTGAATATACCATGGACTGCCAAAAGAACAGACAAATCGGTCTTAGAAGAAATACAAACAGAATGTTCCTTAGAAGCAAGGGTGTCAAGACTTCGACTCGCTTCCTTTGGGCACGTCGTAAGGAAAGACCAATTGCTAGAAAAGGACATCTTGTTTGGTAAAGTACAGGGTCAGGGAAAATGAGGGAAACCCTCAGTGAGACAGATTGACACAACAGCCACAGCAATGGACTCGAACATACCAACAGTCGTGAGGACGGTGCAGGACTGGGCAACGTTTTGTTTTCTCATACATACGGTCATCTTGAGTTGGTGCCAATTCAACAGCGACTAACAACAACAGCCCTTACCCTACCACGACACACACATACGGGCGCTCCTATCCATTTTGCCGCCATCTCAGGCTCACCTCTCCTGACTCCCCCACTCACTCACTTCAATATTCTGAGCAGGGCAGAATATTGAGCAAAAATAGAAGCTTAAGAAGCAGACGCCTCACCGAGTAAAAAGGGACCGCTGTGTATTCACAGACAGAAAACAAATCAGTAACCAGATTTGTTTCTTTCTCTTTTCACTTCAGAGGGGGGAAATGGAAAAAAAAAAATGTGGTATAAAGACAGCCACAAGCCCAAAAATGATTGATATTAACTGTCCAGGCCAACTGGCTATGTCAGGGTCAGCATCCATCCTGCCCAGCCCCAGGATCCTGCACAGCAGGTGTCTGGAAAACAGGGCAGCTTGGCCTCAAGTGATGAATCACACTTCAGCCCCCAAGGCTCGACTCATAAAAGGAAGCTGCTGAAAGTCATTGATCTGTCCACTGCAAGAAAACCTTTCTGTGATTTTTAAAAATGGAAAATATAGATGTGAATTCTCTGATCTCGTGAAATAGAAGAAAACGCCACCTGCGCTCCCCTTGTTTTCTGCATCCTTTTGCAAAGGAAAGAATTTTGTCAAAATTTTAAAGCCATATTAGGTGCAACTCAGTGACTATTCTCTTGTCCATAAACACATCAAGAATGTTGTTTTCTCTTATATTGTTTCACTAACTTTCCATCACATCCCTTGTGAAACGCATGCCATTATTACTTCATTTTACAGGAGAGGAACTTGAAGCTCAAAGAGGCTAAGAACCGTTTCCAAGGTTGATCTCAGACCTCACAATAGAAATACTAGACTGAAGAAGTCATATCTATAGAGTTAGAGAAAGGAAGTGAAAGCCCAGAAAAGAATTGAATTCAAGAAAGCTTAGAATCTTACAAGTCAGCCAAACTTTCAATTAAATGCAAGTATGAAATAAAGGTATCTTTAGTCACTCAGGGCCTCAGAAGGTTTATCAGAAGATTGTCAAAAGGTTTATCATACAAAGACCCACCTTGAAAATAATTTTAGGAGAAATGGTGTGTGAAAAAAGACTTAAATTCCAAAGGACTCTACAAAAAGTAGAAAGGAAAAACGAGTGAATATGTTAACCAACTTAATTTTCTAAATAAGTAGTGACTCAAAATGGGGGTGGTGTTAACACATGCATGAAAACCTAGAACTAAAAGTTCAATGCTAACACAGTTGTAGGCAGAAGAGGACCAGACAAGAATGAGGTGAGAGCATGATAATGTATTTCCCTTGTTTGATGGAAGAGTTAGAAAGACAAGTGTAGTTTTAATAATCTAGGGATAACCACCAGGAAAATAAAACTATAACTTTAAAACCTGCAAAATAAAACTCAACATATCCATTAGAAATTAGGGTGAGAGAAAAAAAGATAAAGAGAATGTGTGCAAATTAAAAACACAAAATAAGAGCAATAATCCCAATACAGTAACAGCTAAAATTAATGTAAAAAGTTAAACTAAGTGATGAAAACATAAGATTCTCAGATTGTACTTTGCAAAGTGTCAAGCAATACGTGTTGCCTTAAAGAGATTCGTTTAAAACAAAGTGCAGAGAAAGGCTGAAAATAAAAGAATGGAAAAATATGAACCAAAAGAAAAGCAGTGTAACAATTTAATATCTGACTAAATAGAACTTAAGATTAAAAAAAAAAAAAACATAAGGGACAAAGAGAAAGGTTATATATTGGTAGAAGAAACATTAGCTCAAGAAACTATAACAATCATGAATATAATGCTCCAAACAAAATAGCAAAACATTATTGATAAAACTACAGAGAGAAGTAAATAAATCAACCATTGTAGCAGAAATGTAAATACTTCCTGCTCAGAAAAAGAAAAAGCAAGCCAAATTTTTTAAAAAGACAAGTTAAGAAGAATACACACGGAACATTTGTAAAAATTCACAAGGTACCAGGTCACAGCAGAAACTTCATACAGATTGTTTCTGGCTATAAAGCAATAAAACTATGAATCAACACTATATGTCTAAAAACCAAGAGATTCTGTCTTGGAGAGAAATGGAAATTAGAAAATTTAAAAAATAGAATAATAAAAGCATGGTACGTAAGACTTTATGGCTATAAACCAAAAAACAAACAAACAAACAAAACTAAGCCCATTGCCATCGAGTCGATTCCAACTCATAGCAACCCTATGGCTATAAAAAAAAATAATAAAAATGGCTATAGGTACATGCTAATTAGCAAAAATGTAAAACAGGTATCACACTTAATGAAGAAATGTTGTATGCATTCACATTAAGATTAAGAACAAGAAAAAAATGTACACTTTTACCACAACCGTCCAACACAGTGTTAAAGACCTAACCAATGCAATTAGGAAAGAAAAAGAAGTTAAGAAAAAGAAAAAACATTGGAAGTAAAGAGGCATAATGATCATTATAGATGAATGATAGGATCATTGACATAGATCATTCAGATAGATGTAATAAAAACAACAGCATTTACCTTTACCAGCAAAAAACTAACAAGAAAATGTAATACGCAATAAAATACCATACACAACAGCAATAAATCTAAAAGGTATCAAGGAATTATTCTAAAGGAGTATATAAAGCCTTTATGGGGAAATTTTTTAATTTTGTCAAAGAGCACATTTAAAAGACCTGAAAAATAGAGAGATTTACCATATTCATATATGGGGTGACATTATAAAGAAGAAATTGTCTTATAATTAAATTGCATTGGTAAGTTAATTTGGAGAATGTTGATTTCTTTATGAAGTCAGAAGCATTGAAATACTTAGAAACATACATATGTACGTATGTTTGCATGTATATTAACACGGGTATATCTTTTAATTTAGTACTAAGTGAAAAAGGAAGAAAAAGAAAAAAAACTGTGGTGCATCGTCATATATACATATACATATACATATACATATACATATACATATACATATACATATACATATACATATACATATACATATACATATACATATACATATACATATACATATACATATACATATACATATACATATACATATACATATACATATACATATACATATACATATACATATACATATACATATACATATACATATACATATACATATACATATACATATACATACGCAGCCCTGGTGGCACAGTCCTTAGGAGCTCGGCTGCTAACCAAAAGGTCGGCAGTTCAAATCCACCAACTGCTCCTTGGAAACCTTTTAGGGCAGTTCTACCCTGTCCTATAGGACTGCTGAATCGAAATCAACTCGATAGCAGTTGGTTTGGTTTGTGTGTGTATATACACATACATTAAAAAATAAATAAATAAACTCTGTTGCCGTTGAGTCAATTTCAACTCATAGTGACCCTATAAGACAGAGCAGAGCTGCCCCATAGGGTTTCCAAGGAGCAGATGGATTCAAGCTGCCAACCTTTTGGTTAGCAGCCGAGCTGTTAACCACTACGCCACCAGGGTTTCCCATATGTATGTGTGTGTATATACATGTAAAACAAAAATCCACATACCTATATATAAACACTTTAGAGTTGATACCTACACTAGGAGGAAAATGGGGTTCGGATGAGAAAAAAATACTAAAATAACACAAATCAGGACATCTTTACAAGGATCAACTGTGACAGCGTGTCATGAACTAAATTAAATGTGGTCCAAAAAAGGAAACTAGGTGAAAAATGGCATTCTGAGAAGAAAAATAACTAAGGCAGAAAGGAGTGTGTAGATTAACCAGGGCTTAGAATTAGAAGCTATTAGACCATGAGAACAATAAGAAAGACAACCTGTAACACTCGATGCTCATAAAAAAGAGTGCTTTCGAATTGGTTTTATGTTTCAAAAAAGCCTCTAAATAACTTTTACTGTTCAAACTGCACAGTCATGTCCAAATTAAAGGACATCTTTTTAGCTTTCCTGCTCTCTGGACTCAAGAGGTTACAGCACAGACTCAGCTGACAAGGCCCCCTTCTTGAGTTCTATTTTGGCCTCTGTAGTAGGCAGATTGTATAGCTCTAATTACGTCACTTGGTCTCTCTGTAATGATTCCTTCAAAAATAAAACAAGCCAGGAAAACTTACTGATAAAATAACTAAACGAAAGCTAATGTATTTTTAATACAATATGTTAAGCTTTTAACCCCAAACTCCTTAGTAATTCATATTTAAATACTTTATGAGCATAAGATAGTTTCATTATTATGGCTATTTATTTATTATGGCACTGCAGTTTTAAATTAAATCCAAATATATTAAATCAATGCCAGCTAAACTTGCAGTTATGTGATTCAGCTCTTCTTCTAAAGCTCTAAGCACTAAAACATCAAGTTTAAAAGAAATAGAGTTAGCACTTGTGTAAAGATGAAAACACAAATCCCAAGTACTACTTCCTAGTAGATGAACATATAAAATGATTACATTAATTAAAAATTAACACTCAACAAAATTATACAAACCCACTTACCTTTGCAGCAAGGAAAAAAATTGTCACCATAATTTTTAAAAAAACATAAAATCAAATAATTTCAGGATTGCTATGATTTTACTGAGTATCATTACTTGTCAGATGTTATCTACAAGCTACAAGAAGTTTTACTGTGCCAAATATTTAAAAATATTTACATATGTTTTATTTATTTATATAAATATAAATAAATTAGTATACTTCTTCTATTTTAATAAAAATTATATATTATACATTAGAATCAGATCCATTCCAGAAAACAACCCAGGACCATCTATTTCATAAGCAGTCATAACTTTCAGCACTTTGGACAGTGACCTTTACCTGCTGTTTTCTGATGTTGGTGAGCAACCTGGTTGTAATGCTCTCCTACTGTGCTGTCGAGTAGAAAATTATTGATTAAATGTGAGACCCTGAAATTCATCCCTTCCTGAAAGACATTTAAGAACAACATGGAATTCATTTCACCCATGCAATAAGTCTATTAAGAAAGAAGAATCCACTTGCAAATACGGAGGAATATTTCCTCAAGCATTCACATCAGATAAATTATTTGCCTCCAGCAGTATGTCACAAAATGTGATGCCAATAAATTCCTTTTGAAATGTAGTGTTCACACATCCAGTGATGCATGCCTGTGAAATGTTAATACCTGTCAGTTATTCTTAAAAGTATGCCTTGCGTGGGACTCAGGACTTCTCCTGCTCTGATTATAAGAAAAGAGTATGCTCAAACAATGGTCTCTTCATGATGAAAAAAAAAAACCTATTTTTAAAAGTTAAACAAATCCTGAAAATAAATCTCTTCTGTGCATTTAGTGGATATTATTTTTCCACACGGATTGCTAAGAAAGACTTGAATTTTCCCTTATGTTTTAAAATTTATTAAGCATTCACACACTTCTACAACCTGTTCAAATAACCCTCTTGGCAGGCATGATTATCTCCTCTTAAAAATTACAAAACTGAGTCTCAGGGAGGCTAAGTAACTTGTTAAGGGACACACAGCTAGTAACTTGTGGAGATGGGCATTGAAACTAACTCTGTCCCTCTTCATATAAAAAAAAAAACATATGTAATGTTTTTTTCTATTTATCATGATGCTGCCCCATTATAGGAAACCCTAGTGGCATAGTGGTTAACAGCTATGTTTGCTAACCAAAAGGTCGGCAGTTCAAATCCACTAAGTGCTCCTTGGAAACTCTATGGGGCAGTTCTACTCTGTCCTATAGGGTCGCTATGAGTTGGAATCGACTCAGCAGCAATGGGTTTGGTTTGGTTTGGCTCCATTATAATATATTTTACATATAATTTTTGTTCAATGGTTTATCTCATAGCAAAACATACATAAATAAATTATATGGAATCATCAGTTCACTTATGTAAAAGTAAACATATTTGTGACAGCCAAATAGTTCTTCAGAGGACTCTAGATTACTAGATTTGGGTATAAAATAAATCAGTCCCAGACTTCCTTTGTTCCACATATCACCAATAAATTGCCAGATTGGCCAGTGCATATTTTGTTAGGAGAAAGTAAGTAGAGAATTCCAAGACAACACCCACACAATTCCTCAGAGAAGAAAAATGTCGTAGTGTGATAATCCCTTGTATAGAATCCTCCTGGCTGCAGTCATGAAGATAGAAGAAGAAGGGGCAGGGCTCAGAGACAGCCTCAGACCAGCAGAAGCCTGTGTGGTCACACTCCACTGGAAGTCAAGACTCCCTAATGACAGAACACTAGTCAGCAGCACAGAGTGGTGTAATAGTGATGAGTTTGGGTACGGACTCAAGATACAGCAACAAGACCTTGCACAAGTTCCTTAACCCCCCTCCCAAGCTTTCAGTCCATTTAATGAGAAAAGGGAGATAATTAGATCTAGCTCATGAGGCCTTGTGAGGGAGGGTTCAATGAGTTACTGGGTACAAGGTAAGAGTTGAATAAATGCTAGCTATTATCTTTATTATCGTATCCTAATCACCACCATAACACTTTCCAGTTCAGTAATTTGACCTTTGAAAATGTTCAGTATTATTTCACCCAGGAAGCCCCAAAGGGCACTGATCTATGGGCGTGAGGAACAGAAACATCTCCATTTCAGTCTTCCGCTTAAGCTTTGCTGGGGGAAAACATCATATCTCCTAATACAAGTATGAGCTCTGGACCAACAAGACCAGGACACTTACCAGTGAGCCAGAGTCAGCTATATACCTTACAACCATCACCACAACTAGGTGAAGCAGGGAACAGAGTCCACTGATGATCAACATGGAAGGAAAACACCAGCCACATCATGTCAAAGAACTACATGCAAAAGTCCCAGTGATGCAAACAAGCGAAAATAACAGAATATCTTGTGAATTAGAAATCAAAATAAATTCTATTCTGAAGAAGTTAGTATTTTTCCTTCGATGTGTTTGAACTGATGTTCAGCTGGATGGAAAGAGCATCTGTTTCACAAAAGTGTTCCAGTGACAGGGTGGAATAATTTCCAATATCATACCTCTTTAAAAATGAAAGAAACTATTAAGAATTAATCGTGTCCTCCAAAAAGATATGCTGGGGTCTTAATCCCTGTGCCAGTGATTGTGACCTTGTTTGGATATAGGGTCTTTCTTTGAAGGTGTGATCAGTTAAATTATTGAGGTCATATCCGAGTAGAGTGGGTCCTAATCCCTTCCAAGTGATGTCTTATGAAAGGGGGAAACAGACATGGAAACAGAGTTGCACAGGGGAAAGATGCCATGTGAAGGTACATCTAAAATCCCAGGAACACCAAGAAATGTCCAGAGCTACCAGGAGCTGGAAGAAACAAAGAAGCGTCTTCCCCAAAAGTGGACAGAAAAGAGAATGGCCCTGCTGACACTATTAATTCAGACTTCCTGCCTCTGGAACTCTGAAACAATAAATTTCTGTTCTTTAAAGTCACCCACTTTTCGGCATTTTGTTACACCAGCTCTAGAAAACTAAGAAACTTTTATAAAAACGTACCTTGCTTGAAATAGACTCATGATATTTTTATTATACTAAACATTAAAAAGCCGAGTATACGTGTGTATTCTTTTGTCCACTTTTAGGCAAGATAGCCTAGGAAATCTTGAGACATCCTGGTGACATTGTGACTTAAGAGTTTTTAAGCAAGTGTTTGAAGGGCAATTGCATCTGACTGCTTGAATTCAGAGTAACACGGTAAAGGCCAGGTAGATAAGTTGGACGTCAATGATAGAATAAAATATATGGCACTGATGTAACAAATAAGTCATGAGTAAGCATTTTTCAAGATCACAAAGGTAGCAGCTGACCAGCAATGGAAAAAAACAAACTAAAGGTGAAAAAAATTGGGGAATAGAAAGGTACCAAAGTGATGAATCAGAAGTCAGCATAAACTCTAACAGGAGGGCATTGGGGAATATGGAAAAATCGACATTTTAGAAAGCATGAATCAAAGCCAAGATTTCTCCCACCAGGTGTTGTGATATGTCATGACACCCACTCATCACATCTCACAACACCTTACATCCACTTTATGACACCCAGGAAAGACATTAGTGAGTAATGCTTATTGAGAAGTTACCATGTGCCACCAACACCTGTCTGTCATATGTTGTACCTTGCTGGCTTGTGTGCTGCTGTGATAGTGGAAGCTATGCCACCAGTAGTTCAAATACCAGTAGGGTCATCCATGGTAGACAGGTTTCATTGGCACTTCCAGACTGAGAAAGACTAAGAAAGGACCGGAGATACGCTTCTGAAAATTAGCCAATGAAAACCTTATGGATCACAACAGAACACTGTCTGACTGGCTTGCTTTGGACATGTTATCAGGAGGGATCAACCACTAGGGGAGAACATTGTGTTTGGTAAAGTAAAGGGCAAGGGAGGGTATGAAGGGCCATCAGTGACATGGATTGGCACAATAGCCACAACAATGGACTCGGACATGCTGGCAATTATAAGGATGATGCAGGACTGAGTAATGTTTAATTCCGTTGTACATAGGTCGCCATAAGTCAGAGTTGCTCATGGCAAATTCTATCTACCTATCTCTCTCTATGTGCCAGGAATTGTGCCAAGCTTTTTCACAAGATGAGAAAATTAAGCCTCAGAGAAATTAAATGACTTGTTCAAGGGTATATAGCAAATCGGTGGTGGTGCCCAGGTTTGAATCAGGCTACATGACTCAAAACTATTGTTCTTAACTACAAAATTGCACTTCTGTACACACAATGGAAAAAATTGCTTGAAAGCTAGAAAAATATCATACAAATCAATCCAAAGATGTAAAGAAGGAAGAAGTCCATGAGCAGACCCCTCCCTTTTACACTAGTAAAATTCCACAATATGATGATCCATTCCAATTCTCACTAACCATACCTTGGTTAGAACTGACATCAGAGGAGTCTGAGAACCTTAGGGCTGAGAATTCCACAGCATCAGCAGGGACTTTCCTAAACTAGATAGTGTTTTCTTTCTTTCCTTTTTACACATACATAAGAATGCTACTTCTTACTACCCTAAAGCTTTATGCAAAAAGTTTTATTTCAGATTATTATCTTTAAATATTGACTCACCCAATTCACCAATTAGATAAGCAATGACCAAATGGAATAACCAATTTCACGACCATCATGAGGTTGTCACTTCTCTGAGTAGGAGGGTTGTCCCATGCCACTCTTTACACATAGGAGTCATGGTTGAATCTGTTTTGGGGGATGTTTAAAGTGATGTCAGAAAGTTCATAGCATCTGGTCTCTTAGAACCAGGAAGATTTTAGTTCATGTGTGGGGTGTATGTCCCTGTGCAATATAGATAGATAGACAGATAGACATATACATAAGAGGAGCCCTCGTGATGCAATGGTTAAGCACTCAGCTGCTAATGAAAAGCTCAGTGGTTTGAACCCACTGCTGCTCCACGGGAGAAAAGACCAGGCAATCTGCTCCTATAAGGATTTCAGCCTAGAAAACCCTGTGAGGTAGTTCTACCCTGGGAGAAAAGACCAGGCAATCTGCTCCTATAAGGATTTCAGCCTAGAAAACCCTGTGAGGTAGTTCTACCCTGTCCTACTGGGTCACTATGAAAAAAAAAAAAAGAATCAATTCAATGGCATACAACATGGTGTTCTCTATCACCTCATATGCATGCAAAACCTGGACAATGACTAAGGAAGACCAAACAAGAATTGATACCTTTGAATTATGGTGTTGGTGAAGAATATTGAATATACCATGAATTGCCAGAACGAACAAATCTGTCTTGGAAGAAGTACAGCCAGAATGCCTCTTAGAAGCGAAGATGGTGAGACTTCGTCTCACATAATTTGGACATGTTATCAGGAGGGACCAGTCCCTGGAGAAGGACATCATGCTTGGTAAAGGAGCAGGTCAGCAAAAAAGAGGAAAGCCCTCAACCAAATGGATTGACACAGTGGCTGCAACAATGGTCTCAAGCATGACAACAACTGTGAGGAAGGCTCAGGACTAGGCAGTGCTTCACCTTGTCATACATAGGGTTGCTATGAGTTGGAACCGACTGGACGGCACCTAACAACAACAACATATATTATCGTTAGCTGTCGTTGAGTCACCCCTGACTCTCGGCAACCCCAGGATTGGACTGTTCTGATCCATAGGCTTCTCACTGGCTGATTTTCAGAAGTAGAATGCTAGGCCTTTCTTCCTAGTCCATCTTGGTTTGGAAGCTCCGCTGAAACCTATTTAGCATCACGGCAACACGCAAGCCACCACTAACAGACAGGTGGTGGCTGTGCTTGAGGTAATTGGCCGGTAATCAAACTCGGATTTCCTGCGTAGAAGGTGAGAATTCTACTACTGAACCACCACTGCCCCAAATATATATATATATTTCTATGGTGTATATACACACACATATTTTTACATAACAGGCTTTTTTTTCTTAAGTTTAAGGCTAAAAGACAAGGATAGAAAATGAACCCTTGGAATTTTGCCCTTCCTTCTTTCATTTTGAAATATGTACACATCTCTAGCTGTGAGATTATCTAGAATTGTAATATCACTGGCCTCCTGATATTGCAATTAAAATCATACTGGCACTTTATATTATCAAGTGGGAGAAACACGGCTTATCAGAAACAGAAGAGGAATGTTTTCCTATGATTAATTTAAAGCAAGGATCAGTTCAATCACGGAGCGCTCTTCCCTTTAGAAATCTCTCAAGGCCTGACATGCAATCATTCATCTGTCTTTGTGACTGAGTGTCTGCTGTGCTTCCGGCCCTGAACTAAATTTAATGCCTTGGATTGTGGCTAGGACACGGCAAATGCCCAATTAATATTTGTCGAATGCATGCATACATGAAGAAATGAATGAAAACACAGTATTTAAAAAAAGTCAACACCTAGAAGTTCCTATTTCAAGTATGGACCTAAATATGGTTCCAATGAGGACAGTACTGATGATACTAAAAAAAAAAAAAAAAAAAACTAGTCAGGCCAAATTCACGAACTCGATCCCCATGGAAGCCAGTCAGCTTTGGTGATTCCAAGCCCCCACACCATGACTTGGTCCCAGCCAGCATTCTCAATGAGCGCCTCTGATCACAAGGCCATCTAAGATGGGTCAGCTTTGAGTCGCAGCTGGAAGAAACAGATTCAAGTGCCTGTTTTCATGGCAGAGATGAAGAGTGCCTCTTTGGGTCCCTCATTTTACGAAATTTCTTAAACTTTTCCTTAACACATTTAAAAACGCTATTTGGGGAAAAGAATTATAGTTGTGGTGGATATTAGTTACCCACAAACCAAGTTCAAATGCACATAGAATCATCAAGTTTGAGAACTGTTAGAGAGAACTGTCATTTACCTAAATATCCAGGGGCTCTCGGATCTGCACTACCTCTCATGTTTACTCATGCAACATCCTCTACTGAGCACCTACTGTGTGCCAGGCACTCTGACAAGGCTGGAGGGACTTGCTGCAATTCCTGTCCTGCTGGAGTTGATATCCCAGGAGAGAGACAGACATTACAAATATATGATCTTATAGAAACCAAGGAGAGGGCACCATTTGGAGTAAGTAACATGGGACTTTACTTAGTCTGGACACCCTGGTGGTGTAATGGTTAAGAGCTACAGTTGCTAATCAAAAGGTCGGCAGTTTGAATCCACCAGGTGCTTCCTGGCAACTCTGTGGGGCAGTTCTACTCTTTCCTACAGGGTCGCTATGAGTCAGAATCGACTCTACAGCAACGGATTTGCTTTTGTTTGTTTTTTTTTACTTAGTCAGGTATCAAGAATAACTTCCCTGAGGAGGCAGCGTTTGAGTTGAGACTTAATGGATAAATAATTAACTTAAAAAAAAAAAAAAGCTATGATCACCTTGTAATCCAGATAACATACAAATTAAAATTAAATCACCCTGACAAATCAATAGGGAAAATTGGCCTTCACCTGAATTACCCAGACACTGCAATTTGACTTTCTGTTGTGTACTACTGAAATATCAAAAGGAAGACCAACGCAACTGACAAAATGATTGACCAGAAAACATTTTTGCCTTTATTATACAGACTTCATGAAAAATAATTTTGATAATTCTACCACCCATCTGTCACTCTGTTATACTGTGGTGGCTTGCAAGTTGCTATGATAATTGAAGCTATGTCACCAGTATTTCAAACACCAGCGGGGTTACCTATCAAGTGAATAGGTTTCATTGGAGCTTCCAGACTAAGATAGACTGGGAAGAAATGCCTGGTAATCAACTTCAAAAAATTTGCCAATGAAAGCCCTATTGATCACAACAGAATATTATCCAACTGGACTCAAACTTGCAAACAATGTTGAAGATGGTGCAGGATCAGGCACAGAATGGTGAAAATCAGGTTTCATTCTCTTATACATTGGGTCACCATGAGTCAGCGAGTGCTGACTTGATGGGAGCTAATTTTTTAATAACAATATTGAGCAGATTCTCCACTTCAGTTGGTCTACATCCAGTTTTACTATCCAGCTTAAGATTTATGACTTGTTATAGGTCAAAATTTTGAGGCGTATTTCTCCAAAATTCTCCACAACCAACATGGTAGACGATTCCATCATCAGTCATTTACTTGCTTGCAAGATGTCACTCAGCCTTCCCCATAGACCAGGCTCCACTGCTACACTGGTCTATTTGACTTCACCGTCATTTTGCTGTGTAATTACCCAGGCATTCATCAAGATGACAAAGGAAATAAAAAAAAACCCAGTCCCAAAGCTGTGCTAATGTCAATGAGCAAACAGATCAAAGCAGTAAACAAACCAGGTTCACACTGACTTGTAATTAACAGAAAAACAGAGGCGGAGGAAGCTGACTATTTGCCAAGGACAGGATTGAATTTTCCTCCTGGTCTTCGAAAATGTTGATATTTTCATCTGCTCATCATTTCTACATGTCTTATTTTCACAACTTGTTTAACAGCATAAATAACTGCCTAGGGCCAAGAAATAACTGCAATATCATCAGGACTTATTTAATTGTTACTCTTATTCAGGAGATATTGTATCTACCTTCATTCTCTGTGAAGTGTCTAGATCACATAAAATTCACAACCTTGTGAACTCACTATGCATGAGAAGGACTTGAAGAATATGTAGTATTCAGAGTGTACTCTGCTTCAAAGGCCCCAGGGAAGCTGCTCCCTTGTCTCTGATCCCACTGCCGTTGGCAGATACTCCAGCAAAGGATTGCAATTATTTGTTTGCATGTCTACCTCTGTAAAGGGTTCACGAGCTTCTCAAAAAATAGTGGCTCATTCACCTCCGTAGCCCCAGTACCTAACACAGAACTGGGCACAAAATTCCATTAAATAGAGTCCCCTAAAAAAGTATTTAATAGAATAGATTTAGACTAGGTCCCTGGGTGGCCAGGCTGGTAAGAGCTCTGAATGCCCAGCAAAGGAGTTTGGGCTTTTCCTGGCTACTAATTATAGCATTAATCCTCATTATTGATGGATTCCATATTTATGCATTTGCCTACTTGCTAAAATTTATTTATAACCCAAAATCAATACTCATGGCACTTTCATGACGCTTTGCAGACAGACACAGGGTGGTGAAAAATTTGAGTTGCCCAAGCTCACATTCCCAACGAGGCCAAGCAAGGCAATGCCCTGCCTTCTTGTTTTGAGTCTCTTACTGTAAACAAGTGTCCTTTTTGCCATATATTTAGTGTCAAGTCTTTCACAATTTATGTGCTCTTTGTTGGTGTATCACTGTTTAAATGGTCCCCAAGTGTAGCACTAAAGTGCTGTCTAGCGTTCCTAAGCACCAAAGGCTATGATGTGCCTTACAGAGAAAATACATGGGTTAGAGAAGCTTCATTCAGACATGAGTTGTAGCGCTGTCGGCCATGCTATGTTAATGAATCGACACTATTTACTAAATAAGGTGTCATTAAACATAGACACACATTTGGTTGACAAAAATGTTGTGACTAGAGGTTCGCAGGATGGAGGAATGGTTCAAATTCACTAACTCAGTGTTTGTGGTGACATAACTGCAGTAAATAGTGAGAATCAAATGTATTTTTATCATACTAAGGTATAATTTACATATAATAAACTGTACCCATCTTCAGTATAAAGTTTGATGAACTTTGACAATTGTATATGTCCATTTTTTGATAGAGGGCCAATAAAAAGGAGGGAACCCTCAAGTAGATGGATTGACACAACAGCCAAAACAACAGACTCCAGCTTAACCAACGATCACGAAAACGGCACAGGGCCAGGCAACACTTTATCCTATTATACGTGGGGCCTCCATGAGTCGGAGTTGACTTCATGGCAACGAATAACAACAAGGGAAGATTTAAATGTGTGGAAGTGCCTGGCCCAGAGTAAGTCCATAACCAAGAGTGGATGAGGATCCTTTTAACCACCCCACAATCATGATACACAGTATTCCTGTCACAGCAGAGTTTCTTCACCATTGAAGACTTTTAAGCAAAAGAGTGGCACAGTCAGATTCATGTTTCGGAAAGATCATTCTGCAGATGGTATGGAGAGTGGGTGGACCAAGGGGGACGAGATCTTCAGTCTGCGATGCGTGTAGCAAGATGGATTCATCAGCAGCCAACCACTTCAAAACACTCCCGGGAACATTGTTAACGCTCAGACTTTGTCAAAATGCCAAAAGGAAACAGAGCACAAAACAGCAAAACTGGTTTATGTGAGTTAAGCATTGGGCTCTTGGCAAAAGCAATAGATGGCTGCTCGATCAATAGAAACACAGCAATCCATATGCATCACGAGGAGGGATGATGACCGTTAGAGCTGGGGCTGCGTGTTTTATGATTATAGGCACTGCCTCTTAGATCCATTCCAACCAACTGCTCTGAGAAAATTAGCTGCCAACTTGATACACAACCCAAACCAGCAGAACAGGCTAGCGTAAAGTGTTTGGCATCAACTGCAGTCCACTGCACAGGGTTAGGCTCTTGCTGGAGTCCTCAAAGCAGCAGAAAGGCAGCCTGGCCCAGATTCAGGTGTTCAAGATCATGACTGGCACCAGCATGGTGCTTTTACCAGCTCCAAAGATCAACACCCAAACTCTTTCTGCTCAAAAATAATAATAAGAGGTTAAATGTGAATACTACTTAACAATGCATTTTACATAAGTTAACTGGTTTAATTATCTTAACAACATTATTAGGTAAGTACCATCATTATCGCTAGGAATCTCTGGGTAGTGCAAATGGTTAAGCATTCGGCTACTAACTAAAAGGTTGGTGGTTCCAATCCACCCAGAGACATCTTGGAAGAAAATCCTGGAGATCTACTTCCAAAATATCACAGCCATTGAAAACCCTATGGAGCACAATTCTATTGTGACACACACAGGGTCACCAGGAGTCACAATCAACTCAATGGCACTTGATTTGGCTTTTTTTGGGGGGGGGGGGTGTTGTTTGTTTATTTTTATTTCTGTTTTAGAGGCGATGAAATCGAGCCACAGAGTTGTCTAGCCACTTGCCTACAGTCACACAGTTAGACAGAGCCAATGGTAGAATTCAAACTCCAGGAAATCCAGCTCCGAAGACCCAAAGACCATGCTTCAAAGTCCTTTCCATGGCATAATGGTTAATGTTTCACAACCAAAGTGATAAAGATTCAAATCCTGGTTCTGCACTTAACCAGTTGCATGACCTTGAAATTAACCTCCCTGAGCCATAGTTTCCTCATCTGTAAAATGGGTAAGGCCACCGTGAAGATTTAAATAAAGTGCCTGGCACAGAGTGAGTCCATGACAAAGAGTGGATGATGTCCATCCTCAGATGAATGGATAAACAAAATCTGGTATATCCATAATGTAGAATATTATTCGGCTATAAAAAAGAATGAAGACCAATATACACTACAATGTACATGAACCTCAAAAACACTGTGCTAAGTGAAATAAGCTAGACACAAAAAGGTCATGCATTGTATAGTTCCATTTATATGAAATAGCCAGAATAGGTAAATTCATAAATACAGAGAGCTGATCAGTGGTTGCAAGTGGCTAAGCGGGGAAGGAAGACTGGGGATGATTGCTTAATAGGCATGGGAGTCTCCTTTGGGGGTGACGAAAATATTTTGGAATTAGATAGACTTGGTGGTTGCACAGCATTATAAATGTACTACATGTCACTAAATTGCACACTTTAAACTGGTAAATTTTATGTTATGTGAATTTCAACTCAATAAAAAAAATCCATCATAAAATAGAACAGGTGTGATAATATGTATCTGGGAGCCCACAAATTCTCTTTATTCCAAGACACAAATCATTCAAACTTCAAAATGCCAAAAAAAAAAAAAAAACTGAATACTAATGAAATTTTTTAGCTTTAATTTAAGCTTTTTGTTATTATTATTCTGTTTCAATCGGAAAAACTTATTCGTTGTCATGCACTGTTCTACTTTCTAGGAATGTAACAGTCAATGTAAGAGGAAAGTTCCTGACCTCAGGGCAGGGACAGATTTTTTTAATGTATTTTAAGTCAAATTTGTATAATGTTACTCACAATTTTTTAAATTCTAAAAAGAAGCAACACATTTATCTCTAATCCAAACCAAACCAAACTGCTGTTGAGTCGATTCCAACATATAGCAACCCCGCAGGACAGAGTTGAACTGCCCCATATTGTTTCCAAGGCAGTAAATCTTTACAGAAGCAGACAGCCACATCTTTCTCCCTCAGAGCAGCTGGTAGGCTCAAACACTGACCTTTTAGTTAGCAGCCAAGTGCTTAACTACTATGCCACCAGGGCTCCTTTTTATCTCTAATAGGGTTGCAAAAATAATCTAAAAACAAACAAAATCAAGTATCTTTTTCTTTGGACTTGAATTATACCAATTTCATATATTGATACTTCAATCTCATGAGAAATCTACTTAATAAATTAACTCATTCATTAAGCTTTTTTGGTGGTCAAACTCTTTCAAAACATGGGCCTATGTGGACAAATTAAATAATAGTAATAAAAAATTAGTCTTTGATGATTAAAAAAAAAAACACTGGGTTAAGTTAAGAAGCAAATCACCGGATGGTCTCTACCAAAAAAAAAAAAAAAAAACCATTGCCATCGAGTCAATTCCAACTCATAGTAACCCTGTAGGACAGAGTGGAACTGCCTTATAGAGTTTCCAAGGAGTACCTGGTGAATTTGAACTGCTGACCTTTTGGTTAGCAGCTATAGCACTTAATCACTATGCCACCAATGTTTCTAGATCGTCTCTAAGATCCTTTTAAATCTTGTATTTTCATATTCTTTCAGTCCCTTATGAGTAAGTGGTGATCTTTAATAACATGAAGGTAACAATTCTCTTGAACTTCTTTTATATTTCTCTCACAGTCCGTCCTGTTTACACTATTGACTTACCCAGTGAAAACAATGGGCATATTAAGCAAAAGGAAAATTCCAGGTTCCTCCATGACCTGCAGGTGAATGGATGCCTAACTGGCTCTTTCTCACCTCTCAGTTCAAAGGTGACCTTCTCAGAGAATCCTTTCTGACCATCCTAGCTATAGACGCTCCCGTAATCTCTCCTGCCCTTCCCTGTCTTTTATTTCTCCATATCACTTCACACCACCTGAAATGATCTTATTTATCAGTTTCTTGTCTGTTTCTTATGCATTAGAAGGTAAGCTCCATGAGGGCTAGGGTCTCGTTGTACTTTCCCCATTGCATTCCCATCAGCCAGAACACTACCGACTACATATTTGTTGAGTGAATCGATGAATACCAAAACTGGTGTATTTCTTTGAAAATATCTCTCCCCTCAGCTGGAGCTAGGAAAGAAAAGGATGTACCTAGTCCTAAATTCTCTTAAGTAGTCTGTAAAGCGGCATTGGAGTCAGGGGGGTAGGGATGGTCTTGCATTCGTTCAGTCACTGGACAGATGTTTACTGAGGAACTACTATGGGCCAGGTACTGAGCTAGGTGCTGGGTACAAGGAGGAGAGTAAAAAGGCATAGCCCAGGCTCTTAAAGAAGGCATTATTGCACAAGCTAAGGTTGGAATATCTGTAAAGTATGCACTGATGGATTACTTCAAAGGTATATAACATATGTAAAGCCAGTAGCACAATTCCTGGAACGAAATAAGCACTCAGTAACATAGGGTCGCTATGGCAATGGGTTTGTTTTTCTGTTTGTTTTAACTGACGGAAAGAAGGCCTGGTGGTGCAGTGGTGAAGCACTCAGCTGCTAAAAGTCAGTGGTTCGAACACACCAGCTGCTCCAGAGAAGAAAGATGTGGCAATCTGCTTCTGCAAAGATTTACAGACTTGGAAACCCTATGGGGCAGTTCTACTCTGTCCTACAGGGTTGCTATGACTTGGAATCGACTTGACAGCAGTGGGCTTGGTTTTTTAACTTATGCAAAAGATATGATAACAACAATAATGAGGATACTACTTCACATGCAGAAAGATAAAGTAACCTCTTACAGACACCAAGTGAGCACTAAATACTCATTGAGGTCATTTTAAAAGTATCAGTAATCTGTTCCTGGGCTAACTAGGAGAATTCAGTGTAGGTTCTCTCCGCGGTGTCCAAGACTAGTGATGTGGTTTACTTTAATGTCAAAAGCTTCAGCCTTGCTGTCACTTACATTGTTAACAATCTACCCGGGACTTCTGATTCCAGGGAAGATGGAGTGAGTACACTCTGCCCTGTATCTTCCAGTGATTACAACTAAAATCCCTGGACAAACCAGATAAAACAACTCTATGAGGGCTCTAAAAAGTAAATAGCAGCAGGTGGACTGAGGAGGAAAATAAAAACTCAAGGAACAACGAATACACAGTGGCTTTCCTGGTTTATTTTTTAACTCTAATTTCTCCCAGTTAGATTTCAGGGCAGCCTAAACCCCAGAACAGCAGAGCAGGCACAGACAGAAATATCTCCAAGAGAAACTTCCTTTTTCTGGGCAGTGAGGTGGGCGGGGGTGGGGAGGTACCTGTAAGACAGAGGATGTGGGAGGTTCCCATCTTTTTCCTTCTTTTAACACTCCTCCACCTGCCCTAAGGAAAGCCCCAGGCAGGAAGTTGTACCTCCATAGCAGTCCCAGTAGTGTCAGCCACAAAGGCACCAAAAACTCTGAGAGAAAATCCTTCTCTTTGAGCAGAGAAATGGAGAAAATGGGCCCCTGAAGCCTGAAGAGTATGGGATGTAAGAGGAATCCCCATTATTTCTCTCTCTCTCTATATATATATATATATACCCTTTGCCATTGAGTCGATTCTGACTCATAGCAACCCTACAGCACAGAGGAGAACTGCCCCACAGGGTTTCCAAGGGGAGCCTGGTGGATTCAAACTGCCAACCTTTTGGTTAGCAGCCATAGATCTTAACCACTATGCCACCTATATCATGCAAAAGGTTGGTAGTTCGAGTCTACCCAGAGACACCTTGGAAGAGAGGCCTGGCAATCTACTTTCAAAAAATCAGTCATTGAAAACCCTATGGAGCACAGTTCTCTAACTCACATAGGGTTCTCATGAGTGGAAATCAACAGATGGCAACTACCTTAGTGTTGGTTGGTTGGTTGGTTCTGTTTTTTTCTTATCTCTCTGTTTTGCCCCAGAGTAGACCCATTCACATGAACTATTCACTGTGCATGTTGTTGCTAGCTGCCTTCAAGCTGACCCCCGATTGATGGCAAACCCATGCACACAAGATCAAATGGTTATGATCCTTAGAGTTTTCATTGGCCGACTTTTCAGAAGGAGATCACCAGGACTTTTTTCCTAGTCTGTGTTAGTCTGGGAGTTCTGCTGAAGCACGTTCGGCATCACAGCAACACCAAGCCTCCACTGACAGACGGGTGGTGTCTGCACATAACGTGCATCGGCCGGCAATTAAACCTGGCTCTCCTGCATGGAAGATGAGAATTCTAAACTAAACCACCACTGCCCCTGTTCACTGTGCGGGGAGGCTAAAATCCCAGATTCCTAGTCAGAGGATCAGAAGTAGGGGGCACTAGGAGCCCGGAGTACGGGGGCAACCACAAAGAAGAAGGAGCTGGCAAAAGTGATCCTCTATATCTAAGTATGAAGTCCTGGGCACCCTCCCAAACTGTGTAGGTACATAACTGATGCAATGCACTGTAGCAAAATCTTTAAAAGCTGAACTACAATAGAGACCGTCACCCAGGCCCCAGACTCACCCCTGAGTGGCACACATGCAGGGGAGATCCAAAAAGCAGTGCAAAAGCATTGAAAACTAAGTTGACATTACAACCAGAGTTGACAGAATGCAGGCCAGAACTCAGCAATCTGAACCTTACCTAGTTAATTGTCTGCTTTAAGAAAAATAAATAAATAAATAACATTCCCTAGATGATTTAACAGAGCCTTGATATTCATAACATAATATTCAAAATGTCTAGAATATAGTCTGTGGTAGGCTGAATAATGGCCCCCCAAAGAAGTTCACGTCCTAATACCAAGTACCCAGGAACATGCTTTCGTACATGGACTTTGCAGGTGTGATTAAGCGAAGGATCTTGAGACGGGAGATTACCCTGGATTATCTGGGTGAGCTCAATGTAATCCCAAGAGTCCATATATGAGGGAGGCAGAAGGATCAGGATCAGACAAAAAGGAGATGTGATGACAGAACCAGAGATTGAAGTAATGTGCTTTTAAAATGGAGGAAGGGACCACAACCCGGGGACCTTTCTAAAAGCTGGAAAATGCAAGAAAATTCATTCTCTCCTGAAGCCTCCAGAAGGGACATAGAACTACCAACATCTTAATTCTAGATTTCTGACCTCCAGAACTATAAGCAAATAAATTTGTGTTGCTTTAAGCCACGAAGTTTGTGGTAATTTGTTACAGTAGCTACAAGAAACTAATACACAATTTAAAATTCCTCAACAAACAAAGGAAGAGGAAAAAACGCAACAATTTGCAAAGGAAAAGACAACAGATAGCGAACCAGAGATGACCCAGATTTTAGGATCATCAGACAAGGGCTTTAAAATAGCTATTGTAACCACGCTCCATGATGTCAAGGCAAACACTCTTTAAATAGAAAAAAAAAAAAAAAAATTGCAGTAAAGAAATAGAAACTACAAAAAAAATAACCAAGTAGAAATTTTAGAACTGAAATTAAAAATTTCCTGGATGGACTCAATAGAATAAAGACGACTCAGGAAAGAGTCAAGGAACTTACAGATAAATGAAGATGTAATATATAAGAAAACTACCACATAAAGGGGAAGTATAAAGGACCTATATGATTTTAAAGTTCCTAAACTTCCTGTCAAGTGATTAAAAAAACATTAACTCTAAGTAGGCTGTGAAAAGATAGATATGTATATTGTAATTCACTACAGCATTCACACAGTAATTCTTTGAAAAAAACTACACAGAAATATAATCAAAAATTGAACATATTAATTAAAATGAAACATTAAAAAAGGTTACCCAAATAACCCAATAGAAGGCAAGAAAAGGGAAACAGGGGTGAAAAGCAGAGGAAACAAACAGAAAACAATGATAGTAAAACGGTACCTCTGAACCCAACCGTAACCACGATCACGTTCATGCAAACTGGATTTTTTTTTTTTTTTTTTTTTCTGGTCTAAGACCATCAGTTAAAAGGTTGTAAGACTGGATTTTTTATAAAGACCCAACTGTGTGCTATCTATAATAATCTACCAGAAGACATAAAAGTACTGCTTTTTGTTTGGAGCGGAGAAGAATACCAGAGGAGAAAGAAATGGCTGGGCTGCTAGAACTTTTGAGATATTTTTGCATGCTGATCCTGCCTTCAAATGCTCTTGTGTGGCTCTCCCCTATCAGCTCCAACCTCTACCAAATTCTAAGTTTCCCACTTTTTCAAGGTCAATTATTTCCTTATCAGCATCTTATCTAGAACCATTTTTGCAAGGTTTCCATTGTGTCCTAGTTCTTTTATTATCACCTTTGCTCAGAACAGAGTTCTCCCCACTTGTGCTATTTTTAAGCATCCTTTATGCTGGGTTCCTCGTTACCCGTTAACAGGAACAGACTTTCTCACTATTTCTCCACATGTTCCCTCTGTGAAGAAACGCTTGGCCTCCCTGGGCCCATATTGGGCATTGCATCTTTTGCAACCCACTCATTTGTCTGATTGGTTCCTGCTTTGTTATTCCTCCATTTGCATAATTTAAGTAAGCTCCTTTATAATTATGTGCTCATTAAACTCGTTAAGTTCTGTTCACAGCCTTGGCATAGAATCCATGCCCTTAGGAGCCCTTCTCCTCCTAAATCTGTCTAATTTTATCTTTAGAGAGAGCAGTGCCATGCCTTGGGCTATGAGCAGAAGAAAATGAGAGACAGTGTGACCTGAAGATGGACCACTTTCTTCTCAGGTTCCACTCCTATGGTGACTTTAGGGACCTTACATGCTCAAATGAGTCCTTAAAAAAAAAAATAGGTGTGCTTTATTTCTTCTTCTTTTTTAATAATAAAAACCACATAAGAAGATAAATCTCCCATAATCTCACAATTAATAAAAAGTAAAACACAAAGGAAAAGTCTCCTCTCTCCCATGGAATCTCACTCCTAGAAATAACCACTACTAACAATTTTACCTTGGGTGGTGAAAAAGATTAAGCACTTAACTACTAGACGAAAGGTTGGTGGTTCAGATCCACCCAGAGGCACCTCAGGAAACAGGCCTGGTGATCTGCTTCTGAAAGGCCACAGCCTTGAAAACCCTATGAAGCAGTTCTACTCTGCATGCATGTGGTCGCCATGAGTCGGAATCAACTCAACGGCAACTAATGGCAAGAACAATTTTTACCTTTGAATGCTCTTGTGTGGCACTCCACTGTCCAGTTCTATATCAATCTATATGTCCATACATATATAAACATATCTACTTCTATGTCTGGAGTTCCTAGGTGGTGTAAACTGTTAAGCACTCGACTACTAACCAAAAGGTTGGCAGTTCAAATCCACCCAGAGGCACCTGGAAAGAAAGGCCTAGCGATCAGTTTCCAAAAGGTCACAATCATGAAAACTCTATGGAGCACAGTTCTACTCTGCAACACATGGGGTCGCCATGAGTCAGAATCGACTCAAAGGCAAGTGGTTTGGTTTTTGCTTTATCTATGTCTAGTCATATATAAACATCTCCACCTATATGTCTATGAGTACATTAACATATCCACCAACATGTCTATATATATAAACATATCCACTGATATGCCTATGCATATATGAACATGTCCACTGATATTCTTATACATGTATGAACATATCATTGATATGTATATACATATAAATATAAACATAAAAGTTTTTAATGAGTTTGTATTCAATCTTTTGTTCTAAGAGTAGCTTTTTCATGTGCTGGTAGGTCATCATGGTAGGCAGAAGTCTAAGATGGTCTCCCAAAATTCCCAGCTCTTCCTGTACACACACCTTCTCCCAGTTACTCAGTTGAACGTGAATCTAGGTGTCTCTTCATGTGCACACACCTTCTCCCAGTTACTCAGTTGAACGTGAATCTAGGTGTCTCTTCATGTGCACACACCTTCTCCCAGTTACTCAGTTGAATGTGAATCTAGGTGTAGCGGTAAAGGGATTTTGCAGGTGTAATTAAGTTAGAACTCTCCCCAGTTGAGAACCAGCAAGGAAATTGGACCTCAGTCCTACAGCCACAAGGAACTGAATTCTGCCAAAAACAAGGATAAGATTGGAAGCAGATTTTTGCCCAGTCTTCAGACAAGAACTCTGTCCAGTTGATACCTTTCTTTCAGCCTTGTGATACTCTGAGCAGAGAATCCAGTCACTCCATGCCATACTTTTGGTCTACAGAACTGTAAGCTAATAAATAGGTGTTGTTTTGACCTCCTAAATTTGTGGTAATTTGTTACACAGAAATAGAAAATTAATTCAATCATATACAGCTTTCCAATTAGTACAAATAAATGTTTCAACTTCTTTTTAAGACTGCATAATATTATATTGTTTTGCTATTATTTTGATGTACCAGAATATATTCAAACATGTCTCTATTTATAGAAATTCACCTGGGTCCTATTTCTTGTTATTTTCAAACAACCCATCAACAAACATCCTTATGCACTTGTCTTGGTATATCTGCACTGTTTTTGTGAAAGACAAATTTCTAAACGTGGTTTTATGTACCAAAGGGCATGTGAATTTTTAACTTATATAGTTATAATCCAATTAACCTTCAAAAATCTTGAATTCATTTACACTTCCAAAAGCAGACTTCCTATTTTCTCACATCCTCATTAGATAATACTATTATCAAAAGTTAGAATTTTTTCTGAAAAAGAAAAAAAATTAATCCATTGTTTAACTTTTCATTTCCATGACTACCTATGTAAATTTCATCATTTTATCATGCATTTGTACATCATGATCTGTGAACACTCTGGTAATTTGAGATTAGACTGTTTGCCTTCTTTAATTTCTATGGGGTCTTGTATAATGGAAAGGCTCCCTCTTTGTCTGTTATAAGAGATGCAAATACTCTCTCCAAGTTTATTAACTGCCTTTTGATATTTAAAATGTGTCCTTCCCTGTGAATTCATTTTTAAAAAGTTTATGTTGACAAAGGTGTATTTTCCTTTATGGATTCTATGTTTCACATCTTGCCTAAGAAAAACTCTCCTATCACAAAGTTATTAAAAATTTTTTTTCAATATTCTACTTCAATTTTTTATTATTTTCAAGTTATAATTTTTACCTTCATCATTTTTAACCACTTCATTGAGTTGTAATTTGCATACCATAAAATTCACCCATTTAAGTCTATGGTGTGACAAGTGGTAGTAAATGTGTACAGTGTGCAAGCATTCCAGAGTGCAGTTTTGCAACACTTCCATCACCCCCAAAATGTCCCTCACTCCCGTATGTAGTCAATCTGTCCCCATTCCAGCCGCCAGGAAACCACTGATCTCTGCAGCTTTACCTTTCCTAGACATTTCATATAAATGGAATCATACAATCTGTAGCCTTTCATTTAGCCTAATGCTTTTTAGGTAAGTACACTGTTGCACTTACCAGTAGTTTGTCTCTTTTTGTTGCTGAGTAGTATTCCATTGTATGGATAAAATACATTTTGTCTAGCTACTCACAAATTATTGGGCATTTAGATTATTTCCAGTTTTTGGCTACCCTTCAGGATTAATTCATCTGAAATTTATTTTGATTATGAGGTTTGAGGTAGGTATCTATGTTCTTCTAAGGGTAATAATTTTTCCATAATTACTTAATGAATAATACACCCAATGACTTGAATCACTACATTTATCACACATTAACCTTCCATTTATATTCAGATCTATTTCTGGGCTCCCTCTTCCATTTCACTGATTAATAGTCTGTTCTGATTCTAGTAGCTTTAGGATATATTTTAATATGTAGAAGGGTAAGTCCCTTCTATTTTTTTTTTCCTTCAAAATCTTCTTAACCATTTAATCACATTTACTATTTATTTGCTATTAAATTTAGAATCAATTTTCCAGTTCCCTACCTCTCCAAAAGATAATATCATGGTTCTTATCAAAATTGTATTAAATGTTTTCATTGATTTTGGGAGAATTTTTATTTTTATGACATTAATCTTCCATCTGAGAACATGGCATGTCCCTTCATTTATTCCTTCTGTAATATTTCTATCCTTCTGTACAACTTCTGCATTTTCTTCATATAGCTATTTGTCATGGATTGAATTGTGCCCCCCAAAAATATCTGTCAACTTGGCGAGGTCATGATTCCCTTGTATAATTGTATGATTGTCTACCATTTTATCTTTTGATGTGATTTCCCTAAGTGTTGTAAATCCTATCACTATGATGTAATATGATGGATTAGTGGCAATTATATTGATGAGATCTACAAGATTGGATAGTGTCTTAAGCCAATCTCTTCTGAGATATAAAAGAGAGAAGCAAGCAGAGTGACATGGGGATCTCATACCACCAAGAAAGCAGCACCAGGAGTAAAGCATGTCCTTTGGACCTGGGGTTCCTGCGCTAAGATGCTCCCAGACCAAGGGAAGACTGACACATCACAAGGGCCTTCCTCTAGAGCCGACAGAGGGAGAAAGCCTTCCCCTGAAGCTGGTGCCCTGAATTCGGACTTCTAGCTAACTGGATGGTGAGAGAATAAATTTCTCTTTATTAAAGCCATCCACCTGTGGTATTTCTGTTATAGCAGCACTAGATGACTAAGACACTATCATATTTCTAATTTAATTTTTTAGATACTTCAAAGTTTTTGTCACTAATTTTTCCATTTTAGTTTATAAAACCTTTTTGATAGTGGAAAAGGAAAAGGTTTTGGCATATTTATCTTGTCTCTAGCTAAATTCTCTTACTAGTTATAATAGTTTTTTAATTCACTCCTAGGTTTTCTAGGTATAAACTGATGCCAAAAGCATACACTGACA
This sequence comes from Elephas maximus indicus, assembly GCF_024166365.1. NCBI lineage: Eukaryota > Metazoa > Chordata > Mammalia > Proboscidea > Elephantidae > Elephas > Elephas maximus. Next base: position 81,111,705 of record NC_064831.1, on the reverse strand, counting down.
CTTTTATCCTTCTCCTTTAATAGTTAAATGACTAATTTTTGTTTATTGTTTTCCATGACTTAGAACCTTCAAAATTCTATTGAATGATATTAGTCATAGCAAGTATTCTTGTCAAATTTGAAACTTGAACGGAAATGCTTTATACCATTTAATACAATGCTGTTGATATTTAATAAATGTCTTTATCTTCCTCTGAAATTTTCTTCCATTCTTATTCTACTTAATGTTATTTTATGAAGAATGGTTGCTGAATGGTAGAAAATACTTCTCTGTTTTCTTTTGATTTAGCCATATGATTTTTCCTCCCTCTATTTTGTTAGTGCAAGCATTTGGCTAGACAGACTTCCCAGTGTTGAAACATTAGGGCATCCTTTAAACAACCACTTTGGGCAGGGCAACGCTTCCTTATGTAGACAGATTTTCTGAGTACCTGGAAACTACATTTTCAACTCTATCTCCAAACACTCAGTAAATCATTTTAACTTCTTCGTGTGGCTAGGATTTCCCCGTCTGTAACTGGGTGTGCACTTGAGGGAAATAACTTTGTGGCAAAGATAACTTTTGCATTTTCCTCTTCTTCAGCTTTGGTCCAGACAAATGGAGTCTACATTTCTCTGCTGAGGAAATATTAAATAGGTCTCCAGGTTAAAAGATAAGGCATCGGTGGTTCAGAGGTAGCATTCTTGCCTCCCATGTGGGAGAACTAGGTTCAATTCCTGGCCAATGCACCTCACGCGCAGCTACTACCCACCTGTCAGCAGAGGCTTGTGTATTGCTATGATGATGAACAGGTTTCGGTGGAGTTTCCAGACAAAGACTAAGGAAGAAAAGCCTGGCAATCTACTTTTGAAAATCAGTCAATGAATCCCTATGGATCACAACGGTCCAGTCCTCAACTCATCCTGGGGATGGCACAGGACTGGGCAGCATTTCATTCTGTTGTACATAAACCAGGGGCCGACTCAATAGCAGAGAACAACAACACAGGTTAAAACAGGATAAAAACTATAAATAAACTCAAAATCATTGCCAGCTTTTCTTTTCAAACAAAAGTCAACAAGTCTTTCATAGCACCCTTTGCTTCCTTTTGAAAGCACTTTTTCTATGCGATTACTGATTAATATCTGAACTTTCTCCTAGACTGTAAGCTCCATGAGGGCTGGCACCTCCTGTTTTGCTCACCATTGTGTTTTCAGAAGCTTGCACAGCACACCCACTCTGTGGATGCTCAAAAAATACCTACTGAGTAAACAAAGTTTCAAAAAATCTATCTAAAAAAGGTGAAGTTATATGATTCCAAGAAAAGGATTCTAAGTTAATTTTCCATTCTCTGTGTCTACAGTGTCAAAAATAATTTTTAAACTGTATTTTTGAATTACTAAGTGTTCAATATTCTCAAGCACCAGAAAGAAAATTATAACATAAGATATGAATCTGTTGGCCAAGAGTTGCAGCCAAGGGTCTTCCAGTCATAAGACTGCTCATCCAAACAGCCTAGGGAAAGATTCAAATTACAACCAAAAGCCAACCATGTCTGCCTGCTAAGTCCAGATCAGAGAGGCCAAGCTACAGGGCTGAGAGGCTGACGTGGTGCTGCAGAGGTCTGTAAAGCAACATCAAAGCAAAGGGGTAAAGTACCTGAGCTCTCGAAAGTAGCCAAGAAGTCTGAGGTGGTCACTGTCTCACAGTGGCCTGGGGGACTGATTTCTAATGCTCTTAACAAAAATAGCTCAAGTCTATTTACTCGCCTCACCATGCCAGGTCACCCAGTCTCCCCTACCCAAATCTTGGCAATTATCCTTCTTTTCCCCCACTCCTCACATTGAATCAGGCATGGAGGCTGTCAGTTGTATCTCTAATGATCGACCTTCTGTGCCCCACGCACCCCCACCCCATCCAACTACGGTGACACTGCTCCCACACTCTACCTGTTCCCACTGGCTGTCCATGCTTGCATGGAGGCTCCTTGCCCTCCCACCACTGTGACGCCAATCCATGCCTATGCGGAGGGCCTACCTCACTTATTTGGGTAGGACTGCCTCCCTGTGACTTCAGAGATGACCTGTTCTGCTCTCCAAGGGTCACACTAACTGCTTGTGCCAATATGGAAGGACCATGCTGTCTCTCAAGAGCTGAGGAGGGATCCTGACCACGTGACACCTGGCACCTCACTTCACGAAAAGGACCTGCTCTCACACCTCCAAGTAATCCTCTAAGGGAAGACATACATGCCTAATGATAGAGGACCCCTGTGTGTGTGAGACAAACCATACCCACCAGTGAGAGGAAATCACACTCAGCCAACCAGCAGCACCAAAGCCATACATAGGCCAATATCACAAAAGAAAAAAAATAAAATAATACAAAAGCAGATAGGCAACATAAACAGAAAGAGAAGAGGCTAAGGTCTGGATATATCAAAACCAAAAATAAATAAATAAAGACAAACACACAATCAATAAAGAAATACATAAGTAAATAAAACAAAACCTTAATGTCTTAAAGACATCAGCCAATTACAAATTATATGAAGAAACAGGAAAACATGGCTCAAGCAAGTGAACAAAGTAAAGGGACTGAAAAGCTCTCTGAGGAAGAACAAATAGTGGAACTACCTGACAAAGACCAAAAAACTAGTATTAAGGCTCATCAAAGAGATCAAGGAAAACACAGAAAAAAACTATAAAGATGATCTCAGGAAAACAATATGGGAACAATATGACAAACACAATAAAGAAATAGAATCCTTAAAAAAAAAAACTAGAAATTCAGAAGCTTAATAATATAACAGAAATGAACAACTCAGTGGAAGGACATAGCAGTAGGATTGAAACAATGGAGGGAAGAATCAGTGGAACAGAGGACAAAACCCTTGATATTATTCTGTATGAAGAATAAAAAGAAAAAAGATTGAAGAAAAATAAAGAAAGCCTATGAGTTATATGGGACACCATCAAGAAGAATAATATATACACATATTAGAAATCCCAGAAGAGGAAGAGAGAAAGAAAATACAGAAAGAATTTTTAAAGAATAATGACAGAAAAGTTCCCAAATATCATGAAAGATGAGGTTTTTATCCAAGAAGCTCAATGAACTCCATGTAGAAGAGATCCCAAGAGAAAGTCACAGAGACATATTATAATCAAACTTTCCAGATTGAAAGACAAAGAAAGAATTTTGACAGCAGCACGTGAAAAGCAAGATATCACCTAAAAATAGCACCAATAAGATTGAACGTTGATTTCTCGTCACAAACTATGCAGGCAAGAAGGCAATGAGACGGCATACACAAAGCCCTGAAAGAAAAGAACTGTCAGCCAAGAATTATATATCCAGCAAAACTGTCATTCAAAAATGTGGGAGAAATTACGACATTCTCAGATAAACAGAAAGTAAAGGAATTTGTAACCACCAGACCACCCCTACAAGAAATATTAGAGGAAGTCCTTCAGATAGAAAACCAAAGGTAGAGACACATGAAAAGCATCACCCTGATACCAAATCACAACAGCAAAATAAAGTTAAAAGTAATTACAGGGAATCAGGGACAAAAGTTGTAATAGACGACAGCATCAAAACAAAAGGGAGAATGAATAGTGCAGGTATAAAACATCCATAAAAATATAATAAACTGTTTTAAATGCAGGATGTTAAATGTGAACCTCATGGTAACTACAAAGAAATTTAATAAATTTACTCGCCAAAATAAAGAAGAAAAACAAAATGACTTAATAAACACATAAACAAGAGTAATAAACGACAGGAAAAGAACACCCATGTACTAAAAGAACTCAGCACAGAAAGTAAAGAAGAAACCATTAATGCCACAAAAAAAAAGACCATAACAAAATAGCTGCAGTAAATTCTTCTCTATCGATAATCACACTGAATATAAATGGATTAAATGTACCAGTCAAGAAACAGAGAATGGTAAAACGGACTTAAAAACATGACCCATCAATATGCTGCCTACAAGAGACACACCTTATCCACAAAGACATAAATAGGTTAAAAATCAAAGGATGGAAAAACAACATACCAAGCAAACAATAACAAAAAGGGGAACAGGAGTGGCAATATCAATATCTGACAAAATAGACTTTAAGTCAAAATCCATTATGAGAGACATAGAAGGACATTATATAATGATGAAAGGGGCAATTCACCAAGAAGACATAACAATGATAGATATTTATGCATCCAATGCCAGAGCCCCAAAATTTATAAGGCAAACTCTAACAGAATTAAAGAAAGAAATAGATCTACAATAGTAGATTTCAATACACCATCTTTGATGATAGAATAACGAGAAACAAAATAAATAAAGATACATAAGACCTGAATAACTCTCTTAACCAACTGGACCTAACAGACATACAAAGAACACACCACCCAACAGCAGCACAATACACATTTCTTCTCCAATGCACGTGGAACATTCTCCAGATAGACCATTATTTCAGTCCACGAAGCAAACCCCAAGAAATTTTAAAATATCAAAATCATACAAAGCATCTTCTCTGACCATAGCAGTATAAAGCTAGAAATCAATAACAGGAAGAATAAACAAAAATATATATGGAAACTAAATTACACACTATTAAAAAACTATTGGGTCATAGAAGAAATCAACAAAAAGACAAAACAATCCAAGTAAAAAAAATGGAAAAAGGACATGAACAGACACTTCACCAAAGAGGACATTCAAGTGGGCAACAAACACATATAAAGATGTTCACAATCATTAGCCATCAGAAGGATGAAAATCAAAACTACAACGAGATAATCATCTCACTCCTGCCGAAATGGCACTGTGTAAACAAACGAACTAACAGAAAACAACAAATACTAGCAAGGATATAGGGAGATTGGAACCCTTATCCACTGCTGGTGAGATTGTAAAATGGTACAAACACTATGGAAAACAGTATGGTGCTTCCTTAAAAAAACTGGAAATAAAACTGTCTTATGATCTAATAATCCCTCTTCTAGGTATATACCCTAGAGATCTAATAGAAGGGACACAGATATACCCACACATATGTTCATTGCAGCATTATTCACAATAGCAAAAAGATGGGAAAGAAATGAAGTGCCCATCAACTGATACATGGACAAACAAAATGTGGTACACACATACAATGGAATACTATGCAGCCATAAAGAATGATGAGTACTCAAAACATCTGACAACGTGACAATCTGGAAGACATTACACTGAGTGAAATAAGTCAACCTCAAAAGGACAATTATTGCAATGATCTAATGATCAACGCTATTCAGTCTTTGCCATCCAGACAGCCCCTGCCGGACGCAGCCTCACTTCATTTCTTTCCTACTTTCCTATAACCAGAACAGCCTAGGTCCTAGAGGATACCTTTGGCTAAATGTGAAAAAGGGCCAAGTAGCTAGAAAAAGGCACTGGGTCACACAAATGGTTAAGTGCTCCGCTATTAACCAAAAGGTTGAAGGTTCAAATCCACCCAGAGGGGCAGCAGAAGAAAGCCCTGGTGACCTACTTCCCAGAGACCAGTCATTGGAGAATCCTAGGGAGCACAGTTCTGCTCTGACACAGGTGGGGTCGCCACGAGTCAGAACCAGCTCAACGGCAATGCTTTTGTTTTTGTTTTAGTTAGAAAAAGGTGCCCTTCTAAGTAGACTCAGCCCCACCAGTACATGGCCTAGAGGTCGGAGGTGACTTTGTGGAAAGGAAGAGAGAGATAAGGAAAGGAAAAAGAAAGGCCACCAGTCCTCCAGACCAAATCAGCCCCTGCTCACCTGCTTGACCGGGCACCTTTGTGCAGGTCACTGACTTTGAACTGCACTACTCACTCTGTGTAGAACAGCGGCCTACCTAGTCTCCCCACCACTTCCAGAATTCTTCCTTCACGCTGCGCCAAAGTGATCTCTCTACAAAGGAAATTTGACCACAGTCATTCATAGTTTCCCAATCACTGGCAGAATAAGGTTCAAATTCCCGAGCCTAACCTGCAAGGCCCTGTCTGCTGTTCCCTGAATTCACCAGCTCTCTTCCAGTGTGCCTTTGAACATGCGTTGTCTCAGCTCTGTTTTTACCTGACAACTTGTATGTATCCTTTGAGTCTCAACTCAGGTGTCATCTCCCTAGGATGTCTTCTCCAATCCTCCCTGGCTGGGCTGTGTATTCTTCTTCTACATTTCCAAAGATCCTAGTGCTTGCTCCCAGCCTATCTCTTCCCACCCCTTTGGGGTACTCACAGAGTTGGCAAGCCCTTGTACCCCAATGGCCTGGATTAGAGAGTTAAATTTGGATTAAGAGAGTTAAGTAACTTTCCCAAAGTCACACAACTAGAAAGGGGAAGAAAGTGTGTTCAAACTCATGCCTGTCACTCCAAGCCTGTGCTTCTAACCACTATGTAATGATATCTAATGATATCTAGGGGTCCCTGAGTGATGCAAATGGTTAATGTGTTCTGGAGCTAACTGAAATGTTGAAGGTTTGAGTTCACCCAGAGGCACCTTGGAAGAAAGACCTTGAGATCTACTTCCTGAAAATCAGCCATTGAATACCCTATGGAGTACAGTACTACTCTGACACACACAGGGTTGCCATGACTCAGGGTCTACTCAGCAGCAACTGGACTGGAATGATATCTAGTCAGAAAGGCACACAATCAAGTTCTTTTTATGTTTTTAAGCTGTATTATCCAGGCTATAGGAAGTGTCCAGTGAAACCTCAAGAGACTTCTTTAGAAAAGTCATCCAAGTTGAGTCTTTTCTGAATCCACATCTAAGGCCCCCATCACATGTATTAGGTGAAGCCAACATGCTCTGCTGACCTCAACATTTGGACCAGAGATTGTAAGTGCCTGGGCCAGAGGCCAGCATGTCACAGGAGGACATGAGATAGGACAACTGCTTCTAAGGAGGCTTTGCATAAAACTGTCCAATGGGGCATTCCATACGGGATGATGACAAACTAACCAGGTCAATACCCCTCTTGGGAAGCATTCAGCTCAGTGCACATAAGCTGGACTGGCAGTAAGGCCCAAATGAGGTCTAGAATGAAGAAAAGTCATTTCTCCAGGCCAGGAGACCAACACTGTGGTGTGAGAGCAGCTCAGAATCCTTGAGTATCTCAGCTGGACAGAAGCAGAGGGACCATGGAGTCCAATCTCCCCTTTCCATGTGTGAAGCAACAGAGGTCCAGAAAGGGAAGTAGAAGAATGTGGACTTGACCAAATCCTCTGGATCCCAACCTAGTGCTCTTCACCTGCACTTCCAGAACTCAACAGACCTAGAACATCAGAGAGGACAGTCCAGGTAGAGATAAGACAGCACCTGGTCTGTTTAAAGTCATGGAGTATGTTGAGGCATAACCAGGGGACAAGGCAGATAGGACTCAGGTGTGGTGGGCACCGAATGCCAGACTAATGAACTTGTTCTTCATACTACAGGCAGAGTAGATGAGAGTATGGATTCTTGATCCAGATCCCAGTTCAAATCCTGACTCTGCCACTTACTAGCTCTGTGATCCAGAACAAGTCAATTGACCCTCTATGTCTCAGTTCCCTCCTCCCTAAAATGGGACTGACAATAGCATCTACTTTACTTCACAGTGGTTTTGCAAGGACTAAATGAGATAAAATATGCAAAGTGCTTAGAAGAGAGCCCAACATATTATCAGCACCAAAAAAAATTTTTTTTAATTATTATTATTCATCAAGAGAGAGTCATGAAAAAAGTCTATGTTCTAAGATTGTTACTGGTCAAAATTATCCTGGAGCCATGGAGAGATGAGGAAAGTGTTAACATTTCCTCCATGTGGGAAGGAAAAGGGAGAAGAGAAAAAAGGGGTGGGGAGCAGAACAGCTGGGTCTCCCTACGGGGTTTCAATTCCACCCCTCCGTGATGTAGAAAAGGAGCCCTGGTGGCACAGTGGCGAAGTGCCCAGCTGCTAACCAAAAGGTTGAATCAGCAGTTCCAACATGCCAGCCACTCTGCAGGAGAAAGATGTGGCAGTCTGCTTCCGTAAAGACTACAGCTTTGGAAATCCTGTGGAGCAGTTCCGCTCTGTCCTGTAGAGTCTCTATGAGTCAGAATCGACTTGACAGCAATGGGTTTGGTTTGGCTGGTGATCTAGAACATCTCTTCTGACTTCATGCCTGTTTCTTGGAAACTTGCAGAGATGAGCTAACAGAGAAACCACTCCTTCTGTGCATCTCAAATGGTTTTACACCTGCTTCCTCAAAGACAAGGAGTGCCTGTGTGGTGCAAACTGTAAAGCGCTCAGCTACTAACCAAAAGGTTGAAGGTTCAAATCTACCCAGAGGCAGTTCAGGAGAAAGGCCTGGAAGATGACTGCCAAAACATCACAGCCATTGAAAAACCCATTGCAAAAAGTTCTACTCTGAAAGGCATGGGGTTGTCATGAGTCAAAGTTGAATCCACAGCAATGGTTTGGTTTGGTTTGGTTTGGTTTGGTTTGGTTTGGTTTGGTTTGGTTTGGTTTGGTTTGGTTTGGTTTGGTTAGGTTTGGTTTGGTTTGGTTAGGTTTGGTTTGGTTTGGTTTGGTTTGGTTAAGTTTGGTTTGGTTTGGTTTGGTTTGGTTAGGTTTGGTTTGGTTTGGTTTGGTTTGGTTTGGTTTGGTTTGGTTTGGTTTGGTTTGGTTTGGTTTGGTTTGGTTTGGTTTGGTTTCCTCAATGACATGCTTTCTGAAGCCTCCATGGAGTTTGTTTGACAGGGATGGAAATAGAGAAAAGGAGATCTTTCTTGAATCCTACTGTATTTCCAAGCTCCTCACTCCATATTCTTCATTCGTGACCTCCAGTTTCCAATGAGCACTGGGCCTTCCACATCCCCTGACCATGGCCTTTCTGAGCCCACAGCTGGAAGTCAGGTACAGCTATAAAAAGGCTGGGGCAGGGATGACGGGCTTGTGCCTACATCTGTTTATCTGAGGCTTTTCATTCCAAATAAAGCACCTGACCTAATGCTTTATGTAAACAGAGAAATCACAATTAGCAGCCTGCATAAAGGAAAGAGAGTTCTCCGTGCAGCTCATAAACCAGAGAAGCTTGTCCCTGAGAATAATGGGCTAAAAGCATGTCCCACCCTGGAAGTTTTCCAGGCAGCATTTGAGGTACTGAGAGCTTGTGGGGATTTTGGTTGTCATTCCAGCTCGATGATGAGTCTCTACCTATCTGACTTTGCCTTCAACTTGAGATTTCAGGGAAGGGTTGAGCGCTTGACCCTGAGTGTTTCAGCCAGGCCAGTGGCCATAAAGGGTGGATAGTCTATAGTCATTAGCACAGTCTCTTCTGAACATCTTCCCATCACTAAACCAGTTTTCATCAAGTCAATCCTGACTCATGGTGACCCCATGTGTCAGAGTAAAACCAATGGCTGGTTTTTCAGAACCAGATCACCAGGCCATTCTTTCAAGGTACTTCTGGGTAGACTCAAACCACAAGCCTTTCGGTTAGCAGCTGAGCACTTTACCCATTTGCACCACCCAGGGACTCCTCCTATCACGAACCTGCTCCACTCTACTGCAGTTTCTTCCCCCTTACCCTTGTCTTCAGCTACTGGTTCCCACCCTGTCCCAACCATTTTTTTGTGTGGTTTTGGCTTGATTTTTCTGAGCTTTGACTTGTCTGATGCTTAGAAACTTCTGTAACCTTCAACTCCAGGGATCATTTAGCTTCTGGGGTCTGTGTAGTGTCCTCTGCCATAGTCTCAATACCAGTTTTCCAGTGTGTAGTATGCCCAGAAATGCTGGCACCAGAAATGGTTTGGGGTGGTACACGACATAGTGGTAATACCAAATCCTGGCCTGAGGCTCTTCTTCTTACTCTCTTTCATCTTTCTGATTATGTCAGGGACAAAGTCTTGATTTGATGCTGATTGTGATATGATTTAACACCTTTCCGACATTAGCTAATGCCCCCTTTTTTCTTAAAAAGACAAGGCAATCTTCAAGCGCAGAGCCTTTGAAAGGCAATCGCTGAGAAAGAAAAAATGACACCGTCATCATCTTGTTTCTTTTTTTTGTGGATACTCTGCAATTATGCAAGTGATACTGTTTTTTCCTTTTATGGTAGTGATTAAAGGCTTCATTTTGTAAAATATTTATTTAAGTACAGATGTGAATCACTTCTTGAGAAATTCAGTAGACAGTAGTACATGGGATACGCCGCATATGGAAAAATCAGGAAGATGGAGCCCAAGAGACTCAAGGGAAGGAGCAGCACCCCATGTTATACAGCCTCCCAAGTGTGGGAAACCCCATCAGCTGTGGTGTCGGCAGGGCTGCCAGCCCCACTTAGCTGCTCTCCAAACACTGCTAGTGGTTTCTGGTTCGTATCCAACAGTTAACCAGCAACCAGTTGCCACCAAGTCAGCTCCTGGTGACCCCACGTGTGTCAGAGTAGAACTGTGCTCCATCGAATTCTCAGTGGCTGCTGTTTCCAAAGTAGATCACCAGGCCTTCCTTCTCAAGCACCTCCGGGTGAATTTAAACCACCAGCCTTTCGGTTGGCAGTTGAGTGCCTTAACCACTGTACTACCCAGGGACTCCATACGATAGTTACAAGGTATCTGTTGACAAGCTTTAGGAAAATTGAAGGGCGCTGACATATAAACCACCACATTCATCTCAAAAGAGCCCCCAAAGTTTTGACAAAGTAAAAATTAGCTCAGACTGAGAAAATAAAAAACTGCTTGTCATTCTGCAGACTGGGATAACAGGTCAAGTTAAAGGCAGCTGAAAAGTAATAGAGAATAACATCTCTCTCAAGGACACACAGCATGTTATAACCCCCCTATTTTGAGTAACTACTGCTTTCTTACATCCTGAAAATCCTTGTTCTCCAAAATCAGAGACTATCAGAAGCGTTGCTGTTTGAAATTATATCCGTGAGTCAGAAGCACTCCTGCCTGGAGGATCTAAGATACTTTGACACAGAGAAGCAGCCTCAATTTCCAACCCAGGCGCAGAGTTTCACATAAGGGGTTTCCGAACACAGCATTCACATTTATCTTAACCTTGTCGTTCCCAAGGAAACAAGAACAGGTGTCTACTCTAAGTCCAGACCTGAAGTTGACCCCTTACACCCAGCCCTGCTTTGTTTTGAACCTTTATTTACATTTTTCTTAAATGCCACCCATGTTCCAAATTCTATAGTAATTCCGTCCTTTCCTCTGTTTGCTGGAATTCCCCATTCTTCTCCTGCAGGGTCTCCCTCATCGCGATCGGCGGATACACCTGACTGTGTCCTCAGTGGTCTTGGGCTGATTGGGCCAGGGCAGTTTCTATTTAACTTTTGTTATTCCCGCTTTCCTTGGTTATTGTTTACCTTTTTGGTAGATAGATAGACAAATAATAGATAGATAGGTAAGTAGGTAGGTAGGGAGACAGACAAAAAATTCACCTCTTCGGGGCTATTAGAGCAAAATTATAAAGCTGCAATATAACTTTTCTCTAGAAACCACCTGTTATTTAGACTCAACTTTTCTGTTTAAGCATTAATGTTATGGTTGGTCTAGTTTGATGGTCACTGCTTTATTTTGTTTGAATTATGAGTTTTGACCTTGATCAACATCGTGAGTAAAAACACAAACTTGAATTTCCACAAGTGCGCTTAACTTGATACATGTTCCTCGTCAACAAGGGGCAAAGTTCCACACTTGTTGTGAGATGCAGGGTCCAAAACGCCACCCCTGCTGAGCCGCCTGGTCTCAGGTCCCTGTCTCCCTGCAAACATCCGCCCACTCTGCTCACTCCCAGCTACTCCACTTGCCCACACCTGAGGCTCAGACAGGATGTTGCCACCTGGTTGGCCACAGCACAACTATTTCAGTCTCATAGAACCGAATGCCCAGGACAAAAAATATGATCATATTGGTTCCCCTGGGTCAAGTATCTACTCCTGAGCTCATGAAAGCAGACATGATGGTAGGAGCACAGACGCCTACTTCTCCATTCGGCGGGGCTTTGGGACAGGGCAATTCCAAAGACCGGGGGCACTATGTACCCATTCCTGGATTAACTCCACTAGCAGAAGCATAAAAGAGAGCCAAGTTTTACTTGGAACTTATTTTTCTCTAACTCAGGTATTAGCGGCTATCTAACTATGCTTCAGGAAGAAGCATCAATAGGTCAAGGTCATGGTTCAGCCCAGCACATTGCTGATAGTTGCCATAGAGTTGGCCTCTGGACTCATAGCGATCTCGTGCACAAGAGAAGGAAATGCTGCTTGGTCCTACACCATCCCCATGATCAGTTGCATGTCAGACCACTGTAATCCATAAGGTTTGCATTGGCTCATCTTTGGAACTAAATTGGCAGACATAAGCTGTTTTGATTTGTTCAGCAACATGACACCAGGCTCTATCGCCAGCTGCATACACCTGACTCCAGAGAGGGAGAAGAGGTCGGAGGGTCAGTCCAATATATTCCCCTACAGAAAAACAACCTTCTGCCACACACGCTCTGTCTGGCTGTGAGTCAGAACACGGAGAGGTACGTAATTCTACCATTATTAATTCATACATTTGAAAAGGTCATCTTCCTGTGGGGAGCAGCCCATACCAAGGTAGGGGCAGAGTTTTATCATCAGGCAACCCTGGGCATCACACAGAACTGCACCATTTTCTAGCCATGTGACTTGGGCAAATCTCCCTCCCTGAGCCTGGATTTTCTTACCTTTGAATGGTGGATAGTACCACCTTGCCCAAGGTTGACTTTAAATGTTACATAAGAAAATGTGATCCATCCTCCCTTTTGGCTTCAACCACATCCAGGATGAAGAGACTAAGAGCCTTGAATCCAAGCGGTGTAGGCTGGAAAGTCAACAGTTCAATCATTAAAGATTCTGTTCACAGGGTTCTCATTCCTTCTTTGGTAGATTGTTTGTTCCCAGAGAGAATGTCATAAGAATGTAAGTTTCTCTTCTGAGAGAAGTGTTCAAGGTGTCAAAACACCTGAGACTTAGAATCAATCTCCAGCTTAAAATTTTCAAAGATAAAAAAGCATGTGTTGGGGTGGTTCGGTGGTAGCATTCTCACCTTCCATGCAGGAGACCCGGGCTCCATTCCCAGCCAACGCAGCTCATGCACCGACAGGCACCACCCATCTGTCAGCGGAGGCCTGGGTGTTGCTGTGATGCTGAACAGGTTTCAGTGGAGCTTCCAGGCCAGGAAGAAAGGCCTGGTGATTTACTACCAAAAATCAGCTAATGAAAGCCCTGTGGATCACAATGGTCCAATCGTGTCGTACATGAGGTCTCCCTGAGTCAGAGGCCGACTCAACAGCGGCTAACAACAGCAACAACTGCAATCCAGTAGAGGTTTTCTGGAAACTAAGTTTCTATAAAATGCATGTATCGAACATCTAAGCACTTTGCCACACCCTATGTGGCCAACCCTGTGGATTGGTGTAGCTGATGATGCCACAATTCATCCACAGCTTCTCGTTCTACCACTTCAGAGCACTTCCCAGGCCCCTAAGTCCAGCACCAACATCGCTTTACCTGTGAATGTTCTCTGGCCAAAGCCCACTTTGCCTGCTCACGGGCAGGACAGAAGTGCCAGGGACTTAAACACATCCAGCAGCTCTCCACCAATGACTGCCAGGAGTGGGGTAACTCGGAGGTGTGGTTTTGCACTGGCTCCCAGAGTTGCTTCCACAGGATTAAACTACAGCTGCCCACAGTGACCACTGCCCCTCTGTCCATCTGTCATACTGTGGTGGCTTGTGTGTTTCTATGATGCTGGAAACTATGCCACCAGTATTTCAAATACTAGCAGGTTCACCCATGGTAGACAGGTTTCAGTGGAACTTCCAGGCTAAGACAGACTAGGAAGAAAGGCCTGGAAATCTACTTTCAAAAATTAGCCAATAAAAATCCTATAAATTCCAACAGATTATATTGTCCAGTATAGTACTGGAAGATGAGTCTCTTACGTTGGAAGCATTCAAAATACACAGTGGCTACAACAATGGATTAGAGCATACTAACAATGGTGAAGATGGCGCACGACCGAGTAATGTTTCTTTGGTTGTATGTGAGGTTGCCATGAGTCAGAACCAACTGACGGCAACTAACAACAACTCATAGTGGTAGCCAGTTTGACAATGCTCTCTTCAGTGGGTTCTTTACTTCTTTACCTCACTGCCTTGCTTTTTTTTTACCAGGGTTTACTCACCACCCAAATAAACTAGTTACATTTGAATCTTTGTCTGAAGGGTCTTAGGGCCTGCTTTGGAGTGAACCCAGACTAAGGCAGGTTAACCCAACAGCATCTCCACCCTCCTTTTCCCTTCTTGTCTCTCCCCACTGAAGCTGGAAACTCAGTGTTTGCTCTCCCAGCTTCTCTGCAGTTATGGGTAGCCATGTGACCCAAAACTAGTGAATGAGACATAAAAAGAAGTCCATTGGAGAGACAAGGGTTCTGAAATGCTGGTACTTCTTTTTAGAGGGAGAAAATACAAAAAGAAAGCTCTTGTCTTTTCCATTCTACCTGCCTTAAATTTTGAGATGATAACTGGAGTTTCACTCCACTATCTTAGAAACACTTGAAAGCTGGACAATGAATACAGAAGACTGAAGAAGAATCAATGTCTTTGAATTATGGTGTTGGTGAAAAATACTAAATATAGCATGGACTGCCAGAAGAATGGATAAGTCTGTCTTGGAAGAAGTACAGCCAGAGTGCTCCTTGGAAGCAAGGATGGCTAGACTTCGTCTCATGTTCTTTGGACATGTTATCAGGAGGGACCAGTCCCTGGAGAAGGATTTCATGCTTGGTAAGGCAGAGGGTCAGCAAAAAAGGGGAAGACCTTTGATAAGATGGACTGACATAGCGGCTGCAACAATGGGCTCAAACACAGCAAGGACTGTGAGGATGGCACAGGACCAGGCAGTGTTTGGTTCTGTTGTATACAGGGTCACTATGGGTTGGAACCAACATGACAGCACCTAACAACAACAATCTTACAAACATAAGGAAGTAATATCCCCTAAATATCAGCAGAGTCGCCATATGGTGGACAGGTTTCAGAAAAGTTTCCAGGCTAAGACAGACTAGAAAGAAAAGCCTGGTGATCTACTTTCAAAAATTTGCCAACAAAAAATAGAACTACCATATGATCCAGCAATCCCGCTCCTCAGAATATATCCTAGAGAAATAAGACCCTTTACACGAACAGATATATGCACACCCATGTTTATTGCAGCACTGTTTACAATAGCAAAAAGATGGAAGCCACCAAGGTGCCCATCAACGGATGAATGGATAAATAAATTATGGTATATTCACACAATGGAATACTACTCATCCATAAAGAACAGTGAGGAATCTGTGAAACATTTCATAACATGGAGGAACCTGGAAGGCATTATACTGAGTGAAATTAGTCAGCTGTAAAAGGACAAATATTGTATAAGAACTTGAGAAATAGTTTAAACTGAGAAGAAAACATTCTTTTGTGGTTATGAGAGGGGGGAGGGAGGGAGGGTGGGAGAGGAGCATTCACTAATTAGATCATAGAGAAGAACTACTTTAGGTGAAGGGAAAGACAGCACACAATACAGGGGAGGTCAGCACAATTGGACTAAACCAAAAGCAAAGAAGTTTCCTAAATAAACTGAATGCTTTGAAGGCCAGCGTAGCAGGGGCAGGGGCCTGGGCACCATGGTTTCAGGGGACATCCAAGTCAATTGGCATAATAAAATCTATTAAGAAAACATTCTGCATCCCACTTTGAAGAGTGGTGTCTGGGGTCTTAAATGCTAGCAAGCAGCCATCTAAGATGCATCAATTGGTCTCAACCCACCTGGATCAAAGGAGAATGAAGAACAACAAGGATACAAGGTGATTATGAGCCCAAGAGACAGAAAGGGCCACATGAACCAGAGACTACATCAGCCTGAGACCAGAAGAACTAGATGGTGTCCAGCTACAACCAATGACTGCCCTGACAGGGAACACAACAGAGAACCCCTGAGGGAGCAGGAGAGCAGTGGGATGCAGACCCCAAATTCTCTTAAAAAGATCAGACTTAATGGTCTGACTGAGACTGGAAGGACCCCGGTGGTCATGGCCCCCAGACCTTCTATTGGCCCAGGACAGGAACCATTCCCGAAGCCAACACTTCAGACAGGGATTGGACTGGACAATAGGTTGGAGAAGGATGCTAGTGAGGAGTGAGCTTCTTGGATCAGGTGGACACTTGAGGCTATGTTGCCATCTCCTGCCTGGAGGGGAGATGAGAGGGTAGAAGGGGTTAGAAGCTGGTGAAATGGACACAAAAAGAGAGAGTGGAGGGAGAGAGCGGGCTGTCTTATTAGGGGGAGAGTAACTGAGAGTATGTAGCAAGGTGTATATAAGTTTTTATGTGAGAGACTGACTTAATTTGTAAACTTTCACTTAAAGCACAATAAAAATTATTAAAAAAAAAAAAATTGCCAACAAAGACCCTATGGATCACAACAGAATATTGTCCAATACAGTGCTAGAAGATGAGCCCCCTAGGTTGGAAGGCCCTCAAAATATACAGTAACCACAAAAATGGACTCAAGCATTCCAACAATGTGAAGATGGTGCAGGACCAGACAACATTTTCTTCTGTTGTACGTGGGGTCACCATGAGTCAGGCCAACTTGATTTCAACTAACAACAACAAAGTCCTATAATATTTGCCATCCGTCAGAAGACTAGTCCCCAGAATCTAATTATTTCCTCCTACCCACTGCGTTTTTTTTACCCACTACGTATATATTATTTTGAGATATTACCTTTCCTTTCCCCATTCAAGCAAGTAGTGGGCTCTGCTCACTGATACCGAGGAGAGGCATATGGTAGACCAGAACATAAATAGACTGAAATTGTTTCTGGTTTGTGTGTTCCAAAAGCCCAAGGCCTTCAGGAAAAAGATATTCTGTGCATGGACTGAGTGTCTTAAGGAACAGAAGGGACTGTTGATCTCGCCCAGACCGAAAAGAGATTGGAGCCCTCGTGCTGACTCACCTCTCCCCTGCCCCCCGGGGCTGGGGGAGAAGAGCAGAAGCAGAGAATGGAGAGAGGTCTGTGGAGCAGAGACCTATACCCTGCTTCCTGTCACGCCCTGCTTGCCTACAGCACTGTCACTAGCCATTGACAAGACCCAGGGGAGGAATGGTTACAAGGCATGTCTGGGCAGCCTGAGCCACTGGCATCTCTGCAGAGATTTGCATCCACCTATCTTCTCAGGATAGGGGCGCTGGTTGAGCAATGGTCAAGCACTCAGCTGCTAACCAAAAGGTTGGCAATTCAAACCCACCCAGAGGCTCTGCAGGAGAAAGACCTGTTAATCTGCATCCATAAAGATTACAGCCTAGGAAACCCTATGGGGCAGTTCTACTCTGTCATATACACAGTCGCTATGAGTTGGAATCAATTCAACGGCACACAACAACAATGGCTTCTCAAGAAGGTCCCTGGGTGGTGTAAATGCTATGCACTTGACTATTAACTTACCCAGTGATTCAATCCCACCCAGCAGCACCATGGAGGAAAGACCTGGTGATCTGCTTCCGTAATGACTACGCCCAAGAAAACCCTATGGAGCAGCTCTGTTTGTAACACAGGGTGTCATCATGAGTAGGAATCAACTCAACAGCAATGGGATTTTGGGTTTTTTAGCATCTCAGGGAGCTATAGAGGATGTCCAGAGCAGAAGGACCCCTACAGGAAGGGACAGTGCAATTTTCAGTGACAATTTTATGGACTGGTAAGCCCAACACTATGCCAAGGAGGTTAAATAGGCCTGGGTAATAGGTTCAAACTCCTTTAGGGGCAAAGGCAAGTTGAGAGTTTAGGGATGAAATGTTTTCCCACACCTAGCACTAGCCACTTTACTGTTATGAAGCCAATTAATAAAATAAGACCAATTTACTTTTTCTATAAATATAAGTTCCTACTGTTACTTTATGTTAAGGTGTAATCCATACTGAAGGCTGTGGTCTCTGATCTTCATCAGTAAGTGCTTCAAGTTCTCTTCAACATAAAGAAAACAAAAATCCTCACAACTGGACCAATAAACAGCATCATGATAAACAGAGAAAAGACTGAAGTTGTCAAGTATTTCATTTTACTTGGATCCATGATCCACACCCATGGAAGCAGCAGTCAAGAAATCAAAAGATGCATTGCATAGGGCAAATCTGCTGTAAAAGATCTCTTTAAAGTGTTAAAAAGCAAAGATGTCACCTTGAGGCATAAGATCCACCTGACCCAAGTCATGGTGTTTTTAATTGCCTCATATGCATGTGAAAGCTGGATGATGAATAAGGAAGACCAAAGAAAAATTGATGCCTTTGAATTATGGTGTTGGCAAAGAACATTGAATATATCGTGGACTGCCAAAAGAAGAACAAATTTGTCTTGGAAGGATCAAAACCAGAATGCTTCTTAGAAGCAAGGTTGGTGAGACTATGTCTCACATACTTTGGTCATGTTATCAGGAGGGATCAGTCACTGGAGAAGGATATGATGATCGGTAAAGTAGAGGGTCAGCGAAGAAGAGGAAGACCCTCAATGAGATGGATTCACACCGTGGCTGCAACAATGGGCTTAAGCATTGTGAAGATAGCGCAGGACTGAGCATATTTCATTCTACTGTACGTGAGGTCGCTATGAGTCGGAATCAACTCGACGGCACCTAACAACAATAACAATTGTTCCTAGGCATTGGCTACATAAAATACAGTCCTTGTTCCTAAGAAGCTTACAGTCTAAGTAAACGCTCACGGTTAACTTATAGACTCACATATTGAGTTACATGTCTCAGAAGCGTCCCAAACATTGCACGAGTTAATCCTGACAAAGAGGTCATTTTGTATCCCATTTATGGATGAGCATACAATACAAGACTCAGAGGCTAAGTGACTTGTCAAAGATCACACAGTCACAATAGGGTGATATCAAGATTCCAGCCCAGATCTGATGGCTTTCAATGGACAGATAATTTCCACTTCGCTCACCTTCCTCCAATGCCCACAGAGAGCCCAGAGGGTGCCCATGGACACATTACATCTTGCTATTCAAGATACATGTTTCCTAAAGTCAGAATCAGTACATCTGCTAAAGCTCTAGGTGATTTCCGTGAAAACCAATTGTATTCATCACACCTTGAGGGAAAGCAGCAACTTCCAATATGTTCACATTAATTAACACAGCAGAAATAGGCTGGTGTTAATTACAGAGTCTTCCTAGTTAAAAATGAGGACTAGGCCAGCAGTCAAAGAAGCATCGGCTCCACGGACTAAGGTGAGAATAGGAGGGGAAGGCTGCATTGGGTTCTTGCCTAAGAGTTACCTCTCTGTTGAGAAGCAAAAGGCTTGGTGGCCTCAGAGTCATAAAGGTTCTCTCAGCTTTGGCCATGTTACGTCTCTCTCTAAAGTATGGCCCTTGGCCTCTAGAAAAGATGTGTGCATCAATTATTAAGAAGAGCTTATATCAAAGAGGAAGGAAAAAACTGCATGTCATTTTCCTAGCGTTCAAATTTTTTGCCATTTATTACCACCATTTGTCTATTTAAAGAAGAATAAGCCAATGCTTCTAAAACACACACACACAAGAGCTTCAGTTCAAGAGCTGGAGAGATATTGGGCAACATATTCTCCAAGATCAAGAAAACATGCATTTACCACTGAATCCCCTGAGAAGTTTCCTTTTTCGGCTTCAAGCCTGCCAAGAAAAAGTGTACTTAAGATTGCTACATCCCTAAACCACCTCAGTCCTGCATTTACCCTTCCATTCTTTAAAATAAATATGACAACAGCTAAGAACCTCACCTTGTTCCCTCTAGCTAGTTCAAGCAGGTGTATAAACATTTTCTAGCCTCTTCAAAGTCAAAGACTCGTGGTCTGCCTGGCATCACCAACAAGGACTACCTAAGGTAAGTAAAGTTTTCCATTAAAAAGTGAACGTGTAACCCGGATATTTGAAGGGTGGATCAGTCAGTATTCCATCTTCTTCAGAATGAAACAGAAATAATGTCTGGCCAATTATGACTCCCCACATGAATAGGACATTGTGCTTTAAAGGATACAAGACAGGGAAGACCATGAACTTTCCTCCCAGACAGAAGGTAGAATCTTGGGGAATCCACAGAATCCTCCTGATAGAGCAGATTTTAATACCTCCTGCTTCAATGGTCTCGAGACCCGGAGATGCATTAGAATCACGTGGAACATATATCTGAAACACAGACACTTTTGAGCCACCCAGACATACTGAATCATCTCTAATAAAACCCAGGCATCTGCATTTTGATCATGCAGTGATTCTGACGTGCAGCCATATCTGGGAACCTCTCCTCAAAGTAAGAATCCCCACTACAACCGTCCAACCAAGGGATCTTTGCTTCAATGCTTCTTGCGAGAGAGTGCCCACTATGGACCATTGACACCCAATCCATCCCAGGACAGCAGTAACTGTTGGGAAATCGGCCTCCCTGAAATTCCTACCCACCAGCCCTGGTCTTTTATGTAAGTAAGAGGGACCTCATTCGTACTTACAAAGATGCAGATTTTTGCCACTTACACCTGAGAAACCATATAAAGAAAAATTTACACCCAGATCCAAAGTACAGCCTGTGAAAAAATAATGGTAAATTGTAAAGTTTATTTTTATCAAAAATGATTTGTAGTGAATTAGGTTGAATGCAACACAGTTTTAGAGCAGACCTTACTGTCCTGAACTGGAAAGTTCTAGAAGCATAACTGATTAAGAGTACAATGGAAAGAGGGCAGGATTTTAAATGACACCTAGGTTGGATCCTGAATCATCCATTTACTATTTGATTGGCCTTAGACATATTATTTAACCTCACTGAACTTTCCAGTTTCTTGGAGAATTAGGATAAAACCAATCTAATGTGGTTGTTTGGGGTATTAAATGAAATATTGGCCTTCGATAAATGTTGATTCCCTTCCTCTCCTTTCCATTTGTTTTGTTCTTCTGTGTTTAATTTATCACAGGACCTTACTGTTTCTAAATATCACTTGGATCCAATCTTTTCTCTCCATCACTAATACCACCACCTCTATTATCAAAACTGTATTTGTTCAGCATCTCATAATCTAAATATTTATGTTTAGAGGAGAACAAGAAATGAATTACATATTGCTTCTCGGTCTTTTGGCTAAAATCAAGTGTAGAAATGAATTATAGCCCCCAGACACCCTTATAGCTCAGTAATGAAGTCACTCCTGAAGTTCGCCCTGCAGTCAAGGATTAGACAAGCCCATAAAACAAAACAAGACTAAATGGGCACACCAGCCCAGAGGAAGGACAAGAAGGCAGGAGGAGACAGGAAAGCTGGTAACGGGGAACCCAAGGTCAAGAAGGGGAGACTGTTGGTATGTAGTGAGGTTGGCAATCAATGTCACAAAAAAATATGTGCATTGTTTAATGAGAAACTTGTTTGCTCTGTAAACCTTCATCTAAAGTACAATTTAAAAAATAAAAAGAAAGAAATGAACTATCATCTTTAGAGCAAGCACCATGTTACGGGTTGAATTGTGTCCCCCCAAAATATGTGTTGAATTCCTGGTCCTTGTACCTGTGAATGTGCTCCTGTTTGGAAATAGGCTTTTCCTTTTATTATGTTAATGAAGTCATCAGTTCTGAGTTATAAAAAAGGCCAGAATAGATGCAGACACACACACGTATACACACACATACACACGCACAGACACACGCACCTACGAAGGAGAGAGGGTGGGATCAGATACCACGTGAGGATCAGCTACAAGCCAAGGAACACCTGGGGCTACAGACAAGGAAGACCCTGATTTGGACTTTTAGCCTCCAGAACTGTGGGAAAATTAATTTCTGCTCTTTAAAGAGACCATGTAAAGAAAAATGGCTCTGAAAAACCATATAAAGAAAAATTTATAGCAGCACTAGGTAATTAAGAAAACCCATTGACCAAATGCATCGCCATTGAGTCCATTCCGAATCATAGCAACCCTATAGGACAGAATGGAACTGCCCTGTAGGGTTTCCAAGGAGCAGCTGGTGGATTCGAATGGCCAACCTTTTGGTTAGCATTTGAGCTCTTAACCACTGAGCCACCATAATTCCTTTCAGGGAGTTAACCACCCTGTAATATACTGAAATGCCACTTGGGGCAGAAGAGACCCTAAGAGCACAGGTTATTGCTATTGTTAGTTACCTTGAAGTTTGCCTCCAGCTCGTGGCGACTCCATGCACAATGGGGTCAGACCATTGTGATCCATAGGATTTTCACTGGCTGGTTTTCTGAATTAGATCACCAGGCCTTTGTTTTACTCCGTCTTAGTATGGAAGCTCCACTGAAACATGTGCAGCATCATAGCCACACGCAAGCCCGCACTGACAGACGGGTAGTGGTTGTGCATGAGAACTGGCCAGGAATCAAACCCCAGTCTCCTCATGGAAGTGAGAATTCTACCACTGAACAACCACTGCCCCCAGAGCATGAGTTAGCAGGAGAAAACAATAGCAAAAGAGGTATCGCTAAATTATTCTGCATACGAAATAAAGTAATGAACTAAGCATAAAAGAGAAGGGGGGGGAGGGAAGAAACAGAAGAGTGAGGTGATGGGCACACAACAAAGAAGTAAGAAACAATTAAAACAGGAACATATTTAATATGCACTGCTGTGATGTCAACAAGGAGCCCTAGTGGCACAGTGCTAACCAAAGTGTCGATGGTTGGAATCCACCAGCCACTCCAAAAGAGAAAGATGTGGCAGTCTGCATCCATAAAGATTACAGCCTTGGGGCAGTTCAACTCTGTCCTATGGGGTCCCTATGAGTCAAAATCGACTCAATGGCAATGGGTTTCATTGATATCAATTCACCTCCATTTCTCAAAACTTAAGTACAGTTTGCTACACACAGTGTCCAGCAATCAAGGAACTACACAAGACAGAGTAGCAGACAAGAAGCAGAAGAATTAGGGAGTCAAAGGGGAGATTGTCATGAAAACCTCCATGAGCTGGAAGAAAGCTTGGACTTTTGCACAGAGTATATATAGAATGGAGTATGATCCAATCATATCTGCTCTTAACACCTGGGCTGCAGTGAGATGCCTGCAAAAGCCGCCTACGTCTCTTCCATCTCTGCATTCTTCATGTGACTCCTCTGCTCAGAAGCTCTGAGGGATCCTCTCACTGACAGTGGCGGGACCCTGTGTTCTTTATCGCCAGTTTCTGTTGGAAAGTACCACGTTTCTCATGTATATTCCCCTCTCCAAATGTAACTTCCCATCATCCTCTTAGTAGACGGTATAGCCAAAATGTGACCTCTATCCATAAAAAAAAAAAAAAAAGACTATCTGGCAACTCTGTAGGCTTAAACCTTTAAAAATATAATAATGATGACGATGATATCAACTATTTATTGAGAATCCACTAAGTGCCAGGCATTAGGCTAAGTATTTTACTGATATTTTCTCATCAAATCTTCACAAGAGCCCTGTGAAGTAGGTATTAGTCTTGCTGCATTTCAGATAAGCAAAGTGAGGCTCACAGAAATTTATTTGCCCAAAATCACAGAGTTGGTGAGGGACAGGGTTAGATTCAAAGCCAGACCTACCTGCACTCTTAACCAAGTCACCTTGGTGAACTCATTCCCTCAGGAGGCTTGGGACAAGGTTCGAATAACAAACTGCAAAGATGCTACTGAAAACTTCAAGCCTGCCTGAAGAATAACCTGTCCATAGCCTGCAAACTACCCTAGAAGATGCCAGCAAAAAATTGGAAAAATTTCAAGCCAAACCTAGAACGGTTCTCAGACAACATCAGTGATTCCAAACTCCAGCTATGCATCAGAATCACCTGAAAAAAAAAACTAACTAAATCATTGCCATCGAGTCTATTTCAACTCACAGCTACCCCAGAGAACAGAGCAGAACTGCCCCACAGGAGTTCCAAGGCTGTAAATCTTTTCGGAAGCAGACGACCACCTCTTCCTCCCTCAGAGCAGCTGGTGGGTTCAAATCGCTGATCTTCCAGTTAGCAGCTGAGTGCTGAACCACTGCACCACCAGAGCTCCTTAGAATCACCTACGAAACCTTCTAAAACTGGAGTTTCTCAAACCTCAATGTAGGTGGCTAAAACAATTCTTTGGAAATTAGAAGGAAAAAAAACTGTATTTTTTTTTTTAAAGATCCCCGTCTTACTTATCTAGTGCTGCTATAACAGCACTGCCAAGAGTAGGTGGTTTTAAAGAACAGAAATTTATTTTCTCACAGCTCAGGAGGCTAGAAGTCTAAATTCAGGGCACTGACTTTTTTTTTTTGACTCTAGGGGAAGCTTCTCTCTCTGTCCATTCCAGGGAAAGGTCCTTGCCTCAGTTTCTGTCACCCTGACATTGGTCAGTTCCTTTTCAATCTCCACGTGGCATCTATCCTTACCCCATCTGTGGTTGCTTGCTTCTGTGTCTAATCTGCTCCTTTAATGTCTCAAAAGTGGTTAGGTTTAAGATACACCTTACACTGACACCGTCTCATTAACATAACAAAGAAAACTTTATTCCCAAACGGGATTGCATCCACAAGTATTAAAAAAAAAAAAAATTGCCATCGAGTTGATTCTGACTCATAGTGACCCTACAGGACAGAGCAGAACTGCCCCACAGAGCTTCCAAGGAGTGCCCGGTGGATTTGAAAAGCCAACTTTTTGGTTAGCAGCCATGCCACTTAACCACCAGGCTACCAAGGTTTCCTCCACAGGCATAGGGGTTAGGATTCACAATATATACTTTGGAGGGGTCATAATTCAATCCATAACAGCCCCCAAATAATGCAGCCAGTTCCAGAACTGAGATTTTTAAGAAAAACTGTGATTTTACACCACTTTTAGCTTCAAGCTCTACCACCTAAGTGCCTGTAGCACATCTAGCTTCCATCACAATAATAGTTCTATTTTAGGAGAAGTTGGGGGGATGTGTGGGAAATCTTAGCCTTAACATATGTTCATCTGAGGCTGTTCAGGTTTCTTCGTGATGCCTGTGGTCATAAGAAAACAGTGAGACTTCTCTCTCTCCATATGTTTATCAACTCTCAGCAAGGCTGTAATTAACACAGGGTCCATCCTACAATGTTTAATACATAAGTAATAAACAGTCACTGAGACACACCAGAAACTTGTTCAGAACAAGTGCAAGCATGCCTGCAGCAGGAGGAGGCTTTTTGCACCACAGAAACATCTGATCCCTGCCTTAAACCCAGGTCTGGTTAGTTCAGGAAGCCCAGAGGGGAAAAAGAAACTGAACATAGCCATATTCTAACTTTTGAAGGAGATCAAAGAGGACAGACAAGAACAGACTACTGTTCAGATCCCAGGTTAAGTGAGACCAGCCCTAAATGAAGGAGTTAGTGCTAAGGACCCCACCACCCATCTGTCAGTTTGTCATACTGAGGTGGTTGGTGTGTTGCTATGACGCTGAAAGCTATGCCATTGGCATTTCAAATATCAGCAGGGTCACCCATGGTGGACAGGTTTCGGTGGGGCCTCCAGACTAAACCAGACTAGGAAGAAAGGCCTGGTGATCTACTTCCAAAAATCAGCCAACGAAAACCCTGTGGATCACAACCAGGAGTGGATGACCCAATAAGCAAGGTGCGCATGAGCTACTTGTGTTTACTTACTAATCTGTAGTGCACAATCTCACATGATTTTCACCCTATCTTAATGTTAAGACAGAAGTCCCCAGGTTGTGGAAAATCCCACTGCCTCAAGCATCTTGCTTGGCACACCCATAGCTTTATATTAAAATCCCAGTTCCTTTGCTTGGCACACCCCATAGCTTTACAATAAAATCCTGCTTCTCCTATCCTTAACTGCTGCCCAAAACTAGAGGAAATTGACAGAAACCAGTTTAGGCGCCATGTTGATATTCAGGATAACCTTTTAGCTCATTAAATACCTCATACGTGGCAACTTCCCCACCTTTGGATGGAGCTTAACTGCCACTTTCTGAACATGCAATGCATGAAGTTATATGTATACCCCATTGCACCTGCATAGTATGATTAAGAGTGTTGCTGATATGACTTATATGAACTTCCTACTTGTATACCCCTTAAAAATAACCTTTCCCTTGCCCTCAATGAGCAGTCTTGATGGCAGCACCCCAACTGTTTCCTTTCCTTGAGCAATGAAATAAAGTTGTCTTTCCACTCTCCCACTTCAACCTCTCGTTTTTTGGCTGGGATGAGTCATGCCGAGCAGAACCTGGGGTTTCTACCCAGCAGCAAAGTGGTAAAACCCATGTGAGATTGTACACTACAGATTAATAAGGAAGCATAATTAAGCCCATGCATACCTTGCTTACTATAAGCCCAAGCGTATCTTGCTTACTGCTACCTTGCTTACTGTTGTGATTCACAACAGATTGTCTAATATTGTGCTGGAAAATGAACCCCCTAGATTGGAAGGCACTACAAAATGGTCTCAAGCATACCAATGATCACGAAGATAACATTTCATTATGTTGTACATGGAGCCTTCTCAAAGGCATCTGTTAGGGACTGAAACATGTCCCCCAAAAATATGTGTTGTAAATCCTAACCTCTATGCCTGTGGTTACAATCCCATTTAGGAGTGAGCTGTCTTTCTTATATTAATGAAGCAGGACTAATGTAGGATGTATCTTTAGTCAATCTCTTTTGAAATATAAAAGAGATTAAACAAGCAAGCAGACAAGAGATAGGTAAGAGAGATGCCAAGCCACATGAAGTTTGTCCAGGAGCAGAAGTTCAGAAGAAACAAGGACCTTCTCCAGAGTTGACAGAGAGAAAAAAACCTTCCCCTAGAGCCAGCATCCTGAATTCGGACTTTTACCCTCCTAAACCGTGAGAAAATAGAGTTCTGTTTGTTAAAGCCACCCACTTGTGGTATTTCTGCTATAGCAGCACAAGATAACTAAGACAGCATCTAACAACAACGACTAAGGACCAATTCCAACCAGAAGTGCTAGAGAACTTAACTTGGAGGAAAAATTGGCAAACTGGCACAGAGGAGGCATATCGTAATTACAGTCTCCTTTGAGAGGGTGATATTTTTGTCTCACTCTTCTGGGAGAAATTCTAGACTTTTGACATAAAGGATGTTTAAGTAAAATGCTAAAAGGCAATTTTATTATTTTGAAATTCTTCTTAATGAATAATTGATGAATAACTTGCATTAGAATTTATTTCTAGAATCACTTGCTAAAATTAAAACGTTTATTATTGGAAAATGTGACTTCTTTTCTATCTGCTATTACTTTAAGAAAAATATCACTAGTATTGTGATACTCATGGAATGTTTATTAATAGCTTAGTGAACACCAGTTAAGAAATGTTCACAGAGAGCAATGATTCTCAAGTTTGAGGGTACATCAGAACCACCCGGGGGGCTTGTTCTAACACAGCTTGCTGGGCCCAAACCCAGAGCTTCTGATACAGTTGGTCTGGAGTAGGGCCCAAGAATGTGCATTTCTAATAAGTTCTCAGGTGATTTTATGCTGCTGGTCTGGGGACCACGCTTTAAGAACCACAGACACAAAGCACAAGACCCTCAATTTCTTGAATGATCTGGGTGATATGCAGGCCCTCGCTCCCACCAAAGCTCCAGGAGCGGAAGAGGCCAGATCTTCCCCCCTCCTCTGTTTGCCAGGGGGACCACGGGGCTTGGCTTCCCCAGAAAAATCCTGGTTTATGTCTTTTGCAATCAGTTTATACCTATTAATTGTTTTAGCACCCCCTTTTTTTGGGTTTCATCCTCAAAAGTGTCCAGGTTTAGATGATAACTTTTATATTCACTTTCATATTTGTTCATATTTGCTTGATCTTAATCTTAGGAATCCCACCTACCTAAACTAAGGATGCTCTTTTCCGGAGAGAATGTGCTTTTGCCTGCTCTGAGAGCCAGGGCACACTATGGACATGGGATCACTTTAGCCGGGAATCTAGCTTAATGGAGAAGTTCTAGGTGCAACTCCCAACCTTGGCCTTGGCCCAAAGCTTAGTCTTATTGCAGTGCTGATACTCAGGAGAGCCTGCCTTTTCTTTTTGGCACACTACTTGTTCATCATTCACTGCTCCATCTCCCAGCTATGAGTGATGTTTTCGTTACTGTTACTGTTATGCATCTTATTATTTGGGGTTGAGAAGAGGCTCTTTGGAAGTTTCCCTTACTTCCTTTGTTTTTCACATTTTATTGTGAAAATTTTCAAACACTAAAAATGGAGAGAATAATATAACAAACTTCCATAAACCCACCAACCAGCTTCAACAATTAGGAACTTTTTCGAATCTTGTTTCATCTAAACCCCTACTCAGCTCTCCACTTTCCCTCCCCCTTCATACACACACTTGATTATTTTGAAGCAACTCCAAGACATCATATTATTTCATCCATATCTGCAGTATCCCTACAGGAATAGGACTCTATTTTTAAATAATCACAATTATCACACCTAAAAAAAGTAACAATAATTTCTCAATATCATTACGTGTACCTTTAGGGTTCAAATTTTCCCAATTGTCTCATAATTTTTTTTAGTTTATTTGTTCAAATCAGAATCCAAATAATCTCCATGCATTGTAATTGGTTGATATCACTTGTCTTTAATAATTTGTATGCTCCCCCATGCTGTCTTTCTTTCTTCATTGTCTTTATTTGTTGATGAAACCAGATAGTTTACCCTCTATAGTTTCCCATAGCATGTGATTTGCGATTTGTATTGCTAGGGTGTCATTTAACATGTTCTTCTGTCCCTTGTGTGTCCCATAAATCAGTAGTTAGATCTAGAGCTGTGCTGTCCAATATAGTAGCCACTAGCTACATGTTGCTATTTAAATTTAAATAATTAAAATTCAATAAAAGTAAAAATTTAGTTCCTCAGTCACATAAGTCACATTTCAAGTGCTCAATAGCTACATGTGGCTAAGCATTCCCATGTTGAACCACAGAGATATAGAACATTTCTATCATTTCAGAAAGTTCCACTAGACCACGCTGCTCTTGATCAGTTTCAGGTTAAAATTTCTGCAAAGACTATTTCATAGCTAGTATTGTGTACTTCTATCAAGAAGCACATAAATACATAGAAAATCCCAGAAATTCTACAAGAAAGCTACTGGAACTAATAGAAGGATTCAGCAAAGTAGCAGTGTCCAAGATCAACATACAAAAATCAGCCAGATTCCTCTACACTAACAAAGAGAACTCTGACAAGGAAATGGAAGAAGAATACCATTTACAATAACCCCCTAAAAGATAAACGTACTTAGGAATAAACCTAACCAGGGATGTAAAAGACTTATACAAAGAAAACTACAAAACACTACTGCAAGAAACCAAAAGAGACCTACAGAAATGGAAGAACGATGTTTATGGATAGCAAAACTTTGTGAAAATGTCAATACTTCCCAAAGTGTTCTATAGTTATAACATAATCCCAATTCAGATTCCATTAACATTCTTTAAAGAGACAGAAAAACTAATCACCAACTTCATATGGAAAGGAAAGAGACCTCGGATAAGCAAAGCACTGATGAAGAAGAACAAAGTAGGGGGCCTCACTCTTCCTGATCTCAGAACCTACTATACAGCCACAGTAGTCAAAACAGCCTGGTACTGATACAGTGATGCATAGAGCAATGGAACAGGATTGAGAACTCAGAAGCAAATCCATCCACCTATGGACAGCTAATTTTCAACAAAGGGCCAAAATCCTTTAAATGGGGAAGAGACAGTCTCTTTAACAAATGATGCTGGCAAAACTGGCTATCTATTTGCAGGAAAATGAAACAGGATCCATACCTCACACAATATACAAAACACAAAGACTAACTCAAGACGGATCAAAGACCTAAATATAAAACCCAAAACCATAAAGATCATGGAAGGAAAAATAGGGACAAACCTAAACCCACCCACTGCCATCAAGCCAATTCCGATGCATACGACCCTACAGGACAGGGTAGAACTGTCCCATAGGGTTTCCAAGGCTGTAAATCTTTATGGAAGGAGACTGCCACACCTTTCTCCTGCAGAGTGGCTGATGGGTTTGAGCCACAAAACTTTCAGTTCACAGCCAAGTACTTTAACCACCGCACCACCAGGGCTCCTCAGGGGCAAAGCAAGGGGCCCTAATTTACAGCATAAATAGACTATCGAGCATAACCCAAAATTTGCAAACAGCAGAAGATAACGTAGACAACTAAGACTTGCTAAAAATTAAGCACTTATACACATCAAAAGACTTCTCCAAGAGGGTAAAAAGAGAACCTACAGACTGGGGAAAAAAATTGGCAACAACATATTTGACAAGTGACTAATCTCTAAAATTTATAGAAAATTTCAACTCCTAAACAACAAAAAGACAAATAATCCAATTAAAAATGGGCAATGGATGTGAACAGACAGTTCAACAAAGAAGACATTCAGGTGGCCAACAAATACATGAAGAGATGCTTGCCTTCATTAGCTGTTAGACATAAATCAAAACAACCCCAGCAATCATGCCAAAGATCAAAAAAACTGAAAACAACAAATGTTGGTGAGGGTGTGGGGAGATTGGAACTCTCATACACTGGGGGTGGGATTGTTAAATGGTACAACCACTGTGGAAAATGTATGGCACGTCCTTAAAAAGTTAGAAATAGAGACACCATATGATCCTGCAATCCCACTAAATAAGAGCCATGACATGAATAGACATATCCACACCCATGTTCATTCATCACAGCATTATTCACAATAGCAAAAAAATGAGAACAACCTAAGTGCCCATCAATGGATGAATAGATAAACAAACTATGGTACATACATACGATGGAATACCACACAGTTAAAGCATAATGACAAATTCACAACACATCTCACAATATGGATGAACCTAGAGGACATCATGCTGAGTCAAATAAGCCAACCACAAAAGGACAAATATTGTATGAGGTCACTATTATTAAGCATCAAGAAAAGGTTTACACACAGAAAGAAACATTCTCTGATGATTACCAGGGATGGGAGGGGGAGGGAGGGGAAATCACTAACTAGATAGTAGACACATATTAACTTGGGTGAAGGGAAAGGCAATACACAATAAGGGGGAGGTCAGCACAACATGACCAAGGCAAAGGAAGACACTGAGAGGTACGCAAGAGTAAAAGGCAGCAACAGTAGATACTATTACATACACAATTCTGTAATAACTAATAACAAACAATAACTTATGAGTGAATACATAGCTAGATATGTAAGCTGCACAGGTGTGGGATGGCATATGGGAGTACACTCCTGAGCATATACAGGTTTAGCAGAAGATATTTCTACATATGTATGCATGGGAAACCCTGGTGGCGTAGTGGTTAAGCGCTATGGCTGCTAACCAAACAGTCGGCAGTTTGAATCCGCCAGGCGCTCCTTGGAAACTCTATGCAGCAGTTCTACTCTGTCCTATAGGGTCTCTATGAGTCGGAATTGGCTCGAGGACACTGGGTTTTTTGGGTATGTATGCATGTGCTGCAAATATATCCATGTATATAGTAGAGCACATAGAGGGTAAAGTTATGAAAACTTCTTAGCCATAACCAAACACCCTGAGGGGCTGGGTCAGTGGGCTTGAGGGTTTAGGACCATAGTCTCAGGGGACATCTAGGTCAATTGGCATAACACAGTCCATAAAGACAATATTCCACATCCTTTTTCGTCAAGTAGCATCTGGGGTCTTAAAAGCTTACGAGCAGCCATCCAAGATACAACGAAGGTCTCTTCCCATCTGCTGCAAAGAAGAGTGAAGAAAATCAAAGATCCAAGGAAACAATTAGTCCAAAGGATTAACAGACCATACGAACCACAGCCTCCACTAGCCTGAGACCAGGAGAACTAGATCGTGCCCAGCTACCACTTTCAACTGCTCTAATAGGGATGACAATAGTCCTGGACAGGGTGAAAGAAAAATGTAGAACAAAATTCAAATTCATAAAAAAGATCAGACTTACTGGTCTGATACAGGCCAGTGGAACCCCTGATACTATGGCCCTTAGACACCCTTCAAACCTGGAACTGAACCCATTCCCAGAGATCACCTTTCAACCAAATAACAGACAGGCCTATAAAGTGAACAATGACACCTGTGAGGAACGTGCTTCTCATAATAATCAACCATATGAGACCAAAATGGCAGCATTTGCACAAAAATAAAGTTCAGAAGGCATGAGGGGAAGGAGAGATTGGGGAATGGAAACGGGGAAGCTAGAGAGGAGGCGGGTAGAGTGCTTTCACATTGAGGGGATTGCAACTAATGGCAAGAAACAAAATGTGTATAAATTGTTGCATTGGAAGCTAATTTGCTCTGTAAACTTTCACCCAAAGTACAATTAAAAAAAGGCGGGGAGGAGGCACATAAAATCTTGTCCTTCTTTTCATGAGGCTAACAGCCACGGTGACCATCGCCTAGATCCTGTAATTCAGGGCTACAAAGGGAAGGTATTCTATCATCCCTTCTTCATTTACTAGCAGAAAACTTCTAGAATATCCCTTCACAGGAATCAGCTTCAATCCTGCTTCTGGGGAGATAAACATGATGACAACTGAGAAGGCAGCTTGCCTATCAGAGCCAAGAGCTTCTCAGCAGCTATTTGATTTTCCTGAGATATATAGTTTATACAGGAAAGGTAAGCACCTAATTTTTTCCCTTTACCAGTTTTCAAAATAATAAATTGGTTCCTTAGCACCCTCGAAAAGGGATCAATGAGATTTTTTTTTTCTAAGTATCATTATGAACCTATGGATTTAAACATATTTGATGTGTATCAATCAACTGATGTTATCAGTTGCAATGAATAACCTTCCACGTATGTATATTTTTATATTTTTTTCACAGTACTTTCAGAATACAGTCCTGGAAGTGAGATTTCTGAGTTTAAGAGTAAATGCGTATGTCATTTGGTCACCATTTCATGACTGGAACATAGCAGCTAATCACTAGTTATTTGCTGATTGCCTTATCTATTATAAATCTATGAATTAAAAATAAGTAACATCTTTGTGATAAATGATTTAATGTCACTTTCATCTTCAATCTGACATGCAGAATCAAACAATTTTGAAAATGAATGAGCTGGCCAGATTCTGATATAAGGGTGGCTTAAACACTCATTTGAGTCCCTGGATGGTGCAAACAGTTAACACACTCAGTTGCTAACCCAAAGGTTGGAGGTTTGAGTTCACCCAGAGGCACCTCAAAAGAAAGTCCTGGCAATCTCCTTCCCAAAAATCAGCCATTGAAAACCTATGTATCACAGTTCTACTCTGACACACATGGGGTTGCCATGAGTCAGAGCCAATTTGATGGCAACTGGTGGTAGCAAGGACACATTGGTAATTGCAGTGATTATTAACTGGAGTCTGGAGAGAATTCTGACTGATACCTTCAAATTTTCAACAAAACCGCTTTGAAAATTGATAAAACTTAAAAAAAAAAATTGAATTGAATTTGGAGAGTGTCTGACTCAATCTTCTCACCTAAAGCTGAGGAACTTGAGGCTCAGTGACTGCCTGATTTTCCCCAGTCATCCGAACAGCTGGGTTAGGAGTTAAGAGTCCCATACCCTTCCCTGAAAGTCACACAAGGGCATTTTTTATTTGCCTGCAGTTTGTCTCCTGCACAGGACCCAATTTTCCGTTTAAGAACAGATATATCTTTCTGAATCTGCCAAAACCCTAATCAGATTAAGTGGCTTGTGACCAAGAGAACAGGGATGAACAGGCTACCCAGAGCCATCTCCTTCTCTGCTGAGGCAGCCGCCCCCTGTTTCATCACTGCCAGCTCTGCTGCCCACGTGCCAGCCTCCAGATGCTTCCCAGCACGGCAGGAGAGCCAGCCAACTCTGGCTGTCACCACCCCCGCCTCCCTCAGGACCCATTCCCTTCACAGGAATCAGCTTCTATCCTGCTCCTAGAGAGATAGACATGATGACAACTAGGACAGCAGTTTGCCTACCAGAGCTGAGAGCTTCCTTTCTAGGATGTTAAATGAATTACTGGGCCCACCTAGCAGTGAAGTCAGGACTCAGTGAATTAGGCCAAAGATGAAATGAAAGATGTAAGGGGCTTGCTGTCATCTGTACCCAAGAACCCTTATTCCAGTGCACGGTTCTCTGCGACAAACCACCAAAGGGGCTGAGCCCTCCTACCAATGTTCCAGTGGCTGGGGTCAACATATGTAGATAAAAGTTCTCCCCACAAGAATACACCAAAGCCCCCTGGAGTGTGAAGCACCCACAGACTGACTCTCTGGGTTCTGAAGGGTCCGATGCATTAACCCTGCATTCTATCTCCCACCTACCTGCTGAGGTCAGCCCACTCAGTCTCTTCCTAATTACTTGGTGTTGACACCTCAGCCACAGTGCATCCAAGTGTGACTACCTCCATGCCATCTTGCTAAGCTATCTCCAGAGAACAGGTCACGCTTTGGCGTATCCCAAACCAGTGGCTTTTCATCTGGAATTCCCAGATCACTAGGAGTTTGTGGAGGCAGCGATTTGTAGGCTATAATATTCACAAAGTTTTCCAAACATCATGGCTTATAAAAAAAAAAAAAAATTCCATTGAGTCAGTTCCAACTCATGGCGACCCCATGTGTTGCAGAGTAGAACTGCAAGCTATAGGGTTTTCAAGGCTGGACCGACCTTTCAGAAGTAGATTGCCAAGTGTTTCTTCTGAGGCACCTCTGGGTGGGTTTGAACTGCCAACCTTTCCGTTAGTACTCAAACACTTAACTGTTTGCACCATGCAGGGACTCCTGATCTTCATATTCACGTAAAAAAACTGGCCGTGGGATAAATACATAGAGACAAAAGTTTATTAGTGATTACTGGGGCTCCGAAATGAAAGGAATAAGGAGTTAATGCCTAAGGATCTGGGTGCTGAGTTTCTGTTTGTGGAGACAAAAAAACTTTTGCAAATGAGTAGTAGTGACGGTAGCACAACATAGTGAATGCAATTAATATCAAAGAATTGTTCATCTAAAAATGGTTTAAGCGGTCAATGCCTTGTTATACATGCTTTACCACAGTAAAACCTTAAAATATCAATTATAATCAAAAACCAACCACAGGAAAAAGCTGCAATTAAGGTGGCACTCAGCCTCCTGTAAGATAGAGGCGAAAAGCACCAACGCCTTCCTCCTGGGAGTCCTGTTTCCTAAGGGACAGAGAGAGATCTTAAGAGTAGGCAGACCCACCCAGCGCACACAGTCTACGCGCCCCACGAGAATCTCAGATAAAACAGTCATCCCAAGCAAGATAAGTAACTTTGTCTATATTCTGGGGTGCTACTCTCTCTTGTTTATCTGAACCCTCCCCTCCCCTTCCCAGGCGGCTTCATTAACATGGGAATTTCCTGAGCCAGAGGGATAACTGCTCCGTGGTTTTTCTTTCCTTTTTTTTTTTGGTCTTTTCCTAACCCATTCTTCTGGCCTGAGAGAAGCAACAACAAGAAACCCAGGGACCAAAAATCCTTCCCTAATTGGACTAAAAACACAGAACCAGCTCCAGCCAAGCATATGTGATCCACAGTCTAGGGCTTTCATCCCTACAGGGAACAAGGAGGCTATTATAATGCAAAGGCATTTCTGATAGGGATCTGACTGCAATTGTTTTAGCGGATTTACTGGAAAGACAAGTTTCCCAGGTCTGATATCTGTGCGTATTCAACAGAGACCTCACTGACCCACAACAGGGAACTGAGGGCTGAAGCTCCCCCCAGACTACCTAGCCTCCTGCGTTAGGGGTCTAAGGAGGGTGACACCTACCAATCTGTAGAGGTACTTGCATTGGGGGCCTAAGGTCTGGTACACACAACTATCACCACTACTTCTCTAGGTAGACCCAAAATCAGATTCTACTCAAGAATAGTGAATGGACTCAGGTTTATATACCTGGTAACAGCCCAAACCAGCTGGTAATAGGACATAACTGAGTCAAGGGTTACAACAATCAAGACAGCTCAATCTACTAGCCCATCTACATATACTGAAAGAAAACAAAACAAGATAAGACTCAGTGAGCAAATATAGAATAAATCACTACAATATCTTAGTGATGGCTCGGAGACAGCAGTTGATATCAAACCACATAAAGAAGCAGACCAAGACTGCTTCTACAACTCCCCAAAATAAAGAATCAAAATCTTTCCCAAATGAAGATACAATCCTGGAATTGCCAGATACAGAATATAAAAAACTAATTTACAGAATGCTTCAAGACATCAGGGATGACCTCAGAAATGAAATAAGGCAATCTGCAGAAAAAGCCAAGGAACACACTGATAAAGCAGTTGAAGAACCCAAAAAGATTATTCAAGAACATAGTGGAAAAATTAATAAGTTGCAAGAATCCATAGAGAGACAGCAGTCAGAAATCCAAAAGATTGACAATAAAATTACAGAATTAGACAATGCAATAGGAAGTCAGAGGACCAGACTCAAGCAATTAGAATGCAGACTGGGAGATCTGGAGGACCAGGGAGTTAACACCAATATAGTTGGAAAAAAATCAGATAAAAGAATTTAAAAAAATGAAGAAACCCTAAGAATCATGTGGGACTCTATCAAGAAGAATAACTTACGTGTGATTGGAGTCCCAGAACAGGGAGGGACAACAGAAAACACAGAGAGAATAGTTGAAGATCTGTTGGCAGAAAACTTGCCTGACATCATGAAAGACGAAAGGATATCTATCCAAGATGCTCATCGAACCCCATTTAAGATTGATCCAAAAAGAAAATCACCAAGACATATTATCATCAAACTTGCCAAAACCAAAGATAAAGAGGAAATTTTAAAAGCAGCCAGGGAGAAAAGAAAGGTCTCCTACAAAGGAGAATCAATAAGAACAAGTTCAGACTACTCAGCAGAAACCATGCAGGCAAGAAGGCAATGGGACGACATATACAGAGCACTGAAGGAGAAAAACTGCCAGCCGAGGATCATATATCCAGCAAAACTCTCTCTCAAATATGAAGGCGAAATTAAGACATTTACAGATAAACACAAGCTTAGAGAATTTGCAAAAACCAAACCAAAGCTACAAGAAATACTAAAGGAAATTGTTTGGTTAGAAAACCAATAATATCAGATACCAGCACAACACAAGGTCACAGAACAGAACATCCTGATATCAACTCAAATAGGGAAATCACAAAAACAAATTAAGATTAATTAAAAAAAAAAACGCTCAAAACAGGGAATCATTGAAGTCAATATGTAAAAGATCACAATAATCAAAAAGAGGGACGAAATACAGGTGGCATAGAACCGCCATATGGAGAGGGATACAAGGCGATATAGGACAATACAAGTTAGGTTTTTACTTAGAAAAATAGGGGTAAATATTAAGGTAACCACAAAGAGGTATAACAATTCCATAACTCAAAATAAAAACCAAGAAAAACGTAATGACTCAGCAAACATAAAGTCAAATACTATGACATTGAGGAACACACAATTTACAAAGAAAAACGTCTCAGCACAAAAAAGTAAATGGAAAAATGAAACTGTCAGCAACACACATAAAAAGGCATCAAAATGACAACACTAAACACATACTTATCTATAATTACACTGAATGTAAATGGACTAAACGCACCAATAAAGAGACAGAGAGTCTCAGACCGGATAAAGAAACACAATCCGTCTATATGCTGCCTACAAGAGACACACCTTAGACTTAGAGACACAAACAAACTAAAACTCAAAGGATGGAAAAAAATATATCAAGCAAACAACAAGCAATAAAGAGGAGGAGTAGCAATTTTAATTTCTGACAAGATAGACTTTAAAGTTAAATCCACCACAAAGGATAAAGAAGGACACTACATAATGATTAAAGGCACAATTGACCAGGAAAATATAACCATATTAGATATTTATTCACCCAATGACAGGGTTGCAAGATACATGAAACAAACTTTGACAGAACTGGAAAGTGAGATAGACACCTCCACAATTATAGTAGGAGGCTTCAACACACCACTTTCGGAGAAAGACAGGACTTCCAGTAAGAAGCTCAATAGAGACACGGAAGACCTCATTGCTACAATCAACCAACTTGACCTCGTAGACTTATACAGAACACTCCACCTAACAGCTCCAAACTATATTTTTTTTTCCTAGTGCACACGGAACATTCTCTAGAATAGACCACATATTAGGTCATAAAACAAACCTTTGCTGAATCCAAAACATCGAAATATTACCAACCATCTTCTCAGACCACAAGGCCATAAAAGCAGAAATCAATAACAGAAAAATTAGGGGAAAGAAATCCAATACTTGGAAGCTGAACAATACCCTGCTGAAAAAAGACTGGGTTATAGAAGACATTAAGGAGGGAATAAAGAAATTCATAGAATGCAACGAGAATGAAAACACTTCCTATCAAAACCTCTGCGACACAGCAAAAGCAGTGCTCAGAGGCCAATTTATATCGATAAATGCACACATACAAAAAGAAGAAAGAGCCAAAATCAGAGAACTGTCCCTACAACTTGAGCAAATAGAAAGTGAGCAACAAAAGAATCCATCAGGCACCAGAAGAAAACAAATAATAAAAATTAGAGCTGAACTAAATGAATTAGAGAACAGAAAAACAATTGAAAGAATTAACAAAGCCAAAAGCTGGTTCTTTGAAAAAATTAACAAAATTGATAAACCATTGGCCAGACTGACCAAAGAAATACAGCAAAGGAAACAAATAACCCTAATAAGAAATGAGAAGGGCCACATCACAACAGAAGAATCATATCAGCTTACTATGAAAAATTGTATTCTAACAAATTTGCAAACCTAGAAGAAATGGATGAATTCCTGGAAAAACACTACCTACCTAAACTAACACAATCAGAAGTAGAACAACTAAATAGACCCATAACAAAAAAAGAGATTGAAATGGTAATCAAAAAACTCCCAACAAAAAAAAGCCCTGGCCCGGATGGCTTTACTGCAGAGTTCTACCAAACTTTCAGAGAAGAGTTAACACCACTACTACTAAAGGTATTTCAAAGCATAGAAAATGACAGAATACTACCTAACTCATTCTATGAAGCCACCATCTCCCTGATACCAAAACCAGGTAAAGACATCACAAAAAAAGAAAATTACAGACCTATATCCCTCATGAACATAGATGCAAAAATCCTCAACAAAATTCTAGCCAATAGAATTCAACAACATATCAAAAAAATAATTCACCACGACCAAGTGGGATTTATACCAGGTACGCAAGGCTGGTTTAATATTAGAAAAACCATTAATGTAATCCACCATATAAATAAAACAAAAGACAAAAACCACATGATCTTATCAATTGATGCAGAAAAGGCATTTGACAAAGTCCAACACCCATTTATGATAAAAGCTCTCACCAAAATAGGAATTGAAGGAAAATTCCTCAACATAATAAAGGGCATCTATACAAAGCCAACAGCCAGCATCACTCTAAATGGAGACAGCCTGAAAGCATTTCCCTTGAGAACGGGAACCAGACAAGGATACCCTTATCACCGCTCATATTCAACATTGTGCTAGAGGTCCTAGCCAGAGCAATTAGGCTAGACAAAGAAATAAAGGGCATCCGGATTGGCAAGGAGGAAGTGAAATTATCTCTATTTGCAGATGACATGATCTTATACACAGAAAACCCTAAGGAATCCTCCAGAAAACTACTGAAACTAATAGAAGAGTTTGGCAGAGTCTCAGGTTATAAGATAAACATACAAAAATCACTTGGATTCCTCTACATCAACAAAAAGAACATCGAAGAGGAAATAACCAAATCAATACCATTCACAGTAGCCCCCAAGAAGATAAAAGACTTAGGAATAAATCTTACCAAAGATGTAAAAGACCTACATAAAGAAAACTACAAAGTACTACTACAAGAAACTAAAAAGGACATACTTAAGTGGAAAAACACACCTTGCTCATGGATAGGAAGATTTAACATAGTAAAAATGTCTATTCTACCAAAAGCCATCTATACATACAATGCACTTCCGATCCAAATTCCAGTGACATTTTTTAATGTGATGGAGAAACAAATCACCAACTTCATTTGGAAGGGAAAGAAGCCTCGGATAAGTAAAGCATTACTGAAAAAGAAGAAGAAAGTGGGAGGCCTCACTCTACCTGATTTTAGAACCTATTATACAGCCACAGTAGTCAAAACAGCCTGGTACTGGAACAACAACAGGCACATAGACCAATGGAACAGAATTGAGAATCCAGATATAAATCCATCCATATATGAGCAGCTGATATTTGACAAAGGCCCAGTGTCAGTTAATTGGGGAAAAGTTAGTCTTTTTAAAAAATGGTACTGGCATAGCTGGAAATCCATTTGCAAAAAAATGAAACGGGACCCATACTTCACACCATGCACAAAAACTAACTCCGAGTGGATCAAAGACCTAAACATAAAGACTAAAACGATAAAGATCATGGATAGGGACAACATTAGGAGCCCTAATACAAGGTATAAACAGAATACAAAACATTACCAAAAATGACGAAGAGAAACCAGACAACTGGGAGCTCCTAAAAATCAAACACTTATGCTCATCCAAAGACTTCACCAAAAGAGTAAAAAGACCACCTACAGATTGGGAAAGAATTTTCAGCTATGACATCTCCGACCAGCACCTGATCTCTAAAATCTATAGGATTTTGTTAAAACTCAACCACAAAAAGACAAACAACCCAATCAAGAAGTGGGCAAAGGATATGAACACACACTTCACTAAAGAAGATATTCGGGCAGCTAACAGATACATGAGAAAATGCTCTCGATCATTAGCCATTAGAGAAATGCGAATTAAAACTACGATGAGATTCCATCTCACTCCAACAAGGCTGCCATTAATCCAAAAAACACAAAATAATAAATGTTGGAGAGGCTGCGGAGAGACTGAAACTCTTATACACTGCTGGTGGGAATGTAAAATGGTACAACCACTTTGGAAATCTATCTGGCGTTTTCTTAAAAAGTTAGAAATAGAACTACCATACAACCCAGAAATCCCACTCCTCGGAATATACCCTAGAGAAATAAGAGCCTTCACACGAACAGATATATGCACACCCATGTTTATTGCAGCTCTGTTTACAATAGCAAAAAGCTGGAAGCAACCAAGGTGTCCATCAACAGATGAATGGGTAAATAAATTGTGGTATATTCACACAATGGAATACTACGCATCGATAAAGAACAGTGAAGAATCTGTGAAACATTTCATGACATGGAGGAACCTGGAAGGCACTATGCTGAGGAGCGAAATTAGTCAGAGGCAAAAGGACAAATATTGTATAAAACCACTATTATAAGATCTTGAGAAATAGTATAAACTGAGAAGAACACATACTTTTGTGGTTACGAGGGGGGGAGGGAGAGAGGGTGGGAGAGGGTTATTTACTGATTACTTAGTAGATAAGAACTACCTTAGGTGAAGAGAAGGACAATACTTAATACACGGAAGGTCAGCTCAACTGGACTGGACCAAAAGCAAAGAAGTTTCCGGGATAAACTGAATGCTTCAAAGGTCAGCGGAGCAAGGGCGGGGGTTTGGGAACTATGGCTTAAGGGGACTTCTAAGTCAATTGGCAAAATAATTCTATTATGAAAACATTCTGCATCCCACTTTGAAATGTGGCGTCTGGGGTCTTAAATGCTAACAAGCGGCCATCTAAGATGCATCAATTGGTCTCAACCCACCTGGAGCAAAGGAGACTGAAGAACACCAAGGTCACACGACAAGTATGAGCCCAAGAGTCAGAAAGGGCCACATGAACTAGAGACTTACATCATCCTGAGGCCAGAAGAACTAGATGGTGCCCGGCCACAACCGATGACTACCCTGACAGGGAACACAACAGAGAACCCCTGAGGGAGCAGGAGATCAGTGGGATGCAGACCCCAAATTCTCATAAAAAAACCAGACTTAATGGTCTGACTGAGACTAGAGGAATCCCGGCAGTCATGGTCCCCAAACCTTCTGATTGCCCAGGACGGGAACCATTCCCGAAGACAACTCATCAGACATGGAAGGGACTGGACAATGGGTAGGAGAGAGATGATGATGAAGAGTGAACTACTTGTATCAGGTGGACACTTGAGACTGTGTTGGCATCTCCTGTCTGGAGGGGAGATGGGAGGGTAGAGAGGGTTAGAAACTGGCAAAATTGTCATGAAAGGAGAGACTGGAAGGGCTGACTCATTAGGGGGAGTGTAAGTGGGAGTAAGGAGTAAGGTGTATATAAGCTTATATGTGACAGACTGACGTGATTTGTAAATGTTCACTTAAAGCTCAATAAAAATTATTATAAAAAAAAAAAAAAAAGAGTAGGCAGACCCCGGTTATGACCCAGCCTTTATGAACTGCTGGCTGTGTGAACACTGACAAATAACCACTGCGAACCTATTTTTCATCTCTAAAATCGGGGACATCAGAGCAGGGGTGTGAATTAAATGAAGCAAAAGAGATAATGCACCTAACCAAGCACCAGGCTCATAGTAGAAGCTTTCTTCTTCCACTACCCTTCTTTCTGCATTGATGAATGAGGAGGCAGGATAGCAAAGTGGTTTCAGTTTTTAAATCCCATAGCCAATGCCTTAAGTTCTTTCTGTCATTCAATAGTCATATGGCCTTGGATGACTTACCCTCTCTGAGCCTGAGCTTTCTCATCCATGAAAGAAATTTTTTCTTGTAGGGCTGCTGTGAGGATAAGAGATACTGTACTATGAAGCACTGGCCCAACAAAAGGTAACTCTTGCTGTTTTTCATGGTTGTCTCCCCTCCACAGTGAGCAGGTTCCAAACAAGAAGCCCCACACAATGCACATGAAGGACCTCGGGATGGGAGTGGGAAGGGTAAAATGCTGTGTGCCATGCATTCTCAAGGGCATGTTATCACCCCCAAGGGGACAAAAATTGGTTCTTGCAGGGGTGAAAAAAATAT
The DNA here is from genome assembly GCF_024166365.1 of Elephas maximus indicus. NCBI lineage: Eukaryota > Metazoa > Chordata > Mammalia > Proboscidea > Elephantidae > Elephas > Elephas maximus. The sequence goes on along the minus strand of NC_064831.1, from coordinate 81,068,677 downwards.
TAGATATCAAAATGGCAATATCTAATATTAGATATCAGAATGGTGATAAACAGATAGATATCTGTGGTATTTAAGGTCCGCAGGCCAGGGGTAGTAATTAGGGGGAAAAAAGTCTAAAAAAGCTCCTTAGGAGTCAATAATGGGAAAGAAGTTTGAGAAACACTGCTACATTCAGATCTTAGATAATCTAAAATGAAAGAAACTGGCTGACCGGGAAAGCAACACTCCACCTCTAGACTAGACGGAATAGGGAGGAGGTAGACAGCGTTCAGCCCACTTGCTGAAAACCAAGGAATGATTTTTGGTGCAAGAGGGTTTTTTGTTTTGCGCTTTTTTTTTCCACTGTTGTTTTTATTGGATTTTGTTTAGTTTAAAAGAAAAGGAGTCAATATGTATGTGCTAGGAATTGTGCCTGCCACTATATATGTATTTATATATACACACACACACACACATATACATATATATAAAAACTCCAACATGGTCATGAAAAGTAGGTTTCAGTCCTCAGAAAATAATGAATATCACCTGTAAGTACTGTACTTACCCCATTGCCATTGAGTCAATTCCAGTTCATAGCGACCCTACAGGACAGAGTAGAACTGCCCCGTAGAATTTCTAAAGAGCACCTGGTGGATTTGAACTGCCGAACTTTTGGTTAGCAGGCGTAGCTCTTAACCACTATGCCACCACGTTTTCTGTAAGAACTGTACTCCTTTAAAAATTAACCTATATGAAACCAAACAGTCCACAATTACTTTTAAAACAAAGATGAGGATGTAAGGGGACAGGAAAACTAGATTAATGGAAACAACAACCAGAATGGAAATAATGAGAATGTTCACGCACTGTGAAGAATGTAACCAATGTCACCAAACGATTCATGTAGAAATTGTTGAATGGGAACCCTAAACTGCTGTATAAACCTTCACTGAAAACACAATATTTTTTTTTAAAAAAAGGTAGGTTTCAATCTAACAGATGAGAACACTGAGGTTCTTTGAAGTTGAGCGAGACCACTTAATTGCAAAGCCCATGTTCTTTCTAGGGTGGCCATCCTCCCTGCTCACCTGGGACAGTGCCTGATACGCCTGAGGTCCTAGAATCAATATTAAAAAGCGTGCCCTTTCACCCTCAAAAGTCTCCTGATTTGGATGATGGATCCAATAATCACCTTAAAATGCAACTAGATAGGTGCACTGTCCACAAGGAGGGCCTAGAATCCGAACAATCGAGAATTGCCTATGGTAACAACATCCTGGTCAGGGGAGGTAAAGAAGTTCCTGGAGGAGAAAGTGATGAGCTGTGAAAACAAAGGGGCAGAGAGGGATGGGAGGACACACGGGAGATTTCGACAGGCTTCACTCTTTGAACCATCCTGCAAAAAGGCGTGACGCACATGTGGAATTTTTGGAGCTCAAAGAATGTAAACCACATATTATGATCACCACCGGTGAGGGCTGCAGTCGTTCATTCCAGCTTCCCGTGGTTTGCATACCTGGGAGGCTCACCCATGCCCAAGCCTAGGTGGAGAAGAGGAGCCAGAAGAAACCCCAGCCAAGACCCCACTGCCATGGCACCAAGCTTTGCCCAGTGACCCTGCAACCCCAGGACTGGAAACAGGGAGCATTTGGACTTGCCTGGCTCCAGACAGCAGCCAGCGAGCACACACCTCTCAGGCAGACGGCAGATGAAAGCTCTGCCACCTGTGCCCCAGCCCAGCGTTGTCGTCTGCACACCCTCTCAGAGGTCGACAAATTAACATCTGCAGGCTCAAGAGGAAGTTAGGGCTGCTGGAGACAATCTATTTGTGCCTGTGTCTGAATAATTTAACACTCCCTCCAAATACAGCATCATTAGAATTTGTCAATTCTTGTGCATTTGAGCAGACAGCCTCAAAAAAAGAAAATGAAAAAGAAAGAATAAAAAAATTCCCAGACATATTGCCCCAGAGAGGTGAAGGGGGGGTGGTGGGGAGGCTCACTTCCATTCTTTTGTTCTAGAGTCAAAGTCCCTTGCTCAGTGGTACATCTGCTCTTCCACGCCTAATTAGTCCTGAGACCACGTCTGCTCTGGGTACACAAGATGTACCAAAAAATGCCTAATTCTTAGGAATTCGGGCACAGGCATCAATGTCCACTTCTGCCACTTATTCTGTGTGACCTTAGTCAAGCTACTTAACCTTTGTGATCCTCAGTTTCCTCATCTGTAAAATGTGAATAATAAAGTGGCCTCCCTCACCTGGTTATTACAGAATGAAATTACCTAATGGGATTAATGCACCTCTCTCAGTGTCTGGCCCACACAGGTGCCCAACACCCTCCTATCCCCTTATTACTGAATGGTCTGAAGTGACATGGTGCTAGTTCCCAGGAGGCACCACAGACACATACAATTTCCAACCCAGCACAAACCCACTTTATTTTTTCCCTTTGCTTAGTTACCCAAGCCCTCACAGGAAGAAAAAATATATATATGTACATATACCAAAAAACCCATTGCCGTGGAGTTGATTCAACCCATAGTGACGCTACAGGGCGGAGTAGAACTGGCCCATAGGGTTTTCAAGGAGCGGCCAGTGAATCGAACTGCTGACCTTTTGGTTAGCAGCTGAGCTATATATATGTGTGTGCGTGTGTGTATACATACATACACATATATATACACACACCATATTTTTACACACATAACATGCTCCTTCTACGTTTGTTTGCCAACCCTGCCCTCCCCCTCCTCGAGATATTTTTGTAAGCGCCAATATGCCAGTTTTTTTACATGCTGTTACAAAAATCCCTTTGGAGGGAAGGCGTGGTTGGCAAGCATAGTAAGTATGCGTTACTTGAGTAAAAATACCGTGTGTGCATGTGCGTGTGCGTGTGCGTGTGTGTGTCTGTGTGTGTGTGTCTGTGTGTGTGTGTGTGTGTGTGTGTAGAGAGAGAGCAAGGGCCCTGGCAATGATTAGGCACTCAGCTGCTAACCAAAAGGCTGGCAGTTCAAATCCACCAGCAGCTCTACGGAAATCTGCTCCCATAAAAATTACAGCCCCGGAAACTCTATGGGGCAGCTCTACTGTGTCTTACAGGGTTGCTGTGGTGGTGTTGTTTGGTGCTGTCAAGTTGATGCTGACTCATAGTGACCCTAGTGGGCACAGTACAACTGCCCCATAGGGTTTCCTAGGCTGTAATCTTTTTTTTTATGGGAGCAGATCACCAGGTCTGTCTTCCGAGGAGCCTCTGGGTAGGTTCAAATGACCAACTTTATGTATCTACATACACACACATATCAGCTCAACCTCCAGTACAGATGTTCACATCAACTACGACTCAGTTCTTCATGTCAATCTTTATGTCGCCCCTAGTTAATATCTAGTTTTTTTCACCGTGGGAGCTGTTCCAAACCTTTTCCATGAATCTCACCCCTACTTCCATAGACCTCCCCCTTAGTTCCCGACCTTGCACCTTAGTTCATCGAACTTCCTCCCAAAGTGTCTCCCATCTTCATCCATACCATTCTCCTCCCCCCACACCCCGTCTCTGACTTCACAGCTTATGACCAGGTTCTAAAGCTAATCTGCCCCATGTTCCCAGCCCCGCCCTCTTCCATTTGTTCCAGAACTTGGCTCCATCAACCACCTCTCCTCTCTTTGCACATATTCAAACTCTTCCTCGACAGACTCTTCGTTTTTAGCCTGTAAAAATGCTTAAATGACCCTACATCCTGAAAACATTTCCCTCAGCCCTCCTTGCTACTACTTCAGTTTACCATCCTCTTCTTCCTTTCCCAGCCAAACATCCTAAGGAATGATTGTACTCACTGACCCTGTGTCCTTCCACACACTCAAGTCATAACTCCTAGCATTGCAGCTTTTGCTCAAGACCCGCCACTAATGTCCTGATTGCCACCCGGCGGCCTTTTCTTGGTCCTAATCTTCTACGACCACCTCTACCAGCTCCCTCCCGACTCTCCTCCTTCCTCCCTGAATGCTTCCTCTCCTCTTGTTTCCTGTTCCTTATCTTCCACCTCCATTTTCAGTGGAAATTTTCTTATGGTTCCATGCATAGCACTTTTCTCTTTTTCCTCTATTCTGTCTCCCTGGATGATTTCAGCCACTTCTACCACATTACATTTCGGCCCTGACTTTGCCTCTAAATTTGCAATGGGTTCATGTGCTCACTCACTCAGGTGTCCACCAGCTCGTTAAATGCCCGATATGGAATTCAGTATTTCATCAACACTCCTTCCATGCTCCCTCCCATTTGCCCTAATCTAGGAACCTCAGCTGTCTTTGAAACTCCTCCCTCTTTCCTCAGTCCCACTTCCAATAACTTGCCAAGTCCTATACGTTCAGCCTCAGCATTGTGGGTCTTCATCAGTTCCTCCGTTCCCTTTGCCCTGCCCTGTCCAGGTTCAGGCTTCTAGCATCGCTGATCTGCATGCTGACCACAACTGCCCATGTGGCCTCCCTGCCTGCAGTCCTTCATCTTCCCAATCCATCCACCATCACACTGTCCACAGCCATCTTCTTAGAATGACTGTTAATATGAGCTCCATTTCTGAGCCCTTCCTGAGTATCAGGCACTGAGCTAAGTACTTAACAATCGTAATCTCATTTAACCCTCCCAACACCCCAGGTGGGTACCCTTCTTGTCTCTACAGATGAGGAAGCAGAGGCTGAGGAAGATCATATACATGGTTGCACAATTAATAATTGGCAGGGCTGACTAAAACTAAAACCATTCCTGAAGCCAACTCTTCAGACAAAGATTAGACTAGACTATATAAAATGATACTTATGAAGAGTATGCTTCTTAGCACGAGTAGATAGATGAGACTAAATGGGCAGTTCCTGTCTGGAGGTGAGATGAGAAGGCAGAAGGGGACAGGAACTGGTTGAATGAACATGGAAAATCCAGGCTGGAAAGGAGGAGTGTGCTGTCATATTATAGGGAGAGCAATTAGGGTCACATAACAATGTGTGTGTATAAATTTTTATATGAGAAACTAACTTGAACTGTAAGTTTTCACCTAAAGCATAACAAAAAAAAAAAGGAGAAAAAAAAATTTGTCAGGGCTGAGATTCTAACCCAGGTTCTCAGATCCCAGAGTGCCTCAAAGCCATGCTGCCATCATCCACAGAGCAGATCAGACCAAATAAAGCCCCTCCAAAAAGCCTATTGGTGACCCCCTGTTGCCAACCAATGTCCTCCCACAGCCCCTAGGCCTCCCATAGCACCACATAGCCATCATGTGTGGGGCACTAACCAGGCCAGGCTCACTGTGCTGGGCACTTCACATGTTACTTCCATGTTGGTTTCATTCCCCTTTGCTGCCACATCCACCCATTTAGGTCACATCCCAGTTCTGGGCTCTTCCCGAACAGACTACATCTTTGTTCTGCCTTCTGCTATCTTACTTGGCTCAGTTTCAAAGCTCCCTCCTTCCCTAACTGCGACTCTAGACAAATGATTTCTCCTTCAACATACTCGGCATTTTATTTATCCTTTTGCCACAGCCTTCATTTCACTCTGCTTTATGCAACGGTCATCTGCATGTTTGCTCTTCCAATTAGACTCTAATTTTTGTAAGGACAGATATCCTGAATGTCTTCATTTCTGAATATACAACATACCTACCATGAAAAAAAAAAAACCAAACGAGTTGCCATCAAGTCTATTCCAACTCATGGCAACCCATGTGTGTCAGAGTAGAACTGTGCTGCATAGGGTTTTCAACGGCTGTGATCTTTTGGAAGTTGATCACCAGGGTTTCCTTCCTCTGGGTGGATTCGAATCACCAACCTTTTGGTTAGTAGCCAAGCACTTAACTGTTTGCACCACCCAGGTACTCCATACCTAACACCCACTACTGTCAAGTCAATTCTGACTCATAGCGGCACTATAGGACACAGTTGAACTGCCCTATAGGGTTGCCAAGGCCATAAATCTTTATGAAAGAAGATTGCCACATCTTTCTCCCACGGAGCAGAGCTGGTGGGTTCAAACAGCCGAATTTTGGGTTAGCAGACCAAGTGCTTTAACCACTGTGCCACCAGGGTTCCTTATACCTAACACAGGGCCTATTAAATATTTCTTGAAAAGATTTGATCCCAAGGCTCTCACAAATGCACTGTCACTGTGATTATTTTACCCGTTTGAAAAGTAACAGAATAAGATGACTTGCATATGGCTATACAGGGATCTCATATTCAATCAAGCTGATGGGCTAAGGGTTCAAGAACCCAGGTCAGTACCCAATCCATTCACTTGCTCTGACTCGGTGCAGGAAAAAAAAAAAAAATCACTGCTTACAAGCTGCAAAGTTGATTTTCAAGGAGGGAACAGAACAGCTTTCACATTATTACACCTCCTCCCGCTCTTCCCTCCCACCTTCTGGGAGAAGGGCCTCTGAGGATGACTCGCGGGTGGGTGAAGGTGAAAATTGCTCCTCAGAGGGAGCTAAAAAATCCCCGTGAGACACAGAGCTGGGCTGGTGATGGGATCTGTCCCCAGAGGGTGGAAATGCAGTTCCTGCACAATCCTAGGTTTGATTTGAGCCTTTGGGATGAAACCGGCAAAGATAAAAGACTGTTCACCTGTGTATTCTTCTCCTTTCCCCTCCCCAGTGAAATAGGCTTGAGTACCCGCGGCATGTTTTTTTCTTGACAGGGCATCAAATGTCATTATTCACTACCTCCTCCCAAGTCCCCTTAACAGATGGTAAAATGCATATCACTTCCATATGTATAATGAGGAAGAAGAAGAAAAAAATTCAGGTAACTACTCCTGATTTTGCTTAGCTTCTCAGGGTTAAGAAAGAAATCCTCATGAACCCTGGGACTATTGCTGTGCCCCAATATGCAGGGGTTAAAACCTTAACTCCAAGTTAAGGTGGGGATGTGCAGAAATTGGAACCATTGTCCACTGCTGGTGAGACTGTAAAATGGTGCAGCCATTGTGGAAAGCAGTTGGCATCTTCTCAAAAAGTTAAACATAGAACTAACATAAAAAAATATATATATATATATGACCCAACAATTCCACTCCTAGATACATACCTAAAAGCATTGAAAGCAGCAACTCAAACAGACACACATACACCAATGCTCACTGCAGCATTATTCATGTTAAATGAAATCAAAATAGAGTTGTGTGGTTGACAAAATGGCATCAGCAGTTGAGTGGATAACTCCTCTAAGACTTGTCTTTACCAAAACTTAAGCCTAGCTTTCCTGTAAATGTGGCTACCCTCCCTGGCCAATGAGATCCTGACAGGGCTTCAGTAGTAAATTGTATAAGCCAATCAATTTTTTTGTCAATAAAAAGCCAGTCACTGGTGATATGCAGTGCAGTGTCTTTCCACTTTCAGTTTGGTGCTACCCAATTCACAAATCTTCTGCCCAAATAAACCTCATAGAATAGATTAATTTTAGTGTTGACTCAGTTTCTTTTGACATTCACAATAACCAAAATGTGGGAACAACCCAAGTGTCCATCAACAGATGAATGGATAAACAAAATGTGGTGTCTACATACATTGGAATATTATTCAGCCATAAGGGGAAATGAAGTCCTAGTATGTACTACAACGTGAATGAACCTTGAAAACATTGTACTAAGTGAAATAAGGAAGACACAAAAGGACAAATATTGCATGATTTTACTTATATGAAATATCCAGAATAGCCAAATGCATAGAGACAGAAAGTAGATCAGAGGTTACCAAGGCTGGGGGAGAGGGGAATGAGAAGTTATTGCTTAATAGGTGCAGGGTTTCTATTTGAGGCCATGAAAAAGTTTTGTAAACAAAATTTTGGCACAACACTGTGAGTGTAATTAATGCTCCTGGACTGCACACTTGAAAACAGTTACAATGGAAAATTTTATGATGTATATATTTTACCACAGTTAAAAATAGGCAAATGAAATCCTTCCCTCCACCTAGATAGGCAGCATGCCAGACCCCAGCAGAACACTTAGCCCAAGCGTCTCATTCTTCCTTCCCCATCACCCACCCACCTCCCCGCTGGCAGGCGTCTCGGCTCCCTGCACACACTACCCTGTGCTGGGCTGCCCCAGGGGCCCGTACTATGGCTGTTAAGCATCTGGGATATTTCTTTTCTTTCTCGTCTAACAGGTTATTTGTTCCATAGAAAGAGCTTCTCATTCTCAAAATCAGGACAGGGTGGAAAATCTGCTTTCTAAAAACCTATTGAGACTTTGTGCCAGAAAATGCAGGAAGAGCTGCTGGGCAGCTCCGTCCACGTGTAGGCTTGGAAAAGAGAATGCTTTCCCAGCAGCGTCAAGTGAGCAGCATTACGAGCCTGTTCTGAAATGCCCACATAAAGGGCGCTGCTGATCTGGACCATCCTGGCCTCGGCCCATTAATGAGAACACCCAAAATGCTTAAATTCACTTTTCAGCTCTCCAACCCCAGCAAATCCATAACTGAAGCACTTCATTTCTCTCTTTTCTAAAGATAAAACTAAGTCCCCAGGGGAAGGAAGAGTAGAGAACATCTCCTGAGCATCCCCACTGTGCCCTGCTCAGAGCTGGTAGCTTGATGTTTATTCAGTCATCACAAGGACCCTCCAAGGTAGGTATGGTTATTATCTCATTGTGTAGAAGGAGTCCCTGAGTGGTGTAAATGGGTAAAGTGCTCAGCCACTAACCAAAACGTTGAAGGTTCAACTCTAACCAGAGGCACCTCAGAAGAAAGGTTTGGCAATCAACTTCCAAAAAAGTCAGCCATTGAAAATGCTCTGAAGCACAGTTTGACTCTGACACATATGAGAATCGACTCAACTGGTACAAGCTAGGCAACTTAGGAAAGGTCAAGGAACTTGCCCCAAAATCACAAAGCTAGTGATTATCAGAGCTAGTATTTGAGTCTAAATCCTTCTATTCTAAAGAATAGGGCCAGACTGAACTGCTCAACTATCAGCTCCTTGAGAACAAGAGCCATAAACCTTGAATACCTCTATGTTACCCACATCACGGAACAAAAAGAAAGGCACTTAGTAAGTGGCAATCTGCTTCCCTTAAGATTATGGCCAAGAAAACCCTATGGAGCAGTTCTACCCTGTAATACATGGGGTTGCCAATGAGTCAGAATCAACTAAACGGCAACTCACAACAACAATAAAGTGTGTATTGAAAGAATGTATGAATGTATGCATGCATGAAAAAGTTAATGAAACAGAAGATTTTCCCAGTTCTTTCTTGAGGTGTGTAGCCTGATTTGTTTATCAACAAACTTATCAGTTTTAAGGTAAATTCAAATGCAGTGACACCAGCATCCAAAGAATGCTAGTTTTTGAAGCAGAGAGAGAAATCCCTGAGATATCAATATAAGCTTTTCTCTTACCTTTCCACCACCTGGTTCAGAAGCTTACAGGTTTCTGTTTATTTATCTTAATATATGTAAGTCTCAGTTTTCTTATCTGTAAAATGGATTAGAAAGGAAGTATAGTATAACCGAAAGGACAAGGTTCTCGGCCAGAGTAAGTTCTGATCCCAGGGAACCACTCAGCCTCTGGGAACCTCAGTTTCCTTGACTTTCAGGTCAAGTGATAATACCCTCCTCCTTACCTCACCAGGTAGGGAGGATCAACTTTAAAATCACTGTGTGACCAACAGTAATCTTGGGTGTCACTAAGGTAGTAAGCTGACTATCTTCCAAGAAATTTTCCAAAGAGGCATTGCTTACTTTTTACTTAGTAAGGGTATCTGTGGGAGGCAGAATAATGTCCCCCCAAAAGATGTCCATGTCCTAATCTCCAGAACCTGGGAATATATTGATTTACAGGGCAAAAGGACTTTGCAGATGTGATCAAGTTAAGGGTCTTGAAATGGGGGGATTATCTTGTACTCACAAGGGTCCTTATAAATGAAAGAGGGCATCAAGAGGGTCAGAGTCAGAGAGAGATTTGAAGATGCTACACTGCTGACTTTGACAATGGAGGAAGGAGCCCTGAGCAATGATTGCAGGCCACTTCCAGAAGGTGGACAAAGCCAGGAAAAAGATTCTACCCTAGAAGCCTGCCAACAACTTTAGCCCAGTAAGACTCATTTTGGGCTTATAACCTCTAGTATCATAAGATAAAAATGTATTGTTTATCCAATGACATTTTTTAATGAGATGGAGAAACAAATCACCAACTTCGTACGAAAGGGAAAGAGGCCCCAGATAAGTAAAGCATTACTGAAAAAGAAGAACAAAGTAGGAGGCTTCACACTACCTGATTTTAGAACCTATTATACCGCCACAGTAGTCAAAACAGCCTGGTACTGGTACAACAACAGATACATAGACCAATGGAACAGAATTGAGAATCCAGAGATAAATCCATCCACATATGAGCAGCTGATATTTGACAAAGGCCCAAAGTCTCTTAAATGGGGAAAAGACAGTCTCTTTAATAAATGGTGCTGGCATAACTGGATATCCATTTACATAAAAATGAAACAAGACCTATACCTCACACCATGCACAAAAACTAACTCAAAATGGGTCAAAGACCTAAATATAAAATCTAAAATGATAAAGATCATGGAAGACAAAATAAGGACAACACGGCATGAACAGTATACAAAACATTACTAACAATGCACAGACACCAGAAGAGAAACTAGATAACTGGGAGTTCCTAAAAATCAAACACCTATGCTCATCCAAAGACTTCACCAAGAGAGTAAAAAGATTACCGACAGACTGGGAAAAAGTTTTTAGCTATGACATTTCCAATCAGCATCTGATCTTTAAAACCTACATGATACTGCAAAAACTCAACTACAGAAAGACAAATAACCCAATTAAAAAATGGGCAAAGGATATGAACAGGCACTTCACTAAAGAAGACATTCCAGTAGCTAACAGATACAAGAGGAAATGCTCACGATCATTAGCCATTAGAGAAATGCAAATCAAAACTACAATGAGATTCTATCTCACTCCAACAAGGCTGGCATTAATCCAAAAAACACAGAATAATAAATGGAGAGGTTGTGGAGAGACTGGAACACTTATACCCTGCTGGTGGGAATGTAAAATGGTACAACCGCTTTGGAAATCCATTTGGCACTTCCTTAAGAAACTAGAAATTGAACTACCATACAATCCGGCAATCTCACTGCTTGGAATATATCCTAGAGAAATAAGACCCTTTACATGAACAGATATATGCACACCCATATTCATGGCAGCACTGTTTACAATTGCAAAAAGATGGAAGCAACCAAGGTGCCCATCAACGGATGAATGGATAAATAAATTATGGTATATTCACATAATGGAATATTATGCATCAGTAAAGAACACTGATGAATCTGTGAAACATTTCATAACATGGAGGAATCTGGAAGGCATTATGCTGAGTGAAATTAGTCAGCTGCAAAAGGACAAATATTGTATAAGACCACTATTATAAGAACTTGAGAAATAGTTTAAACAGAGAAGAGAATATTCTCTGATGGTTACAAGAGAGGAGAGGGAGGGTGGGAGGGAGAGGGGTTTTCACTAATTAGATAGTAGATAAGAACAATTTTAGGTGAAGGGAAACACAACACACAATGCAGGAGAGGTCATCACAACTGGACTAAACCAAAAGCAAAGAAGTTTCCTGAATAAACTGAACTCTTTGAAGGCCGGTGTAGCTGGGGGGTAGGGGGGGAGTTGGGGACCACGGTTTCAGGGTACATCTAGGCCAAGTGGCATAATAAAATCTATTAATAAAACATTCTGCATCCCACTTTGGAGAGTGGTGTCTGGGGTCTTAAACGCTACCAAGCGGCCATCTAAAACCCAGACCTAGTGCCTTCGAGTCGATTCCGACTCATAGCAGCCATCTAAGATGCATCAATTGGTCTCAACCCACTTAGAGCAAAGGAGAATGAAGAACACCAAAGAGACAAGGTAATTATGAGCCCAAGAGACAGAAAGGGCCACATAAACCACAGACTACATCAGCCTGAGACCAGAAGAACTAGATGGTGCCCGGCTACAACTGATAACTGCCCTAACAGGGAACACAACAGAGATCTCCTGAGGGAGCAGGAGCACAGTGGGATGCAGAACTCAAATTCGCATAAAAAGACTGGACTTAATGGTCTGACTGAGACTAGAAGGACCCCGGAGGCCATGGTCCCCAGACCTTCTGTTAGCCCAAGACAGGAGCCATTCACAAAGCCAACTCTTCAAACAGGGATTGGACTGGACTATGGGATAGAAAATGATGCTGGTGAGGAGTGAGCTTCTTGGATCAAGTAGACACATGAGACTATGTGGGAAGCTCCTATCTGGAGGGGCAATAAGAGGGCAGAGGGGGTCAGAAGCTGGCTGAATGGACATGAAAATAGAGAGTGGAGAGAAGGGGTGTGCTGTCTCATTACAGGGAGAGCAACTAGGAGTATGTAGCAAGATGTATATAAATTTTGTATGAGAGATTGATTTGATTTGTAAACTTCCACTTAAAGCACAATAAAATTTTTTTAAAAAAAAAAAGATGTGTTTAAAGCCAAAAGTCTGTGGCACTTTGTTCCAGCAGCCATAGAACACTAATACAATATCCCAGTCCAAAGTCTGGCTCTCACCCCAAATCAGGCACAAAGGCCTGGTTTCATCAGCTCTACAAGCACAAGCCTCTCTCCCATTATGCAAGCTTTCCAGACTGAGATAGCAACCAGAATGCCATTTTACTTATCTGCAAGGAGACATCTACCTGTAACACAAAATACTCATCTTGGCATGGCCAGCACCTTTTCTCCTGTTAGGCTGAACAACACAACAGGCCAATCCATATTTGGAAAGACGCTTGAGATGCTCGGATTGGAACAAGCAGAGGCAGGTGGATAGCACTGCTCCTGGTTTCCAAAGGAGACCTCATACTGAAGTCTGTTGGCAAGAAGGCTCTCTTCTTGGGCCATATTTGGAAGGCCACTGCCAACATTTTCTGAGAAGATCCTTTTTCTAGTCATTTTTGGCTGACCAACACCTCTTAAAAGTGTTAGATGTTTCCTTTCATTTGAGTTATGTCTATTAGCACACAGGCCCAGAAAAAGTAAGCACTCAACAAATGTCAACTACTATCATTACTATTATCATTATTGTTTTTATTAATAGTGTCAATCTAGTTATATTCAGGTAGTATAGGACTAGGGGCCCTTTTCCCTCTTTAAAGTGACTTCATTTTCCCATTATGCTCTGGTCATGAATTTCCAAGTCCTTAAAAGGAAGTCTCACCGCTTATGCTGTCTGCACAATGTTGAGTGTATCTACACAAAGGTCTGCTGAGATCACTGTGAACTGATCTATAAAACCCTTTTCAATCAGTGAGAAGAGTATGTGGAGCGTGAGGGCAGTGCATGGTGGGGACAGAAACTCACTTCCTCTTACAGATCAAGTATTTTTTGCATCTCCAAACAGCAGAATTAGGAGCCCTAGTGGCACAAACAGTGAAGCACTCATCTGTTAACCAAAATGTTGACAATTTGAACCCACCTAGAGGCTCCATGGGCAGAAGACCAGATGATCTGCTCCCATAAATATTACAGCAAGAAAACCCTGTGGAAATTGGGACTCTTATGCACTGCTGGTGGGGATGTAAAATGGTAAAACCACTATGGAAAACAATGGCACTTCCTTTAAAAGCTAAAAATAGAAATACTATATGATCCAGCAATCCCATTACTAGGAATATATCCTACAGAAATAAGAGCCATCACACAAATAAACATATGCACATCCATGTTCGTTGCAGCATTATTCACAATAGCAAAAAGATGGAAACAACCTAAGTGACCATCAACAGATGAATGGATGAACAAATTATAGTACACACACACAATAGAATACTACACAACCATAAAGAACAATGATGAATCTGTGAAGCATCTCACAGCATGGATGAATCTGGAAGGCATTGTGCTAAGTGAAATAAGTCAATTGCAAAAGGACAAATATTGCATAAGACCACTATTATAAAAACTCAGGAACAGATTTACACACAGCAAAAAAAAAGAAACAATCTTTGATGGTTACGAGGGAGGACAGAGGTGGTGAGGGGAAATCACTAACTAGATAGTAGACAAGTATTAACTTTGGTAAAGGGAAAGAAAACATATGATATAGAGGAAATCAACACAACTTGACGAAGACAAAGCCATAGAAGCTTCCTAGACAAGTTACTGGGGCTAAGGGCTGGGGATCATGGTCTTGGAGGACATCTAGGACAATTTGCATAAGATAGTTAATAAAGAAAATATTCTACTTTCCACTTTGTTGAGTAACGTCTGGGATCTTAAAAGCTTGTGAGTAGGCACCTGAAATACATCTATTGGTCCTACCACATTTGGAGCAAAGGAAAATGAAGAAAGTCAAAGACATAAGGAAATTATTAGTTCAAAGGACTAACGGACCACATGAACCACAGCTTCCACCAGCCTGAGCCCAGAAGAACTAGATGGTCCCGGCTACAAACACGGGGAGTTCTGACAGGGATCACAATAGAAGGTCCCAGACAGAGCAGGAGAAAACGTAGAAAAAAATTCAAATTCACCAAAAAAGACCAGACTTACTGGTCTGACACAGACTGGAGGAACCCCCAAGACTGTTGCTCCCAGACACCCTACTAACTTAGAACTGAAGCCATTTCCAAAACCCACCTTTCAGCCAAAGATTAGACAGGTCTACTAAACAAACAATAACACATGTGAGAAACATGCTTCTTTGTCAATCAAGTATATGAAACCAAATGGACAAAACCCGCCCAAAAGCAAAGATAAGAAGGCAGGAAGGGACAGGAAAACTGGAGGAATGGACATGGGGGATCCAGGGTGTAAAGGGAAAGGGAGAGAGTGGTGACATATTTAAGGGATTGCATCCAATGTCACAAAACAATTTGTGTATAAATGTTTGAATGAGAAACGAATTTGCACTGTAAACCTTCACCAAAAGCACAATAAAATTGAAAAAAACAAAAACAAAAAAAGCCCTGTGGAGCAGTTCTACTCTGTCCCATGGGGTCAACATGAGTTCAGATCGACTCAACAGCATCTAACAACAACAAGCGACAGAAAGTTGTAGTACAACATAAAAGTCCCTGAGCCTTCTGTGGGGCTGAAAACTGTTTTGTGAGGTAAGGAGCTCAAGGTTTTCCACCAGACTCCCTTCCTTGCTGTGACTTGACAGCTGGTGCATCACACTTGGGAGAGGGTTTCTCACTTTCTGAGGAAGAAGCTGCAATGAGCTTCATACTCCCCCTGAGTCCTGCCTGGAGAGTCGTGAGTTGGAGCCTCACGGACAGAGGAAACACCACTGGCCCCGCCAGTATGAAAAACCGTGAAGTTGCAAATGACAGATTCATGACTTCCCTGAGGGAGTAAATAGGCTTGAAGCTTTCATTTAAGTCTTAATAACATTTTGATAATTTAATGGCTGTGGTGAGAAAAGAATGGCAAACCAGCACCAGACAGCCAAAACATGGTTCGCCCACCCTGGTGGTAACTCCAAGATGGTTTCCCCACAATGAGGAGGACAACAAGGTTACAGGGATGAAACATTTCCTTCGGGGTTTAAAGCTTCCTTCCTGAATATCCAAAGCCAAACACATGGGACACAGTGATGTCCATGGGGACACATGTACCCCATGTTCCCTGTTCTCTTCAGGATGTCTTTCTGGGTAACTGACTTGAAAACAGTCCCAGGTGATGTCCAGCTAAAGTTTTAAATTATAGCCAGTTGCCATCAAGTCATCTCTGACTCATGGCAACCCCATGTGTGTCACCGTAAAACAGTGTTCCATAGGGTTTTCAATGGCTGATTTTTTGGGAGTAGATCACCAGGCCTTCCTTCTAAGGTATCTCAGAGTGAACTTGAACCTCCAATCTTTTAGTTAGCAGCTGAACATAATAATCTTTATTACCACCCACGACTCCATTTAAATTACAGACATATAATTAAATAGGGAAACAGACCATGAGCCCAGGGCTCAGTCTTGTTTCCCCTAGAGATCACTCGGCTAGTTCTTCTAAACACTCAACTCCAGCTTGATCTCAACCAATCTCTCCTTGCTCATCTCTGGAGACCTTCAGCGAAAATATGTCCAGTTTAGAGAAAAGAGCACTGAATGAGGAGTGTGAAGACCTGGATCACAACTCTACATTCAACAACTATGCAGCTTTGAATGATACCTTAGCTTCTCTGTAAAGCAGAAATAATAATCCATACCTTGTAGGACCACCAACTATCTGTCAGTTTATTGTACTGTTTTGGCCTGCATGTTGCTGGAAGGTTGGAAGCTATGCCACCAGTATTTCAAATACCAGCAGGGTCACCCATGGTGAAGAGGTTTCAGCAGAGCTTCTAGACTAAGACAGACTAGAGAGAAAGGTCTAGCAATCTATTTTCAAAAAGAAGTCAATGAAAACTGTATGTTCTTAGAAGCACAAAAACTACCCAAACTGACTCAAGAGGAAAGAGAAAGTCTCAACAGACCCATAGCAAGTGAAAAGATCGAATCAGTGATCAAAAACCTCCCAACAGCAACAACAAGCCTGGACCAGATGGCTTTACTGGGGAATTCTACCAACCATTTAGAGAAGAATTGACACCAATGCTGTTTAAACTGCTCCCAAAGATGATAGAGAAGAAAGGATTACTCCGTAATTCATTCTATGAAGCAAAGATAACCCTGATACCAAAACCACAAAAAGATACCACAAGAAAAGAAAACTACAGGCCAATATCTCTTATGAATATAGATAAAAAAAAAAAAAAACTAGTGAACAGAATTCAACAGCATATTGAAAGAGTCATACACCATGACCAAGTGGGATTTATTCCAGGAATGCAGGGATGGTTCAACATTAGAAAATCAATCAACTTAATATATCATATCAATAGAACAAAAGAAAAGAACCACATGATCATCACTATGGACGCAGAAAAAGCATTTCTTAAAATCTAAAACCCTTTCCTCATGAAAACCCTAAAGAAGATTGAAATAGATGAGAAATTCCTCAGTATGATTCAGGGCATATATGAAAAGCCAATAGCCTTCTTTACAGAAAAAGAAAAGCCAATTGTCAACTTTATATGGAATGACAAGAGGCCCTGAATAGCTAAAACAATGTGGAAAGTGAAGAATGAAGTAGGAGGACTCATACTTCCTGATTTTAAAACATACTGCAAGAATCAAAACAGCCTGGTATTGGTATAAATAGACACATAGACCAATGGAATAGAATTGAGAGTCCAGAAATAAACCAAAACATCTATGATCAACTGATTTTTGACAAGTGTACTAAGTCCACTTGATGGGAAAAGAAGAGTCTCTTCAATAAATGGTGCTGGGAAAACTGGATTTCCCCATGCAGAAAAATGAGACAGGATCCATGCCTCATACCACACACAAAAACAAATACAAAATGGATGATTAAGGACCTAAATGTACAACTTAAGACCATAAAATTCTTAGAAGAAAAAGTAGGCGCAACTCTGTCAGGCCTAGCTCTTAACAATGGATTCTCTAATATAATAACAAAAGCACAGCACAGGCAGCAAAAGACAAAATCAATAACTAGGACCTCATAAAAATTAAAAACTTTTGTTCACCAGAAGACTTTAGTGAAAAGATAAGCTATCGACTGGGAGAATATCTTTGGAAACTATATACAACAAGAGCCTAATAACCAAAGTATGTATAAAACTTTGACAACTTAACAACAAAAAGACAAATGACCCAGTCATAAAATGGGCAAAGAACTTGAATAGACATTTCACCAGAGAGGACATTCAAATAGCCACCAAACATATGAAAAGATGCCCAGCGTCATTAGGCATCAGAGAGATGCAAATCAAAACCACAATGAGATACCATTTCACTCCCACTAGGATGGCTAGTCTGCTTCCATAGAGATTTACAGCCTAGGAAACACTATGAGGTCAGTGTGAGTCAGAACCAACTTGATGGCAGTGGGTTTAGGTTGTTTTGTTTTGTTTCATTTTGTTTTGTTTTAGGATGGCTAAGATTAAAAAAAAAAAACGGAAAATAACAAATGTTGGCAAGGATGTGGGGAAACGGGAACTCTTACCCATTGCTGACAGGAATGCAAAATGGTACAGCCATTGTAGAAAACAGTGTGACAGCTCCTCAAAAGACTAAAAATAGAACTACCATATGACCCAGCAATTCCACTCCTTAGTATATACCCAACACACTTGAAAGCAGATACTTACACACCAATGTTCATTACGCTATTCACAATAGCAAAATGGTGGAAACACCCTAGATGCCTATCAACAGATGAATGGATAACCAAATGTGGTATATACATACAATGGAATACTACAAAAAAAAGTATACATACAATGGAATACTACTTAGCCAGAAAGAGAAATGAAGTCTTGATAATGCTACAATCTGGAAGAAGTTGGAAGATATTATGCTGAGTGAAATAAGTCAATCACAAAAGGATAAATATTGTATGACCTCACTTATATAAAAAGACAAGACAAACGTATAGAGAACAAAGCTTATTAGTGGTTACCAGAGGCAGGAGGAGGAAAGGGAGGCTTAAAGGTGATGGAAAATTGCATCGATTAAGGGCAGGGTTGCATAACAGATTATTCTAATTGCTGTCAATAAATTGTCACCCGTAAAAAGTTGTGTGATAGGTATATTTACAACAACACAGCAATGCCAAAAAAAAAAAAAAAGTAGCTGCTGAGGCAGATTATTTACAATCAAAAACTTCACGGGATTTGGTTTCATGGTTCGGAGGTATAGGGTCATTGTTTCACGGGACATTTCAGTTAATTGGCCTAATAACATGTTTAGTGCGTCTGTTCTACCTACTAGTTTGGTGCGTAGTGCCTGGGGTCTTAAAATATTGCAAGCGGCCATTCGAGGCACAGCAATTGGTCTTTATTCACCTAGAACAACAGAGGAAGAAGGATAGTCAGGAATAGAAGGAAGATATGGAATTTGTGGCTAATTGCCTCCATGAACAACTGCCTCCTTTGCTCTGAGACCAGAAGAACTGGATGGTGCTGGGCTACCATTACTGAACATTTTGATCGAAGAGTCCAGAGAAGAATCCTGATCAAAAGGAAGAAAATGTAGAACAGAATTTCAAATTCTCATGGACCCCAGATTTCCTAGAGTCAAGAAGGTTGGATGAACCCCTGAAACTACTGCCCTGAGATAATCTTTAAACCTTAAACCAAAAATATCCTCTGAAGTTTTCTTAAACAATAGTTTAGTTTAACTAGTAAAAAATGTCTGCCTTGAGTATTATGCTCTATTAAGAACTATCTGTATGGGATCAAACTGACAATAGCAACTCGAAAGATTAGATAGAAACCTTAAGGGGCAGTGAATTTATGTTAATTGGAGAGGAACAACTCAGAAAAGGAGAGAGAATTGCTGCACAACGCAAAGAACGTAGCCAGTGTCACTGGATGGTACATGTAGAAATGCTTGAATTGGTGTATGTTTTCCTGTGTATATTCTCAACAACAAAAACAAAACAAATAAAATTTTTTAAAAGAAAGAAAATCCTATGGATTACAACAAACGTTGTCCAACTCACTTACTTTGGACATATCAACAGGAGGGATCAATTGCTACAGGACAAACTTCAAGTTTGGTGAAGTAGAATGCCAAAGAGGGCAAAGAAGTCCCTCAGTGAGACTGATTTACTTAGTAGATGCAACAATAGACTCAAACATGACAGAGACCATGAGGATGACACAGGACTGGGCAACACTTTGTTTTGTTGTACATCGGGTCACCATGAGCTGCAGTCAACTCAACAGCAGCTATCTACCTTGCAGCAATGTATTTTAAAGAGCAAATAAGGTCTACTCTTTAGAAAATGCTAGACAAATAATTCTTATTCAGGATTATTAAGGAAGACCGAAGAAGAATTGACGCCTTTGAATTGTGGTGTTGGTGAAGAATATTGAATATACCACGTACTGCTAAAAGAATGAACAAATCTGTCTTGAAAGAAGTACAACCAGAACGCTCCCCAGTAGCAAGGATGGCAAGACTGTGTTTTACATGCTTTGGGCATGTTGTCAGGAGGGTCAGTCCCTGGAGAAGGACATCATTCTTGGTAAAGGAAAAGGTCAGCGGAAAAGAGGAAGACCCTCAACGAGATGAACTGACACAGTGGCTGCAACAATGGGCTCAAGCATAACAACAATTGTAAGCATGGCACAGGACTGGGCAGTGTTTTGTTTTGTTTTGTGGTACACGGGGTAGCTACGAGTTGGAACCGACTCGACAGCACCTAACAACAACAGACAAATAATGCATTCAGCAAAAGTAAACCCCACCCCTACTTTTGTCCCACAAAGTGCACAATAAGCCTAGGGGCCACTCTTAAGTGTTCACTGCACTGAATAACCAGATCCTGACTCTCTAAGTTATTCCTGCCTAAATGAATGCTGGCTCTATGGTTTTATTGCCTTCCTGCACTGTATCTTCCTCAGGCTCTTATTTAAATAGGTATCTTAGAAAGTGCAGGACTAACAACAGACAAAAGGTTGGGGAAGATGAGCCCCAGATTCAAATTACCCTCACTGGAATTTCCAGTTTTGTTAAACTGTTTAGAGACAAAATAGGAAACTAAAAGCAGTAGAAAGAATGAAGAGGAAGCAGGACCCATGGGTGCCAGCAAGTGTGCTGGCTGAGAGCAAAAGGCAGGAGATTGGTGTCCAAATGGGGCATAATCAACCCAACAGGAGAAAGCTGGGAGACTAAAGGTGATTCAGACAGAGGAGTCAACCCAAGCACTCCTACTTAGTGAGATATCTGGGATCCCGTCTGAGACCATCATGACTTAAATTCTGAGAGAGAGGAAGGGGGACACCTTTGATAAACACCTAATCAGAAGCAGGCTCTATGTTAGTTTTACCTGTATCCACAATACCCCTGGCCTAATGAGACATCAATGTGATGACATGTTTATTGTACCTGACTACCTTAGTCATCTAGTGCTGCTGTAACGGAAATACCACAAATGGACGGCTTCAACAAACAAAAGTTTATTCTCTCACAGTCTAGTAGGTTACAAGTCCAAATTCAAGGCGTCAGCTCCAAGGGAAGGCTTTCTCTTTCTGCTGGCTCTGGAGGAAGGTCCTTATCATCAATCTTCCCCTGGTTGAAGAGCTTCTCAGCTTGGGGACGCCAGGTCCAAAGGACATGCTATTCTCCTGGCTCTTGTTCACTAGTGGTATGAGGTCCCCATGTCTCTCTGCTTGCTTCTCTCTTTTATATCTCAAAAGAGATTGGCTTAGAACACAATCTAATCTTGTAGATCTCATCAATATAACTGCTGCTAGTCCATCTCATTAACATCATAGTGATGGGATTTACAACAAATAGGAAAACCACATCAGATGGCAAAATGATGGACAATCACACAATACTGGGAATCATGACATAGCCAAGTTGACACGTATTTTGGGGAGACACAGTTCAATCCATGACACTGACATAGTAGGAATTCAACAAACGGGAGACTGTTGAGCACATGTTGGGAATAAGTCTTGGGAGTCAGGCTCCTGAAGTCGATGGGTCAGCATTACTTTTTTAAATATTATTAATATAAACAGAGTGCTTTCTTGAGGTGGGTGCAAAGGCACAGGGATTGGCAAAGAGAAACTAATTCCATGATTGGAATGAAGACCCATGTGGTTCAAGACAGCTGATGCTCTGATCTTACTTTTACTTCTAAGCCTACTCCTCTTTCTCTCCTTCCAGCTAGTGGGTGATTTGTTCGGTTTGCCCAACAGTTGAATCCACCTCCAGAAAGAAAAGAAAAATGTAAAGACATAAACATTTTGACGTAACTGGCATGGAAGAGAAATGATGTCCTACCCAAGAATAATGAGGGACTTCATAAGAAGAATCAAAACCACAGAAACAGAAATATAAAAAAAAAAAAAAAAAATTATTGTGCTTTAGGTAAAACTTTACAGCTCAAGTTAATTTCTCATTCCAAAATTTATATACATATTGTTTTGTGACATTGGTTGCAATCCCCACAATGTGACAGCATGCTCCCCCCTTCCATTCCAGGTTTTCTGCGTCCATTCAACCAGTTCCTGTTCCTTCCTGCCTTCCAGTCCCGCTTTTGGAGAGAAGCTGCCCATTTTGTCTCCTGTATTTGATTGAACTAAGAAGCACATTCCTTCTGTGTGTTATTTTTGGTTTTATGGGCCTGTCTAGTCTTCTTCTGAAAAGTGGGCTTCGGGAATGGTTTCAGTTCCAGGTTAGCAAAGTATCCGGGGATCATAGTTTTGGGGGTTCCTCCAGTCCCCACCGTACCAGTAAGTCTGGTCTTTTTACGTGAATTTGAATTCTGTTGTATATTTTTCTCCTGTTCTATCTGGGACTCTCTATTGTGACCCCCGTCAAAGTGGTTGGTGGTGGTAACCAGGCACCATTTAGTTTTTCCGGTCTCAGGCTGGTGGAGTCCCTGGTTCATGTGGTCCTTTAGTCCTTTGGGCTAGTATTTTCCTTGTGTCTTTGGTTTTCTTCATTCTCCTTTGCTCCGCGTGGGATGGGACCAATAGAAGTATCTTAAATGGTCACTCGCAGGCTTTTAAGACCCCAGACGCTACTCGCCAAAGTGGGATATAGAACATTTTCTTTATAAACTATATTAGGCCAATTGACCTAGATGTTCCCTGAGACTACGGTCCCCAGGCCCCAGTCCCAGCTACTCAGCCCCTCAAAGTGTTTGGATGTGTCTAGGAAACATCCACACTTTCGCTTTGGTCCAGTTGTGATGAGTTTCCCTATATTGTGTATTATCCTTCCCTTCACCAAAGTTAATAAAAAAATTTTTTTTACGTTTACTCTATTCCTGGCCCTCACCCTTAGCAACACATTAGGATCATTTGGAGACACTGAACAGTTTATTTAAAAGATTCAATTTCTCGACCCCATCCCTAGAGTTTCTCAGGAGGGTTAGGAAAATGATTTTTTTTTTTTTTTTTTCCTTCATAAACTCCTCAGCTGATTCTGATGTAGAGCCAGCACTGGGAATCACTACACCACATAAAAAAAAATTGCCTAAGGTGAAGAAAACCTTGACTCTTCAAATCAGTATCAGTTATCAGTTGCCATCACGTCAATTCCAACTCACTGAGACCCCAAATCAATAGCGCTCCCTAAATTTCAAGCATTTTAGCTCTACCCTGACATTTATTTTTTATTTCAAAGAGAAAATAATAACAAAATTAGACTAGTTCCCAGCAATTTTAAATCATGGAGACTATTTGTAGGCACCTTAAGGAAGAGGGTAGAGGACAGAGGTTAAGAGCTCCGGCTCCAGAATCAGAAACCTTGAGTGGGTGCCCCAGCCTGCCATTTACTGTTTGAATCATCTTGGGTAGACCGAGAGGGTTAAATGAGACTGTGAATTTAAAGAACCCAATGCCCACACATATTAAGTTCTCAATACGGGTTAATTGCTATTATTGCTATTATCACTGTTTTAAAATACTAAGCTTTACAAAGAGAGAGAAAGTGAACATTGAAGAAATACAGAAATGTACCATTTTCTATGATGCTAGTTCTTACCAAACTAATTTGTAATGTAATTAAGCTGTAATGTAATTTCTATCCAAAATTCAACAGTATTTTTTTTAACTTGGGTAACCTGGTTCAGTAATTCTGTAACTCAAATGGGTGAAAATAACCAAGAAACATTTCAAAAGTAATAAAGGGGAGATACTTGTATTGCTAGATATAAAAATATAACCCATTAAAAAACCTATTGCTGTAGAGTCAATACCAACTCATAGCGACCCTATAGGACAGAGCAGAACTGCCCCATAGGGTTTCTAAGGAGAGCCTGGTGGATTCAAACTGCCT
This sequence comes from Elephas maximus indicus, assembly GCF_024166365.1. NCBI lineage: Eukaryota > Metazoa > Chordata > Mammalia > Proboscidea > Elephantidae > Elephas > Elephas maximus. Next base: position 81,044,790 of record NC_064831.1, on the reverse strand, counting down.
ACCTTTTGGTTAGCAGACTTAGCTCTTAACAACTACGCCACCAGGGTTTCCAAAAAAGACAACATAAAGCTAAAATAATTATGTTAATTTTGACACGAGAGACAGAGAAATCAAACGGAACAATATCATACAGTTGGCTTCTCAAACAAGGACTGGAAGACTTTTCATTAAGTGGTATTGAAAGAACTGATTAACAATAGCTAAAATGTACTAATACAAAGATGGAGCTCTACCTCACACCATAAGTCATAATAAAGTCCAAATAGATTAATATATTACCTATAACTAGGTTACATAAAAAACTAAAATAATAAAAACAGCCAAAAATTATAGGTGACTAAAAACAAAAAAAAAAATTTTTTTTTTTTTACTTTTTGATTTCAGGGTAATGAAAGACTTTATAAGTGTAAAAATGAAAAGATTTTAATGCAAAACACTGGCAATTTGAATGTATAAAAACTAGATTTCTACATGGCAAAAAGACCTTACACATATAAAATTATAGGCAAATAACAGATTGGGAAATGTTTGCAATATTTATGAGTCTCGCTGATTTAATGCCCTTAATATACACAGAGCTTCTGCTGCTAAATATGAAAAACACTAACACCCAATTTAAAATGGACATAGGACATGGAAATAAAATGCTTAGCAAATGAGATACGAATGGCCAATAAACAAGAATGCTCAATCTCATTCGTAATCAAATAAACAAAAAGTAAAATAAGATATCACTTTCTCACTTAAAAATTGACAATGTTTCAAATTCCTTAAAAAAGAACAGACCTGGGATCTTAAAAGCTAGCAAGTGGCCATCTAAGATGCATCAATTGGTCCCAACCCACTTGGAGCAAAGGAAAATGAAGACTATCAAAGACACAAGGAAAATATTAGCCCAAGAGACAAAAGCAGCCACATAAACCAGAGACTCCACCAGCCTGAGACCGGAAGAACTACATTGTGCCTGCTATCACCAATGACCAGCCTGACAGGGAACACAGCAGAGAGTCCCTGACAGAGCAGGAGAAAAGTGGGGTGCAGAACTCAAATTCTAGTAAAAAGATCAGACTTAATGGTCTGACTGAGACTGGAGGATCCCCAGAAGACATTGCCCCTGGACTCTCTGTTAATCCAGAACTAAAACCATTCCCGAAGCCAACTCTTCAGACAAAGAACAAACTGGTCTACAAGACATAAAATGATCCTCGTGAAGAGTGTGCTTCTTAGTTTAAGTAGATACAAAACACGAGGCTAAATGGGCAGCTTCTGTCCGGAGGCGAGATGAGAAGGCAGAAAGGGATATGAGCTGGTTGAATGAACACGGGAAAATTCAGGGTGGAAAGGAGGAATGTGCGGTCATATTACAGGGATAGCAAAAAGAGTCACATAACAATGTGTGTATAAATTTTTGTATGAGAAACTAACTTGAGCTGTAAACTTTCACCTAAAGCACAATCAAAAAAAAAAAAAAAAACAGACCTACCGGACTTGTTGAGGCTGGAGGATTCCCCAAGACTGTTGCTATGAGATACTCTTCAGACATACAGCTAAAACTAACCCCTGAGGTCACCTTGTAGCTAAATAACAAATTGGCTCAAAAAACAATGAATATCACTCCTAAGCACCGTGTTCCTTTTAAAAATCAACTATATGAGACCAAACGGTCAACAATTACTTTAAAACAAAGACAAGAATGTAAGAGGGCAGGAAAACTAGATTAATGTAAATGGAACAAACAGAAATAATGAGAATGCTCATGCATTGTGAAGAATGTAAAAAATGTCACTGAACAACTCGTGTAAAAATTGTGGAATGGGAACCTAAACTGCTATGTAAACCTTCACAGAAAACACAAAATATTACATCTACTCCTCACTTATCGACTATAACATTTCGCATTTACCACAATAGTAAAAAATACACTATCTGACTATTTTGCTCATTAATGACATACGTCTGGCAGTACCAAGCACCAAGGTGGGAGGCAAGAATAACACTGGCTTTGATGGTTAAGATTATTTGTCAGCTTGGCTGGGCTATGGGTCTCTGTGATTTGGTAGTTGTATAATGATGTAATTTAGAAGTTATGTAATGATGTAATTTAGCAGTTATGTAATGATGTATTCATCCTCCATTTTGTGATCTGATGTGGTCATCCTCCATTTTTCATAACACTGATTTTAGCATAACAACATTGTCTTTGGAACCTAACCATATCAATGCGTGTATTTTTTTTAATTGACAATGTTTGGCTTTTATTTAATGATAATACTTATTGCTGGCAAGGATGCATTGAGGGGGCACTCATATATTGCTGGTGTTGGATAAATTGCAACAAACTCTCTGGAAAGCAATTTGACAACATGAATGAAGTGCTTTATAACTTACAAGTTTTCGTATTTTCTAAATGTTATTCAATAGCAAGCACGACTTCTCTAATCAGAAAAAAAAAATGAATAAGTATAAAGAAGCCAACTACCTAGAGGGTAAAGTTGAGTATTCACTAATTTTACCAATAAACAAACGAAAAAAAACCCCAAACCTGTTGCCTCAAGTTGATTCCGACTCATAGCGACCCTATAGGACATAGTAGAAGTATCCCATAGGGTTTCGGAGGAGGGGCTGGTGGATTTGAACTGCTACCCTTTTGGTTAGCAGCCAAGCTTCTAACCACTGCACCACCAGGGCTCCAATTTTACCAATTAAAAAAAAAAAAAAAAACCAAACCCAGTGCCATTGAGTCAATTCTGACTCATAGCGACCCTATTTTACCAATAGAGGTGGGTAATTTCAAATTCCCTTGCAAAAACAAGGCTTAGAGCAACTCATATTCTTCATTACATTGGTTTACAACAGGGAGACCCACAGCTTTCAGAGTAAGGGGTGGGCTTTGTCACTTGCTACATTCAGGCAGGTCACCAAATGGCCCAGATTTAAACATAAAAGCAAATGAATTGCTCACCATAGTTTTGCATCTCAAGTGAAGGGGTATCTTAGCCACATCTTATTTTCTTTCCTCATCCAATTTAGCTCCTTAATCTCTCCCTGAAAGCTAAAGAATTGTCAAATCAGGAGAGAATTTGTTTTTTAAAACATAGTTCTTGCCATTGGAAAAAGCGTATTTCCCCTAAAATACCAACTCTTTGCTCCTTGCAAAGGTATGCTTCCTGCCTCCATTTTATTTGTATATTTTGAACCCCATCTTATTCTAAAAAATGGAGCAAATGCTTCTTTAAAAAATCACCAATATGAGACCAAATGATTAACAGTTACTTTAAAACAAAATTAAAATGTTAAGGAGGCAAGGAAACTAGGCTAATGGAAATGGAACAACCAGAATGGAAATAATGAGAATGTTCATGCATTGTGAAGAATGTAATCAACATCACTGAACAACTTGTGTAGAAACTATTGGACAGGAACCTAAAATGCCAAGTAAATCTTTACAGAAAACATATTAAAAAAAATTTTTTTTTTCAAAAAAGCAGAAAAAATTGCTGAGTGTCCTGTGGAGAAATCCATCTACTTCAGGCCAGACAGAAGCTGGGGATTAGGAGTAATAACAACCAGGAGCCCCAAGTAGATAAGCCAGCGTGGTCACACTCCCAGGCCCTACCACTGCAAGGAGAAAGTCCAACAGCCAGTATAGAAAAGACTTTAAGGCTCCAAACAGAGCCCTGGAGGAGCAGGGGTTAAGAGCTGTGGCTGCTGACCAAAGGGTAGCAGTTTGAAACCACCAGCTGCTCCTTGGAAACCCTGTAAGGCAGTTCTGCTCTGTCCTCTAGGGTCACTATGAGTCAGAATCGACTTGAAGGCAATGGGTTCGGTTTTTCTGGTTTTAAACAGAGCTGAAAGGAAAGAGGGGAGGAGCTATGAAGAGCAGCCAGAAGTAGAGGAAGGAAGTAGAAAATTTTGTTCATTCAAATTGGAATGTGAGTGAAGCATAATAACAATAATTATAGTTATTATTACGATAACTGTAACCAGTTTATTGAACATTCTCAACTTATAGGAGTATGAAAATAATAGTTTCATTTTCCCCACCAACACCCTCTCAGATCCCTCTTCTCTATTTTTTAACAACCTCTTGGACAGATTCTATAAACTTTATTTTGTCCATTTTGATTACTGAAGTAAATCCAATTCAGTTTAACATCTGAATCTTATAACTGGTTTAAAGCTCTTCCTCTCTTCCATACCACCTCACCCCAACCCCAGACGACTTGAACTCTAACTCCAGTGAAGGAGGAAGAATCCATCTGGTCCTGAGTCACCCTCTGCATCCACTTCTCCGGGTCTGGCTTCTCTGGAGAAGGGGCTAAGGGGGGCAGGGGGTAGAAAATTTAGGTAGAGATTTTAGGAGTGAGAAGATGCCCTTCCTTGGTGTGGCTCTGGTTTGGACTGGAACATCTGATGCTATTGGCTTGTGTATGAGCAGTTGTCACAGGGCAATGTTCAGGTTCACCTTAGCCCTGTTCAGCACTGAGGAGTCTCTCAAGGAGGGGCAGCTGTTTACCCCAAACCTACCAGCTGTCCATGCCCCCAGCCACTTTTCCAGGCCGAATGCCCCCTCTTATGATTCGGCTACAGCTTGGACATCCCTGGGGTTCCTGTTCCTCCCAGTCTCCATGCTCCTCCCTGTGGGGCCTGAGGATCATCTGAAGACCTCTACTCTGCCTTCCAAAGGCCTCAACCAACAGAATAAGAAAAACTTGTTTTTCTTTCTAGAGACACTGTACTATCATCTGTCTTTCCCTGCTGGTATGGGCTACTCCATTAAGTCTCATGCCTGCCAAAATTTCCAGACTATAGGTAGTACCGCACTCCATGTCCTCATATGCTCCAAACTCCAGGGGACACATCAAGCCCTCCAGGGAACTCTCTTGCACAGCCCACTCCACTCTGTTAGTACCACAGGGGAATGGCGGGTCTGCTGGATTTGCAGCTCAATAAATACTCAGTCAGGGTACAAAATGCTTCTGTCTTCCCTCCTCGTAGGCATCCCCAGTCTCCACAGAAGAGTCACTCGGAGTCCTCTCACTGGGCTTGAGGGCAACAAAAAGCCTTTCACCTCAAGCAAGTGCTCCCTTACAGGCCAGGATTCCAAAGTCCTCTATTTATATTGACCCAGGGACTTAAGATTAGAGGGCACCAAGGCCAGTTCTGATATCTTTCAGGAAGTCCTGGTTGTTGTTGTTGTTGTTAGGTGCCGTCGAGTCGGTTCCAACTCATAGCGACCCTATGCACAACAGACTGGAACACCGCCTGGTTCTGCGTCATCCTTACAATCTTTGTTATGCTCGAGCTCATTGTTGCAGCCACTGTGCCAATCCACCTCATTGAGGGTCTTCCTCTTTTCCACTGACCCTGTACTCTGCCAAGCCTGATGTCCTTCTCCAGGGACTCATCCCTCCTGACAACATGTCCAGAGTATGCAAGATGCAGTTTCGCCATCCTTGCCTCTAAGGAGCATTCTGGCCACACTTCTTCCAAGACAGATTTGTTCGTTCTTTTGGCAGTCCATGGTATTTTCAATATTCTTCGCCGACACCACAATTCAAAAGCGTCAACTATTCTTCGGTCTTCCTTATTCACTGTCCAGCTTTCACATGCATATGATGTGATTGAAAATACCATGGTTTGGGTCAGGCGCACCTTAGTCTTCAGGGTGACAGCTTTGCTCTTCAACACTTTGAAGAGGTCCTTTGCAGCAGATTTGCCCAATGCAATGCGTCTTTTGATTTCTTGACTGCTGCTTCCATGGCTGTTGATTGTGGATCCAAGTAAAATGAAATCCTTGATAACTTCAATCTTTTCTCCGTTTATCATGATGTTGCTCATTGGTCCAGTTGTGAGGATTTTTATTTTCTTTATGTTGAGGTGTTTTTTTTGTTTTTGTTTTTGTTTTTAGGTTGAGGTGTAATCCATACTTAAGGCTGTGGTCTTTGATCTTCATTAGTAAGTGCTTCAGGTCCTCTTCACTTTCAGCAAGCAAGGTTGTGTCATCTGCATAACGCAGGTTATTAATGAGTCTTCCTCCAATCCTGATGCCCCGTTCTTCTTCATATAGTCCAGCTTCTCGTATTATTTGCTCAGCATACAGATTAAATAGGTATGGTGAAAGAATACAACCCTGACGCACACTTTTCCTGACTTTAAACCAATCAGTATCCCCTTGTTCTGTCTGAACAACTGCCTCTTGATCTATGTAAAGGTTCTTCATGAGCACAATTATGTGTTCTGGAATTCCCATTCTTCACAGTGTTATTCATAGTTTGTTATGATCCACACAGTCGAATGCCTTTGCATAGTCAATAAAACACAGGTAAACATCCTTCTAGTATTCTCTGCTTTCAGCCAGGATCCATCTGACATCAGCAATGATATCCCTGGTTCCACGTCCTCTTCTGAAACCAGCCTGAATTTCTGGCAGTTCCCTGTCGATATACTGCTGCAGCCGTTTTTGAATGATCTTCAGCAAAATTTTGCTTGTTGTGTGATATTAATGATATTGTTCTATAATTTCCACATTCAGTTGGATCACCTTTCTTGGGAATAGGCATAAATATGGATCTCTTCCAGTCAGTTGGCCAGGAAGCTGTCTTCCATATTTCTTGGCATAGATGAGTGAGCACCTCCAGCGCTGCGTCTGTTTGTTGAAACATCTCAATTTATATTCCATCAATTCCTGGAGCCTTGTTTTCGCCAATGCCTTCAGAGCAGCTTGGACTTCTTCCTTCAGTATCATCGGTTCCTGATCATATGTGGCCTCTTGAAATGCTTGAATATAGACTAATTCTTTTTGGTATAATGACTCTGTGTATTCCTTCCATCTTCTTTTGATGCTTCCTGCATCGTTTACAATTTTCCCCATGGGATCCGTCACTATTGCAACTCGAGGCTTGAATTTTTTCTTCAGTTCTTTCAGCTTGAGAAACGCCAAGTGTGTTCTTCCCTTTTGGTTTTCCATCTCCAACTCTTTGCACATGTCATTGTAATACTTTACTTTGTCTTCTCGAGAGGCCCTTTGAAATCTTCTGTTTAGTTCTTTTACTTCAACAATTCTTCCTTTTGCTTTAGCTGCTCGATGCTCAAGAGCAAACTGCAGAGTCTCCTCTGACATCCATCTTGGTCTTTTCTTTCTTTCCTGTCTTTTCAGTGACCTCTTTTTTTCTTCATGGATGATGTCCTTGATGTCATTCCACAACTCATCTGGACTTCAGTCTCTAGCGTTCAATGCGTCAAATCTGTTCTTCAGACGGTCTCTAAATTCAGGTGGGATATAATCAAGGTCATATTTTGGCTCTTGTGGACTTGCTCTGATTTTCTTCAGTTTCAGCTTGAACTTGCATATGAGCAATTGATGGTCTGTTCCACAGTCGGCCCCTGGCCTTGTTCTGACTGATGATATTGAGCTTTTCCATTGTCTCTTTCCACAGATGTAGTCAATTTGATTTCTGTGTGTTCCATCTGGCGAGGTCCATGTGTATAGTCACCGTTTATGTTGGTGAAAGAAGGTATTTGCAGTGAAGAAGTCGTTGGTTTTGCAAAATTCTATCATTCGACCTCTGGCATTGTTTCTAGAAACAATGCCAGAAGTCCTGGGGGACTAAGTTATTTGTGGCTGTCTTTAGAAGGCAGAGTGTCTAAGGCTTTTCAGATGTGCAATCTGAATATTCATTCTGAGACAATAGAAAAGTTTCACTCAGCACTCTGTTACACAGTTAACTTGCTGTGGTAGATTGAGGTATTATTCCCAACTCTTTACCCCCAAGTAATATGATTGTAATCTACATCCTTAGCCATGTAACTTTGCAGCGTCTTCCACTATGGAAGGAGCATATTTCCCATCCCACTGATGTTGGGTTTGACCATGAGATTTATTTTAGTAAATGGAATATTAGCAGAGATTCCATAAAGCAGAGGCTTTAAATGTGCTAGCACAGTTTGGCTTCCCTCTTGTCGTCCTACCATTTGACATGACAATACACCCCTGGTAGATGCTAGTCCAAGGAGGTTGAGGGACAATAAAACAGACCTGAACCTTCAGCCTGAAGGAGGGCCACTCATTTGACCAGCAAACTCATGAGCAAGATAAATGATGTTTCATGCGTGGGCCACGGAGATATCTGGGGCTGTTTGTTATGCAGCAGTATTGCAGTAATAGCTGGCTAGTATAGACTAGTACACTTGCTATAAGGGAACATTGTTGGTTGTGGTAGAATTCTTGCCTTCTATGCAGGAGACTGGAGTTCTATTCCCAGTCAATGCACCTCGTGTGCAGCCACCACCTATCTATCATTGGTGGCTTGTGTGTTGCTATGATGTTGAACAAGTTTCAGCAGAGCTTCCAGACTAAGATGGACTAGGAAGAAAGGCCTGGTTATCTACTTCCAAAAATTGGCCAGTGAAAGCCCTATGGATCACAATGGTCCAATCCACAACTGATCACGGGGATGGCACAGGACCAGGTAGCATTTCTTTCTTTTGTGCATGGGGTTGCCACGAGTCAGGGGTCAGCTCAACAGCAGCTAACAACAACATATTTGCTATATGCCCAAATAGTGCTAAGCTATATATTAAAAAAAAAAAAAAAAGTATTATCTCATTTAATTTGTTCCTCTTAACAACTATATGAGATAGAGCATTATTAATATTATCCTTCTTTTACAGAAAAGGAAACTGAGGCACAAAGCATTTAAGCATAATTAGTAAGTGAAGGAGACAAGCTTTAAACCAAGCAATCTAACTCCAGAGCCTCCACTCTTATCACCATGGAACAAGGAACACAGAAGAAAAAGGTGTGGCCCTGGGCTCTTCTAAATCCGTATTCTGGTGCTGACCTTGGGCTGAAAGCCACAACGACTTTGTAAGCTCCCTATCAGCACAAGTCTGACCAGATCCCGAGGACTGAGACAATTTTTCTAGCCCTGTCAGTCAGTGCATACAAAAAGAATGAGACAGGCTTCCCTCTCAGAATGCATGACCCTTCCGTGAACTCTGAGGAGGGGAAGTCCCACAGGGAATGCTAACCAAGGAACAATCCTGCCATCATGAGAAGCAGTCCTGCAACCCTTTGCACAAAATTGTAGGGCACACCTCATTCTCTGCTTATTTTTATTCTCTCTAAGCAAATATCTCCAGGCTTTTTCTCTAGGAAATTATTACACAATTGCCAGCTGCTGGGATTATACAAATAACTTGATAATAGCAAAGCAATATGCTGTCTGGTGTTCAAACACCACCACACAACAAAGCAGCCTGGGGTGCCAGTGTTCATTCGCAGCCTGCAAACAGAAACTGCATGAATGAAGGCCACCTACTCTCTTCTTATTTGACAGAGTAGTGGACAGCTTGGTCTCAAAATGGATTTTTACTCAACTTGCAAGATATTCTGTGCACCAAAACCAAAAACCAAACCCACTGCCGTCAAGTCGATTCCGACTCATAGCAACCCTATAGGAGAGAGTAGAACTGCCCCATAGAGTTTCCAAGGAGCGCCTGGCAAATTTGAACCGCTGACCTCTTGGTTAGCAGCTGTAGCACTTAACCACTGCACCACTGGGGTTTCCTTTCACGCACCAGGAAAATGCAAAGTCATGTTCATTGGCAGAATAACTCCTTAATGTGATTCAAGGATGTACCCTCTTTCTTTAATCAAATGCAGTGTCCCCTGATGAGCAACAGCAAGCCGTGGTGGTGTAGTGGTTAAGCACTATGGCTGTTAACCAAGAGGCCGGCAGTTCGAATCCGCCAGCAAACTCTATGGGGCAGTTCTACTCTGTCCTATAGGATTGCTATGAGTCGGAATCGACTCGATGGCAACGGGTTTGGTTTGCTTTTGGGATGAGCAACAACTTGGCTTACAGGTCTTCAAGTTATAGACAAGCTAGCAATTCTGAAATAAATAAGAAAGAAAAAAATGTATGTGTGTGGTTGTGTGTGTGTACATGTGAAACCAATCTGCCTCATAAATTTCTAGACTGTACGCTCCGTGAGGGCAGGGATCATGTCTTCCTTGCCTACCATTACCCCCCTTGCTTAGCACAGTTGGCAGTCAACAAACATTTGTTGAATAAACAGATACAAAAGGGACTTAAGGGAAAAATCCATCACAGAATTTTGCATAATTTTTAATTCTTAAAATGCAAGATTGGAGCAAGCAAGGAGATGGTTAGGAAAATTTGAACTCCTTAGGAAAGGAAGAGGAGAAAGAAATATCAGATCTTCAAAGTCTTCAACACTCACTAACAAAGCTAACACTCTGTGATCTTTATTTCAGCAAGAGAAACCAGCTCAGCGTGTGGTGGACATCTGTGGGCTTTACCTGCCCAGCAACCATACCTCTTTTTTTGGTAACAACACCCCTGATATTCTTTTGAGGAACTCTCCTTTTCTCCCTCCACACAGTTTTTGGTACTCATAGTCAAGATGCTCTAAGGTACGCGCATGTGACTCCAGCTAAGCCAGGCAGATGACTCTTTTCTCAGAACATGAATCTTGCAATAAGCACACAAAGCCAGAAAATGGTGGAGGGGATTCAGCTGCTTGGGGGTGTTCCAAATGGCCCATCTATTAGCAAGGGAGCAGGCTGGTCTTCCTACAGACAGCCTGGAGGCTTCCCAGAACACAGTATGAAATTGACACCAGGGCTCAAGCATCCCCACTGGCCCGTTGATTTGTTCTTTCAGTTAAGCTCCTTTCCAGAATCCTTCTTTAGAGACCAGCATAGAGCAGAGGCATGAACTCCAAGCTGGAAACAAGAAGTTTGGGTCACAAATTTGCCACAAGAAACAAGTTACCTTCCATCTAGGGGCCTCAATCTCTCCCTGCGTGGTATCCAAGGTCCACTTGTCCAGTTGATTCCAACTCACGGTAACTCCATGTGTGTCAGAGTAGATCCGTGCTCTGTAGGGTTTTTGATAGCCAATTTTTTGGAAACAGATTAAGGCCTTTCTTCCAAGGTGCTCTGGGTGGACTTGAGCCTCCAACCTTTCAGTTAGCAGTTAAGCACTAACCATTTACGCCACCCAGGAACTCACCATAATATGAGGGAGTGGGATTAAATAAACACAAGGGAGCTTTGGATGTTGGATCAAACCCTGGGCCTTGGCAACACACTGCTCACACTGTCAGGGCCAGGGAGGCTTGGAGTTTAAAGCAGGATAATCCCCCGGCTGGATGGCTAGGACAAAGAAGATTAACCCTCAGACAAGATAGTCACCATCCAAATATAGAGCAATCCCTAGCACCTGCATTAGAGGTAGGAAACGCCCCCATCTTCTTTGGCAAATTATTTTACTTTAACCCTTTAAGTGAACTGAGAGATTAACCCTACAACACCTCAAAGTCAATGTGTTAGATGTAAAAACACCCTCTACCTTCCTCCACCACCTTTCTCAGTTCTCTAATCCAGGGATACATCGTTTCTCCTTTGAAATCTACAGATTTCTTTTAGGTAAATAACTAACCACTGAGCACCTACTATGCACCAGGGGCTGTGTAAGACATTGGAGCTGCAACGGTGGCCAAGGCTGGCCCAGTCCCTGCTCTCAGAGAGTTTTCAGTCCACTGGGAAAACACCTACTGTGTGCCATGCACCCTGCTAAGCACTTGACAACCATCATTTTCTTCAAGGCCCCTCAACAACTCCAGGAGGTAGGTCTTTCTTATTATAGCCATTTTACAGATGAAGCTCAGAGAAATTAAACAATTTACCCAAGGTTCCATAACCTGCATGTGTCAGAGCACGCCTCTTGGTTTTAAAACGGTATGGGATTCTACGAGGGCAGTGGTCACTCAGTGGTAGAATTCTCGCCTTCCGTTCGGGAGACCCCGGTTCAAGTCCTAGCCAAGGTACCTCATGCGCAATCACCACCCATCTGTCCGTGGAGGTTTGCATGTCGCTCTGATGCTGAGGAGGTTTCAGCTGAACTTCCAGGCTAAGATGGCCTAGGAAGAAAGGCCTGGTGATCTACTTCCAAAGAATCAGCCAATGAATACCCTACGGATCACAGCAGTCTAATCCCATGGCGCACGGAGTCACCACAGTCAGGGGCCGACGGCAGCTAACAACAGCATAACCAGATTTTATAAGATATTTTCCTCTTATTGGGTAGAGGTCAGAAACTGTGGAAAAGGGAAAATACTGAACCTTAGTGTCTTCGAAGTGCTTAGACTCCTGTAATATTCATCATAAGGAAAAACTGTAAACCCCGAGAGTGTGGCCCCCTGACACTTTTAACTCAGTGCTGAAATTACTCCTGAAGTTCACTCTTCAGCCAAAGATTATACAGGCCTATAAAACAAACAATAACACATGTAGTTCAACGACGTATACAAGACTAACTGGGCACGCGAGCCCACAAGCAAAGACGAGAAGGCAGGAGAAGACAGGAAAACTGGACAAATGGACACGGGAACCCAAGGTTGAGAAGGGGAGAGTATTGACACATCACGAGGTTAGCAACCAATGTCACAAAACAATTTGTGTATTAATTGTTTAATAACGAACTAATTTGCTTCGTAAATTTTCATCTAAAGCACAGTATTAAAAAACAAAAGATAAGACAAAGCTGAATAATTAACCCTCTACTTTCTGCACTGAAGGAGCTCCAGGGCAACAGGCAATCCAACGGTTCGTCCAGTCTTGACTTTTCCGTTTTTAAGTTATTGAGAAACACTCGTCTTGATTCTCTCACAGGTTTTTCCATAAGCTTAGGATAAATTGCTAGTTAAACTTTCAAGCTCTGCATTGGTGAAGGTAGGCTAAGTGCTGTAATGAACTCTAAATGGCAGTCATTTAAACTTCTACTGCTGCCAGCTGCCATCAAGTCGATTCCTATTCACAACAGCCCATGTGTGTCAAAATAAAATGCACTCCATAGAGTTTTCAACAGTTTTCAGAAGTAGATGGCCAGGCCTTTCTTCTGAGGTGTCTCTGGATGGACTTGAACGGCCAACCTTTCCTTTAGCAGCTGCGCACGTTAACCGTTTACACCACCTAGTTTAACCTAGACGAAGTTTATCTCCTACACATGAAACAGCCCATTGCGGGACTAGCCAGTGAATGGAAGGGATCTGGAGGAGCCCACAAGGAGGTTTCCTGGACCAGCACAAGTGACATCAGCCTCTGGCAGCCTGATGTGGTGCCCCAAGATCCCACACCAAAACCCAACCAAACCCATTACTGTTGAGTCAATTCTGACTCATGGCAATCCCATCTGTTATACAGTAGAGCTGCTCCATAAGGTTATCTTGGATACAACCTTTATGGAAACAGATTCCCAGGCCTTTCTTCCGTGGTGTCGCTGGATGAGTTTGAACCACCAACCTTTAGAGCAAATTGTTTGTACCACTCACAGACCTTAATATCCCTCACACTGGGCCACAATTTCTCAAGGCCACTGAGGGATGCAGAAGGTCACCAACCTTGTGATGTGAGGACTGGAGCCCAGCACAGCTTCTCTGCCAGAGGTGTGGCCAGCACCACTCAAACACACACGCACACAAACATACACACAAACCGTGCATCATGGGGAGTGAGAATGTGAGAAGGTGGCTCAACATCCCCCTCGTTTTCATGTTGCTTCTGACCCTTTCTCATCTACTTTTTCACAGCTCCACTTAAGCTTATCTTCTATCAATTCAATTTTTAATAGACTCTGTTTTTAGAACAGTTTCAGGTTTACAGAGAGTTTCCTATACTCCCCTCCCCAACACACATTTTTTCTATTAACATTTTGCACTGCTTGGGACATTTGTTATAACTGACCAACCACTACTGATACATGATTATCAACTAAAGTCCATAGCTTACATTCAGGTTCACTCTTTACATCATTGATTTAATTTTTAAGCTACTGCATTTACATGGCTTTCCTGTATTTTCTTTCCTTAATATGTATTATTATTAACATTGTTGTTGTTAGTTGCCATCAAGTTGACTCCAACTCATACAAACCTTATGTATAGCAGAATGAAATGTTGCCTGGCCCTGAACCTTCTTCATTATTAAAATATTTATTATTTTAAGTGTTTAATAATTATTAAATATTTAATTTAAATACCAAATAAAATATTTATCATAATAATGATATTAATAAGTTTAATTCTTATGCTTTTATAAAAAGAAAGTCACAGCAATTAATTCGTGGACTTTTAGGCAGCTGTATGTGATGTGTTTCTTCATCACTGACTGTAAGGGTGGGGCCAGGAAACAGTTATTGATGCCTGGAATTGCATCCCTTGAGCCAGAGGTCAGGAGCTCCTGACATTGCTGTGACCTCTCCAGCCCTGTCACCCAGGTCCAGGGCTCTGCCCAAAACAGACCACCCCACAACGCCCATTTCCTCTCTCTTGGAGCCTTCCACATACCAGCTGGCTCCATCCTCAGTGCCATCTGCTGCACCCAGAGCAGGCGAGAGGCTGTGGTCAGATTCCATGCATGACAGGAGGGCAGGAGCCGCAGGCAAAACAAGAGCAGTCCTCACAGAGCTTGGGCTTGGGGAGCAGAAGGGAAAATCCCTGAGAAATACAGCTTTCCCAAGAAGCTACTGAGGGACCTAACCAGGCTCTCATCTGCCTGGGAAAGCCACATCTGCCTTTTCAAAGGGTTTCTCAGCATAATTATAAAAGGGATCCAGGTCCCACTTTACTGTTCTTTATTGACTCTTACCATCATATCAACTTATGTTGCTACAGCCCCAACCCAAGTTCTGATCCTCACTTTACCTTCAACTCACAGTACGACTGTAAATAAATTATTTCCTTCTCTGCACTCAGCTCTCTCCTTTGCCTAACAAGGAGTTTAGATTCCCAGCTTTCTAAGGTCCCTTCAGCTCTGAAACACTAAGATTCTATAGTTCAACTAAGTCTTTCCATTGTCTTGAACTTATTCTGGACCTGAAAAGGAGCCTGCCCATGAAATATTCACAGCAATATTAATTCGGGAGTAATGATAGATGGTGAATTTACCCATGGACACTTTCTAGTACCTGGTGTTCTCTGTAGGAGTATTCATCACAGGTTTCCGTTATGAAAAGAACACAAAAACAGGATTAAAAACTCAACATCTAGGCCTGCCTAGATGAGCTTTAGAAGCCAAGAGCTTCTGCCAACACACTTATCACCTGACTTGACCAGGAAGCAGTTAATGGTGCCCAGCTCCCAGCTTGAACAGCCAACTTCCTGACCCAGACATCTGTGAGTCAAGAAAGATCTGAAAGTCTGGCAAAATCCCATCTCTTACATCTATGCGGAGCTGGGAGAGAAAGAAACCGGGTCATGCACCCACTTCTCTAAGTGTACTTTTGTCTGTACACTTCTCTCTGCCTTGGGTTTTCCATCTGTAAAATGGAAGAGAGAAGAAAGATGGGCCTCTGACCTACCTCCTAAAAAAGTTCAGGTCAACTCTGTTTCTGAGCAGTACGACAGTCACCTGTTAGGGGAGAATTTCCAATTGCGTTTTGGAAAAAGAAAGTTAATGTTGTGCTCTCTCCTTTGCCACCCAACACAGAAGCAAGCTCTAAAGCCTGAAGGGAAGGGGAAGTGGGTGGTACAGGGAGTTTCTATAGATGCCAGGAAGATTTGATAGGACTAGAGGCTTCTGTGTGGTGAGCTGAAGGGGGGCATTTTGGTGTGGCTCTTCATTGCTGGGGCAGGAGATACTGCTGGATGACACCGTTGGATTAATGGTCAGGTCAGCAAGGGAGCATTGGGCTTTGCTGCTGGTGTATCTGGGAGCTCAGTGTCCAGCTTCTCAATCCAGAGGAGGCTAGAATAGCAGCAAAAGTACAAGGGTAGGGAAGGGAAAACATTAGCTGCTAAGCACCTACTAGGTGTCAGAGACTTACGTTATCACTGTCACTTACACATGCTCATTTCTTGCTGAGACCAGTGGAGAAAAACCAGAAAGAGCCTTGGCCAACAGAACAACCACAAGAGCATTTACCCATTTTTGCATCCAATAAATACACATTATATGCCTATTATATACTTGATACGGGAAGAAGAACAGCAGACTTTTCCAGTAGAAGACAATGGGGAAGAGTTTGTGGAAGCAACATCCAGAAATATCTGATAGGAAAGTTTATCCTTCCACATAATCCAAGTCACTCAGAAATTTTCGACATGAAATGCCAACACGCTATGGGACATCGCACAGCTGAGCTAGTAGGAATGGCTTATTGCAGAGAATGGGAGGTTGGAGTCTCTCTGAGGCCTTTGAATTCTCTAGCCCCTAAGGCTCATTAGAGTCCACTTGAGTCAGAATTGACTCAACAGAAATGGGTTTGTCTCACTTAGAACATCATGGGCCCCTTGTAGATAATCTCCTAAATAGCTCTGCCAACATTAAATAATAGGTTCTCAATTCTCCCTTCCAATCAAATCTTTAAATCCCTCAGCTAGTAACTGCAGTGATCCCTTACTCAACATGTATCCCTAATGTCTCTCCAAGTCCAAGAGCATAAAAGAAGCTGCAGAGCACTTGGGCATTATTACTATCAATCTTCATGATCATAACCACCATCATTTTACAGTTGAGGAAACCAAGGCTCAGTGAAATGAAATGACTTGCTCAAGTTTACTTGGCTACAAAATAGGGAAGCCTGGGTTCAAACACAGTCCTGTCTGATTCCAAAGAGCACATTCCACTGCTCCATTCAAACCCCACGTGGTCAGACCCCGTATCCACACATAAAAATGGAGGCCAACTTGGCATCTCTTTCTCATACTTCCTTCTGGGTTTCGATTCTTTTTTCCATCATTGAACCACTCTGCCTCCCTCTCTCTCTCTTTCTCTGTCTGTCTTGCACACACACAGAGAGAGAGAGAAAACAGCCTTCAATTGCAGTACCTGCTTCTTCTTGTTTCAGTTTCCCCCGTCCCCAATATCACTGCAAACAAAGCTCACACTGACACATACTCAGCCACGCTATGGGGAGGAACTGGACAGCACCCACACTCTGAAGTTTAAGGCATTCCAGTACTCCCCTTTTCCTATAAGGCTATTGCCTATTTCTCTCCTTTTATAAACAGAACACATTATGCAAGATCCTGGCGATGTGGGATTTCTCGCAAGCTGGTGACACTCTTTTCACTCGGCATAAAATTAATTTAAATAAATTTCCCCCTTTTTCGGGATTCTTCTCTGCTCCTGCTTCATCTTAAATTAAGAGCAGTACAATAATAACCCAAGAACATCACACCCCTGAATTCCAGCCACCTCTCTCTGAAGAATCTTTTCTGTTTTTTTGAAAATATGAGCTATTTTTTGTTTCCTCTTGTTTCTCTTTCTTACTTGTCATCACACATTGTTTTCTTTAAGATACAAGCAATTGGAGGCTTCACATTGTAAGTCTGTTTTTATCCGTGAGATCCACAATAAGGCTCCCATAAGACCCCAAAAAGAAAGGGAATAACTTCAGGAACTTACACTTTCATATCCACCAAAGAAAATATTCACAGTCACCCTCTAGTGATTTAACATTCATTCACTCATTTAACAAATATTCACTTAGCACATACTATAACCTAAGCAAGGAGCCCTGGTGGCGCAAACAGTTAAGTACTCAGCTGCTGACTGAAACATTGATGGCTCAAACTCACCCAGCGGCTCCATAAGAGAAAGACCTGGAGATCTGCTCCCGTAAAGATTACAGCCTAGAAAAGCCTACTCTATCACTTGGGGCCGCTATGACTTCAGAATCGACCGGACAACACCCAAGAACAACAACATAAGCCAGACAGTCCCTGGGTGGTGCAGATGGTTAAGGCACTTGACTGCTAACTGAAAGGTTGGAGGTTTGAGTCTACCCAGAGTGCAAACCCTATGGAGCACAGTTCTACCCTGACACACACTGGGTTGCCATGAGTCGGAACTGACTCAAGTGGTATACGCCAGGCAATATTCTAGGCACTGGTGATACAGCAATAACTTGGCTGATTGACTCAGTTACTCAAATTTATACCTCCTTCCTGAATCCCTCCCTGAACTCTAGACTCATACATACAACTATCTCTTTGACATCTCCCATTGGCTGTATCCAGTTGAGCCTCATACCTGCTCCTTCCCCATCTCAGTAAAGGGCTATACCTTCCAGTTGATCAGACCAAAACACTTGGAACCATCCTCAACTCCTTTCTTTCTCTCGTACCCGAAATCTTATCCATCAGCCAATCCTGTCTGCTCTACCATCAAATATATCAGAATTTGAGCACTTCCCACCATCTTGACTGTTAACCACTCTGGTCCAAACCACCATCATCTCTCACCTGGATCACTGCAGTAGCCTCCTGACTGATCTCCCAGTTTCCACCTTGGCACCCCTAGAGTCTGTCCTGAGCTCTAGAGCCTAAGTGATCACTGCAAAACATAAATTACGTCACGTCACCTTGTGCTCAAAATACTCCAATACCTTCCCATCTCACTCAGAGTAAAGGCCGATATCCATATAAGGTCTATAAGACCCTGTATTAGCTGGCTCCCTGTACTTCTCTGATCTCATATTCTATCACACTCACCCTCTCTCACTCAGTTCCATCTACACTAGCCACCTTGCTGAACCCAGAACCTGCCATTACTCTGTTGCCTCAGGGCCTTTGTACTTATTGTTTCCTCTTCCTGTCTTTCCCCAGATATCCATCTGGCTCAATCTTCCACTTCCTTCATGTCACCCTGACTACCTTATATAAAATGGTTGTTGTTGTCATGTGCCTTCCAGTGCCCCCAAAAAGATACTCCCCACCCATCCCTATTTCCCTACTTGATGTTTTTCATAGTACTTAGTACCACCTGATATATTTCAAATTTGCCTGCTTACTTATATATTATTTGTCTCCCCTAACTAGAATAAATGCTTCATGAGGATGGGTCTTGGTTTTTTTATTTCTATATCCCCTGCCTATAACATGACTGGCACAAAGCGAGCACTGAATAAATATTTGATGAATGAATGACCATCTAAAAACATATAGGTCTATGGTTGGTCAGCCATGGAAACACAGAAAAAGAAGAGAGTCACAAGGGCAATTACAAGCAGTGCCCATTCAAGCAGAGACCAGAAGGAGCCTTAGCCTAGGGAACATTAATTATTAAGGTCCCTATGGTAGACTGTTTGCAAAAATATCCCCAAGTCTTCCCCCACCTGAACCCCTGCTCCTTGCAATGTGACAATATAGCTCTTCCCATCAAGAGATGAAGTCTGTTTCCCCACCCCATCACTCTGGGCTGGCCTTGTGACTTACTTTGGTCAATAGACAAGATGAAGTAATTGTGTGCCAGTTATAAGCTTAGGCCTCAAGAGGCCACTGAGGTTTTACTCTTTCTTGGACTCCTGCCATGTCAACATGTCCAGGCTAGCCTGTTGGAGGATGGGAAACCACATGCAGCGGAGCCAAACCATTCCAGCTGAGGCCATCCTAGACCAACCAGCCCTCAGCCACTCCATCAGATGAACAAAGACACATGTGCAAGCTCAAATGAAATCAGCCAAGCCCAATCCATTTCAACAGAACTCCAAGGTTAACCCATGGACACATGAGAAATAATAAACAGTTGTTGTTTCAAGCCAATAAGCTTTGGAGTGGTTTGTTATGTAGTCTCACCGGAAAGATCAGCCCTAATGTGTATGATCAATCCCTAGGGTACACATGTAACCTGCTTTGGTCTGAATACTTGCTCACAAGGGCACCTTCTCTTTGTAATTTGGTTCTCACGAATGAGGGTCTTCAGGGAGAAGGTGTACTAGCCATGCCACACAGAGTCTCAGTCATTGCAAATCAATAGACTGGCATGCTGGTAAGCAAGGTCACAGTGAGTGACAGATCAGGTTTCTGAGCCAGCAAGACTAAAAGGCAGACCTAGGAAGGGGGATAATCACAGATTTGGGGGGCAGCCAACCAGCCACCCTGACGTTGACCCAGCCTCACTACACCTTAGTTCACAGGAACCTTCACGAGGTTCTCAGGCACGCAGTTTTGTTCACAGGATGCACTGCAGTAGCCCCACTGCACCAAGGACAGCTGTGTGACGAAGCTCTCAAATCCCAAAACAGCTCTCTCTAAAAAAACCAAGTCTCAGAAGGGCAGACCAGCAAACTGTGGTCTTTATATTAAGCCTACAAGCTGGGAGCCTTAAATAAATTCCTCATATGATCTTATGGAAATGAATTCCATGGTACCCCAAGGCCAGTTTATTTCCAGATGGTTCTAACACCTTTCCATAATCATAGAAACTATAATCATTCTCAAAGAAAAACATACAAGCTAGTAAGGGCGATATCTACTGGGCAATTTACTAAAGAAGACCCTTTCTTTCACTGTGGGGGGAATGGAAACAAAGAAATGTGATACCAAGGATAAAGGGAAGCACAGATACAGTTCTTGATATTGAGAAAACAAATCTAAACATTGCATTGTGGGCCTCCCTGAGTTCCTATGCTTCCCTTTGCCCTGCAGAGATTTATGCCTCCTGCTTAAAAAAAAAAAAAAGCTTACTGCGTTAGTTATGCTTTGAATGACTACAGGTACCAATGTCTGCCAACCAACCTTTTTCTAAACATAGAGCTTGGGATTTCAGCCAGTTCCCTAAACAAGAACTCCAGACATGTATCTTAGTAAATAATACAAATCGTAAGAGGCCATGCCTTAATAATCTTGCCTTCTGACCTCTTTGACCTCATCTATTACTGTTGTTCTCTTCTCTCACTACAGCCTCCCTGGCCTCCTTCTCTTTTCCTTATGTACACGTCACTCTCCTGCCTCAGGGTCTTTGCAGGTGCTGTTACTCTGCCTAGAACTTTCTTCCTCATATGTCTATTTGGCTTGTTCCCTTACTTCCCCAGGGACCTGCTCAAATGTCACTTATCTGCCAATACTTGCTATTTCTCTTGCCCTGCTTTGCTTTCCTCCATTACAATTTATCATCAACTGACACACTATATATTGCTTGCTTATTTGTTCTTTAGCTTTCACACACACACTCATTATTAACTCAAGCTCCTTACATTTAGGGGCTTTTTTTAAAAAACTGTCATTGTTGTGGTTCAATTCTGTATTCCCTACTCATGAAACGTTGCTTGACACACAGGAGGTATTCAATAAATATTCCCTGAATGAATTAATGAATGAACTGCCATTTCTTAAATACCTACTTCGTGCTAGGCACATTATATACGAACTTATTTACCACGGAACAAATGTTTTTAAGTGCCTACTGTGTAATTATCATAGCAACCCTATTGTTTCCTCCATTTTACAGATCAGAAGACCAAAGCCCAAAGAGAAGCTGAATAACTTGCCTAAGGTAAACATCCAGGTCGGTTTGCGCATCAAAGCCCACGCTCTCGCAGTGCACCAGGCTGTTTTTTTTAATGCCTTAACGATGGTTTAGATGACAAAGTGCATTTGCACGCATCCCTGCAAACATGCGCAGCCCAGAGCTCTGCAGTCCATCTGTTTTTATCGCCCACCACAGCCCTTGTCCCAGAAGAAATACCTGTGAGATTGGATTTTTCTCTCCCAGAGCAGACTGGCAGTAGCCACTTCCCTTTGCCCATTTAGAGATAACCAGGGTCAGAGCTCTCTTTTTAGGGTCAGAGCTCTCTTTTTGAACTCGGCTGGGACCACCAAAGACAGATCAGGGGCCCAGGGTGAAAGAGGCAGAAGTTCTTCTGCTCTGAGATGCCCTCAGAATTTTCCAGAGTCCCTGCTTTGTGAATTGCTGCTTGGAAACCCCCATGGTCCTTGAATTTAGGAAAACCATCCCGAAAAAAGTTTAAAAACAAACACACAAAAAAATCCTTAGCCTGCATTGCACGTGCTCCTTGATTGATATCAGTCTACATCTACTGGGGTCCAGTCACATACTGCAAACCCAGCCCTGCCAGGACTTTCAAACCTCTGCCCATCCAGTAGCAGTGATGGCGATGGGGCAGGAGAGCAATGCTGGTCACTCACAGACCAAGTCACCAGGAAAGGGACTCTGTCTATCCCTGCTGAAATCCATGTAATGCCTAAGCAATAAGGGCTTCATTGTAAAAAGAACCACGGCCACAATTAATCCCTTCTTCCTCTCTGCTCTCACTGGTTTTCTTACCTCCATGATAGCACTTTTCACACCTCCTAATTACAGGTGCTTCTCCCCCACCAGGTGTCAGCTTCTGGGGAGCAGAGACTTTGTTTTCATCCTCTCTGCAACCCCAAGGATTAAGACGGCCTTTGGCACATACTCGTGCTCAGTGAGTATTTGCTGAGTCAAGAAAGATGTATAATGAGCCTATATTGTACCTACCGCATCTACGGAGGCAAGCAGGACAAATCACCTCTTCCAAAAAGGGGAGGAAGCAGAAACACAGACGAGACCATGGAGACCGGAATGACTGCTGAGCTGGCTACAATGCCCCCTCACCCCATACTCACACACTTTTCATTCCTCACCTGCCACTTCCTGCGCCTGGAGCCGTCCACATTCCCCTACTGCCCAGGCTTAGAAAACAAGCGGGCACCCCCCCAGGGCCCCGCCCCGACCCGCCCCGCCCCACCCACCCGGGCTGCTCTTGTTCAGGGTGCAGGACACCAACGTTAAGTTACCTTTTAACCGAGCTAGTTTGTGTCCGCGATTTCTGGGTAAAGGATTGTGTTTCAGCAGCCGGACTGAACCCTGGACGGGAGAGATATGTTAACACCCGCCTGCGGAAGAAGCAGCAGTGCCTCGCTCCTCCCCAGCTAAACGCATTTGCTCACCCACCCCTGCAGAACAAATCATGTTCTTTTCCTGCGCTAAAACCCATCCATAAACAAATCCCCTCGGTGTCCCTAAGAAAGGGCTCCCAAGCCCGGGGAGGGCGCTCTTTATATACAGAAATACACACTCACAAACGCCAACCCCAAGAGCCACAAAGTGTAAGCATGTTTTTAAGCTGTTCTTTAAGAACAAATCAGCAAAAACAACACAATCTAATAGGAATAGAACTGAAACTAAAAGCGATGGCTCGGAAGCTTATGTAAACAGAGCTATAAATGTCAGTAGCCTAAGTTGCAAAACTACCTATGGAGCTCACAATTCAAAGAGGGTTTAAAAACAGCCCTGGGGGCTGCCACCTTCAAAGAAGCGCGCAGCGCAGGGCAGCCGGCAAGTCCTTGCTTTCCTGCGCCCGCTTTCAAGGCTCTCACCTGTCTTTTGTGCCATTTACTCTAAACAAAACTCAGCATTACCATCGTTTTTGTTTGTTGCAGCGTGTATGTTTCAGTCCTGATGGGTGTGCCCCAGGCGCGCTACGGTCCCCGCCTCAGCCGGATCGGCACGCACCAAAGGGAACAACACCGGTCCCTACCTGGGTGGGAAACCCACCAGCGGCCGCCTTGGGGCGAATGCAGAGCAGAGTCGGTCCCGGCAGCCCAGCCTGCAGCTCGGTGAACGCGGCGCTGGGGCGATTCCAGGGGACGCAGGGGCCGGCGGGTGTCACACCTGCATCACTGCGCCCACGCCATCGCCGCCACCGCCCGCCAAGGCGCAGCGCGCCGCGCGCCCCCGCCCCACCGAGTACCCGGAGCGAAGGAGCGCAGATCCTGTATTCAGCAGGATCAGATCCTAACCTGCTTTCTTCCTGAGGCGCGTTCGCTACCGGCAGCTCTTTACTTCTAAATAAATCCCCTTTGGATTCAAGGAGGCGTGTTTGGGATAGCCCGGCGAGAAGCGACCCAGTGGGGTCCCAGGCTCTCTGGATTTGCAACCCAAAGGATATCAAACTTCGTATTCCTCCAGTCTCATCCCCAACGGCTTACTGTCGTCATCTCGCAGTCTCCATCCCTTCCGGGACCAGGGGATGCTGTCAATCCACACCCCCTCTCACCAACTCCTAACCAGAACGTCTCAGAAGACAGGACTCAAAATCCTGGAAGGAGAATCCTCTGATAATTCCATCCCCAAAGTATCTTAGCTAATGGGTGTGGTGAAATCGCTCACTCCTTGTTACTCCACCAGGGAACTGAAAAGAACTTGGGGCTTGCAGGGCGGGAGCGGCGTGGGGGGGGGGATAAGTTGGGGGACTTGATGCACTAAGCAAAGTCCCCCACCTCTGTCTCCCACCTTCCTACCCGTCCCTCAGAAATATTCCTGTATTTTGAGTTCGGCAAATTAAGCTCACTCTGCATGAAAATACATAAGGATCCTTCTAGGAGGAAATGACCAGCAATGACAGGACATTGGAAATAAGGAGGCAAAATCAAACATGACCCCTCAGATGCCTGGCCTCCTCTAGGATCTGGAACTATGTCCCTTTTCTAATAGTGCTGAAATGCAGGCATGTCCTGAAAGACTCTTCCCTCCTCCCCAGCTAACACATCCTGGCCATCACAAGGCCTTCACTTTCACCTCTTCACTCTCTCTAGAATTCAAGGCACTGCTCTCCAGCTCCCCTGCTATTTCCCTAGTTCAGGCTTCTGTCATCTTTCAGTTCAGGCTTCTGTCATCTTTCATCAGGCTTCCTAACAGCTCAGCCTCCTAGAGGCATTTCTTAAGATGTAAGTCTGATCTTGACTCCTTCCTACCTAAAACCACACACTGGCTTCCTAACGTCCTTAGAAAAGCCCAAACTCTAAGGCATCTCCTTTAGCCATCCAAGAGCAGACTCCTGCGGACCCCCATGACCTCACCCTTCTACCCTCATCTTTTCCCCAATACTCCAGCCATTCCAAACTTTTCATTCTTTAGACATGCTTCACCCTTCACTTCCAGATCTTTGCATATACTGTTCCCTCTGCGTGGAATGTTCTCTTCCTCCCCAACCCTCTGGTTGTTAGCTGCTCTCCAGTCAACTCGGACTCATGACAACCGTATGCACAACAGAATGAAGCATTGCCCAATCCTGCATCATCCTCACAATCACCAGCACGGACAAAGCCATCGTAGCAGCTATTGTGTCAACCCATTTCATCAAGGAACTCCCATGCCCTCCTCGGCCCTCTACTTGACTCTTCTAATGACATATCCAAAGCAAGTCGGACAATGCTCTGTTGTGATCCATAAGGTTTTCCTTGGCTAATTTTTGGAAGTAGATCACCAGACATTTCTTCCTAGTCTGTCTTAGTCTGGAAACTCCACTGAAGCCTGTACACCACGGGTGACGCTGCTAGTATTTGAAATATGGGTAGCATAGCTTCCAGCACCATAGCAATTCACAAGCAACCACAGTATGACAAACTGACAGACAGGCAGTGGTGTATCTAGGGCACCACTGAGCAGCTTCCATAACCTGGTAGAGCCCAACGTCCTTCCTCAAACACGGCGGTGTGTTAATTAAAAGATTAACGAGCTTGACTTGTGTATTTGAGCTAATATTATGGTAAAGCTATCTAAGAGGGGTGTCAGATGTTTGAATGGGGCGTAATTTCAGTGCTTGCCATAGGCACCATTTTCCATAGATACGCCGCTGGCCATACTGAGCTAATAAAAACTGCTCAGTGGCGCCCTGCACCCAGCGCCGGTGCAATACCTGCCGTACCTGCTGTACCCTAGTTACGCCCCTGCACAGGTAGTGGCCTAATCCTTTTAGCTCTTCCTAAAACCGAATGGTTATCAGTTGAACCATCTCTTCCTCAAAGAAGCTTCTCTCATCCTTGGAATAAATCAGTTCTTCCTGCTCCACGTGGCTAGAACTGCCACTACTCCCTCTACCAAAGCACCCAATACTTGTTAATAAAGTTAGCTGTCTCATACCTATCTTCCTCACTACGAAGCCACTGCAGAAAATCATGTCTCTCCATGGCATATAGCACAAGGAGTGTCTACTCAATAAGTATTTAATCAGTACCTGAGTGGGAGCACTGAGAAGGGAGCAATAAGTCACCACAAGAGTCAGGGAACAGCAAAAGCTACACCTGTGCTGAAAAGAAGGGGGTATAAGAGTTGAGGTAGAAGAGAAGGTGAAGAGAAATGACAGTAAAAATATCTTTTATACTGAGCTTAATATGTGCCAGACATAATTCTAAGTGCTTTACTTATATTTACTCTTTTGTTTTCACTTTCTTATTGACATATAACATACACTTAATAAAGCACGCTAATCTTATATATAAATAATTGATCTGTGCTTTATAAACATACATATATATTTACGTATTGTATAGCCACCACCTAGTTAAGGTATAGAACAGATTCGTATATACCCCTTCCCAGACAATAACCACTAACTGCCCAGATATAACCACTATTCTGACCTCTCTTACCATCAGTGAATATTGCCTGTTCATGAACTACATATTAATGGAAGCATACATTATGTGCTCTTTGGTGTATGGCTTCTTTTATTCAAAATAATGTCTGTGAGATTCATCTATATTGTTTACGATTAGCTTTTTTGTGTTGTGTTTAAGAAATCTTTATCTACTTCAGGGACAAGCACCTACTCACCTTTTTCCTTCTAGAAGTCTTTTTGTCCTACCTTTTATATATTGATCTATGTTCTATTTGTGTATGGTGTGAAGTAGATTTGAAGTTTGTTTTTGCTTTTGTTTTCCCCATAGATAACCATATGCTACAGACCATTTATGGAAAAGGTCATTTTTATCCACTAGCTTGCAATAGTGACTGTCATGAATCAAGTAACCACCTCTATGTGAATCTAATCCTAGATTCTCCATTCTACATCATTGGTCTATGTCCACATCAATTTGTACCAACACTACACTGTCTAATCGCTTTATGTTTGTTTTAAGTCTTGAAATGTGGTAATGTTCTTCCACTAACTTGGTTCCTCTTACAGATTGTCTTGGCTAGTTCAGGTCCTTAGCTTTCCCACATGAATTTTGGAAAAAACTTGCCAATTTTCACACACACACACACACCCTGCTGAGATTTTGATTAAAATTGCCTTAAATCTATAGATCAATTTGGTGAAAATCAACCTTTTATTACTATTGTCTTCAAATCCTTTATATTGTATAAATATCTGTTTATTTAAGTCTTCTTTAATTTTTCTCAGAAATGTTTTATAAATTTCTGTGTAGAGATCTTGCACATATTTTGTTAGTGTTACACTTACATGTTTGATGTTATTGATTCCATTGTAAGTGGTATTTTAACTCATTTTCCAATTATTTATTACTAGTATTTGAAAGTAAAATTACTTCATACTGCTCTTATATCCATTATCAAAATAAAGTTTATTTTATACTTTTCCTTTATATATAAAGTATAGCACTATCCTGTATCTTTATATCCTTGCTAAATTCATTTATTAATGACTAGTTTATAAATTTTAATACTTATAAATTCTTTTGGATTTTCTATGAACAGAAAATCATTTGTGATTAAAGACAGTTTCACTTTCTTTTTTGCAATTTTTTATATCTTTTCTTGTCTTATTGCTCTGGCTGGTACCTCTCATACAATGTTGAATAAAAGTGGTGATACTGGGCATCCTTGCCTTATTCTGAAATTCAGAAAATAAGTTTTCACACTGTTATGGATGGCGTTAACTGTAAAAGAGATGATAGTGGACAGAATCATCTTATTGCTAACTTCAAGGTGAAAATATTCTTGCAATTAAGTAGATGATCACCATAAGTAGTTTTTGTTTGTTTGTTTGTTGTTTTACCCTTTCTCAGATTAAAAGGTTTGTCATCTACTTTTAAATTGTTGAAAGTTATACCATAAATGTGGGTTGAATTTTTTCAATTTTTTTTTCATCTATTGAGATGACTGTATGTTTTTTTTTCTTTTATCAGATTAACATGGGGAATTACATTGAATGAAGTGCTTTTGTATATATCCTTTAAGTCAAGTCTGTTGTCTTAGTTGCCTAGTGCTGCTATAACAGAAATAGTACAAGTGGATGGCTTTAACAAAGAAAAGTTTATTTTCTTACAGCCTGGTAGGCTAGAAGTCCAAATTCAGGGTGCCAGCTCCAGAGGAAGGGTTTCTCTGTCAGCTCTGGAGGAAGGTCCTCATCATCAATCTGCTCTTGGTGGAGGAGCTGCTCTGCGCAGGAACCCAGGGTCCAAAGGACGTGCTCTGCTCCCAGCACTGCTTTCTTGGTGGTATGCGGTCCTCCTGCCTCTCTGCTCTCTTCTCTCTCTTATATCTCAAAAGAGATTAACTTAAAATACAACTTAATCTTGTAAATTGAGCCTTGCCTCATTAACATAACTGCCGCTAATCCTACCCCATTAACATCCTAGAGGTAGGATTTACAACACATAGGAAAATCATATCAGATGACAAAATGGTGGACAATCATACAATATTGGGAATTGTGGCCTAGCCAAGTTGACAGATATTTTGGGGGCGCACAATTCAATCCATGAAACCAGTTATTCAGGTTTTTCAAATATTCTATATCCCTACTGGTTTTTTCATCCTCTTTTTCTATCAGTTACAGAAAGAGGTGTGTTAAAGTCTCCAACTATGATTGTGGTTTCATCTTTTCTTTTTTTTTTTTTTCCTGTTATGTCTGTCAATATTTTGTTTCATATATTTTGAAGCTCTATTTTAGGTTCATATACATTTAATGGAAACCCTGGTGGTGTAGTGGTTAAGTGCTATGGTTGCTAACCAAAAGGTCGGCAGTTCAAATCCCCCAGGTGATCCTTGGAAACTCTATGGGGCAGTTCTACTCTGTCTTATAGGGTTGCTATGAGTCAGAATCAACTCGACGGCACTGGGTTTTTGTATACATTTAATACTGTTATGAATTTCTATTGAATTAATCCTTTTATCACTAAGATATGTCCTCTTTATTTCTAGTAATAATTCTGGTTTTATAGTCTAATTTGTCCAATATTAATATAGCTATACTAACTTTGTTTTTACACTAATTTCATTTTACTTGGATCCACAATCAACATGAAGCAGCAGTCAAGAAATCAAATGATGTGTTGCATTGGGCAAATCTGCTGCAAAGGAGCTTTTTAAAGTGTTGAGAAGCAAATATGGCACCTTGAAGACTAAGGTGCTCCTGACCCAGGCCATGGTATTTTCAATTGCATCATATGCATGCAAAAGCTAGACAATGAATAAGGAAGACAAAAGAAGAATTGACACCTTTGGATTGTGATGTTGGCAAAGAATATTGAATATACCATGGACTACCAAAAGAATGAACAATTCTGTCTTGAAAGAAGTACAACCAGAATTCACCTTAGAAGCAAGGATGGCAAGACTGGGTCTTACATACTTTGGACATGTTGTCAGGAGGGATCCATCCCTGGAGAAGGACATCATGCTTGGTAAGGTAGAAGGTCAGTGAAAAAGAGGAAGACCCTCAATGAGATGGATTGACACAGTGGCTGCAACAATGGGCTCAAGCATAACAACGATTGTGAGCATGGTGCAGGACCAGGCAGTGTTTCGTTCTGTGGTACATAGGGTGGCTATGAGTTGGAACCAACTCGACGGCACCTAACAACAACAACAACTTTGTTTTGGTTTATGTTTTCATGATACATATTTTTCTATCCTTTCACTTTCAACTTATTTAAATTGTTTCTTTTGTAAATAGTGTATGGTTAGCTATGTTTTGATTTTTATAACCAGACTGACAATATTTGTCTTCTTCTTTTTTTTTTGTAATGTTTAGCCCTGTTGCACATAATGTAATTATTGACATAGTTTGGGTAAGCCTTCTGTCATGCTATTGGTTTTATGTTTTTTCCATCTGTTTATTGTTCCTTTATCTTTTTTTCTCTCTACTTTTTTATTAATGAAGTTTTTTAATTGCTATTATTAAATCTCTATATCCTTTTTATTTTCTTTTTAGTTTTCCTCTTTTGTATTTTTATTTCTCTGGATACTCCAGAGATTTTAACATGCAACCTTGACTAATTACAGTTTACCTTAAATTAGTATTCTCAGCACTTCTCAAACAATACAAAAACCTTACAAAAGTATAACTCCATTTAACTCTACCTGATTTGTGTGCTATTGTTTTCATATATCTTACTTCTATATATGTTATAAGCTCTACTAGACATCGTTGTTATTGTTCCTTTAAAAAGGCAATATTATTTTATATTTAACAACATATTTCCTAGTTCTGATGGTTGCCATTCTTTCCTGCATTGCACTTCTGAGATCCTTTTACATCAGCCAGAACCACTCTTTGTATTTCTTATAGTGCAGATCTGCTAGGGATAAATTATCTCAGTTTTTTTTTTTTTTTTCACTTAAAATGTCTTCATTTGACCTTTATTTTGGAGACGTATTATTCACTGTGTATAGAGTTCTTAGATCAAAGTTGGTTTTTTTTTTTTTTTTTGGCTTTCTTCCCTTTAAAGATGTCATTCTATTGTCTTCTCGCTTCCATAGTTTCAATTGAAAAGTCTGATGTTAGCCTTGCTGTTGCTTCCTGGAAAGCAATCTTTTTTCCATAGGCTGCTTGTAAGATTTTTCTCTTTATCTTTCCATTAAGATGTTTAATTATGATGTTCCTGTAGTTAGTTTTCCTTGTGTTTGTCCTGATTGTGATTCTTTGAGCATCTTTAATTTCTGGGTTGAGGTTTTTTTCGATTTGGGGGAGATTCTCAGCCTTATCTTTTCAAATGTTGTATCTGCCATGTTTTCTCTCTCTGATATTCTTGAAGAGAGAAAGAAAGAACACATACGTTACACACAATTAAACCATCTTTATATTTTCCCACATGTTTCTTACATTCTGTTCTGTTTTTTCCATTTCTTTTACTCCCTCTCTGTGTTTTGGCTTGAATATTTTCTATTGACCTGGCTCTGAGGTCAATAAACTTGCTTTCTGCTGTGACCAGTCTGCTACTAATATCATCAATTGAGTTAAGTCTAGGTACTATGTTACTTTTTTATATGTCCATTTACTTCTTTTACAGACTTTGCTGAAATTTCCCGTTATTTTATCCATTCTATCCAATTTTTCTTCTATTTTATCCAATATATTTATAATAAAATTCTTGTCTACTAACTTCAACTTTTGGATCATTTGGTCTGCTTTTATTGTCTTATTCTTTTTTTTCTTGATTATTGGTAACATTTTCCTGCCTCTTCACATGTGTCAGAATTTTTTATTGTACGCCATTCATCGTGTGCAAAGAAATCATAGAAAACTGAAGTTAATGTTAATTTCCTTCAGAGAAGGTTCACTTTGTCCTCTATTAAGCAGATAAAATGAGGGATTGATCACCTCAATCCATCAGAAATTAACCTTCCAAAGAGCTGAATAGTGGTTTTAGTTAGACTCATTCCACTTTTGTTTGTGTATGTTTCAAGGATGAGATCTGCCTTGTGTTAATTTCAGGATGTTCCCTCCCTGAAGAAATTTTCTCCAAAGCACTGCGAGACTGAGGAATCTTTCATTCTGCCCTTCTAGTCCATCACTCAGCTTCTCATAGCCCCCTAACTCAACACTCAGCAAATATCCCTTTAGGCAAGTTGGCTGTGCCCTTGGGGCTTCTCTAGATTTTAAACCATCACACCAGGCTATTTAGTTGTTGAAACTCTGCTGGTTTCTCTTTCCTCTGTTATAGTCCCTCTGACTATGACAAGCCTGATACTCAACCCATGTCCAAACTCAGTAAATCTTTGTAAGGAACAAAATAGCAATCTCAACTCACTTAGGAAGAGCTCGTCCCTCTTTGTAATATTAGTTCATCTAGTCCTTTTTGTGTTCACTTCCCTCCAATATCTTGTAAAATATGAATTGTATAATTTATCCATATGTTTCTAGCTGCTGCACAAGAGTAATAGCTTGCCACTACCTATTAAGTCTTATTGGGAAGCAGAAGTCAATTTGTAACTCTTTACAATCCTCACAACATTACGTTGAGATAGGTACCATTTTCAGACAAATTATGTAACTTTTCAAAGATCACATTATATATACTAAGTAATAAGGTTGGGAGATGAACCTAAGGTATCTCATTCTAAAACCAGGGGTTGTAATAATAACCATTATGATCTATTACCACCAATGGATGGGAATGTTCTTTTTTTTAATAGCCAAGCAAATGCAAGTTTTGCCTTCTGACTGAAAACCTGAAAGGAAGATCATTTTTAAAACATTCTCTAGAAATTTGCTTTGAATCAGATATGTAAATGAATTAATCTAAACTCAGAATACATATTTCCTCAAGTTTTTTCTATTGAAATTAAATTACTTTTTTCTATTCCTCAAGACTCAAGGGACAAACCTCACTTAATCGAAAGACATTTTTGTCTCTATTTTCTTCAGTGAACATGAGTGACGACTGTCATATTTTCTGTGTCTTCCTCCCACAGAATACTATTGTTAATTATGCCAATTAACTTCATAAGTACAAATGCATGTAGGAAAACATCCTCCTTTTCTGTTTTCATTTTTGGAACATAAGCACAGGGACCTCCTAAACTGCTTGTTTAAAATAGCAAAAGTTAAGACAACTAAAGCAGAAATAAAAAATCCACAATCGATTCGTGTTTTGAAAGGGTCAAAGCGAGAGCCAAGTGGCTTCAGCCAGCTGCTAGTTTGTAGCTGCAAAGAATAAGTCACATCTGAACCTATGCTAAGGAAACAGCACATTCTGAAAAGCAATGACATTCATTCGTTGCAGGACTTTGACTAATAATTATGTGACCGTGATAAAGATTCTTCTAACTACCATTTTACCGAGAGGGAAAAAAAACTAAGGTGCAAAGAGTCAGAATCTCTTCCACTTCCTGTACTTGCAGAGAAGACTTTAAGATTTGATCATGACTAAATCCAGTATATGATTTTACAAAAAAAAAACATTTTGGTTATTGGTTTTGAGAAAGGAAAGTTTCAGTTGATGACGCAGGTAAACCAAACAATTTCTTCCGTACAGAAATCCGTGGTCTGTTTGAAAGTAGAATTCTGAAACTAAATCTGAGACAGGAAAAATGAATCTTCGAAGTTCCCTCACAGGGTTTGAAATATTTCCGTTACCTTTTGTTGTTCCCAATAGACCGAAGGAGTCCATAATTTCCATACATTATCAATGTCTGGCAGACTAGCTGGTTCATTTAGTGGATTTTATCACTCTATAAATTTTGATAGTTTAATTATACTACCATCAAATGGTGTTAAAATGCCAACCTCTTGTATTAAAAAAGCTTTCCACGCTACCTGCCAGTACAAAAATCAACACCTGCCTTTATCATGTACTTACTACTTGAAAATCATTCTATGTATGTATTCATTACTGTTGTTGTTAGGTGCGGTTGAGTAGGTTCTGACTCATAGTGACCCTAGGTACAACAGAACAAAACACTGCCCCATCCTACACAATATTCAGAATTGTTGCTATGTTTGAGCCCATTTTTGCAGCCATCAAGGGTTTTCCTCTTTTTCGCTGACCCTCTACTTTAACAAGCATGATGTTCTTCTCCAGGTCCTTTTTTTACTGGTCCTGTCCTTTAGCAAGCACGATCCCTCCTGACAACATATCTAAAGTATATGAGTTGTAGTCTCACCACCCTCACCTCTAAGGAGCATTCTGGTTGTAATTCTTCAAAGACAGATTTGTTTATTCTTTTGGCAGTCCATGGTATATTCAATATCCTTCACCAACACCACAATTCAAAGGTGTCAATTCTTCTTCAGCCTTCTTTATTTATCATCCAGCGTTCACACGCATATGAGGCAATTGAAAACACCATAGGTTGGGTCAGGCACACCTTAGTCTTAAAGGTAACATCTTTGCTTTTCAACACTTTAAAGAAGTCTTTTGCAGCAGAATTGCCCAATGCAGTGTGTCTTTTGATTTCTTGACTGCTGCTTTCATGGATGTTGATTATGGATCCAAGTAAAATGAAATCCTTGACAATTTCAATCTTCATTTGCTGTGATGCTGTTTATTGGTCCAGTTGTGAAGATTTTTGTTTTCTTTATGTTGAGGTATGATCCATAATGAAGGCTGTGGTCTTTGATCTTCATCAATAAGTGCTTCAGCGCTCTCCACTTTCAGCAAGCAAGGTTGTGTCATCTGCATAATGCAGGTTGATGATGAGTCTTCCTCCAATTCTGATGACCCATTATTCTTCTTACAGTTCAACTTCTCGGATTCCTTGCTCAGCATACAGATTGAATAGGTGTGGTGAAAGGACACAACCCTGATGCACACCTTCCTGACTTTAAACCACACTATATCCCCTTGTTCCGTTTGAACAATTTCCTCTTGATCTATGTTCAGGTTCCTCATGAGCACATTTAAGTGTTCTGGAATTCCCATTCTTCACAATATTATCCATAATTTGTTATGAGCCACACAGTCAAATGTCTTTGCATAGTCAATAAAACACAAACATCCTTCTGGTATTCTCTGCTTTTAGCCAGGATCCATCTGACATCAGCAATGATATCCCTGGTTCCACGTCCTCTTCTGAAACTAGCCTGAATTTCTGGCAGTTCCCTGTCGATATACTGCTACAGCCGTTTTTGAATGATCTTCAGCAAAATTTTGCTTGTGTTTGATGGTAATGATATTGTTCTATAATTTCCACATTCGGTTGCATCACCTTTCTTGGCAATAGGCATAAATATGGATCTCTTCCAGTCAGTTGGCCAGGAAGCTGTCTTCCATGTTTCTTGGCAATGCCGGAAATCGAATGATAGAATTTTGCAAGACCAATGACTTCTTCATTGCAAATACCTTCTTTCACCAACATAAACGGCAACTATACACTTGGACCTCACCAGATGGACACACAGAAATCAAATTGACTACATCTGTGAAAAGAGACAATGGAAAAGCTCAATATCATCAGTCAGAACAAGGCCAGGGGCCAACTGTGGAACAGACCATCAATTGCTCATATGCAAGTTCAAGCTGAAACTGAAGAAAATCAGAGCAAGTCCACGAGAGCCAAAATATGACCTTGAGTTTAAACCCATATAAGCCCCAGAATAACCTTTGTTTTGGGGGAACAGAGGCTAGCATTGCCTGGTTCCTCTCTGTCCCCGCTCACGAGCCTCTGCTTTCTTTCTGCCACTAAAAAATTTTTGTTTGTGTGGAACCTCTGAGTCTCTCCTGGTCATTCTTGGTCAGTAGAAGGCAAGAACCTAGGCAGG
This sequence comes from Elephas maximus indicus, assembly GCF_024166365.1. Lineage (NCBI taxonomy): Eukaryota > Metazoa > Chordata > Mammalia > Proboscidea > Elephantidae > Elephas > Elephas maximus. Next base: position 81,009,760 of record NC_064831.1, on the reverse strand, counting down.
GCTTAGTCACCAGCTGGGAAGCTTTAGCCTGCAACAGTGTCTCTGTGTATTTTCTGCTGCTACTGATAAGGTTTTCATTGGCTAATTCTTTTCAGAAGTAGACCGTGGGGTCTTTCTTCCTAGTCTGTCTTAGTCTGGAAGCTCAGCTGAAACCTGTCTGCCACGGGTGACCCTGCTGGTATTTGAATACCGGTGGCATAGCTTCCAGCATCACAGCAACACACAAGCTCCCACAGTAAGACAAACTGACAGACACATGGGGGATATTCATCACTAGTCTCAACAAAAACATTGCAAGTTATGTACATTATTTTTATTTTACAGACAAAAGATAAGCTTAGAGTGGTCAGATGATTTGCCTAAGGCCACACAAACAGTAAGTGATGGGGTCAAGAGTCAAATCATGGTAGGCTCTTTCCACAAAATCATCCTTTTTCTATTTGCATAGATTCTTGGTTTCCCCTCAGTTTGGTTCCAACCTACCTGTCCTCTTATCTTGCCACACTTCCATTCCCAAACCCTCCATTCCAGCCAAAATGGTCTATTTCCTCAAATATTTTAGGCTTATTTTCTCTTCTATGTCTTTACACACATGATTTCTTATACTTCTAGTACCATTTCTAGTCCTTAACCCTGTAAAAAGTCGATTTATCCTTCAAATTCCTGCTGAGATCCCACCTCCTTCAATAAACCTCCCCAGACCACTTCAGTCCCTCTCCAAGCCCTCCATAGCAATCTCTTCCTTCCAGATAGGATTCATTCTCTCTACTGTTGGTTTATTCACTCATTCAACAGATCTTTATGAATTTCAGGCACTGGAAGCACAGAGATAACTAGGAGTAAAATCCTGTAACAGATACATAAACAGATAAAATATATTAAAATATATATATATACAGCAATATTAAGGAGCTCTGGTGGCACAGCAGTTAAGCACTCAACTGCTAACCTAAAGGTCAGTGGTTCGAACCCACCAGACGTTTCACAGGAGGAAGATATGGGAGTCAGCTTCCATAAAGATTACAGCCTTGGAAACCCTATAGGGCAGTTATACTCTGTCCTATAGGGTCACTGAGTGAGAATTGACTTGACAGCAAGAAGTTTGTTTTTTTTGTTTGTTTTATATATCGGTTTTTTTTTATTAATAACAACTAATGTGTTTTAGCACTTACTATGTACCAGGGACTGTTCTAAGCCTCTTACATGTTCTAATATTTTTAATTTTCACAGCTGCTACATGAAGTGAGTATCTTTTTACTTATAAGAATACCAGACAGGTTAAGTAAATTTCCCAAAGTCACACAGCTAGGAAGTTAGGCAAACTGGCTCCAGAGCCTATGTTTTCAAAACCACTACCCTAGATAGGTTCAGCTGTCAAACAGAGAAGACAGGACTGCTTCACAGAAAACTTCTCAGAGGAGATGATGTTTTAATGCTGTCTTGAAGGAAGAAGAGAACTTCATCAAGGAGACCAGGAGAAAAAGAATGCAGTGGGCACTGTAGTTGTTTCTCCAGCATCCAATCCCTTCCTTAGCAACTTTGAAAAAGTGATGTGAGCCCCATGAGTGGCTTGCGACTGGCCTAAATTAACAGCTGTAATTTCAGTTCCCTTGTCCATGTTTGGAAACCCTGGTAGTATAGTGGTTAAGAGGTACGGCTGCTAACCAAAAAAGTTGGCAGTTTGAATCCACCAGGCTCTCCTTGGAAACCCTATGGCACAGTTCTGCTCTGTCCTATAGGGTTTCTATGAGTCGGAATCATCTTGATGGCAACAGGTTTGGTGTTTTTGGTTTTCTGCCCATGATTTGTTCAGAAACCCAAGCTACTAGATTTCCTTTGCAAGTGTAATTGGTTCTAGAATGTTTATAAGATTTAGGCTGGCCTTATAATACTGAATAAATAAATACCCTTTAAGGCACTCTTTCTCTTCTCCTGGACAGGAAAGAAGAAGCAAGTAGTCCTGCTTGCTACCAGCAACCACTTCACAACCGTGAGGAGGTCTAGCGTTCACGTAAAGGTTACTGTCTTTGCCTTTCCACCTGCTCCTCATCCCAATACTCCATCATAGAACATCTTACTACTTGTAACGGTGCTACATGCCAGGAGTTATCACCGGCCCACTTAACACCAGCAATGAGGTCCTCAATGCCATCTGACCAGTGAATGATGAAGTCACAGAATCTCATCCACAGAGACTGCTTTCAAGGTCTATTTCTGGTACCAATTATTATAGCTTAGATTTCCCCCCTGAAAGCAGAGGCTGAGGGAAGGGTTTGCATACAAGTAGTTGATTCTGAGAAACGAATCCTGGGAACAAGAGTGGGAAGCCTATGAAGAATGAAATAGGGAAGGAAGGAAAGTCAACCCAAGGGTACATTATCAAACTAATCACTGCTGTTGGCAACTGGACATTGGTATTAGTGGGAAGCTTAGTGGAAACTGTGTGGAATATGCCATGTAAATATCATCCTAGGGCTGTTGCTGTTAGGTGCTGTTGAGTCAGTTCTGACTCACACTGATCCTATGTACAACAGAACAAAACACTGCCTGATCCTGCACCATCCTTACCATTGCTGCTATGTTTGAGCCCATTGTTGCACACCTCAGTATTCAAGGTGATGTCTTTGCTTTTTAACACTTTAAAGACGTCCATTGGAGTATATTTGCCCAATGCACCATAGGGTTTGAAAAGTAAAACATTTACCTACCAGTTCTCACCTCCCATTGGTCAAAAGTTGTCCAATAGGGTGTTAACATTTTCACACATCCAGGTTTTCACATGCACAAGTGTCAGCCATGTTTCTGAGTTCGTTCTCATAAGAGTCCCATGTCAGCTATCAGAAAAGCCCTGGGAGAGAAAGTGAGAAATACACTGTGCAGCTGAGGCAAGGTGCTGATACACCTATACAGAGCTGATTCCTGCACCAATGGCTGGATTAAAGGTGAACTGAGAGGATGTGTGTTAGGCATAGGAGACGTCCACACAGTAGTACCAAATGTCAGAGAGAGAGATAAAAAGCACCCAGATCCTCAAGGCCACCATTCAGCTGTACTTGCTACTCTGTACTTGCAGTAATGTAAGAACATAAATGTCCTTATTGATTAAGTCACTTCTTTCTTTTTAATGCCCCCTTTATGAAAAGGGGATCACCAGGAAGAAAGTCCTGGAAATCTACTTTCAGGAGGAAATCTAAGCTATAATAATTGGTACCAGAAATAGACCTTGAAAGCAGTCCCTGTGGATGAGATTCTGTGACTTCATCATTCACTGGTCAGATGGCATTGAGGACCTCATTGCTGGTGTTAAGCGGGCCGGTGATAACTCCTGGCATGTAGCACCATGACAAGTACTAAGATGTTCTATGATGGAGGACTGGGATGAGGAGCAGGTGGAAAGGCAAAGACAGTAACCTTTACGTTAATGCTAGACCTCCTCACGGTTGTGAAGTGGTTGCTGGTAGCAAGCAGGACTATGTGCTTATTCTTTCCTGTCTAGGAGAAGAGAAAGAGTACCTTAAAGGGTACTTTCAAAAGATCACAGCCATTCTATAAAGTGCTGTTCTACTCTGACACACATGAAGTCATCATGAGTAAGAATCAACTCTTTAGATACAGGGTTTGTTATCCTTGTTGGCTACAAAGTCCTAGTGGTATCACATTGCTCATGTTTTGAAATGGCTTTCCATTTACATAAAACAAAGCGTGTTGTCTTTTCTATTACCTGAAGCTGAAATCATGTCAACTCTTACAGATGGCATTCGAGACAGAAGAAATAGCATGTGCAAAAGAAGGAAATCATTAATTAACTTAGTTATTCGTTCAACACATTTTGAGTGCTGCTTACATACCAGTCAGTGCATTGTTACTGGGGATACAGCAGGGAACCAAGTGAACAAAATTCCCTGCCACCAAGCTGTTTACAGTGTAGTGGGGGAAAACAGACAATAAACAGAGAAATATACAGGGAAGGGGAAAGGTAACAGTGACTTAGGTTTTAAAAGGATCATTCTGGCTGCGGTAGTAAGGGCAGAGGGTCACTCTAGAGACTAGAAATGATGGCGGCTTGCACCGGAGTAGTAACAGTGATTGTTACACAAGGTATTCATATTTTTTTAAATATGTTTTGATTAGTTGAGCTAATAGGATTTGCTGATGTATTAGAAAAGAGTCAAGGATGACTCTTTGTAATGCTTGAGCATCATGGCTCATTCATGAAACTGCAAGATCAGGCTCAGCTGGAGCAATAGGGTATTGGGTGGCAAGGTATGCAGTGAGACTGGTGATGTACATATGGACCTGATGATGAAGGACCTCATATGTCAAAATAAGGAATTTTGGATTTCGCTGGTGAGTAGGAATAACACTTGAGAGATTAGCATTGGTTATTTGAGTTTTAGCAAAGAACTTCTTACATGCAGGGTGAAAATTAAACTAGAGGCAAGAGAGACCAGAATCTGATATATCCATTAAAAAACTGTTGCAAAGACAATTTATTGCCACATTAGTTGTAGTACCAAAATATTGGAAACAGCCCAAATGTCTATTAACTGAGGACTGGTTGAGTAAACTGTCATGAATCTACACAATAAGTATTATGCAGCTATATTTTTGATTTTTTTTAAAAACGCTAACAAGCAGCCATCTAAGATACATCAATGGGTCTCAACCCACCTGGAACAAGGAAGAATGAAGAATATCAAAGGCACAAAATAATTATGAGCCTAAGAGACAAAAAGGAACACATAAACCAGAGACTACATCAGCCTGAGACCAGAAGAGCTACATAGTACCTAGCCACGACCGATGACTGTCCTGACAGGGATCTCAACAGAGAAGCCCTGAGGGAGCAAGAAAGCAGTGGGATGCAGACCCCAAAATCTCGTAAAAAGACCAGACTTAATAGTCAGACGGGGACTGGAGGAACCCCAGAGGCTATGGACCCCAGACCTTCTGTTACCCCAGGGCAGGAATCATTCCCAAAGCCAACTCCTCAGACAGGGACTGGACTGGAATATAAAAAAAAATGATGGAAAATGAGACTGGTGAAGAACAAGCTTCTTGGATCAAGTAGACACATGAGACTATGTTGGCATCGCCTGTCTGGAGGGGAGATGAGAGGGCAGAGGTGTCCAGAAGCTACCCAAATGTACATGAGGAGAGAGATGGGAGGGAATTACTGTGCTAGCTCATCAGAGGGAGAGCAATTAGGAGTGTATAACAAGGTGTATGTAAATTTTTGTATGAGAGACTGACCTGATTTGTAAACTTTCACTAAAAGCACAATAATAATAATAATTTGGGCATAAATTTCTTGAATTTGTACTTTTTGATGTATTTTATTGCATAGATTTTTTAACATATTAAATAATTTAAATATTTAAGATCTGAACTAAATGAACTATTAAATCTGGTTAAAGTGAAAAAAAAAAAAAGGACAAAGTTGATCTCTAGATGCTGATTTGGCATGTTCTCTTAGATATTGAAAAAAAGCCTAATTGGGGCCTGTCAAAGGACCATGAACTGGCTGTAAGGGACCTCACTTTCCAAATATGGGACAATTTAAGCAGCAAAATAATGACTACAACAGATAATTACACATTGAATAAACTAAATTCCATGGAGATATCTACTATACTGACTCATTACTCTGAAAATTGGTAAATAAAGGTGAAGGATTGAGCATTTGCCCTGGAGGAACTATAATCCATCTCCAAGTGATTAGGAAAAGCTCTTTTTTGCAGAAGAATGCTAGTAATAGAGAAGGAACGGTATAATTAGAAAAATCACCATTTTGCAACCCTTGATGAAACAAATGTCTCAAGGAAGGCTCATCAACAGATGCTAACGCCATTAGCTGAACATTTGGTGAAGAACAGGATGAGTTCATGAAGACAAAATTTTGCCCCACTTATAGGGGGAAAAAAAGAGAAGTTATACCCTGTCTTAGGCTGCATTCTCTAGAGAAGGAAAACCAGTAAAGTGTATATATACAGAGAGAGAGAGAGACAGAGGATTTATATCACAGGAATGGCTCATGCAGTTGTAGGGCCTGGAAAGTCCCAAGTTCATGGATCAGGCTGGAGGCTTCTCCTGATTCACATAGCTTCAGGGGCTGACGAACCCAAGATTGGCTGGTAAGACAGCAGGCCTTTGGCTCACAGGCTGTGGAGGTTGATGAATCCCAAGATCGGCAGGTAAGCTGCTAGCTCAAATGCCAAAACTAGAGGCCAGATGCAGAATCCAGAGCAAGCTTAAAGCCTACAAGCTTTGCCAGAAAGTGCACATATGTTGGATGCAGGCCACATCCCCAAGGACACTCGCTTCCAACTGATTAGCTACTCATAGCAGATCTCATCATGGAGATGATTACATTATATCAGATCTCATTATGTGGTGATTATATCATTACATAGCTGCCAAACAACTGAGAATCATAGTCCAGCCAAGCTGACACACAACCTTAACCATTACATACCCCAAAGGAGAGCTGTAGTCATCGCTAACTGAATCAAGTGATCCTGATGTCCTGTGTCTCCGATGTGATACAACATGCAGTGCCTGGCACTCCCTGTGAATAAGGTGACCATGTTGCAGCTTGACTGAGACAGTCTTGCTTTGCACCTGTTGTTCCAGTGCAATTATTAAGAGTGCCCCCTTTCACTCTCAAAATTGTCCCATTTTAGGTGATAAAGTACAGAGTCACACAACATATGATGTTTTCTTACCAAAATGCTTATTCTGACTTAGTCAAATCTTCTATCTTAATTAGAATTCTTGGTAGCACAAATGATTAAAAGCTCAACTACTAACCAAAAGATTGGCCATTCAAACCCACCTAGAGGTGCCTCAGGATAAAGGCCTGGTGATCTATTTCCAAAAGCTCACAGCCTTGAAAACCCTATGGAGCGCAGTTCTACTCTACACATCTACACACATGGAGTCACCATGAGCCGGAATCAACTCAACAGCAAGGGGTTAAACAGGTTTATCTTAATCCAGTTTACGGTAACACAGGTGATAAAGGAGCAAGTCAAATATGACCATGAGGAAACAATAAGACAAATCCAGAATGTGCGACATTCTGCAAGACAAAGTCTCTGCAAAAAGCCAACGTCATGGAAAAAAAATTGGATGGGTATAATCTGTGAACCTTAATTGAATCCTTGTTTAACAGAGTCAGTTTTAGAAAATGATATTTGGATAATAATTGAGGAAATCTGAATACACATGGAGTATTAGATGTTACTAGAAAATCCACATTAATTTTCTGAAGTATGATAGTGCTATCATGGTTACATATGCTCTTATTCTTAGGCGGCATATGCTGAAATATTTAGGGATAAAGTGTGACAATGTCTGCAATTTAGTTTGACAGATAAAGCAAATATGGCGAAATATTAACAGCTATTGAATCTAGGTCATAATATGGAAACCCTGGTCATAATATACTTCTTCCAGTCTTGGGCAACTTGATGAATATTTCACCGACAAATACAGGAACTGCATTTAGAAGAAAAGAAATGTAGTTTTGGTCAAGACTGGCTTGATGCTCACCAATTCTAATTTTTCCTGCTGGGAAATAGGAAAACTACATCTGTCCAGCCTTCTTTGTAGTTGGATCTGGCCAATGTGAATGTGAACAGAAATTATGCCCATCACTTCTAGACCTAGCCTCTACAACCATCTGTGAAATCTTTAGCTTGTGCTTTTCTTGCTTATTGGCTAGTCAAATGCAGAGGGGCCAATAGAGAATTCTAGAGCAGGATTGGCAAACTACAGCCCACAGGCTAAATGGAGCCCATCGTGTGTTTCACAAATAAAGGTTTATTGGAACACAGCTACATTAATTCATTTACATATTGTCTATGGCTGCTTTTGCGCTACAATGGCAACATTGAATAGTTGCAACAGAGATCATACGGACAGCAAAGCATAAAACATTTACTATCTGGCTGTTCACAGAAATAAGTCGGTTGATCCCTGATCTAGAAAATGGCAGAGCTATAAGGTGGAAGGAGTCTGAATCTCAGAATCACTGTATGGAAGGTTGCCCACAGAACACCCAATTAGACTACGACTTAAGCAAGAAATAAATTTTTATTGTGTTAAACTATTGAGACTCAGGAATTGTTTGTTACAGCAGCTTGCATTAATTACCCTGACAAATATGCACAAAATGTAATGTTACATGTAGTTCTATATGTGGCAAATCAAAAATAATAACAATAATAAGGCTTATATTTGACACATACTTACCAAATAAGTGGCAATTTTCTAAACACGTTACTTGGGTTAGCTCATATAATACTTACAGCAACTTTATGAAATTGCTACTATTAATTTTTTACAGATAATGAAACATAGACACAGACAGGTTAAATGATTTTAATCCAGCTACTTTCATTTCTGAGTCGATAATCTTAATTTCCTGTCTTTCAAATGAGGCTCTCCAGTAGGAAGTTGGATATAGGAATCTGAACTTCAGAATACACAGGTAAACTGTGGAAATAGATTTAGGGTGCATTATGGATTGAATTGTGCCCCCCCAAAATGTGTGTCAACTTGGCTAGGCCATGATTTCCTCTATTGTGTAATTGTTCACCATTTTGTGATCTGGTGTGCTTTTTCTATGTGTTGTAAATCCTACCTCTATGACGTTAATAAGGCAGGATTAGAGGTGGTTATGTTAATGAGGCAGGACTCAATCTACAGGATTAGGTTGTATCTTGAGTCAATCTCTTCTGAGATATAAAAGAGAGAATCAAGCAGAGAGGAAGGGAACATCCTACCACCAAGAAAGCAGAGCCAGGAGCAGAGCACAGCATCCCTACTCTGAGAAGCTCCTAGATCAGGAGAAGATTAATGACAAGACCCTCCCCCAGAGACGACAGAGAGAGAAAGACTTCCTCTGGAGCCGTCACCCTGAATTCGGACTTCTAGTGTCCTAGACTGTGAAAGAATAAATTTCTCTTTGCTAAAGCCATCCACTTGTGGTATTTCTGTTACAGCAACACTAGATAACTAAGATAGGGCTAAACCATAAAACCAAATCAAACTCATTGCCATCAAGTCGATTCCAACTCATAGTGACTCTGTAAGACAGGGCAGAACTGCCCCACAGGATTTCGAAGGCTGTTAACCTTTTTTTTTTTTTTTTTTTGTACTTTTGATGAAGGTTTACAGAACAAACTAGATTTTCATCCAACGATTAGCACACATATTGTTTTATGACATTGGTTAACAACCTGACGGCATGTCAACACTCTCCCTTCTTGACCTTGGGTTTCCCATTACCAGCTTTCCTGTCCCCTCCTGCCTTCTAGTCTTTGCCTCTGGGCTGGTGTGCCTCTTTAGCCTTGTTTTGTTTTATGGGTCTGTCTAATCTTTGGATGAAAGGTGAACCTCAGGAGTGACTTCATTACTGAGATAAAATGGTATCTGGGGGTCATATTCTCGGGGTTTCTCCAGTCTCCATCAGACTAGTAAGTCTGGCCTTTTTTTGTGAATTAGAGTTTTATTCCCCATTTTTCTTCAGCTCTGTCCTGGACCCTCTAGCGTGATCCCTGTCAGAACAGTCACTAGTGGTAGCCAGGCACCACCTAGTTGTGCTGGACTCGGTCTGGTGGAGGCCATGGTAGTTGTGGTCCATTAGTCTTTTGGAGTAATCTTGTCTTTAGTTTTCTTTATTTTCCCTTGCTCCTGAAGGGGCGAGACAGTGAACTATCTTAATTGGCCACTCACACCCTTTTAAGACCTCAGGCGCTACTCACCAAAGTAAACTGTAGAACATACTCTCTGTAAACTATGTTATTCCAGTTGAGCTAGATGTTCCCAGAGACCATGGTCCCTATAGCCCTCAGCCCAGGGATTCCATCCCTCAGGGAGTTTAGGTGAGTCTACGGAACTTCCATGACTCAAGGCTGTAAATCTTTATGGAAGCAGACTGCCATATCCTTCTCCTTCAGAACCACTGATGGGTTTTAACCCCTGGACACTTACCCACTGCAACACATTTGCTGATATTACTCAGAGGAAGGAAAAAGATATTTAAATTATACTGATAAATAAGGGGTAGACAAAGGAAGAGAATCCAAGATGAGAAAGATAATAAGAAACTCTCAGAAAAGAAAAAGGAGAACCAGGACAGAGAGATGTTTCAGAAGCTATGCAGGAAGAAGAATTTCGAAGAGACAGTAGCAGATAATGGGGCCAAATACAACTAAGAAATCAAAGTAACGACTAGAAAGTATCCATCACATCTAACAGTTGAGAAGTCATAGTTGACCACAGCAAAAGCAGTTTCAAAGCATACAGAACAGGAGCAGAAAGAACGGTTTGTTCATTAGAGGGAAGTTGAGGAAGAGGAAGCTGCCTTTGGAACACTCAATTGCAGTGTGACAAGAATACTAAATAAATTATCATCGTGTTAAGTCACTGAGATTCAGGGGTGCTTTGTTACAGCAGTTAGCACTAACCCCCTGACTAATAAAGGAGGGGGAAAGGTAATAAGTTTTTCGAGAAGGTGCTTTTCCAGAAGAAACAGAAAACTACCAGATCAAAAAAAAAAAAAAATTATATTTATTCTAGAAAAGGGGTATTTTAAGGATTTTAAGCTAAGGGGAAGAAGCATAAAGCCTCTTATATTTTAGTGTGCCTATCTATCTATCTTTACCTGCAAAAGAGATTATAAGCTCCTTGAGGGAAGTTGTCTTCTCTACTGTTCCCTGGCATCCCTCACCACTCTTAGCCTACGGCTATTCTCCACACTCTAATAAAGCACTTATTTAAAATCATATGGTAATTTGATTGTTTTTTCAGGCATATCCCCCTCGCTACATTGTAAATGTTATTTGTCATTGCATACCCAGAGGCTAGCAGAATGTCTGGCAAAAAGTGGATGCTAAGCAAATGATTTAATGAATAATCAATTGAATGGTAAGTCTGCATGATCAAATACTCACTGATTGATCTTCCCACTAAAAAGATGCAACAGAGACAAAAAGTACTAAATTTTGAGTGTTCAGAGCCTTTTCCCATTCCCTTCTGTTCTCCCCCACCCCCCACTCAAACTCTCTCTGGTGTTGAACCACATCTGCGTTTCTTCTCCCTACTCCCTTTATTTTGTGTATCAGTAAAATCGTTCAAGTGAGAACTAAACAATCCAAGGATTTATATCTGAAATATCTGAGGGATAAAAAAGGGGATCCAGAAGGAAACAGGGAAAGAAATGAAAGAGAAAATGCCACTGACTGAATAGGTATTAGGAGGACATTTGATTGGGGGGGCAGTTGTTAAGTGTGAAAAAGGCAGAGAATGAAAGAAATGTGGGTTATGAATTGAATCCACTTTAAAGTTAATCAATAGGCAAGTAAAAATTGGAATTGCTTTTAATTATTTTCAGTTTCTGGGCTGTGTTTCTTTAAATGAAACACAATGCATAGACTAGACCATGTGGGACCCAGTATCCATAGGGTTACACAGGTTTATACCAAAGGATATTTTTAAGTTTAAAACATTTTGAAAGCAATTATTAAATATTTTCACTCATTGGTTTATTTAATATTCGCTTCTGAGATGCATTAACTACCAGCTCCAGAAAGAAAATTAGATAAAACTCAGTGTAGATATGAATCGAGGTAGAATCATGATCAAAGAGATTCTCACAACAAATAGGGTGTAGTTTAGGATTTAATTTAGCTAAGTTTGGACTGCCCGCATTAATCATTTCCATAATTCATATTCTCAAATATTTGAAGTTCATTGCACAAATCAATATTCTGTCCCTGAGGGAAGAGAAGACTCTTGGTTCTTAAGGAGTCCTATGGTTTAGTAAGGAAAAGTGTGGGAAGTGTGAATGACATGAGACTGTGAAGCCAAATGATTGTGATTTGGTTTGACTCCCTTCCTGACTCAGTGGAAAGGTGAAGTAAGGGAAATTTTGAGCAGGGAGTACTGGATGACCACCTTATTTATAAATATCTTCACCAATTATTGAAGAGTCATTTGGGACAACAAATTCTTCTTTTAAAATGTAAGTGCATTCTGAGAGCGTAGGCTCCATCACAACTCAGTGTAAATATAGTAATGCTTCAGTTAATAAAGACAATGGGCCATGGGGCACTGACAAAGGAGAGTAGGGAAAACCCTAGATTTGGAATAAGGGAACTTGGGTTCTAACCCCATCTCGGCTGCTATCTATCTATGTGACTTTAAGAAGATCACAACGCCTTGCCAAATCTTAGCATGCCTACTTCCAGAATCAGGGGTTTAGGCTGTTCTATTTGACCATCCAAAGCCTTATTATCTCTTATAGGTTCTCTGTCCAAATTCAATAGTTGGTAAATTGTGTTCTGCAGGTCTAGGTCCTCCAGGGGACAGACCACACTGACTGGTTTGAGCTCTGGATGCTCCAACACACACACATACACAGTGCATACCACATAGACATAAACATGCAAACCACACACATGCCACACATGCACACACCTGCATACACACATACAGACACACATATACACATACCACACAAACACACAGCAAACACACACATATACACATACTCTGCTTCAAGCAGAGATGCTCTATTTGTATTTGTTTCATATACTGCAATTCTGTACAATACCTATTTTTAAAGTGGTTTTCTAATTTAAAAAAAAAGGAAAGCTACATTTCTAAAGAAAAGAAGGTAAATGTATAGAAAACAAGTAAGTCAAATTTTTCAGATGAAAGGAATTTACCTCCTTTAAAAAAAAAGTCACAAAATTTATGTCTTAAATTTTAATTGTTTTTTATTTTAAAAAATTACACACAAAAGGATGCCCTTTATCACCATTCCTATTTAACATTTACTGGATGACCTAGCTAGAGCAATAAGGCAAGAAAAAGAAATAAAGGGCATCCAAATTGGTAATGAAGAAGTAAAATTGTCCCTATTTGCAGATGATATGATGTTACACTTAGAAAATCCAAAAGACTCCACCAGAAAACTACTGGAACTAATAGAAAGATTCGCCAGACTAGCGGGATACAAGATAATACACAAAAATCAGTTGGATTCCTATACACCAATAAAGAGAACAATGAAAATCAGGAAAACAATGCCATTTATAATAGCCCCTAAAAAAATAAAATATTTAGGAATAAATCTAACAAGGGACGTAAAAGACCTACACAAAGAAAACTACAAAACACTACTGCAAGAAACCAGAAGAGATCTACGTAAATGGAAAAACACACCATGCTCATCGATAGGTAGATTCAACATTGTGAAAATGACAATTCTACTCAAAGCAATTTACAAATACAATGCAATCCTAATCCAAATACCAACGACATTCTTTAAAGAGGTGGAAAAACTAATCATCAACTTTAAATGGAAAGGAAAGAAGCCCTGGATAAGTAAAGCACTACTGAAGAAGAAAAATAAAGTAGGAGGACTCACACCACCTGACCTCAGAACCTACTATACAGCTACGGTTGTCAAAACAGCCTGGTACTGGTACAACAACAGATACATTGACCAATGGAACAGAATAGAGAACATAGATGTAAATCCATCCACCTACAGTCACCTGATCTTCGACAAAGGCCCAAAGTCCATCAAATGGAGAAAAGACAGTCTTTTTAACAAATGGTGCTGGCAAAACTGGGTATCCACCTGCAAAAAACTGAAACGGCCCATACTTCACACCATACACAAAAACTAATTCCAAATAGATCAAAGACCTAAATATAAAGTCAGAAACTATAAAGATCATAGAATAAAAAATGGGATAAATGCTAGAGGCCCTAATACATGGCACAAACAGGATATAAGTCATAACTAACAACACACAATTTCCAGAAGATAAGCTAGATAACAGAGATCTTCTAAAAATTAAACACTTATGCTCATCAAACAACTTCACCAAAAGAATAAAAAGAGAACCTACAAACTTGGGAAAAAATTTTGGCTATTACAAATCTGACAAAGGTCTAATCTCTAAAATCTATAGAAAAACCCAAAACCTCTACAACAAAAAGACAAACAATCCAACTAAAAAATTGACAAAGGAAATGAACAGACACTTCACCAAAGAAGACATTCAAGTGGCTAACAGACACATGAGGAAATGGTCGAAATCACTAGCCATTAGAGAAATGCAAATGAAAACTACAATAAGATACCATCTCAACCCGGCATTACTGACACAGATGAAAAAAAAACAGAAAATAACAAATGGAGAGGCTTCAGGGAAATTGGAACTCTTATGCACTGCTGATGGGAATGCAAAATGATACAACCATTTTGGAAAATGATATGGTGCTTCCTTAGAAAGCTAGAAACAGAAATATCATATGATCCAGCAATCCCACTCCTAGGAATACATCCTACAGAAATAACAGTCATCACACAAATAGACATATGCACTCCCATGTTCACTGCAGCATTGTCCACAGTAGCAAAAAGATGGAAACAACCTAGATGCCCATCAACAGATGAATGAATAAACAAACTATGGTACATACATTCAATAGAATACTATGCAACGATAAAGAACAACAATCTGCGAACCATCTCACAACATAGATAAATCTGCAGGGCATCGTGCTGAGTGAAATAAGTCAATCACAAAAGGCCAAATATTGTATGAGACCGCTACTATAAAAATTCATGAAAAGGTTTATACACAAAAAGAAACAAGCTTTGATGGTCTTGAGGGAGGGGGTGAGTGGGGGTGAAAAAACACTAAATAGACAGTAGATAAGTGGTAACTTTGGTAAAGGGTAAGACAATACACAATACTGGGGAATCCAGCACAACTTGTACAAGGCAAAGTCATGTCTGAATCCTGTTGTTAGTTGCCATCAAGTCAGCTCCATGGCAACCCCATGTGCAACAGACACAACATTACTTAGTCCTGTGCATTCTTCAACATCGTTGTTATGCTCGAGTCCATTGTAGCGGCCACTGTACATTTTGAGTACTTTCTAGCCTAGAGGGCTCGTTTTCCAGCACTATATCAGACAATATTCTGTTGTGACCCATAGGGTTTTCACTGGCTAATTTTCAGAAGTACATCTCCAGGCCTCTCTTCCTAGTCTATCTTAGTCTGGAAGCCCTGCTTAAACCTCTCCACCATGGGTGACCCTTCTGGTGTTTGAAATACTGCTGGCAGAACGTCCAGCGTCATAGCAACACACAAGCCACCACGGTATGACAAATAGACAGGTAGTGAGGCTGAATTCTAGTCATCTTTAAAAAGTCAGTTCAGTTGTTATGACTTCAGGAAGCCACCCAAACTGGGTAAGGTGCTTCTCCTCTCTTCTTCCACACATTCTGTCCACGTGTATATCACACATCCACATGCACCATAGCACTTACCACTTCCTAGTCTAATTGTCTGCTTGTTAGTCTTCCCCTTAGTTAGGTGTGTGCCCCTCAAGCCAAAGTCTATATCCTCAATGCAGACAATAGGGCCAGAGTGCTTAATATGTATATTTTAATTGCACTAAAATAATTTTATGTCATCTTAAAGGTTCACAGATGATCAACACTTTTTTAATTGTCAATTTTCCTTGACTTCACAGGTGAGTTTTTTATCATGCTTCATCTCTTCATCACACCTAAACGATGGAATGTTAACTTCTGTTACCAAGATTATTTAATAACAGAAAAAATACAAATAGAAATTAAGTTAAAATCTAAGTACAAAGTTGTGCTATTTAATCAAAATTTCATGAAAGTAATTACATATGTCACGTATGTATGTATACCACCACCCATCTGTCAATTTATCATACTGCTGCTATGATGCTAGAATCTAGGCCACCAGTATTTCAAATACGAGCAGGGTCACCCATGATGGACAGGTTTCAGCAGAGTTTCCAGACTAAGACAGACTAGGAAGAAAGGCCTGGTGATCTGCTTCGGAAAGTTAGCCAGTGAAAACCCTATGAATTACAATAGAACATTGTCAAACTCACTTGCTTTAGACACATCATCACGAGGGATCAGTCACGGGAGGAGGACATCAGGTTTGGTGAAGCAGACAGCCAGAAAGGGCAAGGGAGACCCTTGGTAAGATGGACTGATACAATAACTGCAACAATGGACTCGAACATGCTGGCAATAGTGAGAATGACACACGACCAGACAACATTTCATTCTGTCGTACATAAGGTCACCATGAGTTGGAGTCAATTCGATAGCAGCCTTCTGTCTTTATATGCGTGTACAATATATATATAGATATACATATATGGAAATGCATCAAAACAGTTAACAGTGTCCATATCTTTGTGGCATGTCAACACGTTAAAACTCGTTGCTGTCACATCAATTCCAAATCATGGCAACCCCATGTGTTACAGAGTAGGGCTGCTCCATAGAGTTTTCTTGGTTATAATCTTTACAGAAGCAGGTCACCATGCCTTTCTTCCTCAGCACTACTGGATGAGTTTGAACCACCAACCTTTCAGTTAGTAGTTGAGCACAAATCATTTGTGCCGCCCCGGGACAGGAATGTCTACAGGAATTTTAAAAACATATATCTTTATGCACTCTCTAAATTTATTAAAATGACTGTGTTCCTTCTGTGTAAACAAAGATAAAATACATTAAAATTCCACCCTCATACCTTCTCCACGGCCAAAATGGAGGGAAAAATCAAAAAGGTCCGTTGGGCTTCTTCAAGTACTGTGCTTCCAAGTCTTGAGTTGTCTGATGAGCAATCACACTTCTACTCTCTGGCAATGGTTAAACATGTTATACAATAAAAATATAGAAAAAGGGGATTGCAACCCTATCAGAATGGCATCTTCCGTAGGTCTCTGCTCTTGGTCCTCCCACCCCTCTAACCCAAAGAGCAATGATAAGTCTGACTTTGTGGAACTCTTACACATAAATCAACACTGATTTATTTGGAAGGGACTGATGGTCTCTAAGTATTTGCAGCAGAATTAGTAAGGAAGCCCCACACATTAATACTTCATGCTTTTTCTGTTTGTATGTGAGGACGATGCCAACTGGACTTCCCACCTGAATCATAAGGAAGACTCAAAGGCTCCTAGGAGCTGCAGAGTCTCCTCTCAACTGCTGAGCTCAAACTGGGACCTCACGTCATGTACACAGGACATCACAGACTCTGAGACATGGGTTTGATACCAAGAGGTATATTTAGGCAGGAAGCATGTTACCATGGCAATCTCACATTCCCTGGGCTGCTTTTCTCCCCCAGCCAGTGTGTTAAGGTCCATACTGAGCCTCCGCAGGCTTTGCCCATCTGCAATGCAGCTGGGGTCCCAGCTGCTTCAAGGGCTGCTAATAATCCTGGACCATTAGGCCAAAACCCAGGCCATAATGTTCACAGTAGCTGTCTCGTGGTTGTTTGCCATTTTTTAAGAATCTGTTTTTCATAATCACAGACATGCACAGAGATTAGGATAAGGAAGGTCATTGTTGCATAATCTGTAACAGCAAAACACAGGAAATCACTTCAATGTCCAGCAAGAGAGAATTTTTCTTTCTTTTTTTATTGAACTTCAGATGAAGGTTTTCAGAACAAACTAGTTTCTCATTAAACAGTACACACATTATTGTAGACATTGGTTAACAACCCCATGACATGTCAACACTCTCCCTTCTTAACCCTGGGTCCCCTATTACCAGCTGTCCTGTTCCCTCCTGCCTTCCAGTTCCAGCCCCAGGGCTGGCATGCCCCTTTAGTTTTTTCATTCCATGGGACTGTTCAGTCTTTGGCTGAAGAGTGAACCTCAGGAGTGGCCTCATTACTGAGCTGAAAGGGTGTCCAGGGGCTATACTTTCAGGGTTTCTTCAGTCTCTGTCAGGCCAGCAAGTCTGGTCTTTCTTTTTGAGTTAGAATCTAGTTCTACATTTTTCTCCAGCTCTGTCCAGGACCCTCTACTGTGATCCCTGTCAGAGCTATCAGTGGTGGTAGCTGGGCACCATCTAGTTGTACTGCACTCAGTCTGGTGGAGGGCGTGGTGGATGTGGTCCATTAGTCTTTTCGACTAATCTTTCCCTTATGTCTTTAGTTTTCTTAATTCTTCCTTGCTCCCGAAGGGGTGAGACCAGTGGAGTAGCCTAGATGGCCAGCAAGAGGGGATTTTAAAAATAAACTGTGGTACCACCTATATGTGATGGAATACTCTAAAACCATTAGAATCCTGCTCTGAAAGTGATTTAGATGAGGGAGAAGTGCATGGTAGGGTATAAAATGTAGAGTCAGACTCTCTAACTAGGCAATGCAGTATGATCCCAATTTTGGGTGTCTAACAGGTCAAGGTCCCCATGTGTCTGTCAGTTTGTCATACTGTGGGGGCTTGCATGTTGCTGTGATGCTGGAAGCTATGCCGCTGGTATTCAGATACCAGCAGGGTCACCCATGCTGGACAAGTTTCAACTGAGCTTCCAGACTAAGACAGAGTATGAAGAAGGACCCTGTGGTCTACTTCTGAAAAGAATTAGCCAATGAAAACCTTATGAATAGCAGCAGAACATACACAGAGACACTGTACCAAAAAGAATTGGTTGACGTTCAGTCATTTGAGGAGGTAGCATATGATTAGGAACTGATGGTACTGAAGGAAGAAGTCCAAGCTGCACTGAAGGCATTGGCAAAAAATAAGGTGCCAGGAATTGACAGAATACCAACTGAGATGTTTCAACAAACCTAAGCATGCTAGAAGTGCTCACTTGTCTATGCTAAGAAATTTGGAAGACAGCTACCTGGCCAGCCAAATGGAAAAGATCCATATTTATGCCTATTCCCAAGAAAGATAATCCAACCAAATGTGGAAATTACCGAACAATATCATTAATATTATAAAAAAAAAAAAAAGATCATTCAAAAGCAGCTGCAGTAGTGTATCAACAGGGAACTGCCAGAAATTACAGCCAAATTGAGAAGAGGATGTGGAACCAGGGATATCATTGCTGATGTCAGATGGATCCCGGCTGAAAGCAGAGAATACCAGAAAGATGTTTGTCTGTGTTTTATTGACTATGCAAAGGCATTCGTCTGTGTGGATCATAACAAATTATGGATAACGTTGAAAAGAATGAGAATCCAGAACACTTAATTGTGCTCATGAGGAACCTGTTCATGGATCAAGACGCAGTTGTCCAGACAGAACAAGGGGATACTGATTGGTTTAAAGTCAGGAAAGGTGTGTGTCAGGGTTGTATCTTTTCACCATACCTATTCAGTCTGTATGCTGAACAAATAATCCGAGAAGCTGGACTATATGAAGAAGAACGGGGCATCAGGATGGGAGGAAGACTCGTTAACAAACTTCATTGTGCAGATGACACAACCTTTCTTGCTGAAAGTGAAGAGGACTTGAAGCACTTATTAATGAAGATGAAAGACCACAGCCTTCAATATGGATCATACCTCAACATAAAGAAAACATAAATCCTCGCGACTGGACCAATAAGCAACATCATGACAAATGGAGAAAAGATTGAAATTGTCGAGGATTTCATTTTACTTGGATCCAAAATCGACATCCATAGAAGCAGCAGTCAAGAAATCAAAAGACACGTTGCATTGGACAAATCTGCTGCAAAGTACCTCTTTAAAGTGTTGAAAAGCAAAGATGTCACTTTGAAGACTAAGGTGCACCTGACCCAAGCCATGGTATTTTCAATCGTGTCATATGTATGCGAAAGCTGGACAGTGAATAAGGAAGACTGAAGAAGAACTGACACCTTTGTATTGTGGTGTTGGCGAAGAATATTGAATATACCATGGACTGCCAAAAGAATGAACAAATCTATCTTGGAAGAAGTACAACCAGAATGCTCCTTAGGAGCAAGGATGGCAAGACTGCATCTTACACACTTTAGATATGTTGTCAGTAGGGATCAGTCCCTGGAGAAGGACATCATGCTTGGTAAACTACAGGGTCAGTGGAAAAGAGGAAGACCCTCAACAAGATGGATTGACACAGTGGCTGCAAAAATGGGCCCAAGCATAACAATGATTGTGAGCATGGGGCAGAACCAGGCAGTGTTTTGTTCTGTAGTTCACAGGGTCACTATGAGCTGAAATTGACTCGATGACACCTAACAACAACAACAACAAGAGGTGGGGGAAGCATTGGTTACTATCACCTTCCACACGGGAGAACTGGGTTTGAATACCGGCCAAGGCACCTCATGTGCAGCCGTCACCTCTCTGTCAGTGGAGGCATGTTCTATGATGCTGAACAGGTTTCAGTGGAGCTTCCAGACTAAGGCTAGGAAGAAAGACCTGGCAATCTACTTCCAAAAATCAGCCAATGAAAACCCTACGGACCACAATGATCCAATCTGCAACCCATCCCAGCCAGCATTTTGTTCTACTGTGCATGAGGTCACCATGAGTTGAGGGCTGACTCCACTGATGTAAACAACAATGAAGGGATGGTGTATTCCAGAGGGCTGATTTCATGCAGTTCCACTGAAGAGCTGTGGCTGGGTCTTGCTGTGTGATATTTCCACTTCCTCTCCAGGTATCCACGGCCCAGTCTCCAGCTTGGGCTTCCCAGTGTTCTTGACCTTTGAGAAGGGCACTGGCCACACAAGGTAATTCAGATGAAGACTGTAGAGTGAGTCTCAAGGAACAGATGGGCAACACTCCTGACTGTTGATTAATGTGCCAGAGACCCACTGGCTGATCTCCATGGGAGTTCCTGGTGAGATGGCAGTGAAAGAATAGCGGACTTTGTTCCTTGGCACTGATAATGCAAATGATTATGCAAGTAGGCACAGTGGTCAGCAGGCCTGACGCAGCTCCCTCAGGGCTTGCTGTTGCCAACTACAGATGGTGCTCTCTCAGACAGAGGTTGGGCAGTAGCTCAGTGCTGAATCCACTAGGGTCCACATGGTCCCTTGCAGCCCCTCCAACCTCTCTCGGCAAGCGCTGTGTCCCTCCATCCTTCTCCCCAGGCTGGGGATTCTTCATCCCCTCTGAAGGAGAGGAGCATGGCTTGTCTTTTCTTCTTGTTTACCCCACATAATTTTATGTTCTCAACTCTGGGGTACATAGACTTTCAAAATGTTCAAATTCCAGAGCATGGCTTTCAAGGCTCTTAACATGACAAATTTCAAAAGACAATTTTGAAGCCTTGAAAATGATGAGGGTCCTTTTTTATCAGTCCTATCTGCCTGCCCAAGGGGAGGGATGATCACGGGATAGAGCAAAAGAGAATGCAATGGGGAAAAGTACCTAGAAAAATGACTCACATTGGTATCCTACCACATAAAAACATACATAGAATAAATATAAATAAATATATGTTGCTGTTTGTTGCTGAAGTTGGCTCCAATTCATGATAACCGTATGTGTGACAAAACATAACATTGCTTGGTCCTGTGCCATCTTCATGCTCATGGGTATTTTTTTTTACATATGGAAGTTTTATTGTCTGATTTTCAGAAGAGAATTCAGAAGCAGTTGCAGTGGTAAATTGACAGGGAACTGCCAGACATACAGGCCAGATTCAGAGGACAACGTGGAAGACCCTCAACAAGATGAACTGACGCAGTGGCTGCAACAATGGGCTCAAACATAGCAATGATTGTGAGGATGGCACAGGACTGGGCAGTGTTTCGTTTTGTTGTTCATATGGTCATTCTGAGTCAGAACCAGTTTGGAGGCACCTCGCAACAACAAAAACAATTTTCAAAAGTAGACCTCCATGCCTTTCTTCCTAGTCCATCCTAGTCTGGAGCTCCGCTGAAACCTGTCCACCATGGGTGGCTCTGCTGGTATTTGAAATACAGATGGCATGGCTTCCAGCATCATAGCAACATATAAGCCAACACCGTATGACAAACAGGCAGCCAGATGGTGGAAATATAGAGAGAGAGAGAAATTAATTAATAACATTTACATATATATTAAATATATACAATCATTACCATTGTCATCTTAATATAGAGAGATAAAATGACTTTTATCTTTTTCTGCTATATTTTTTAAGTTTCCTGTGATGAACATATATTACAGTGGAAATATATTTTATGCCAGTATTAGTTTCCAAAGGCAGCTTGTAACACAAAAAAATCATATCTAGTCAAAATTGAACCCCTTTAACTGTACACTAATGACCGAAGACCAAAGGAGTTGTGGAATGGCATCAAGGAAATCATACATGAAGAAAGCAAGAGATCATTAAAAAGACAGGAAAGAAAGAAAAGATCAAAATGGATGTCAGAAGAGACTGAAATTTTCTCTCGACTAGGTAAAGCAAAAGGAAGAAATGATGAAGTAAAAGAGCTGAACAGAAGATTTCAAAGGGCGGCTTGAGAAGACAAAGTAAAGTATTATAATGAAATGTGCAACGACCTGGGGTTAGAAAACCAAAAGGGAAGAACACGCTTGGCATTTCTCAAGCTGAAAGAACTGAAGAAAAAATTCAAGCCTCGAGGTGCAAGAGTGAAGGAGTCTATGGGGAAAATACTGAATGACACAGGAAGCATCAAAAGAAGATGGAAGGAATACAAAGAGTCACTGTCCCAAAAAGAATTGGTGGCTGTTCAATCATTTCAGCAGACAGCATATAATCAAGAACCGATGGTAGTGAAGGAAGTCCAAGTTGCACTGAAGGCACTGGTGAAAAGCAAGGCTCCAGGAATTGACGGAATACCAATTGAGATGTTTCAACAAAGGGGTGCAGCACTGGATGTGCTCACTCGTTTATGCCAAGAAATATGGAAGACAGCTACCTGGCCAACAGACAGGAAGAGATCCATATTTGCACCCATTCAAAAGAAAGGCGATCCAACTGAATACGGAAATTATCGAACAATATCATAATTATCACATGCAAGTAAAATTTTGCTGAAGATCATTCAAAAGCAGTTGCAGCAGTACATTGACAGGGAACTACCAGAAATTCAAGCCAGATTCAGAAGATGATGTGAAAAGAGGGGCTATATGAAGAAGAGTGGGGCATCAGAATTGGAGGAAGACTCATTAACAACCTATGATATGCAGGTGACACAACATTGCTTGCTGAAAGTGAAGAGGACTTGAAGCACTTACTGATGAAGATCAAAGACTACAGCCTTCAATATGGATTACTCTTCAACATAAAGAAAACAAAAATCCTCACAACTGGACCAGTAAGCAACGTCGTGACGAACAGAGAAAATATCCAAGTTCTCAAGAGTTTCATTTTACTTGGATCCACAATCAATGCCCACGGAAGCAGCAGCCAAGAAATCAAAAGATGTATTGCGCTGGGCAAATCTCCTGTAAAAGACCTCTTTCAAGTGTTGAGAAGCAAAGCTCTCACTTCGAGGACTAAGACGTGCCTAACCCAAGCCATGGTGTTTTCAATTGCCTCATATTCATGTGAAAGCTGGACAATGAATAAGGGAGACCAAAGAAGAATTAATCCAATTTGAATTATGGTGTTGGTAAAAATAATATATACAATATAATATACCATGGACTGCCAGAAGAATGAAAAATCTGTCTTGAAAGAAGTACAGTCAGAATGCTCTTTAGAAGCCAGGGTGGCGAGACTTCTCACATACTTTGGACATGTTATCAGGAGGGACCACTCCCTGGAGAAGGACATCATGCTTGGTAGAGTGTCGGAGAAAAAGAGGAAGGCCTTCAGCAAGGTGGATTGACACGGTGGCTACAACAATGAGCTCAAGTACAAAGATGATTGTGAGGATGGTGCAGGACCGGGCAGTTGTACACAGGGTGGCTGTGAGCCAGAAGCGACTCGATGGCCCCTAACAATGGTTCTCAGATAACAGTTTCCAATGTTCTTCAGGTCCATGTTCTTCAGAAAGAGCTAATACCTAATAGCGGTATTAGTTGTTCTTTTTTTCTTTTTACCCAAAGTGGGCTCTGTAACTTTTCTCAAAATTTGGTTATGTTTTATCTTCAAAGAAATTTCATGCTTTCCAACCAGATACTAGGAGAACTCAAAAGGTGACATTACTTTGATAAATCCCTAGGTCCCAGGGTCTATTCTCCAGGGAAGGAATTTATACATCAGAAATCAGAAAGAATGTCTCCATTTCTCAGGGATGATCTCACATTAATGCCTTTTGAAGAGACTGGTGAGTAATTCAGAATGTCAGTTATTAATTTACAGTGAGGAAAACAGTTCTACTCTGAAACACATGGGGTTTCCATGAGTCGGAACAGACTCGACAGCAACTGGTTAACGTAAATACCACACTGACCAAAAGACTCATACTCATGGCATCCAGGAATGAGAACACAAGCCACCAGGTGGCTTCTTGGGGTGCGTAAAGTAAGAACAACGATGTTTAAATGTGTGATTCAGATGTTTAGTGGCACCTCAGTGGGAGACCCTCTTCCATAGGAACTTAGAAAGTCAAATATACTGGAGCAGGTAGACCTTCCTTGCATGCAGATTGAAGGGATACTGTCAATTTCTCTGTGTTCTAAGCCTCTGCTTCTCGAATTCAAATAATCCTGAGGACAACCCTGCAGTACAGTGCCTGGCACAGAGTTCGCCTGCAGGAAGTATTTGGCAAAGAAATAAAGAGAAAAGGAAACAGGATTACTCAAAGCCTACAAATATTGTATATATTTCTAGAGGAACAAATTTAGTCAATTGCAAATAATGTTTAGAATAATATATGCTTGGTAAAGCAGAGGATTGGCGAAAAAGAGGAAGACCCTCAACAAGATGGATTGACATAGTGGCTGCAACAATAGTCTCAAGCACAACAACGATTGTGAGCATGGTACAGGACCAGGTAGTGTTTCCTTCTGTGGTACATAGGGTCGCTATGCGTTGGAATCAACTCAACAGCACCTAACAATAATAACTGTATACATATATATACACACACACACGTATGCCAAAAAAAAACATTGCTGTCAAGTCGATTCTGACACATAGAGGCCCTATAAGGCAGAGTAGAACTGCCCCATAGGGTTTCCAAGGCTATAATCTTTATGGAAGCAGACTGCCACATCTTTCTCCTGTGGAGCAGCTAACCTTTTGATTAGCAGCCAAGCACTTAACCACTGTACCACCAGGGCTCCACACATACAAATGCACACACACATATATGCAATGTTATATTATATTTTTTATTATAAAAGGAGCCCTGGTGACAGAACAGGTAGGCGCTCTGCTGCTAAGTGAAAGTTGGCAGCTGAAATCCACCCAGCAGCTCCACAGAATAAAGACCTGGCGATCTCCTCCCATAAAGATTACAGCCTAGAAAACCTTAAAGGGCAGTTCTACTCTGTCACAGGGGGTTGCAATGAGTAGAAATTGACTCAGCAACACCTAACAACAGCATATTATATTAAAAACAGCACTATTTATAGAGAAGAAAAATGCCTTTGCATATTTCTGATAAAGCACTAAATCAAAAAGAAAACGTTTATGGCAGAGAGTGGCTTCCAGCTGTTTCTTCATACCTCCTGCAGTATGAAATCACCTTCTTCTGTCCTTTTGGGAGTGCTTTGAGAAGTACTTTCTAAATTCACTGTTTTCCTTCTCCTCAGTCTTTCTGAATACAATGAGTCAAGCAAGTGATCGGATTTCCTCTTTGGAAGTAGGTTGCCAAGCTCTGCAGCTAGATCTTTTGATTTGGCATCCTGTAACTGTCTCTGTGCCCTAGTTTCCTGATCTGTAAAATGCCAATAACAACAGTACCTACCTCACAATGTCATTGAGTTAACCCATGTAGAACAGCATTTAGTTCAGTGCCTGGCATATGGCAAGTGCTCTTAGAAATGTTGGCATTTCTTTTTCAAACTTGCAATCACAATCTAGTAGTCCCACCTACATGAAACTGTGCCCTGATAACCTGGATGATGAAGATAATGATGATGTGGGTAGTAATCTTTTACTGAATACCTGTGATAGGCCAGACATTGTCCAAGTTGCTTTGGGTACAACACCTCATTTAATTGTTATAATAAATTCTCTGGTGTATACATTTCAATCCATAATTTACAAATAAGGAAACTAAGATTTTGAGAAATTCAGAAATTTGCCCAAAGATGGTTCTTTCTGACTCTACAGCCTGTGCTTTTTCCTCATGGTTAGAGTATGGGGTGTTCAAATATTTGCAGACAATCTTAAGGTATATTGTACAGATAATTAATCTCACCCACCATGAGTTTTATGATTGAATTTTCTGAATGCAACCTCGTTTGCTTTATTTCCAGATTTGGGGGCAGGGGCTACCTTACTGCAACCTTCTTGCATTATCTGAACATCTCATTCCTTAGAGAGCAAGATAGAGAGCTGGAGAGAGACAACCAAAATGAGCCTCCGGAAATCAACTCACTTCCTTGAAAGAGGTCCATTTCCTAGAAGAGAGTAGAAGCTGCCTGCACCTGGAGCCCCTGGGTTGCAAGCAAGCTAAGAATTTCAAAGATTTTTTTTTAATGCCTTGGAGAAACCCTCAATGTGAAACTATAAGAAGGTAAAATCAATTAGTTTAATTTAAACAGCAGTTTCCTCTTATTGATAACATTCACTTTCCATATAGTAACTGTAACAAAAACTGACTCTATTCAAACTTTTTTTAATATTTTTTTTTACTCATTCCTTATTGAAAACAAAATTTACTTATTCAACTTTTAGCACTGCAAGTCCAAGAGATAAACTATCCTTAACAGCACTGCTGCCTTGGAATCAAGATTATCAGGGTGATATTCAAAAAAATCTTCACCCAAAGCCATCCCAAAGTGATAATAATAAAAAGAGTAGTTAGCATTCATGTTAACAAAATATTTATTCTTCATAGCACTTAGCAAGGTGGACATTATAATCCCCTGCAGAGACTCAGGAGATTTAGAACTTGTCCAAGTTCACACCAAGACAGCACTGGGATTGGACGCTGGTCTTTGGGGCTCCTAAACAAATGCATGTACTTTTCCATATAACTTCTGCCCCTGAAATACCGGGCAGTATGTCTTATGACCTGTGAGCCCTTCACATCAGTGCCTCAAAGATATTATTTTATTCCATAATTTATTAGTAACATTAATTACATTAGTACTTAATACATGCATTTATTTAATATTAATTAAATTTGCATTTAATGCATGCATTTATTTAACAATAACTCTAAGAAATAGGAATTACTACTATTCCCATTTCACAGGTGAAGAAGCTGAGGCTTAGGGAGATAAAGTAACTTTCATCTCTACAAGTCACAAGCAGCCTAACGTAGGTAACAAGTCTACACAGTAGTAAGCAACTAAGCCAGAATACTAATCCAGTCTTGTTTGAAGGTGAAGCAATAAGAGGTTCAGGGGCCAAAAGAGAGGGATTTGTGCCCTTCAACACATCTGGGATGCATGACTGCTTCACTGATGGGGTTTTTTCTGCTAGAAGTCATTTAATGCAAGATGCTGATCCCGCAGGCTTCCTTGGCTTTCCCAGAGAGCGGGATCAAGAAATGGTTGAGACTGACACAGTCTTCCTGCAATGCTGAATTACTATTAAGGAAATGCAACAATGTTGTAAGACAATCAGTTGTCCAAGGTCAAGTTAACTTACTCCTAGGCTTTTCTTCTTTCTCCTCTTCCATTCTTGATGTTTGTATGGATTAGAGGCAGCCCCACTCCTCCCTCTTGCTCCAGAAACTCCTGACAGTTGTCTGCTAACGGGTAAGTGAGCAGCCGCTACAAAGCAGGACATCGCGATCAGGCCAACCACCTTTCATTTGCCAAATGCTGAAACATCAGAATGTCTACACCACGTGACACCAGGTTATCAGTAAAAAAGATTATTTTTATTAATCATTTATTACTATACAAATAAATGGAAACCCTGGTGGCTTAGTGGTTAAGAGCTACAGCTGCTAACCAAAAGGTTGGCAGTTCGAATCTACCAGGTGCTCCTTGGAAACCGTATGGGGCAGTTCTATTCTGTCATATAAGGTTGCTATAAGTCAGAATTGACCCTACCACAGCAGGTTTGGTTTTTTGGGTATATAAATAAATACGTATTATACGTTATAAATGTGCAGCCTTGGTGGCACAGTGGTTAAAAGTTTGATTGCTAACCCAAAGATTGGCAGTTCAAATCCACCAGCCGCTCCTTAGAAGCCCTACAGGACAGTTGGAATCAACTTGACAGTAACATATTTTTTGGTTTTATAGGTTATAAATAAATATGTATTGTAGGTTATAACAGCAAGTTCACCCACGATGGACAGTTGTCAGCAGAACTTTCAGACTAAGACAGACCAGGAAGAAAGGCCTAACAATCTACAGCCGAAAATTAGCAAAATTAAAAAACCGTATCATTTTCCCAACATAGTGCTGGAAGATAAATCCTAGCTTGGAAGGCACTCAAAACACGCAGTGGCTGCAAAAATGGACTCAAGCATACTAACGATTGTGAAGATGGCACAGGGCTGGGCAACGTTTCATTCTGTTGTACATGGGTTAATCACGGGTTGAAGCCAACTTAACAGCAACTAACAACAACAATGTTTATAATGTAAATAAGTATGTTGCAATAAATATTATTTTATTATTATAAATTAATTTATTAATCATTTACCATTGAAATAAAAACTATCATAATCTTGGCACACTGATTTAGAGCTTGGCTGCTAACCAAAAGGTCAACAGTTTGAATCCACCAGCCACTCCTTCAGGCAGTTCTACTCTGTCCTATAGGATCACTACGAGTCAGAATCAACTCAATGCCAACGTTTTTTTCCTTTTTAATGCATCATGTAATAGAGTCCCTGGGTAGCATAAACGGCTAAGCACTTGTCTGCTAACCAAAAAATTGGCAGTTTGAAGCCCCCCAGAGCTCTGGTACCTCAGAAGAAAGACCTAGCAATCTGCTTCTGAAAGTTCATAGCCATGAAAACCCTTATAAAGTGCAGTTCTACTCTGACATACATGGAGTCACCATGAATTAAAATCGACTCCATGGCAGCTGGCTTGGTTTTGGTTTTCTGTATCACGTATTTTACCAATTTTTTATTTAGTCTTCCTAGCACTTAGCAAGATGGACATTACGATCCTCTGTAGATATTCAAAAGATTTAAAACTTGCCCAAGGTCACACCACGACCGAGCTGGGGCTGGACCCAGGTCTCTGGGACTTCTAAACACTTGTGCTTTTCCACGTAGATTCTGCCTCTCACACACTGGGTAGCAGACCCTTACCTCAGGACAGAACTCAGAGGTGACTATTTATCACCGATGTCAGTCTCTACCATCTGCAGTCCCGCTTAGCTGCAGGTAATAAGAATCCCCCACCTACTTATTAAATGGAATAGATTAATATTATTTGAATGGTCTTTACCAGTCAGTGCCCTAATACAGAGAGGCTCAGAGTTATTGATATGCAGAGAGTTTCTTGCCTCCATGCTAAACAGTACCACACTGACATGCTTTTGTAAATTTAATTTTTTAAAACCTATGTGTATCATCTTTCTCCCGAGGAACAGCTGGTGGGTTGGAACCCACCAACCTTTTTGGTTAGCTGTCGAGGGCTTAAACTACTGTACCACCACAGCTCCTTGGTATATACCCTAGAAACCTAAAAATATTGCCACGAACAGACATATGGACACCTATGTTCATTGCAGCACTATTCACAATAGCAAAAAGATGGAAACAACCTAAGTGCCTGCCAATGGATGAATGAATAAGCAAATTATAGTACGCACACACAATGAAATACTATACAACGATAAAGAACAATGATGAATCTGGAGGGCATTATGTTGAGTGGAATAAGTCTATCACAAAAGGACAAATACTGTATGAGACACTATTATAAAAACTCAAGCCAAGGTTTACGCACAGAAAAAAACAATCTTTGATGGTTACAGGGACAGGAAGGGTAGTGAGGGGAAATCACTAACTAGACAGTAGACAAGTGTTAACTTTGGTGAAGGGAAAGACAATATACAGTATAGGGGGAGTCAGCAAAACTTGACCAAGGCAAAGCTATAGAAGCTTCCTTGGCACATTCAAACACCTTGAGGGACTGAGTTACTGGGGCCAAGGGCTGGAGACCATGTCACAGGGGACAACTAGATCAATTGGCATAACACAGTTCATAAAGAAAATGCTCTACTTCCTACTTTGGTGAGTAGCGTCCGAGGTCTTAAGATCTTGAAAGCAGCCATTTAAAATACATCTATTGGTCCCATCACATTCAGAGCAAAGGAGAATGAAGAAAACCAAAGACTCAGGAAAATATTAGTCCAAAGGACTAATGGATCACATGAGCCACAGCCTATACCAGCCTGAGCCCAGAACAACTAGATGGTGCCTGGTTACCACCACCGACCACTCTGACAGGGATCACAATAGAGGGTCCAGGCAGAGCAGGAGAAAAATGTAGAACAAAATTCAAATTCACAAAAAAAGACCAGACTTTCTGGTCTGATAGAGACTAGACGAACCCCCAAGGCTATGGTCTAGACACCCTGCTAACTCAGAAATGAAGCCACTCCTAAAGTCCATCTATCAGCTAAAGATTAGACAGGCCTATAAAACAAACAATAACACATGTGAGGAATGTCTTTCTTAGTTCCATCAAGTATATGAGACCAAATGGGCAACACTCGTTGAAAAGCAATCCTGAGAAGGCAAGAAGGGACAGGAAAACTGGACGAATGGACACAGAGAACCCAGGATGGAAAGGGAAACGGGGAGAATGCTGACACATTGCAGGGATTGCAACCAATGTCACAAAACAATTTGTGTATAAATTTTTGAATGAGAAACTAACTGGCTCTGTAAAAACTTACACCTAAAACACAATCAAAACCAAAACTGTGAATCTATGCAAGGCTATGGCAGGATATTCTACATATTTAACCTAAACATGCCCTTTTAGTATTGCCTATAACAGTACTGTACAGTAGAAATAGAATGCAAGCCACCTACCCGACTTAAAATTTCTAGTAGCCAAACTTAACAGCAAAAAGAAGCAGGTGAAATTAATGTTAATAAATGTATTAATTAACCAAAAAAAAAAAAATCCACTTGTCTGTTTTTATAATTTTCCTGTCTCCTACCTCGCTGCAAGGTTATACACTACCTCACACCCCTTGCTGATGTCCTTGTGCCTGCTTCTAGGTTAAAAAGTTCCTCAGCAGTGGACTGTTGACATTTGGGGCCAGTTCATTCTTTATAGGGGTAACCAGAAGGCTGGCCAGTGAATTGAAGGATATTGATCAGCAACCCTGGTGTCTACACTCCAGAGGTCAGTAGCAACCCTCCCAAATCCAGTCATGACAATCAAAAATGTCTCCAGACAGTGCCAGATGTCCCTTGGAGGTGTGGGGGGCAAAATCACCCCCAGTTAAGAACCACTGTTCTAGGTAAACACACATACAGGTACTTCTAGCTTATTACTTCCCATAGTACTGTTTAAAGGAGGAAACAACTAACCAGGCTTATTAGATAAGAACACAAAGTAAAATTAAATAAGTCTAAGTGATGCTGCAAAGAAGTCATGATGAGAAAACGCATAACCTTCTGTGCACGTGACATATTTTGGCTGTTCAGAGGTCTGTTTTATGTTACATCTATTTTATATTTCCTTAGTATTCTGAAGAGCTGAGGACCTCAGGTAAGTAACCATATAAAAGATCCACTACATAGATCTTCATCAATTGTGATCACCCATGATCTTATCATGTTACATGAATAGTAAGTCTGGAAAGCAAAATATTATCTATAAATTTCCACTTACCCTACAGCAGATAAATTCTACAATGTTTCCATTCTCCCTGAATCAATACTTCTGCTTAAAAAAACAAAAAAACTAGTTAAAATGTGACTGTAAAGTTTATGACTCTTTCTCACGTATTTGCCCATCCTTCTGTAAGAACAAGAGATAATACTTCATCAATTCTGCCTTGCGTGGATATCTTTACCTGCTCAAATTCTGAGTCTCAAAGAGCCTTGCTCTAAGTATGTTCATGAGGCAAAGAGCGTGATGGTCTCCATCACTTAGAAACTTGCTGCCAATGTGCATTTTCAGCTACTGACAACAGCATTCCAGAAGAGTTGATTTCTCCCTCATAAGAACTTGGTCAATTTTTTTCCTGCCTTTCAAATGTCATCTTGTCAAAAAATGAAACCATGGGGAGTCTTATATATCCAGCTGTTTGCACTATTTGGTTATCTGGGATTGCTGACTGGGAAATAAATCATTATTGATGGTACTGATGGAATTACTGCATCATAGAATGTCTGCATCTTCAACTTTAAGATATTATGCCAATTTGTTCTCCAAATGGATAAACCAGTTAAAAATCCCACCAGCAGTGTTTATTTAGGCTAATAATATTTGGACATACATATTACATTTGGCATAATTTGCAATCCATGGAACATTTTTACCCTTCAAGACAATTTGTTCACAGATAGATATGCTTCCACATGCTCCCTGACCACTCTGCTGAGGAGATACCATCTCTGTAGGTTAATGGTTTGTGCAGATACAAGCAGGAGGCTCCAGTATGCCTGATCCGAATCATTGCCTTCTCTCTGAGTTAACTCCTGATGAACTCTCTTTCTTGAAGTTTTTAAGCACTTTTTGTTGCTTAAAAGTTTGAGCTAAAGTTGGAAAAGTGACTTGGATGAGATTAAATATTGAATTTTTCCAGAGTCCGAAATCATTATTTGTGTCACGAACATACCTGTGGTAGAAAGGATTGGCTGACTATGAAAGATGGATAATCCCCCTTCTGTAGTGTAGAGTTGTTGTGGGCAAGTGGCTGCCCAGTAAGAACTACATTCCCCAGCCCAGTTTCCAAGCAGGGCTAGTTCTCACCAAGGAGATGTGAGTAGGAGTGATGTCGTCTCATCCAGGCCACAGTGATCAAGAAACACGTGTTATTTCCAAGATGACATCTCTCCCACCATCAGTTGAATGGAAAAAACTCTGTGACACTCTATAGAGGGCAGAGCCACAAGATGGAAGGAGCCTGGGCTATGAATAGCCATGTGGAAGCTTCCCAACCAGCACTGGATTGGGATCTGAAAGAGACTTACATATTTTTATTGTATTAATCCACTGAGAATTAGTGTCACTCTACCACAGCAGCTAACATCACTAAAATTAATGCAGAAAACATACACAGCTAATTAGACATTAGTGCATTTTTGGACAAATTTTAATTCTTCCTTTGTATAAAGAAATATGCTGTTGTTAGCTGCTGGCAAGGGTTTGAACTGCCAACCTTTAGGTTAGCAGCAAAGTGTGTTAACCATTTGTTTGTACCACCCACGAACTCCAATTCAAACAACAGAGAAGTGCAAAAGAAAAAATAAGATGGAATCATGTTATACATCTAGTTTGGCAACTTACTTGCTGAACTAACCTACTTATCGTGGGGACCTCTGCATGCCCATCCTCCCCATGACAAGCACCCTCAACACATTTAATGACCTGAGATGGAAGTGGACAGCTGATGTTAACTACAATATCTGTCTCCAACATTCCTTTATCATTGACTGCTTCCTAACTCTGATCCAGATCGCATGGGCGTGGGCAGAAACATAAGGACCAAAGAATTCATCTGGGCATAGGTGTGCCCAGAAATGTGTGAGTTTTCCATCTGTAAACACATCTGTCTCTCCTGCAAGGGCTTCTTTGTGGCAGGAACCTGCAAGTCAATATGTACCGCCGGGGAGAAGAATGTTAATTACTTGAGCATGGTGGTAGCGGTCCACCTGCAAAGAAGTCATCTATCATAGAGTTTCCGGATGTGTCAACTCAAATATCTGAGTAATTAAACAAGGGAGCAGAACTGAGCCTGGCCATTGGCAAGGTGCAATGCGTGAGGGCCCCTCCTACACACAGACAGCTCTTACGGCTTCATTTCCATGACAAAAAGTACTTAAATAGACGTGATCTCACCAGGTGGCTGAAACGGAATATAGCAGCTCCTGTCAGACCAAGGAAGTTGCCTGCTTTGTTCCCTAAGATCACTGGGCTTTGGGCCAAGGGCATGCTTCCAGTGGCATGAATGCCTGTTTCAACAGTGACACCATGTGGCAGGACCAACAACAACAGCTAAAAATTGTGGACGCCATGGTTTCCCAGTTTTTTATCCTGGAGGTAGGAATTAAGGAGTATCCCTGGGAGGAGGAGGGGCTTTGGAGTTATTGCAGGAGAGAGGATAGCATGAAAGAAAAAAAAATACATACTCACTACATGGGTGTGGTATAAGACCTTCAATTAGGGTTTAATATTACATGCTGCCTTGCCATCTGGAAAAACTGAAAGGGCTTCGAATGGTCTAACCATAAGTTCTCCACCCTACTCTGCTCCCACACATAAGATCCCTTAGCCAAACAATTCTCCTTATCTAGGAGACCAGGCGCAGTTCCTGCTTATCCTGAGTTTCAGTTCCTTGCTAGCCACGGCATTATTCAAACAAGCTGGTCACATCCAAATAAGCCGATCACATCCTCCCACAGAAACCACGGGGCACCCCACCCCCTTGTTACTACAAAGCCAGCCTCCCACAGCCCCTGGTTGTTCACTCTATTCCTGAGTGTCACTGCCCTGCGTGTCATGTGGTATCCGCTTCCCCCAGGCTGTAAGTACATGTGACTAATAAAAAAAAAAAACATGTGACTAATAAACTACTGTTGAATTCATCTATCCACTATCAGACGTTGTGTGTTCGGTCATCCCCATAACCTTAGGGTGAGAATCCTTCCCTCACCAACAAGGGGAAGAGGAGGCAATCAAAACCAGGTGAGATGGGGTGGTGGAATCACTTAAGTTAAACATTAAAATGAATGTGAACTAATGTATCTCAAGCTGATGAATAATAACAATAACAACAATAATAAAGACAGCTACCTTTTGTTGTGTATCTTCTATGATTCAGGCATGTGAGGTGCTTTATTTATGTCATCTCATTTTACTCTTCACACAAAGCCTAACAGGCTTGTATTTATTTTCCTTATTTGAGGAAACTGAAGGTCAGAAAAATTCAGAAACTTGTCACATTTACACTTGCCAAGATGTGGTAAAGGAGCTGTTGAAACCTTAAACAGTTTAGTCTCAAACCTATGTTCTTTCATGATTCCAGAGGGCAAAAAAAAGAAGGCAGTGCTCTCAGAAGAAAAGGAAGGAACCCCTCATTATCTTCTCTGACCCATACAGTGTGGAAGGGGGAGGAGAGGCCTGAGAGATTGATTCCACAAACCCAAGGGACAGCATTCTAACCAATTGAGAACTCCAACTTCTAACATTACTATCTCCAACCCAAAACTTACAAAATATATTTCCATTTGCACCTAATTTCTCATTATGTCTAGTAAAACATATATATATGACAAAGTATATCAATAGACACCATTCTTCTTACTTTACATCACACTTATTTCCTACATACAAAGCTCAGTGTGGCTTACTTTGTCTTTGATATTAAATTGATGTAATCTATCTATCTGCTACTAGCACAAATGTTTGTGACAATAGAGTCCCCATAGAAGAAACAGGCCAGTTTTCTATTCTCTTTCCCCATAGCCCTACACAACCTATTATAAAAAGATCCCCTTCTGATGTTCAACCCTCCTCCTCCTCTTTATATTTTGATTCCAGGAGCGTTGACAGGACTGAGGGTGAATTAATCAGGGACCATTTGGTTACAAGGACAAGAAAAACACTAAACCAGCTTGTGGGAAACGGTGGGTTTGTTCTGAAAGAATCTTTTCTCAATTTTCCTCCACAGGAACATAATGATCTTAGGAAGTAGCAAGTGTCAAAATTTTCTGTTACAAACAAAATGTGAATGTTTTCAAACCTGACAGTGTCAGCTAAGGTGCTGCTGACAGAAATCAGGAGTTGGAAAGCGGTGAGTGAAAGTAAAAAGCAGGAGTGTGGAAACATTTACTGCACGAAATGGCGACAGGGGTGATACCACCAGCATTTAATGGATGGAGAAAGGTGAAAATAATAACAATAACCAAACCAAACCCAGTGCCGTCAAGTCGATTCCAACTCATAGCGACCCTACAGGACAGAGTAGAACTGCCCCATAGAGTTTCCAAGGAGCACCTGGCGGATTCAAACTGCCAACCCTTTGGTTCGCAGCCGTACCACTTAAACACTACGCCACCAAGGTTTCCATAATAACAATAGAGGAACAAAAATGATGATGTAACTGGAGGAGGTGGAGGGGGCAGGGAAGGTCAATAGTGATCTGTATTCGTTAGCTATTGCTGCATAACAAACTACCCCAAAACTCAGTGGCTTAAAACAGCAATCACTTATTATCACTTGTCCATCTGCAGATGTATTGGAGTTCAGCTGATCTAGGCCAGGCTGAATCTGTTTCTCTCTGCAGGTCTACAAGTGAAGGGGGATGGCTTTGCCCCCCAACTTTTTTCCTTCTGAGACCAGCAGGCTGGCAGTTGATGGCACAAGAGGGCAGGCCCTACTGCAGAAGCACTTTTCTCACCCTTGTTTACATCCTGTCTACAAACATCTTATTAGCCAAGAGAAGTCACATGGCTGAGCCCAAAATCAAAGGGCGGGGAGGTGCAGTGGGAAGAGCTGCAAAGCCACATGGCAAAAGCTGTGGAGATAGGAAGAGGTGAAGAATTGGAACCAATGGAGGCCAAAAGTAGGTGGTGGTGTAGGTGAACTAAACACTCATCTGTTAAAGCAAAAAGCAACAGATAAGATTGTTAGAGCAGGGTAATAGTTTAGATAGGTGTAATGGTATACGTTTATTACTTGGAGAGGCAGGATAACACCCAGAGAACTAAAAACTGAAACAGACTTGTTTCCTTCCAGAGAGTAATGGGGAGTAGTGGGTTAAGGGTCTTCTATTCTTCTTTATAAGCCTTTCATTTGTTGTTTGAATTTTTATAAGTATGTGAACTTATTAAAGATAATTTTTTTAATTAATTAAAATAAAAAGAAGCAGATATTGGATGCCCACCATCTGCAACACAGCAGGTCAGAGATTAAAAAGACACAGCCTTCTCCTTCAAGGAGTTCACAGTCTTGTGAAGAAGACAGAGCTGTGAACAAACAGCAACAATTGCATACCGTGAGAGTACGCAGTTCTATGGCAGCATAAAGGAGAATGGGATTCAGTGCATCTTAGGGACTGATCAGGGAAGACTTAGAGGTGGGCGTGTGAGCTGAGTCTTCAAGTCCAGGAGTCTGAGAACAGCCCCTCTCTCTCCCAAATCTTCAGAAATGGAAAAACACTTATTTAAGTCCACAGCTATCCTAAAAAGCAAAGAGGAATGCCCTTGGTGGAAAGGTAACTATGGTAAATAGCTGAGAAGCAAGGGGCATTTCATTAAAGAAGGCAACTTCAGCTCCATGTGTGCTCAGAGAATGGTTCCCAAGCTAGGCAACAGCTGTAGGTTGCTTCCAGCCTGGAGGCAGTCTAGCAGGAGCAGGACAGGACCAAGGACGACTGTCATTAGGGAATAAGGTGAAATTCCACAGGATGGACCCCATTCAGGTAAACCCTCACCACCCACTGAGTCAGGGGACAGAGGCACCCTCAGTTGGAGAGACAAGGCAGTACGATGCAGCGGGCTACCCATCCATGTAAGGGGGAATAGAACATTAAACTACACTACATGCTTCTGTAGAACTCCCTGGGTGGTGCAAACTGTCAACATGCCGGCTGGTGACCAAAAGGCTGGAGGTTCAAGTCCACCCAGAGGTGCCTTAGAAGAAAGGCCTGATGATCTACTTCCAAAAACCCAGCCACTGAAAACCCTGTGGGGCAGAGTTCTACTTTGACACACATGGGGTTGCCATGAGTTGGGGCTGATTCAATAGCAGCTGGTTAACTGGTACGTGCTCACACAGGAACACACGTGTGTACGTAAACACACAGGAAAAATCTGGAAAATACGTATCACTGACTGTGGTTGTCTTTGGGGAAACGCTTGAAACTGGTAGCCAAGGAGAAGCTTAGCTTTATTTCTCTGAATGTTTAGATTTTTTTTTTTATCACCAAGAACATATTTATGCATTTATATAAGCATATATTATTTGAATAACTTTAGTAATTTTAAGTAAGAAGAGGATGGATTGCTGGTTTCTTTGTCTCAGCCATGTACTTTAACCAAAAAATAACAGTATCTACCGAAAGGCTGGCGGTTCGAAACCACCAGCTGCTCCATGGGAGAAAGATGTGGTAGTCTGCTTCCGTAAAGATCACAGCCTTGGAAATCCTATGAGGCAGTTCTCTGTTCGTTAGGTTAGCTACGATTGGAATCGACTCAATGGCAATGGGTTTGG
Organism: Elephas maximus indicus; assembly: GCF_024166365.1. NCBI lineage: Eukaryota > Metazoa > Chordata > Mammalia > Proboscidea > Elephantidae > Elephas > Elephas maximus. The sequence continues at coordinate 80,971,517 of NC_064831.1, read as the reverse complement.
TTTGGGTTTGGTATTTTGTTTGACAATATCTACCAAGGGTTTGAGCTACTATCTTGGTTCAAGTTCCATCAATTTTCATATACTTACAACATTTTTTCTTCAGGGACATCTCTTTATATGTCACCGTGCAACATACAATGTGGGAAATCATTTCCGATGTCCTCCCTCACCCCTACACCAACACTGCAGTCCAAGTGCTGAGTATTGAGTCCCTGGTTGGTGCACACAGCCAGCGTACTGTCTGTTAACATAAGGTTGGAGGTTTGAGTCCATCCAGAGGTGTCTCAAAAGGAAGGCCTGGCGATTTACTTCCCAAAAATCAGTTACTGAAAACCCTATGGAGCACAGTTCTGCCCACTCTGACACATACGGGGTTACCATAAGTTGGCACCAACTTGACAGCAACTTGTTTTACTGGTTTACATGGAAAAAAAAAAAGGAGATATTTTGTCTTTGGAAAATACTGGAAATAAGCTGCAAATGGAAGGTGTAATACTTGTTTCTCCAGCTAGGTTGTAAACTTGTCAGGTTAGCCTTGACTGAGTCTTCCCCAAAGTTTTGGGGCTTGCCTTTTGTTGCCCTCTTGCTTTGGTATGCTATGAAATGCTTGTCCCACCAGATGGCAGAAGAGCACTGAGGGAGGAAAAAAGAGCCTGACCATCTCAATACGCACAGTGGATGGCGTTAAAGGTGCCTCATCTTAATGTGAATTCTGAAATAGCTCCATGCATTGACTTGACAATCGTTACTGAACTTTCCTAACAAAAAACCCATTGCTGTCGAGTCGATTCCAACTCATAGCGACCCTATGGGACAGAATAGAACCGCCCCGTAGGGTTTCCAAGGAGTGGCCGGTAGATTGGAAGCGTTGACACTTTGACTAGCAGCCCAGCTCTTAACACTGGCCGCCAGGGCTCCAGGTCCTAACAAAGGTGAGCCCGAGGTATCTTTCTAGGCATGAGGGTAACTGTATCAAAAACACCACATTCCTGAGATACACTTATTCAAGAACAGTACCTGATCACCTCCATGGTACAGGAGACCCAGGGATGAATATAAAATATTCCCTGCCCCCAGGGAGTCCACGGTCCAGCTATACTCAAACAAGGAGACAACAGCTTGCATTGTACAGGGCAGTCCTCCAATTACAGTAATTGTCTGAACATGAGGGGATGTCAGGTTCAGGTTATCTGCTCCCTCCATCCTGTATGCTATGGCCACATCTCTCAAACCACACTGCACTCACTTCCAGCAACAGCCTCCTACAAGAACCACCTATAGTCTTAACTACCTTGAGTTCATTCTCTCCATACAGACAGGTTACTCTTCCTAAAATGCAAATACAATTAAGTTACACACCATCTACTTAAAAGGAACTCCTGGGAGGTGCAAACGGTTAAGCACTTGACTACTAAGCAAAACATTGGCAGTGCAAAACCACCGAGAAGCACCTCGGAAGAAAGGTTTGGGAATCTGCTTTTGAAAGGTCACAGCCTTGAAAACTTTATGGAGCACTTCTATTCTCTAACACATGGGGTCATGATGAGTCAGGATGAACTTTGGGTAACTGAGTTTTTTGGTTCTATTCACTTAAAAAACTTTAATGGCTCTTTGTTGGTTCAGCATAATATCCGTATCCTTAATTTTATAAGGCCTTTTGTAATCTGACCCATGCTTTCCTCTCCTGTCTCATCTTTCCTCCCTCCCCTGCAATCTCCATATCTACACAAGAGATATACTTTAGTTTCCCAAATGCTTTTTTATCCTCTACTGGTCTTTGCCCATGTTGTTTTCCTCTCTGCCTAGAATATCTTAACACCAAAACCCACTCCCTCCCAACTAACTACCCATTCTTCTTAGCTAACTAGTATGTACCCTAAAGGTCTTATATTAGATGTTATTTCCTTTGGAAAGCCACCCTGGTGATACAAGACTGACTGGATGACCCTCTGGGTAACCTATAACCAAAAACCAAAACCAAACCTGTTGCCGTCAAGTCAGTTATGACTCATACCCACTGCTTCCTTCATCTTAGCATTTATCATTTGCCTGCCTACTAGGTTTACTTGTCTTTCACTGTCTACTATAAGCTCCTTGAGGGCAAGGACTTCCTCTTATTCAGCAATGTATCCCCATTTCTTGGCACAGTTCTTGTCATAGAGAAGCACTCAATCAAAATTAATCAAATAAATGAATAAATAAACCAACTCTTTTAAAATACTGATAATATCCAAAGAATCATAAAATTTCTCAGGTTATGAGATGTTAGGGGATGAGGTCTCTGAGTATGTCAGCCACAATCCCTTTTCATCCAGAAGTTGTCAGCCATCACATGCTCAAGACCAGTTGTTCTGTGTGCAGTGAGGCTGTGGACATGGGGATGGTCAATCCACACATCCACAGCAAGAGCTTTGTAAACTCAAAAAGAAAAAAACAAAATTTTCTCATCACTTTCTTGTGTTATTCCAGAGGTTAAAATGCAAAGGTTTTAACGAAGAGACTACGCACAGAACTTTGGCCATGATTAAGGGAACAAACAAGGTGTGGAAAAGCATCCAGAGACCACCAATGGTGAGATGCTATTACCACCCCCAGGATCTATTGAGGCAAGGGGAGGAAATAGAGCACAGTGAGGGCAAGAACCTTGTGAAGAGGGTCTGCTTGGTGGAAGTTGTGCTTAGGAAAGGTTGCAGCTTCTGCCAGATAGATGTTGTTGTTGCTGTTAAGTGCTGTCTAGCCAGTTCCAATTCATAGCGACCCCATATACAACAGAACAAAACACTGCCCAGTCCTGTGCCATCTTCATAATCCTTGCATTGTTTGAACCCATTGTTGCAGCCATTGTGCCAATCTATCTCATTGAGGGTCTTCCTCTTTTTCTCTAACCCTCTACCAAGCATGGTATCCTTCTCCAGAGACTGGTGCCTCCGAATAACATATCGTAAGTACATGAGATAAAGTCTCACCATCCTCGCTTCTAAGGAACATTCTGGCTGGACTTCTTCCACGATAGATTTGTTTGTTCTTCTGGCAGTCCATGGTATAATCAATATTTTTTGATAACACCATAATTTAAATGCATTAATTCTTCTTAAGTCTTCCTTATTCATTGTCCAGCTTTTCCAGGCAAATGAGGAAACTGAAAATACTATCGGTTGGGTCAGGAGCATCTTAGTCCTCAAAGTAACAACTTTGCTTTTTTTAAAACTTTAAAGAGGTCTTTTGCAGCAGATTTGCCCAATGCAATGTGTCATTTGATTTCTTGACTGCTGCTTCCATGGTCATTGATTGTGGATCCAAGTAAAATGAAATCCTTGACAAACTCGGGTAACTCCATTTATCATGACGTTGCCTATTGTTCCAGTTGTGAGAATTTTTGTTTGCTTTATGTTAAGGTGTAATCCATACTGAAGGCTATAGTCTTTGATCTTTATCAATAAGTGCTTCAAATCCTCTTCACTTTCAGCAAGCAAGGTTGCGTCATCTGCATATCGCAGGTTGTTAATGAGTCTTCCTCCAATTCTGATGCCCCGTTCTTCTTCATATAGTCCACCTTCTTGGATTATTTGCTCAGCACACAGATTGAATAAGTATGGTGAAAGGATACAACACTGACACACACCTTTTCTGATTTTAAACTACGTGCTATCCCTTTTTTCTGTTTGAACAACTGCCTCATGGTCTATGTATAGGTTCCCCATGAGCACAATTAAGTGTTCTGGAATTCCCATTCTTTGCAATATTATCCATAATTTTGTTATGATCCACACAATCGAATGCCTTTGCATAGTCAATAAAACACAGGTAAACATCTTTCTAGGATTCTCTACTTTCAGGCAAGATCCAACATCAGCAATGAGATCCCTCATTCCATGTCCTCTTCTAAATCTGTCTTGAATTTCTGCCAGTTCTCTGTTAATGTACTGCTGCAACTGTTTTTTAATTATTTTCAGAAAAACTTTACTTGCATGTGATATTAGTGATATTGTTCAATAATGTCCGCATTCCTTTTGATCACCTTTCTTTGGAATGGGCGTGTATATGGATCTGTTCCAGTAGTTGGCCACATAGCAATCTTCCAAATTTCTTGGCATAGACAAGTGAGCACTTACAGTGCTGCATCCATTTGTTGAAACATCTCTTTTGGTATTCTGTCAATACCCAGAGCCTTGTTTTTCACTAATGACTTCAGTGAAACTTGAACTTCTTCCTTCATTACCATAGACCAGACAAGTTGTACGATTACATCAAGAATATCATACCTAAAGAAAGCAAAAGGTCACTAAAAGGACAGGAAAGAAAAAAAGACTGAAATGGATGCCAGAAGAGACTCTGAAACTTTGCCTTGAATGTTGAGTAGCTGAAGTAAAAAGAAGAAAGGATGAAGTAAAAGAGCTGAACAGATGAATTCAAAGGGAGGCTCAAGAAAACAAAGTAAGGTGTTATAATGAAATGTGCAAAGACCTGGACTTAGAAAACAGAAAGGGAAGAACACACTCGGCCAGATCGATACATGATGCCAAAGCAGGAAGAGAATGAGAAAGAAATGTCTTGACCTCTCTTTTCTCCCACCCTCCAATCTCCCACCTGGTGCCTCCTATTGATTAAGTCTGAAAACCAACTGGCAAGGGAGCCAGGGTATGCAGTCCACAGGACTCCTCAAGGCAAAGAATGAATCCAGGAGGTGAGGGCAAACAAAGAATGACCAGCATCCTTACCTAAACAGTAGTTCCTGAGAGCAGGACTGTGTCTTCTCTATATCCTTGGGGAAAGATTTAATTAACTAATATAAAATGTACAGGTTTAATTTTTAAGTTTTTAATTATAAAACATTTTAAATACACAAATAAGCCCAGAAGTAAACACAACAGACACATCTGCAGTTACCTCCTCCACTGGTCTTGAACCCCTCAAAGTCATCCATGAGGGTTGGAATCAACTTTTTCCAAATTCCTGTTAATGTTGATATTTTGACCTCCTCCAATGAATCAAGAATGTTCTTAATGCCATTGAGAATGGTGAACCCTTTCCAGAAGGTTTTCAATTTACCCTCCCCAGATTCATCAGAGGAATCGATATCTATGGCAGCTATTGTCATTAGGTGCTGTTGAGTCAGTTCCGATTCATAACAACCCTATGTACAACAGAACAAAACACTGCCTGGTCCTGTGCCATGCCCACAATCTTTGTTATGCTTGAGCCCATTGTTGCAGTCACTGCGCCAATCCATCTTGTTGAAGGTCTTCCTCTTTTTCGTTGACCCTGTACTTGACCAAGCATGATGTCCTTCTCCAGGGACAGATTTCTCCAACATGTCCAAAGGAAGTATGTAAGACGTAGCTTCAACCATCCTTGCTTCTAAAGAGCATTCTGCTTGTACTTCGTCCAAGGCAGATTTCTTTGTTCTTTTGGCAGTCCATGGTATATTCGATACTCCTCGCCAACACCACAATTCGAAGGTGTCAATTCTTCTTCGATCATCCTTATTCATTGTCCAGCCTTCACATGCATATGAGGCAACTGAAAATACCATGGCTTGGGTCAAGTGCACCTTAGTCTTCAAGGTGACATCTTTGCTCTTCAATACTTTAAAGAGGGTTTTTGCAGCAGATTCGCCCAATGCAATGTGTCTTTTGATATCTTGACTGCTGCTTCCATGGGTGTTATTGTGAATCCAGGTAAAATGAAATCCTTGACAACTTCAATCTTTTCTGCATTTATCATGATGTTGCTTATTGGTCCAGTTGTAAGAATTTTTGTTTTCTTCATGTTGACGTGTAATCCATATTGAAGGTCTTTGATCGTCAGTAAGTTCTTCAAGTCCTCTTCACTTTCAGCAAGTGAGGTTGTGTCATCTGCATAACACAGGTTGTTAATGAGTCTTCTTCTAATCCTGATGTCGAGTTCTTCTTCATATAGTGGAGCTTCTTGGATTATTTGCTCAGTAGACAGATTGAATGAGTGGTGAATAGATATGGTGAAAGAATACAACCCTGACGCACACCTTTCCTGACTTTAAACCACACAGTATCCTCCTGTTCTATCCAAACAATTGCCTCTTGGATCTATGTACAGTTTCCTCATGAGCACAATTAAGTCTTCTGAAATTCCCGTTCTTCACAATGTTATCCATTATTTGTTATGATCCACACAGTTGAATGCTTTTGCATCATCAATAAAACACAGGTAAACATTTTCTGGTACTCTCTGCTTTCAGCCAAGATTCATCTGACATCAGTAATGATATCCCTGGTTCCACGTCCTCTTCTGAATTCAGCCTGAATTTCTGGCAGTTCCCTGTCGACTACTGCAATAGCCACTTTTGAATAACCTTCAGCACAATTTTACTTGCATGTGATATTAATGCTATTGTTCTATAATTTCCACATTCATTTGGATCAACTTTGTTGGGGACAGGCATAAATATTGATCTCTTCCAGTTGGCTGGCCAGGTAGCTATCTTCCAAATTTCCTGGCATAGACAAATGAGCACTTCCAGTGCTACTTCTGTTTGTTGAAGCATCTCAGTTGATATTCCGTCAATTCCTGGAGCCTTGTTTTTCGTCAGTTCCTTCAATGCAGCTTGGACTTTCTTCCTTCAGTACCATAGATTCCGGATCTTGAAATGGTTGAACACTGACCAGTTCTTTTTGGTATAATGACTCTTTGTATTCCTTCCATCTTCTTTTGATGCTTCCTGCATCATTTAATATTTTCACCACAGAATCCTTCACTCTTGCAACTCGAGGCTTGAATTTTTTCTTCAGTTCTTTCAGCTTCAGAAATGCCAAGCATGTTCTTCCTTTTTGGTTTTCTATCTCCAGCTCTTTGCACTTGTCATTATAATACTTTGTCTTTTCGAGCCACCCTTTGAAATCTTCTGTTCAGTTCTTTTACATATTCATTTCTTCCTTTTGCTTTAGCTACTCAACGGTCAACAGCAAGTTTCAGAGCCTTTTCTGATATCCATTTTGGTCTTTTCTTTCTTTATCCTGTCTTTTTAATGACCTCTTGCTTTCTTCATATATGATCTTTTTGATGTCATTCCACAACTTGTCTGGTGTTCAGTCATTAGTGTTCAACGCGTCAAATCTATTCTTGAGATCATCTCTAAATTCAGGTGGGATATACTCAAGATCATACTTTGGCTCTTGTGGACTTGTTCTAATTTTCTTCAGTTTCAGCTTGAACTTGCATATGAGCAATTGATGGTCTGTTCCACAGTCAGCCCCTGGCCTTGTTCTGACTGATCATATTGAGCTTTTTTCCATTGTCTCTTTTCACAGATGTAGTCGATTTGATTCCTGTGTTTTCCATCTGGCAAGGTTCACATGTATAGTTGCCATTTATGTTGGTGAAAAAAAGGTATTTGCAATGAAGAAGTCATTGGTTTTGCAAAAGTCTATCACAAGATCTCTGGCATCGTCTCTATCACCAAGGCCATGTTTTCCAACTACCAATCCTTCTGCTTTGTTTCCAACTTTTGCATTCCAAACACCAGTAATTATCAATGTATCCTGATTGCGTGCTCGATCAATTTCAGACCACAGAAGCTGGTAAAAATCTTCAATTTCTTCATCCTTGGCCTTAGTGGTTAGTATGTAAGTTTGAGTAATAGTCATATTAACTGGTCTTCCTTGTAGGTGTATGGGTATTATCCTATCACTGACAGTGTTGTACTTCAAGATAGATCTTAAAATGTTCCTTTTAACAATGAATGCAATGCCATTCTCTTTCAATTAGTCATTCCCCGCATAGTAGATCATATGATTGTTCAATTCATAATGGCCAATATTAGTCCATTTCAGCTCACTAATGCCTAGAATAGCAATGTTTATACATTCCATTTCATTTTTGACAATTTCCAATTTTCCTAAATTTATACTTCATACATTCCATATTCTGATTATTAATGGATGCTTGCAGCTGTTTCTTCTCATTTTGAGTCGTGCCACATCAGTAAGTGAAGATCCCAAAAGCTTGGCTCCATCCACGTCATTAAAGTCAACTCTACTTTGAGGAGGCGCCCCTTCCCCAGTCATCTTTTGAGTGCCTTCCAACCTGGGGGCTCATCTCCTGGCAATATATCTGACAATGTTCCACTACTATTCATTAAGGTTTTCACTGGCTAATTCTTTTCAGAAGTAAAAATGCCAAGTCCTTCTTCCTTAGTCTGGAAGCTCAGCTGAAACCCATCCACCATGGGTGACCCTGCTGGTATCTGAATACTAGTGGCATACCTCCCAGCATCACAGCAACACACAAGCCCCCATAGTATGACAAACTGACAGACACGTGGGGGATAGCAGCTATAGCCTTACAAAATGTGTTTCTTAAATAATAGGACTTGAAAGTTGAAATTACTCCTTGATACATGGGCTGCAGAATGGATGTGGTGTTAGCAGGCCTGAAAACAGCATTAATCTCCTTGTACATCTCCATCAGAGCTCTTGGGTAACCAGGTACACTGCTAATAAGCGGTAATATTTTAGAAAGGAATCTTTTTTTCCTGAGCAGTAAGTCTCAACAGCGGGCTTAAAATACTCACTAAACCATGTTGTAAACAGATGTGCTGCCATCCACACTTGGCTGTTCCATTTATAGTACACAGGCAGAGTAGATTTAGCATAACTCTTAAAGACCCTAGGATTTTCAGAGTAGTAAAAGAGCATTGGCTTCAGTTGAAAATCATCAGCTGCATTAATCCCTAACAAGAGAGTCAGCCTGTCCTTTGAAGCTTTTAAGTCAGGCATTGACTTTTCCTTTGTAGCTAAGAAAGTCCTAGATGGCATCTTCTTCCAAAATAAGGCTATTTCATCTACACTGAAAACCAGTTGTTTAGAGTAGTCATCTTCATCAAGGGATCTTAGATAATCTGGATGACTTGCTGCAGCTCCTACATCAACACTTGCCACTTCACTTTGCACTTTTATGTCATGGAGACGCCTTCTTTCCTTAGACCTCATAAACCAACCTCTGCTAGCTTCAGGCTTTTCTTCTGCAGCTTCCTCACCTCTCTCAGCCTCATAGAATTGAAGAGACTTAGGGCCTTGCTCTGGATTAGGCTTTGGCTTAAGGGAATGTTGTAGCTGGTTTGATTTTCCATCTAGACCACTAAAACTTTCTCCATATCAGCAATAAGGCTGTTTCACTATCTTATCATTTGTGTGTTCACTGGAATAGCACTTTTAATTTCCTCTTAGAAATTTTCCTGTACATTCACAACTTGGTGAACCATTTGGCACAAAAGGCTTAGCTTTCTCCCCGTCTTGGCTTTTGACATGCCTTCCTCACTAAGCTTAATCATTTCTAGCTTTTGATTTAAAGCGAGAGACATGAGACTCTTCCTTTCACTTGAACACTTAGGGGCCATTGTAGGGTTATTAACTGGCCTAATTTCAATATTGTCCTGTCTCAGTGAATAAGGAGGCCTGAGCAAAGGGAGAGAGACAGGGGAACAGCCTGTCAGTGGAGCAGTCAGAACACACAGAACGTTCATCTATTAAGTTTGCCGTCTTACATAGCTACGGTTCATGGCACCCCCAAACAATTACAATAGTAATATCAAAGATCACTGATCACAGGTCACCTTAACAGATATAATAATAATGAAAAAGTTTGAAATATTGCAAGACTTACCAAAACGTGACACAGAGAAACAAAGTGAGCACATGCTGTTGGAAAAATGGTGCCAATAGACTTGCTCAATGCAGGGTTGTCACAAACCTTCGATTTGTAAAAAACTCAATATCTGCAGAGAGCAACGAAGTGAAGCGCAATAAAATGAGGTATGCCGGTAGTTTCTTTTCTTTTTTTTTTCTGGATAGAGGTCACATTTTCACAACACTTTTCTCCTAAGGGGATGATGGAAAGTTATATTTGAGAGGTGAATGCTACAACCTAAAAGGATATATGTGAAAAGATTGATACTTTCCAACAGAAATTGGCAGTAAAGAACATAGGGTCCCGCCATTGCCAGTGAGAGGATCCCTCAGAACTTCCAGCAGAGGAGTGATGTGAAGAGAACAGAGACGGAAGAGAGGTAGGGGGCTTTTGCAGGCATCTCACTGCAGTCCAGGTGTTAAGAGTGGATATGATTGGCTCATACTCCATTCTATACATACCTTGTGCGAAAGTCCATGCTTTCTTCCAGCTCACGGGGGCTTCATGAAAATCTCCCCTCTGACTCCCTAACTCTTGTGCTTCTCATCTGCTACTCTGTCTTGTGCAGTTCCTTGATTGCCAGATACTCTGTGTGTAGCAAATCGTACTTAGCTTTGGAGAAATGGAGGTGATTTGATTTCACCGAAACCCACTGCTGACGAGTCGATTCTGACTCATAGCGACCTTATGGGACAGAGTAGAACCACCCCTTAGAGTTTCCAAGGCTGTAATCTTTATGGAACCAGATTGCCACATCTTTCTCCTGCGGCAAGGCTGGTGGGTTCAAACTGGTGGATGACCTTTCAGTTAGCAGCCAAGCACTTAATCGTTCCACCATCAGAGTTCCTTATATCAGCACCTAGGTCCCTCTGACTTTGGGAGACACATGTCAAGATCACCAGGTAGTACCAGTGAAGTCACATTCTTTTGGCTTGAGGCAAGGGAGAAAGCACCCTCCCTGTCTCCCACAAGTGGTGGTAAGAACATCACATATCAACAACTCTGTCCTAAAAATTCTATCTAAACCTTTTCTTCTTTAACCTCTTATGTAGGTCAAAAGTAGGTGACTGTACTGTGGGAACCAGTTTTGCAATCTATTAATATGTCCTGCATTTATGGCCTAGAAGCTAACTTTAAAACCTGGGTCATTCTTATAACCTAGAATTGTTCTTGATCTTTTGGTCTCAGATGAAACTAGGAAGAAACTCATTTTCACACCCAGTGAGACATGCCTTTCATCTCTTCTGAAAAATTCTCAGCCATTGTCCTTTTTGAATATTGCTTTTCCCAATTTCTCTCTCTTCTCTTCTTCTGAAATGTCAATTAGACATACGTTAGCCTATTTCATTCTAAGATAATCTATTCCCATATCTCGAAGTAGGTGACTGACTTCCACTTTTTCCATTTCATTATCTTTCTATGTGTCATTCTGGGTAATTTCCTCAGAGCAATCTTCCAGATCACTAATTATTTCCTCAGCCATGTTTAATTTGCTATTTAATCCATCCACAAAAAAAAAAAAAAGACTTGTTGCTGTTGAGTCAATTCCTACTTATAGTGACCCTATAAGACAGAGTAGAACTGCCCCATAGGGTTTCCAAGGACCACCTGGTGGATTCCAACTGCTGACCTTTTTGTTAGCAGCCAAACTCTGTTAACCACTACGCCACCAGGGTTTCCACTCCATCCACAGGGAGGTCCCCCCTCCCCCCGCCAAAAAGAGTATTTTTAGTTCCTGGAAGTTTAATTTGTTCATTTTCCAAATCTACCTCTTCTTTTTTCCTGGTGTTTTCTTCTTTCGTTATGGCTTTTTTTTCTTATTCTAAAATCTACTTAATTGTTTTAAATTCTTATTTTATCATCTTAGATTCATCCATAACTTCCTTAGAGCATTAATCCTTCCTTATGTTTTGCCCACTGACTATCCTTCATGGTGGATTGTTTCCTCATGTGGTTTGTAATTTTTTATTCTGCACGAATTCTTAGTGAGGAGGAGAGTTCCTGTGGAAACCTTGCGTACCCTGGGTTATGAAAGTATCCCTAGTGAGTGGTTTTGGGTTTGTTTCTGCTGAATACTTTACAGATTTCATTGGTCTGGGGCCATTCTATATACGATGCAGTAGACAACAGTTAGAATCAACACTCTCACATGTCACAGAAATGGAATTTCAATTTCTCAGGGGAGGATTTTTTCTATCCAAAACATCAGGCAGAGACAAATTCCCTTGGTGCCTTTTTGAGAGAAAAGAAGAAAAAATATAAAAACTATTTTGAAGAAATATTTCTCCTATTTTGAAGAAAACTATTTCTCCTAGTTTAGGAAGACTATTTCTCCCCTACTGTGGAGGTAACAGCCCTTCCCTGCAATCTGGTTATATACAGGAAGCTCAGTTTCAGTTCTTTGTCTCACAGGCTTCCTATTCCCACAAAGGAGTTCAATCCCTAGCCCAGGTGTGTGGGACCCATATCAAAGCCCAGGATACCTCTAGGCCACTGGAGCAGTTGGCAGGCACACCTACTGCTCTGCTTATAATTTCTGTCATGTGGCAATTTGCATTTTCTTTTCTTTTAAATTTGGCTACATTTTTATTTTTCGCAATGTTTTATTTTTAAAACTTTCAATAAGTTAAAAAAATAGTACAGGTAGTCCCCAACTTATGATGGGGTTCCGTTCCGGTGACTTTGTCAGAAGTCAGTTCTGACATGTCAAATACCTCATTTCTTTCTGTTGTTGTTTGTTTGTTTTGTTTGCATTATTACTACCTTTTATCATCAGTATCTTTATAAATTCGATCTCTATTTGTCTTTGGGGGTTGACATGAGAATGATAACATCAGCAAATTACGTGCTGCAACATTGTGTGTACTACATATTGCTAACAATAAGATGTACACAAAAATGGATAGTCATAAGTGAAGTTCCTCATAACTCAAATACATCACAAGTTGGGGACAGCCTGTATGTTTAACATCTATATACCTTTCAAGTAGATTCAACGAAATTTAACTGAGAGAGAGAGTGCAAGATGTTTGGCTTCCTCTTCCTGAAGTGCCTGTTTGAGTCCACTGCCCATTTTTATTTTCTACTGAGTTGCTTTTTCTTACTCATTTACATATAGCTCTTGTGTAAGTTCTACATCATTTCATGTAAGTTTATATGTAACTTTTTATATAAGTTTTGTATATAACTCCTTTGTCAATTACATACATGGCTAATACCTTTTATCCCTCTGTAGCTTGTCTTTTTACTCTATGATGTCTTTTGGCGAATAAAAAAAAAAAAAAAAATTTTAATACAGTTATATTTATCAATCTATTCCTTTATGGTTAATTTTTTGTATGTTGTCGTAGTCACCTAGTGCTGCCATAATAGAAATACCACAAGTGGATGGCTTTAACGAAGAGAAATTTATTTTCTCACAGTCTGGTAGGTTACAAGTCCAAATTCAGGTTGGCTCCAGGGGAAGGCTTGCTTTCTCTGTCGGCTCTGGAGGAAGGTCTTTGTCCTCAATCTCCCCCTCGTCGAGGAGCTTCTCAGGTGCAGGGACCCTGTGTCCAAAGGACATGCTCTGCTCCTGGTGCTGCTTTCTTAGTGGTATGAAGTCCTAAACTCTCTGCTTGCTTCCCTTTCATCTCTTGAGAGATAAAAGGTGGTGCAGGCCACACCCCAGGGAAACCTCCTTTACCTTGGATCAGGGAGGTGACCTGAGTGAGGGTGGTGTTACAATCCCACCCTAATCCTCTCAACATAAAATTACAATCACAGAATGGAGGACAACCATACAATACTGGGAATCATGGCCTAACCAAGTTAATACACACATTTTGGGGGGGACATGATTCAATCCATGACATATGTCTTCATAAGAATTTATATTTATGTATTATCCTTTTTTTAATTTATTATCCTATATAATCTGTTTAAAGTTTAGATATGTGCGTGTGTATCTGTGTGTGTGTGTGTGTGTGTGTACAGTTTATCCAACATTTCTGTATATTTGTAATAGATGGTGGAGGTATATATTAGCTAAGTCTACCATTTTGCTAGAACCCTACAGTAGAGATTGCAAATGGAAGCAACACATGAAGAGCAAGAAACAGTCAAGGATCTTGAATTCTAGCCCTCATGACACCATTGACAGTATTTATATGGCCTTTTGAAAACTACTTAATGCTCAGTGTTTAGTCTGGCTTTGTCTTCAACCATTTGGTCACCCCATTATGTGTCTTCAAGCCAATTAAATATTTGTTGCAGCTTCCCAGGTGCTTTGTTAGTTCAGACATCAAATTCACATTGTACTTAATGAGAAAAATGTAATTTTTAAGTATTATTACATTTGGATGTATTTCTTAGGGTAAGGGCTAGGTAAATTTGTTGCCAACATTATTCAATTTTAATTTTTTTAGAAGCTTAAAAGCAAAGAAGACAGTCACTTAACTTTTGGGAATGTCAGTTTTCTCATCAATTTTTACAGTTGCCGCCAAGTCAATTCCAACTCATGATGACCCCATGTATGTCAGAGTAGAATTGTGCTCCATAGGGTTTTCAGTGCCTGATTTCTCAGAAGTAGAGCATCAAGGCTTTCTTTCCAGGTACCTCTGGGTGAGCTCAAACCACCATCCCTTTATTTAGCAGCCAAGTCATTAACCATCTGCAGCACCCACGGACTTCTCATCCATAGGGTGACACTGCAATTTATTATCCAAACCAAGATATTTTGATAGTGAAAGGGAGTATTATTAATTATTATACTGGAACATCAGGTATAAACAAGCACTGTCCCACACATCCTTGAATATGGTTACCCTACCCGTTCAGAAAACAAGACAGATGTACTATGATCTCAAAGATTTTTTTTTTACCTAGTCTCAAGTTCTATTACTCTATGAGAAAAAAAAAAAAAATTAGGGAAGATTTGCACTTCTTTAAGCCAATTTCTAAATCGGATAAATAGGTAAGTTGCTTTTCTACTGTGTGGCTTAATTTTTAATAAACTATGCTATAGTGAAAGAGCCCTGGTGGCGCAATGGTTAAGTACTCAACTGCTAACCAAAAGGATGGTGGTTTGAACCCACCTAAAAACCCAATGATCTGCTCTCATTACAGCCTATAAAACTTCACTCTGTGACACATGGGGTCTCTATGAGTTGGAATCAATTCAGTGATACCTAACAACAACAAAAACATGCCATAATGAGAATTTCAGTAATTCAGATAAACTTTCAGGTAAAGGCTAGGACAGTAAAGTTTCTCTTTTCCTCGAAAACATGTAATCACACTCACTATCCCGGTCACATAGTTTGTGCATTACACTTAGTGAAGGGAACAATCTAGAATGTTTTGGAGTAGTCTCTGACTCTTGAGTCCATGCCTAGTGTTCACGGGAAATCTAAGCTCCTCAAAACCCCAGTTCTTACAACTGCGTTCTCAGTGGTCCAGATACCTTTGTCAGTCTTTAAAATTTCCTCAAAATTTTCTATGAAATAAGGGGACAGGAAGAAAATTGAAATGGCAACAAGACAGAAAAATTTGCCAAAAGAATAGAATAAAAATCCTACAAACAGACCAATATAAATATAAATGGTAATTTAGAACTCAACAGTGGTAGCATTTCAAACCACTGGGGAAAGAAAATACAATTTAAAAAATAGTACCAGGACAATCAGCTCTCCATAGAAAATGACAGAAAGTAGACACTACCTCACAGAAAACAAATTGCAAACATGAAAAATAAAATTTCTTGTATTTTTGAAATAAAATATAAGAGAGTGTAGTTTTATGATGTTACAGAAGGAAAGTAATAGATAAGGCAAAAAAAATACAAATCATAAAAGATTGTTAAATTTTACTATATTAAAAACATAACCTCTGGATGTGGAGAAATTGGAACCTTCATGCATTGCTGGTGGGAATGTAAAATGTAGCCATGGAAAACAGTTAAGCAGTTCCTCAAAAAGTCAAACGTAGAATTGCCACATAACCAATTCCACTCCTAGGTATATACCGAAAAGAAGTGAAAGTAATGACTCATACAGATACTTGTACACCAGTGTTCACTGCAGCATTATTGACAGTAGCCAAAAGGTGGAAACAACCCAGGTGTCCATCAACAGATGAACAGATAGACAACATGTGGTATATCCCTACAACAGAATATTATTCAGCCATGAAGAGACATGAAGTTCTGATACATGCTATGATGTGGATGAGTCTTGAAAACATTATGCTAAGTGAAATAAATCAGACACAAAAGAACATAACATTGTATGATTCCACTTATTTGAGATATCTAGAGTAGGCAAACACACGGAGACCAAAGTTTATCCGTGTTTACCAGGGGCTAGGGAAGGGAGAAATAGGGAGTTATTGCTTCAAGGGTACTGAGTTTCTCTTTGGGGTAATGAAAGCCTTTTGGACGTAGATGGTGGTCATAGTTTCACAACATGGTGAATGTCATTAATGCCACTGAATGAATTGTACACTTAAAAATGGTAAATATGGCAAATTTTTGTTATATATATTTATATTTTACAACAATAAAATTATTTCTATATATACATATGTATTTTGCTGTTGTTAGGTGCCGTCGAGTCAGTTCCGGCTCATAGCAACCCTATGTACAACAGAATGAAACACTGCCTGGTCCTGTGCCATTCTCACAATTGTTGTTAAATACCCTAGGGATCTAACAGCAGTCATACAAATAGGCATATGCACACCTATGTTCATTGCAGCATTATTCATAATAGCAAAAAGATGGAAACAACTAAGAGTGCCCTTCAACAGATAAATGGATAAACAAATTAGGGTACATACACACAATGAAATATTATGCAACGATAAAGAACAATGCTAAGTCCATGAAACAACCTCACAACGTGGATGAATCTGGAGGGCATTATGCTGAGTGAAATAAGACAATCACAAAAGGACAAATATTGTCTGAGACCGCTATTATAAAAACCCAAGAAAAGGTTTACACCTAGAAAAAAAAAAAAATCTTTGATTGTTACAAGGGAGGGTAGGGACGGGGAGGAAAAATCACTAACTATATAGTAGACAAGTATTAACTTTGGTGAAGGGAAAGACAACACACAATATAGGGAAAGTCAGCACAACTTGACAAAGGCAAAGTCATAGACGCTTCCTAGACACATTCAAACACCTTGAGGTACCAAGTTACTAGGACTGAGGGCTGGGGACCATGATCTCGGTGGACATCTAGGTCAACTGGCATAACATAGTTCATAAAGAAAATGTTCTATATCCTACTTTGATCTGTAGCGTCTGAGGTCTTAAAAACTTCTGAGAGAACATCTAAAATACATCTACTGGTCCCATCACATTTGGAGCAGAGGAGAAAAAAAAAAAAAAGAAAGATGCAAGGAAAATATTAGTCCAAAGGACTAATGGACTACATGAACCACAGCCTCCACCAGCCTGAGCCCAGTAGAACTAGATGGTGCCCGGCTACCACCACTGACTGCTCTGACAAGGATCACAATAGAGGGTCCCAGGCAGAGCGGGAGAAAAATGTAGAGCAAAATTCAAATGCACAAAAAAAGACCGGACTTACTGGTCTGACAGAGACTGGAGGAACCCCCAAGACTATGGCCCCCGGACACCCTAACTCAGAATTGAAGCCACTCCAGAAGTTCACCTTTCAGCCAAAGATTAAACAGGCCTATAAAACAAACAAAGCACATGAGAGGAACATGCTTCTTAGTTCAATCAAGTATACGAAACCAAATGGGCAACGTTTGCCCAAAGGCAAAGACACAAAGGCAGGAAGGGGCAGGAAACCTGGAGAAATGGACACAGAAAACCCAGGGTGGAAAGGGAGAGGGGAGAGATTGCGGACACATTGCGAAGATTGCAACCAATGTCACAAAACAATTTGTGTACAAATTTTCGAATGAGAATCTAATTAGTGCTATAAATTTTCACCTTAAACAGTAAAATTAAAAAAAAAAAACAGTCAAAAGGGCAAATGTTTTGCTATATATATATGTAACCACAATTAAATGTTAAAAAAAAAAAAAAAAAAGATGAGACGGGGGAGGGGGCAGGGAAGCAAGTAATGGAAACAGAATAACCAGAACGGAAATAAAGAGAATAGTGACGCAATGTGGAAAATGTAACCAATGTTAGTGAACAATACCTTTAGAAATTTTTAAATGTGAACCTAATTTGCTGTGTAAATTTTCACCAAAAACTCAATGAAACATTTTTCTAAAAAAAGTGGGGGGAGGTTCTCTCCCAGTCAGTAATTTAAACTCCAATTGGAATTCCCAAAGAAATCCTGGGTCTTCTGGTTCTAGAATATTTTCCCAAAGGTCTTGAAATAACCCTCGAGCACTGTGTAAGAGGCTTTTATTAACACTAGCCTATGTTTGTCAGAGACCAAGAAATACTGTCTCCATGAATTCAGGACTACCTGCTACTTCATAGTAAGCTCCAAACCCACTGAGAGTCCTCAAAACCCCAGAGTTTGGGGTTTGTTTCCTTGCTTGCTCAAGATAGTAAATGTATTGATATGGTCCCTAGGTGGCACAAATGGTTTGCTTTTGACTACTAACTGAAAGGTTGGTGGTTCAAACCCACCCACAGGCCCTGGGGAAGAAAGGCCCAGAGGTCTGCTTCTATAAAGTTACAGCCAAAAAAAAAAAAACCCTCTGGAGCAGATCTACTCTGTAACACATGGGGTTGCTATTAGTTGGAATCAACTAAACAGCAACAGATTTGGTTTGGGTTTTGTATTAGTTATCTGTTCCTGAAAACTGTCAGACATTTAATACCTCACAGTTTTTGTGGGTCAGGAATCCAATCATGACTTAGTGGGGTCCTCTGCTTCAGGACCTCTCACAAAACAGAAATCAGGGTGAAAACGACTTCAGCCATCTCAAGCTTCAACTAGGGCAGGACGCACTTCTAAGCACGCTCATTCGTTGTTGGCAATTTTCAGTTCCTCACAGGTTGTTGGACTGAAGGTCTCAGTTCCTCACTCCCTGTTGACCAGAAGCTGCCCTCAGTTCCTTGTTACATGGGCCTCTGCAACATGGTGGCTGGCTTCATTGAGGCATCCAAGCCGAGAAGGCAAGAGAAGGAAGAGTGCCAGCTAGACAGAGTCCTAGCAAGATGGAAATTATAGTCTTTTATAACCCGATCATGGAAGTGACATCCCATTACTTTCATCATATTCTATTCATTAGAAGCAGGTCGCTAGGTCCAATCTATACACAAGGGGGAGAAGATTACACCAAGGCTATATACCAGGAGGTAGGGAACACTGAGAGTACCTTCAAAGTCTACCCAGTATCCTAGGTCTTACTATCAACTCAAAAGCCCTCTTCACATTTTTCCCAGGAGACTTAGCAGGACCTCAGGCAAAATGCGCTCTAAGTGACCTCTTCTGCCACCCCTAGATCCTTATATAGCACCGCAGACACTGATTTCTATTTTCCAAAGTTGCTCTACTATCGTCTACTCATCACAAAATCAAATTTAGTCTGTGCTTTCAGAGAATGAAAATTAGAGATGGACAAAAAAGGAAAGCTTATCTGAGCTGGGAGGGAGCATTCAGGAGTCTGCCAGTTTCCAAAAGAAATTCCCCTGCTCAGTCAAAATAAAGTACTTACTCTGCTTGTCCAGCACACTAGACTCAGAGCCCAAAAAAGGGGTATTCCTGTTCACACTCACTGAGGCCTCACTGTCTTCCTGAAAGAGTTCTCTTGGCCCTAGGCTGTAGCTCAGCTCCTACGGAGGGACTTAAAAGGAAACAATAGTTCTCGGTCCAAAGCAATAAAGAGACAAGTGAGTCATAACAGTCTGAATTCTCCACCAGCATAAGCAGTTCTGTGAATTGCCTCTATAAAAACCCTGCCCTTCTATCCCAAGCTGTGTCCAAGTGCCAAAATCTTCCATTCAAGAGGTTTATAACTCAGCCCTGTGCTCAGAAATGTCACTACACATAAGAGGGCCTTTGATCTCCGGCCATACCCAAGCCTGTGCTCTGCAGCGAAGCATGGTTTGATAGCTATCTAAAGAGAAAAGGGCTTTGGTTTTCTCTCTTCTATTTCTATTCTACTTTTAATAGGCTGCTTGGCTTCAGGCATCTGCCCTCTGCCCTCTAAGCTCCCATCCCAACCAAAAGTTAAACAGGCCTGTGGTTATGTGCTTCAAGGGCTCATGAAATACCAATGTTGCTGTTGTGGTTGTTAGGTGCCATCAAGTCAATTTTTGACTCATAACAAGTGCATGTGACACGGTAGAACTGCCCCATGGGGTTTTCTATGCTGTAATCTTTACGGAAGCAGATCACCAGGTCCTTCTCCCACTGTGCTGCTAGCTGGGTTCAGATGGCTAACCTTTCAGTTAGCAGCTGAGCACTTAACCATTGTGCTGTCAGGGCTCCTTGAAATAACAATGTTGTTGTTAGGTGCTGTGGACTCAGTTCTGACTCATAGCAACCCCATGTACAACAGAACGATCGTTGCTATGTTTGAGCCCATTGTTGCAGCTACCATATCCAACCATCTCCTTGAGGGTCTACCTCTTTTTCACTGACCCTCTACTTTACCAAGCACAATGTCTTTCTGCAGTAACTGGTCCCTCCTGATAACATGTCCAAAGTACGTGAGAGAAAGTCTCACCATCCTCGCTTCTAAGGAGCATTCTGGCTGTATTTCTTCCAAGACAGATTTGTTTCTTCTGCTGGCAGTCCGTGGTATATTCAATATTCTTCACCAACACCATAACACAAAGGCATCAATGCTTCTTTGGTGTTGCTAATCCAGTGTCGAGCTTTTGCGTGCATATGGAGCTGTTGAAAATACCATAGCTTGGATCAGGCGTACCTTAGTCCTCAAAGTGATATCTTTGCTTTTTAACACTTTAAAGAGATCTTTGCAACATATTTGCCCAATGCAATACACACAGTCCTAGCTGTGCCAATAGGAACCTCCATACTTTTGCTAGAATTATTGAGAAAGACCTCTTTTTATGCCAGAGATACTAAGCAGATAACATACAAGCTCATAGCTACTCTAGGCCACCATGCTGGGGAGAGTCTGCCTGAAAAGGAAGCTAATACAGAAGAAAGCAGAAAGAAACAGGTGCTGATGGTTTTGTTAGAAAATTTGGACCCATCTGTATGTGAATCCAGAAACCCTGGTGGCGCAGTGATTAAGTGCTACAGCTGCTAACCAAAAGGTCGGCAGTTCAAATCCACCAGGTGCTCCTTGGAAACTCTATGGGGCAGTGCTACCCTGATGTATAGGGTCGCTATGAGTCGGAATCGACTCGACGGCAACGGGTTTGGTTTGGTTTGGTTTGGTTTGGTATGTGAATCCTTTGTGGTTTAAATCTGTGAATTGAGTTTCTCCCACTTGCAACCTAAACAGTCCTGACTAGTGCTGAGGGACAGGTCAGCTTCCAGATCCTGTTAAGGTATGAAATGACACCCAGGAGACCTGGGCATTTCAAAGCCACACCAACATTCTGGGTGTGTCCGGAGGTGGATTATCCAATAGGCAAGGTAAGCATGGTGCTTACCTTGCTTACCAGATCATCTGTAGTGAACAATTTCACTACAGATTAGTAAGTAAGCACAAGTAAGCCTGTGCTTATGCTGTTTACCTTGCTTACTGGGTCATCCTCCCCTGTCAGGGATTGTAAATTTCAAAAGAGGCTTTGATTTTATAGGAAGGTGCTGTGGGGTTGGGAGAGAGATGGATGCCAGCCATACCTAGAAGCAGAATCTTTGATGTGAAAAAATGTGGAATTGTTCACTCCAGATGATCTGGTGAGCAGGATGCTGACTTTGCCTGTTGGATAATCTACCCCTGGGTATGTCTACTAAAGCAATTCAGCAGCCATGGGCACAGCTGGAACAACTTGAGCCCAGGCCCATTGCCATCAAGTTGATCCTGACTCAGAGCAACCCTACAGGATAGAGTAGAACTGCCCCATAGGGTTTCCAAGGAGCAGTCGTGGATTTGAACTGCCCACATTTTGGTTAGCAGCCGAGCTCTTAACCACTGCATCACCAGGACTCATAAAAAGACTTAAGCCTACAGCTTAAGATCATGTAAAGGCATTCTGGAGCAATGATGTGCAACACACACACACATTAGGCAAAAATAGCACATATCTTCTTCTTAGAGGAAATAACCATGAGCAAAGCATAGGTATGAGTCAATAAAAAAAAAAAATAGCTGACTATAATTAGGGGCTTTTCCTTCAGTAATACCTGAATTAAGGCAGAGAATGTAAGGGTAGCACAGAAGTTGGTACAAAACTAACCACATCTTCGTGTGACTAAGTTCCTGAAGGACAGGCCCCCGCAAGTCAGAGAAAAGCTTCCTGGGAAAATTTACTATCTAAGTTAATTGGGAGTTTCCTCCTCTTTATCAGAGTCAAAATCATTCTACTGTAAGTTTTCCACTCTGGGTTCCACATAATTCACGCATCCCTCCAGGAATTCCTCATCTGCTGGACAATTTTAGTATCATTTTTATTTCAAAAATGTTTATATATGTGTGTTTGTGTACATACGTGTATACATATATATATAACGCATATACACACTTTTGAAAATAATTACATACACAATAGTGTGCTCATCACTTAGGTCAAGAAAGATACATCACAAGTAACTTAAAGTTCACTGCATACCCCTCCCCAATTGCATCCCCCCTTCCTCTTACTCTCCAGGGAATTAACTATTATCCTGACTTGAACTTTAGTCATTCCCTTAAATTTTTAAAATAATTACAGCATGAATGTATGTATCCCTAACCAATGTGTTGTTTCATTTTGAAAAATTCAGTGATAAATGCAACCCTAGCCGCTAGAAAAAGAAAAAAAAGAATTTTTCTTTTTTTAGCCATGTAAGGAGTCCCTAGGTGGAACAAACAGTTAAGAGGCACCTCAGAAGAAAGGCCTCGTTATCTATTTCCAAAAAATCAGCCACCGAAAACACTACGGAGCACAGTTCTACTCAGGCACACACGGGGGCACCACGAGTCAATTATGACTTGATGGCAACTGATTTGGATTTTTTGAAGCCATGTAAGGAACAGGCAGTATTGACACTTTTGGCTGAAGGCTTCCAAGAAAAGATAAGCCGAACAGAGCCTCTGGGTCACAGTCTGGCTTCAACTTCCCCAAGTGTTTATGAGAGCCCCTTCTAGTGAATCCATAGGGCAAGGTCATGTGGGTGAGTCCTGGGAAATACTGAGCTTGCCAGAGTTGGGGCATCAGGCAGATTGTAGTGTACACCAGGCACAGAATGTCCCGCATTCTGAATGGGCTATTGAGTATCTTCTGCTTCTAAACCCACCATGACCCATCTACACCTCTCATTAGCGAAAGAAAACATAGCAATTCTATGGCGCAGGAAATGAGTATCCTCAATAAGGAACAAGCAGTAGTGCATGTAGGAAAGAGTAGGAACTTCATCAGTACATATGTGATCAAGACAAGTCAAGGTAAAACAAAGCATGAGCCAGGCCCACTCAGATATGCTGTCCTTGAGTTGAAGGAAAGTAAACAGCAGTGGTGATGACAACCCTCAGCTTGTCTCTTGAGTCCACATCCCCAATCTGCCTCAGCTGCTCACAATGCAAGCATAGCTTTCATTCTGGGATTGCCTTTACCATCTTCCTTCCAGAGGACTCCTTCTCATCTTTCCTAACTGGGTCTGCTAATTCCTGTGTCTCCTAATTCTTCTTCATTGGTTTGCTCTCTCATTTTTGGTGCAGTACTTCCTACTATTATAGCTTCTTGAGAAAGGTTAAACGAGACAAAGTTTTTGAGAGCTTGCATATCTGAAAATGTAGTTTTTCAACTCAAATTTAAGTGATACTTTGGGCATAAAATTCTATGGTGGAAATAAGTTTCCTTCAGAATTTTGAAGGCACTTGTCTATTATCTTCTTGCTTTCAATATTGCTATTGCAAAATCAGTCATTTTAGTTCCTAACTCTTTTTATCTGTCTTACTTTTTTTTTTCCTCTCTCTCTAGATGCTCGTAGAAACAACTATTTGTTCCCAGTGTTCTGAATTTTCACAATATGTGCCTTGCTGTAAATCTATTTTCATCCATTCTGGCAAACATTCCAATCTGGCAACTCATGTGCTTAAATTCAAGGAAATTTTCTTGAATTATTTCTTTGATAATTTCCTCCCCTTTGTTTTTCTCTGTTCTCTGATTTTGGAAACTTGTGGTATTCGGATATTGGATCTCCTAAGCTAATCCTTTAATTTTCATATACTTTTTATCCTAGTTTCTATTTCCATATTTTTTTTATTCTACTTTCTGGGTTATTTCCTGATTTTCTATTGAGTTTTTATTTCTAATATTATGACTTTAATTTCCAGAAGCATGTTTTTGTCCTCTGAATGTAACTTTTTTATGGCATCATGTTTCTTTTTCATACATGCAATATCCTCTCCTTTCTTTTTGAGGATTTTAATGGTACTTCTTTTTCCTTTTTTTTTCTTTTTTCTCTTCCTGTCTTGTCTCTGTATCTTCTAAGTTGCTATTGTTTATTTGTTTGCTTTTTGGGGTCTCAATCTATAATGAGATACATATTATTCCTTGGCCATGTACTTATAATAACCAGTAGAGGACAAAAGCTGATTGGAAGCTCTGCGTACATGGTGGGGCTTTTTGACTTCGAACTTCACGGTAGGACTGTATGGGTGGCACCTTATGGGATAAAGATCTGATGTCAGTATATTCAGGTCTTTCCTCTTGAGCAGGTCAATTTCTCAAAGTAGAGCTTTCCAATCTCCTGCCTGAAGGAAAGAGTCCTGGTACCAGAATTCTGGGAACCAACTGGAGGTACAGAGTGAGTGGTTCCTTCATTCTGAACTTAGTATGCATATGGCTAACTAATCCCTCTGTTTTTGGTGCAGAGTTCACTTGGTACTGTGTTCACACCCATACAAATGTCTGAAGCACTCCAGAGACTTTCTGTTTAAGCCTGCAGAGACTATGCTTCCAGATCTCTGCCACGATGGATGAAGGATAATCATGCGTGGCAGTGCAACATGGCTTTACTGTGCATGGTTTTTAGTTCATATTTTCAACTGCATTTCTATTGCTCTAGTTAATTTTGTTCCCGCTAACAGCTGAATAGTTCCACAAAAAAAGCTGAAGTATAGTCAATATGAGTGTTTGAATTGAGGCATTCTGAAAATACCTTCTGTGGAACCACCCCTAAAAACACCTGTGAGAAAATTATGTGAACACATTTTCCAGCTGGGGTGGAAGGGATAAAGAGTCCTGGACTTTAAGTAGGAAAAGAGAAATGTCTAGGTTAAATGTTGGCTGGAAAAATTTCTCTCTCATTACTCAAGTGCATTCCATCTGTAATTGCTTTCCATGCCTTCCACTTTAAAAAAGGTGCCCCTGTTGGGTATTATTATCGTTATGATTACCCTTTGACAGAAGTGAAAACTTGGGCTCCAAGAGATTGCACGACTTCTCCAAGATCAAATTGCATGCAACAAGCAGTGCCAAGGTTATAACCCAGATATTCTGCCTCACAGGCACACTTTGTCTACTGTACCACACTGCCTTGAATAAATTAACCATCTTCTTGGGACACATCCATTTAAATCCTAACAGACCAATTTTAAGGAGAAGAAAATATATCATCAACCTTGAACAAAAGTTGAGATATCTTCTCACAACTTGTGTCTTTCCTATTAGAAAACATAAGTAGCTCCTTTCAAGTACCTGTAGCTCTTGTCCTTGAACTATAATATTGGAGCCACCATATGATATGGTTATTGAGGTGGCAGAATGCTCAGTGAGAACGTATCCTGCAGACAATGAGTGTGACTTCACGGTCAAACAAGTGCCTGAACCTGATTTCTCTACTTTCTCTATTCCTGGGTCAACCCAGCTTTGCACTATTGCCCTAATATCTGGCCTTCTTGCTTTCCAAAAACAAGTCAAGACTATGTTTTCTTTTTAGTTTTAATTACAAAGAGCATTATCAATATTGAGAAAAGACCATCATTTTTTACAGCTTCCAAATCCCTAACTTCCTGAATTTGACTATTTGGATTATATTAAACCTATAATATATGCATAGAAATATCAAATGAACAGAGCATGTCCCAAAAGTCACGTGTAATTGTTGTTAGGTCAAGTCGGTTCTGATTCCCATTAACACTATACACAAAAGAATGAAACGCCGCCCGGTCCTGCACCATCCTCACAATCATTGCTATATTTGAGCCCACTGTTGGAGCCACTGTGTCAATCTGTCTCCTTGAGGGTCTTCCTCTTTTTCAATGACCCTCTACTTTACCAAGCAGAATGCCCTTCTCCAGAGACTGATCCCTCCCAGTAACATGTCCAAAATATGTGAGATGAAGTCTCATCATTCATGTTTCTAAGCAGCATTCTGGCTTTACTTCTTCCAAGACAAATTTGTCTGTTCTTCTGGCAGGCCATAGTATATTCAATATTTTTCACCAATGCCACAATTCAAATGCATCAATTCTTCTTCAGTCTTCCTTATTCATTGTCCAGCTTTTGCATGCATATGAGGCAATTGAAAATGCCATGGCTTGAATCAGGTGCAACTTAGTCTTCAAAGTGACATCTTTGCTTTTTAACACTTGAAAGAAGTCTTTTGCAGCAGATACGCCCAATGCAATACACTGTTTGATTTCTTGACTGCTGCTTTCATGGGCGTTGATAGTGGAGCCAAGTGAAATTAAATCCTTGACAACGTCAATATTTTCTGTTTATCATGATTTTGCTTATTGCTCCAGTTGTGAGGATTTTTGTTCCCTTTGATGTTGAGGTGTAATCCATACTGAAGGCTGTAGTCTTCGGTCTTCATTAGTAAGTGCTTCAAGTCCTCTTCACTTTCAGCAAACAAGGTTGTATCATCTGCGTATCACAGATTGTTAATGAGTCTTCCTCCAATCCTGATGCCATGTTCTTCTTCATATAGTCCAGTTTCTTGGGTTATTTGCTCAACACACAGATTGAATAAATATGGTGAAAGGATACAACCTTGACATACACCTTTTCTGATTTTAAACCATGCAATATCCCCTTGTTCCATTCAAACGACTGCCTCTTGGTCTAAGTACAGGTTCTGCATGAGCACAATTAAGCATTCTGGAATTCCTATTCTTCACAATGTTATCCATAATTTGTTATGATCCACACATTTGAATGCCTTTGCATAGTCAATAAAACACAGGTAAGCATTTTTCTGGTATTCTCTGCATTTAAGCAAGATCCATCTGACATCAGCCATGATATCCCTCATTACATATCCTCTCCTAAATCTGACTTGAATTTCTAGAAGTTCCCTGTTGATATACTGCTGCAACTGTTTTTAAATTGTCTTCAGCAAAATTTTATTTATCTGTGATAGTAATGATAAAACCAAAAAACCAAACTCACTTCTGTTGAGTTGATTCTGACTTGTAGCGACTCCATAGGGTTTCCAAGGCTGTAAATCTCTACAGAAACAGACTGCCACATCCTTCTCCTGCAAAGCTTCTTGTGGTTTCAAACCTCAACCTTTCAGTTAGCAGTCGATCACTTTAACCACTGCACCACCAAGCCTCCTTGAAATTAATGATATTGTTTGATAATTTCCACATTCTGCTGTATCACCTTTCTTTGGAATGGGTACAAATACGGATCTCTTCCAGTCAGTTGGCCAGGTACCTACCTTCCAAATTTCTTGGCATAGACGAATTAGTGCTTCCAATGTTGCATATGTGTGCTGCTACATCTGAATTGGTATTCCGTCAATTCCTGGAGCCTTGTGTTTCACCAATGCCTTCAGTGCAATTTGGACTTCTTCCTTCAGTACCATTGGTTCTTGATCATATGCTACGTCCTGAAATGGTTGAACGTTGACCAATGGAGAGCAACCATGCTGAAAACATTTTTTTCCTTTGCATATTGTCTCTCCATGGCAGCAAACTTACCCGCCAGCTCACTTCAGGTATCAATCATAATTATAGGTTTTCCAGAGTTAAGTGAATTTCATCCCTTATTACCAGCTGTGGAGCACAACGGTTACATTTTTGGAACTTGGAATACATTTCCCCAGAGGGAAATTGTATTGTGCTTTTTAAAGCCATGACCAAATGAAGGAATAAATGGATAATTAAGTTCCCAGGCCAGCACACAAAAGTCTGTTAAGCCTGCTTTTAACCCATAATATACCTAACATATCATGCTAAGAGTAGTACTTCAGATCCATTTGGTTCTGAGTATGAAATGCTGTTTTTATAGGAAGACACATTTTCCAAGTGGAAGCACCTCTAGTGCCTAAGCAAAATACAGAAGGGCAAGAGACCTAACATTCACTGAGTGCCTTTTAAATATGAAACACCACCAGGGTTCCCGAAGCTTTATACTAGGTGATTTTATATACATTAATTTAGTCTGTCTGGAGGAAAACCCTATGAGGAACACATTAAGGAAACTGAATCACAAAATGGTTAATAATTGTTATAGACTGAATCATGTCCCCCCAAAATATGTGCTGAATTTCTGGTCCCCTGTACCTGTAGATGTGATCCTACTTAGAAATGGGAGTTTTCTTTTGTCATGTTAAGGTGGTCATACCTGGTGTAGGCTGGAACCTAAATCTAATCACTTCTGAGTTATAAAAAGAGCAGAACAGAGACAGAGACACACACAGGGGGAAGATGCCATATGAAGACAGACACATATGGCAGATGCATGTACAAGCCCAGAACACTTTAGAAGCTGAAAGATTCAAAGAAGGACCTTCTTCTAGAGCCAGACCCTGAATTTAGACTTCTAACCTCCTGAACTGTGAGAAAACAAATTTTTGTTCGCTAAAGCCACTCACTTGTAGTATCTGATATTATCTAGTTAGCAAAAGAGCCCTGGTGGTGCGATGGATAAGCACTCGGCTGCAAACCGAAAGGTCAGCCGTTCGAACCCACCAGCTGTCCACAAGAGAAACCCGTTAAACCCGCTGCTGTCAAGTCAATTCCAACTCACAGTGACCCTATAGGACAGACTAGAACTGCCCCATAGGGCTTCCAAGGAACAGCTGGTAGACTTGAAATGCTGACCTTCTAGTTAGCAGCCTGAACTCTTATCCACTGTGCTACCAGGGCTCCAAGACCTGGCAATCTTTTTCAGATTACAGTCTAGGAAACCCTATGGGGCAATTCTACTCAGTCCTATAGTGTCAGTATGAGTCAGAATCGACTCGACAGCACAAAACAACAACTAGATAACACAATATTGAGTGTGCATTAATACTACGCTCAAGACACGTAGCTAAAAAGCGGCAGAGTCAGAATTTAAACCAGGTTTATCTTAGCCCCTGTTCTCTCTACGAAGTTTAAGTACCTGTAGATTTATACCCCAACTGTAACAGAGAACAACTTATCCCCACTGGGGTGAAATGAGGGGTAAGGTGGATAAAGGTGGGTACCCTCGAAGATACTCAGGAATCCCTGGGTGGCACAGTTAAGCGTTCAACTGCTAGCCAAAAGGTTAGCCATTCGAACCCACAGAGAGGCACCTTGGAAGAAAGAAAGGCCTGGCAATCTGCCTCCAAAAGGTCACTACCTTAAAAACCCTATGTAGCTCAGATTCGCATGGGCTCTAGATTTCTTGGAGCCAAGGGAGCTTGATGAACCCCTGAAACTATTGCCTGAGATAATCTTTAAAACTTAAACCAAAAATATCCCTTCTAGTCTTCTTAAAACCATACATAGTTTAGTTTAACTATAAAAAAATGTCTGCCTTGAACACTATACTCCTTTAAGAGCTATCTATGTGGAATCAAAGTGAGAATAGCAACTTGAAAGATTAGATAGGAGCCTTAGGGGGCAGTGAGTTTATTTTAATGGTGGAGGAACAGCTCAGAAAAGGAGAGTGAGAATGGTTGCACAACTCAAAAAATGTAATCCATGTCACTGAGTTGTACATGCAGAAACAGTTGAATTGGTGTACGTTTTGCTGTATCTATTTTGAACAACAACAACAAAATTAAATTAAAAAAAGCAAAGACAGCAGATTCACAGGGGAAAAAAAAAAAAAGCTCTGTGTAGCAATTCTGCTGTGCACACATGGGGTGACCATGAGTCAGAATTGAGTTGACAGCAACCATCAACAACAGATCTAAAGCAGATCTCCAACTTGTGTGCCTATCAGAACTACCTGGAGGGCTTGTTAACCAAGATTGCTGGGCCCCACCCACTGCATTTCTAATTCTGAGAAGCCCCCAGGTGATACTGGTGCTGCTAGTTTCAGGACCACACTTTGAGAACTCATTAGGGCTTACCTAATGAGTCATCTTTACAAACAGCCAGTCCTTGAAGCAAGACCTCCACAGCTGGTAATAAGAGATGAAATTCACTTAACTCTGGGAGATCCATAATTATGATTAATACCTGAAGTGAGCTGAGGGATGTGTTTGCTGCCATGGGGAGACAATAAGGAAAGGAAACAAATGTTCTCAGCACAGTTGCTCTCTATGCAGAAATTTCTCTTTCTCCAAAGGAAAAAAAAAAAGCAAATGATAACCAGAAAATCAGCAGGGCAAGTTTGGCTTTGAAGATAGAAGAGGTGGGAGGGCAGGGTGGGAACTGCACACTGCCTGCAAAACAATTGCACTTCAGCCATTTTTTCCCCCAAAGCCTATAGAGAAGCTTGATCAGCCAACAAGTGTTTACTGAGTCCTTAAAATCTGTTTAAATAGGAGTACAGAAAAGTAGCTGCACAGCTCTCCGCCTCTGAGAAGTTGCCTTGAGGCCTCGTTGACCAATTTCGTGGGGAGGGAAGCATGCCACAAATAAGGAAACCTAACTCCTTGAAGTGCTCACATTTTCTTTGTTTGAAGCATTTTTTTTTTTAATTTAAAGAAGTTTTCTAAAATTTATAACATCCTACAGGGCTGTTTTTGTTAGTTTTTTTTTAAGCATCTTTATTGAGAGAGAAAATTCACCCTTTCAAACTGTACAATGAAATGGTTTTTAGCCGTATTCACAGGGCTGTGCAACCATAACTACAATCTAATTTTAGAGGATTTTCATCACCCCAAAAATAAACCCCATACCCATTAGCATAATCTCTTCCCTGTATTTCTCTAACAACCTCCCACCAGGTCATTCTCTGGTTTTAAACAGGAGACACAAAACACAGTTTTACTCCTAGACTATTAAATAATGCCCACAGGATCTGAGACAGATAGGGTTAACTATGCAAGGACCCTTTGCGTCAGGTTGGCAATCGGTGAATGGATCTATTAAGGGGTATGACTGCTTGACTCTATGTTAAAGGACCCAAGTCAAAACTTAATATCTGGGGGTGTTCATCTTTTATCAATTGTTACCTATGCCTGCTTTCACTGGTCCAATTTCTAGTAGTTCTGCTTTACCTCTTCTAATTTGCTGTTGCTTCTCTGTGGACTAGAAAATTCAGTTTGTTAGAACCAGACCTAAGAGAAAACAGCTCTGAGTGATGTGCCTAAATATCTTACCTGAGAATCAAGTGAAGTTCTGCATCTGGTCTTTGTGGTTTCATTTCTGGCAAGCTCCCAGGTGATACTAAGCCTGCTGGTCCAGGGACCACACTTTGAGAGCCCATTAGGGCCAACCTAATGAGTCACCTCTTCAAAAAAAGGTATTTCTTCCTCCTCCCATATCCTTCCCTCAAAAAACAAAAACCAAACCCACTACCATCGAGTCAATTCCAACTCATGGTGACCCCATAGGACAGAGTGAAACTGCCCCCATAAGGTTTCCAAGGCTGTACATCTTTACAGAAGCAGGCTGCCACATCTTTCTCCCACAGACTAGCTGGTAGATTCAAACTGTCGACCTTTTGGTTAGCACCGAGTTAACCACTGTGCCACAGTGGGGCCAAATTGAAGGCTTCCAAATATACCTTCCCTTTGAAAAGATGTTTGACCCAGTCCTCCCTGCTCTTTCCTTTCTCTTTTAGGACAAGCCTTTTCATCTTTTGAAATCTTCCATGTACTCAATTCAGGATCATCTGCTTCCCTGCCCCAAAATTTACATCACTCCTATTTACTGGATAAATAAATAAAGGATGAGGTCCCTGGTTTGTCGGCTACTAACCAAAAGGTTGGTGGTTCAAATCCACCCAGCACCACTGAAGAAGAAAGGCCTGGCAATCTACTTTGTACGATTACAGCCATTGAAAAAATTGAATAAATAAATAAAATAAATGATGGAAAAACAAACATATATTATTGAGCACTCACCATAAGCCAAGTACTATGTAGGTGTTTTCATTTGTTATCTCATTTAATCCTCATACCTGCCTTATGAACGAGGAATGAGTAGCCCCATATTCCAAGCTGAGGAAACCTGAGACCAGAAGAGACTAAATGACCCACTGATTCAAAGGACACATTTAGCAAGTCTCAAAGCTAGGATTCCAACTTGTATTTTCAGACCCCAAGGCTAACATGTTTCCCATTAGACCACAGCTATTGCTTCTTTGAGGAAAAATCAAACATCAGGGTGCGAGGAAAGATGGCAATTTATAGTTATCAGAAAAGACAAACTCATGGGAGGCATAACAGCACCCCTACCCCACAACCACTCTCATGGCAGACAGTGTTCTTTCCTGCTATGTATGGACTTCTTCAGAATCCTTTTCAACACGCTGTCTCTTGTAGCCAGAGCTAATCAGCTGGAATAGGCACAGAATACAAACCCATCTGCCTTAGCTTCTCTTATGCAGAAATTCATTTTGTGGCATCCCACTTAGAAACATTCCACCTAAAAAGTGGAAAATAAGATGGAATTTGAAAAGGTAGGTAGGTAAGGTTAGAGACGGGGCTGGTGGCTCAGTGAAAGAATACTCGCCTTCTATGCTGGAGACCCAGGTTTGCTTTCTAGCCAACGCACCGCACGCACAGCCACCACCCGTCGGCCAGTGGAGGCGTGTGTGCTGCTATGATGCTGAACAAGTTTCAGTGGAACTTCCAGACTAAAACAAACAAGGAAGAAAGGCCTGGCAGTCTACCTCCAAAAAAATCAGCCAGTGAAAACCCTATCACAACAGTCTGATCTCATGGGGTCCCCATGGCTCAATGGCAGCTAACAACAACAACGTCAGGGAAGGTACACATTCTGTAGAACTGACAAATTATATCTTGTCCTATATCAGTGGTTCTCAACCACAGACAACTTTTTGAAAGTTTTTTTTGTTGTTATTATTGTAAAAATACAGACAGCACCACATTTGCCAAGTCAATATTTTTCGCATGTACAATTCACTGAGAACAATTACATCAATCATGCTATGCAACCATCACCAGTGTACCAGGGACAATTTGGCCCCCTGGGTGACATCTTGCAATGTCTGGAGATATTTTTAGTTTCACAGATGGAGGGGTGGGGTGGGGCAGTGCTACCACATCTACTGGGTAGAGGCCAGGGATGCTGCTAAGCAACTCTTAAAATATACAAGACACCCCACACCCACAGCAAACAATTTTCTAGCCCAAAATGTCAATAGGACCCCAGCTGAGAAACCCTGCCCTAGATCACCGCACAGGTAAAAAAGGAAGCAGGACACAGTTGACCATAGACGCCTGCTGCCTCACTATCATGTTAAATAAAATTGAGAGAAGCCAAACAGTCGGTTTAGAGTCTGTTTCTGGTTGCTCACTCAGGTATTGTGGCAGTCACACTGGTTTTACATATAGCTGGCTACAGAGCCCTTTTGTTTTCCAACCCAGATGACCTGAAGAAACATAAGCTGCTACCCACAAATCTTATATCAACGTGCTTTCTGCTTTGCTCTCAGTTTCCCTCCAATTAAACAACAGCAAAGGAGATTTAAAAGGATGGGGAAGGTGGAATGAGTGAGGGGAAGAATAGACCAGCATCACCAAGGAAAAGTCCTCCTGTCAGGCTCTCCATGGCCAGACAGGTTCTCAGTGCCTGCATATTGACATTGATGATGGCCAACACTTTCACAATCCTTTTTGTTCTTATTATTCAACGACTTCACTCCCCAAAGTGTGGTGTCCGCACCATGGGAATCAGCATCACCTGGCATCTCCTTAGAACTGTAGCATCTCACCCCATCACAAACCTACCGATTCAAAACGTGCGTTTTAACAACATCCTCCAAGTGAATGATATGTGCATTAATATTTGAGATGCACTGCTGTAGGATTTCCAAAAGGCAAAATAAAACTGCAAAGTGAACAGCTGCAAAGCAGATGCAAAGCTAATCACATGGCACAACATATGACTTCTCCAGGGGATTTATGACCCTCTGTAGACAGTAGCCCGTAATATAAACCAACCCAAAACCAAACCCAGCGCTGTCGAGTGGATTCTGACTCATAGTGACCCTATAGGACAGCGTAGAACTGCCCCATAGAGTTTCCAAGGAGCACCTGGCGGATTCGAACTGCTGATCTTTTGGTTAGCAGCTGTAGCACTTAACCACTACGCCACCAGGTTTTCCAGCCTGTAATGTAGAAAACAGAAATCTGAAGGAACATGTGCAAAAAGTAAATGCCATATTATATCCTTATGATTGCCCTAAAGGGATCCACCTTGGGTTAGAGAAACTGCAGTGCCTAGCACCAAAAATGGTTTCATGTACCCAGTGAGTGCTGGAGTGTTTGTTTTTTTCCGTAGGGCAGTGACAGACTTTATACTGATCCTCCATGAAATCAGAGGGATTGATTTGATCAGTATTTCCAATACTGCATTCCACAATACCAACATGTCATAACAAGAAAAAGAAAAGGGTCAGTGTTAAATGTTTTTAAATAACCTAGAAAATAGATTAACGTGAGTGGGTCAGATTCAACTTGAGGATCACTCTCAACTTACCAAAGTGGCTTGGTTTCATTCTTTGACTTAATAGAAGGTCCCAGGGTCGGAGAAAGGAGCTCCAGGCCCGCAGCAACCAGTTCACAAGTTACTGCCTGAGGGTATGGGCCACAGGCAGTGGCTGATAATTGAGGTGGGACGGGGGAGCAATTGGGGGCAGAGGGGCAGGACTGGGGCAGGGGGAGGCACGGCGTTCGGGATGCACTGTAGTTAAAGCTGGCTCGGTCCCAGTCTTGAGTCCCGCACCCAGGCCGCATGGGGTGCAGGTCCAGCATGACTCAACACTTGCCTGCAGGACGGGCCCCAACTCTGGCTACGGTTTTTCAGAGAACAATGTCGTGCAGCTCAGATGCCTTTTTTCCGACCGCCCTGGAGCTGTGGTCTGGCTTAGATTGAAGGGTCCCCCAAGTCTGAAGACTCCAAAAGGCGTATGTAGGAGGGGCCACTAGAGGCCGCACTTGTCCCTTCGCGGAGGAATGAAAGGCCCTGAGGGAGTTTGCAGCAGGCTTTGTTCAGCCAAAAGCACCGTGTCCTTCCTCACTTCCACAGGCTACACTCCGGGCTGTGTGCGTAGGCCCGCGGGAGACCAAACACCGGCTTCGGAGTTAGAGCGCCCGGTGGCCCCCGAACTACAAAGGGTGGGCTGGTTGGCCCCTTAAGGTACCTCCCCTGACTCTGGGATCTCTCCTCAGATCTTGTGGGGCGGGACCTTCTAGCTCCCTAACAACAGGCGCCTGTCCCCTCTCTTCACTAGGATTCTGTAGCCCAGAGAACTGATTCGAAGAGACAGCAAAGAGCGAGGCGGGGCGAGGCGACGGAGCTGAACAGGGCCGCCGACGTTCAGCTCCGTGAAGCAGTCTCCACAGAGAGGCAGTGAGATGCGGCCGCTCCAGGCCCGGGCCCCTGGCCGAGAGGGGGGGCTCCAGGCCCGGGCCCCTGGCCGAGAGGGGGGGCAGAAGTTGACACTCCGGGAGGGGCTGCGTGGGGGAAAACGAGCCCCCGGGAAAAGCGTGAACGGGGTTTCAAGAGGCTGCCCCTCCCAGAAAAGGAGTGTTCGGAGGCTCCTGAACTTTTAAGGTCGCTGAACATGGTAAAAAGCGGGGTGAGGACTCACGCAGAGTCCTGACAACACAAGCAGCCAAGTTGCACCAGATGCTTCTTGAAGAAATTTCAAGCCAAAAAATCACGATCCTGGGCAGAGACCCTGGCGTTTTCAAAGGAAGGGAATGACCCAACATTTGTGAGCACCTTTGGCGCAGTGGTTAACAGCTTAACTGTTAACCGTAAAGGTCAGCAGTTCAAATCCACCAGCCGCTCCTTGGAAACCCTATGGGCAGTTCTGCTCTGTCCTGTAGGGTGGTTATGAGTCGAATCTGCTCTATGGCAAAGGGTTTGGTTTTTGGTTTTAATCCCCTCCAGGCGCCGCGCTTAGTACTTTCTATGTTCTGTTGTTAGGTGACCTTGCAACCCAGTGGGGCAAATAGATACATCCCCACTTCCCTGATGTGGAAGCAGGGACTGGGAAATGTTAATTTGCCAGGATCAGCTGGTCATAAAGTGGCAGAACCACAATGCTTGCTTATTTTATTTGACTTAATTGTTTAATTATAAATAGATAATACATGATTCAAAGATCTAAAAACATAGGAAGGTATACAGCCCCCACTGACCCCTGAATACTCAGTTTCCCCATCTCCTGTCTCCCTTGCCACGTGTATAGGTAGCCACTGTATCAGTTTCTTGTTGTACACTTCTAGCATTTCCTTAAGAGCTGTCGTTGCTAGCTGCCCTCAAGTCAGCCCCCAACTCATGAAGATTCCGAGCACAATAGGATCACACTGTTGTAATCCACAGGGTTTTCATTGATTGATTTTCTGGAAGTAGATCATCAGGCCTTTCTTCCTAGTCTGTCTTATTCTGGAAGCTTCCTTGAAACTTGTTCAGCATCACAGCAACACGCAAGCCTCCACCGACAGACAAGCGGTGGCTGCACTTGAGGTGCACTGGCCAGGAATCGAACCCAGGTCTCCTATATGGTGGGGGAGAATTCTACCA
This sequence comes from Elephas maximus indicus, assembly GCF_024166365.1. Lineage (NCBI taxonomy): Eukaryota > Metazoa > Chordata > Mammalia > Proboscidea > Elephantidae > Elephas > Elephas maximus. Next base: position 80,934,927 of record NC_064831.1, on the reverse strand, counting down.
CTGAATCACCACATATTCTCATTTTTCCTTCTTTATTGTTTTACACAAAGCATAGCATGTTGTTCCATGCCCTTTTTCACTCAACAAAATATCTTGTAGGTCTTTCTATACCAACACATAAAGGGCTTTCTCTTTTTTTTTTTTTTTTTTTTTACAGCTGTACAGTATTCCATTGTAAGGACATATTGTGATTTAACTAGCCAGTCCTCTATTGTTGGACATTGGATTGTTTCCAACCTTCTGCTACTATTAACAATCCTGCAATGAATAACTTTGTGTGTATGTCATTTTGCACGTGCCAGAGCCAGGAGCCCACATCTACCTAACTCCAAATAGTTTATGTCCCCTCCACTTCAAAGCTGACATAGGACATAATTATATGTTGGCTGTCTTAGATAAATGCCCCTATGTCTGTCCCTTCCCCTCCCCTTCAACCTTCCCATTTTCCTTTTCTAGTGCTGATGCTTGTTCATATTTGAAACAGCTCAAGAGACTCTGGACAGAGAGTTCTTGCCATTTTATCTCCTTCCATGGTTGCTTCACTTCATTCTTTAAATACCAAGTGTGACTGTAACTGGGCTGTACTGGAGATAAAATCTGCAGATGTCATTCTGCATAAACATGGAATTTCTGCTACCATTTGGATCACACTCTTTCATACATGTGCCAGGGAAGTTCAAATCCAGCATACCATAGCCTACACCAGGCTTTGATCCCAGCTTTGAACTGAAAGGAAGATAAGCTAAAGGCAGCTTGCTGCTGGGGGAGCCAGGATCTCTATCCATTTCTGACTGTGGAACTAAAGAGACGTGGAATGAATGGAGACAACATTAGGCAGGCCCAAGGAAGGTAGATGGTTGACCTTCTGGGAAAGATATAGTCTATCACCCAAACTTTCTTCCTTGTCATTTGAAGTCCTTTTGTCATTTCTTTTTTATACTTTGATTTTTAGAGTTACCTTTCAAGATATCTTTTTATCCCTCAAACAGGATTCTGTAATTACACCACTCAAAAAACAAGTGAAGCTACGTGTTTTGGCTTTTTTAGTCATGTGATTCCAACTACCAGCTGCATGGTTAACTGAGAGATTGGTTCACTCTGCTCTTTATGTTTTAAAAAGTGTAATTCATTGTTGAATTGGTGAAGGTTTTGTTGTGTATATTTTTACCACAATTTAAAAAGAATGCAATTCAGTTCAATTACTTGAGCATCTACTGCACACCAGGCACCATGCTGATGAATGACATAAGGCATTCCTGTCTAAAGAGATGCAGACACATACCAAATATTGTCAATACAGAAAAACAGATTAAAAGTGACATGCGCCATGGTACAGGTAGAGACATGTGCCCAAGTCCCAGAGGGCTCAGAGAAGGGGCACTTAGCCCAGCGTGGGGAGAGAGAGAAGAGGTTGGCAGTTTGGGAAGGCTTCCTCAAAGAAATAACACTGAAGTGAGACCTGAGGTGTGATCAGGAGGTACTCAGGCAAGAAGACAGAGAACACAGCATAGACAAGGGCCAGGTGGATGAAATCGTGAGAGGCATTATGACCAAAATGCAACTTATTTTCTTAAACACCTGAAAAATTAAATAACAAGCTAGTACCTCGCATCGAACAAGTTTTAAAGGGGACTAATTGAGGTAAATTTGAATTAGATTCCATAAGCCTTCATTAGCCGTTTCTTCTTATCTTACCGTAATTGGACTGTTCTTCAGTAATGAGCTCACCCTGATCCTCTTCACCAACCCCCAGGAACTTTTCAGGCGGCCTGAGTTCTGGGCAAGCCTTCCTCAACTGACTCAGCCCTTCTTTCTCTTATCTCTGACCCATGACTGTTTTCTGCTAATCACAAGGCAGGCCTGAGTTTGCCTTTTGAAAGCCCCCACCCTGAGCTCATATAATTCCTGTATCTCTCCTTCCAGTGGTTGGCCATGAAAGGACAAGTTAATAGCCTTCGGAAAGCCCTTTTCCAGTAAGAATGGAGCCAGTAGAAGGGCCGTACAAACCCAAAATCCCTCCGTAAATGTAACGTGTCTGAGAGCATCAGAATAATGATCACCATCTTTACCTTCAGGTATTAGATGACTTGCTTGATATGCTTTAGAAATTGATATATCAGAGATTCTCTTAGAACGGTGATTTTACAGGTGGTCTTCCAATACAATAATGCCAGTAACAACAGTTAACATTTATTTCATGCTTACTTTGTACCAGATACTGATCTAAGCTCCTTAAAGCTTGCTCCTCACTGGCCGCTCTGACAGGGATCACAATAGAGAGTCCGGGGCAAAGCGGGAGAAAAAAGTAGAACAAAATTCAAATTCACAAAAAAGACCAGACTTATTGGTCTGATGGTGACTGGAGCAACCCCCAAGATTATGGCCTCTGGACACCCTGTTTACTCAGAACCGAAGCCACTCCTGAATTCCACCTCTCGGCCAAAGATTACACAGGCCTATAAAACAAACAATAACACACGTGAGGAATGTGCCTAATGGGTAACACCTGCCCAAAAGCAAAGATGAGAAGGCAGGAAGGGACAGGAAAACTGGATGAATGGACACTGAGAACCCAGGGTGGAAAGGGAAAGCAGGGGAGTACTGATATATAATAGGGAGCACAACTAATGTCACAAAACAATTTGTGTATAAAATTTTTGAATGAAAAACTAATTTACACTGTAAACTTTCACCTAAAAGACAATAAAATTAAAAAAAAAAAAAGCTTGCTCCTTAAAGGTTTTATCTCCTTGACTCCCCAGACTTCCTTCTTAAAGTCTGATTTAAGCGTCCTTGGGTCCGAATCCTGGCTCTGCCACCTACTATTTTTGTAGTGCCTCTGAACCTCAGTTTCCTCATCTATGTTGTTGTTGCCAGTTGTCGCTGAGTAGATTCTGACTCATGGCTACCCCATGTGTACAGAGTAGAACTGTATTCTGTAGGGTTTTCAAGGCTGTGACCTTTTGGAAGCAGATTGCCAGGTCTGACTTCTCAGGCACCTCTGGGTGTGTTCAAACCTCCAACCTTTTGGCTAGTGGTCAAGCACTTAACTGTTTGTGCCACGCAGGAACTCATCTATAAAGTGAACATAATGATACCTCCCTCCCAGAAGTAAATGAAATAATACAGATTGAAGTACTGTCATGTAGCAGGTTCACAAAGAATATTAGTTATCTTTCCCCAAACAGATAACTATTTTATTAAAAGTGCCTCTGTTTTCAAACAGCTTAAGACAGAATACCTAATAGAGTGTTTTAACAAAGATACAAAGTAATCATCTCACACCATTTCTCCACATAACAGAAGGAAAATCTTTGGGGTCTGTTTCCTCCTCTGGGGTCTGTGTTTATGAAACAAGGCTACGAATATAAGGAGAGAATTTTATGAAAGCAAGTCTAAGTGCCAGTTGAGGATTCATTTCCTAATCCGGACTCTACCCACTCAGGGTTTCCTACCTACCCCCAGCCCCGTGAAATCATCAGAAAAGGAAAGGGAAAGAAAACATTCCGGCTCTGAGCTCCTGTCCAATTTTAGCACTAGGTGTTAGGGTCATGTGGAAGTGGCAAGTTTTTGAAATGCTGACATGCTGACACTTGAGCTCATGGCTGGATCCTGTTTTAGCTCAGAGAAAAGTGTATAAAGAGCTTGGCCCTACGTGAGACCTCAGAAAATGAAACAATGCCTGGCATGATGTAAGTGGTAAGGCTTGATTCTCAGCTTTACCAATTCTCAGCTGTGTGACCTTGGGCGTGTGTTAATGGTATAGTGTCACTTTATACCCCATCTCTTGGCTCACCTGCAAAATGGAGATAACAGCATCCCCTTCACAGCATCGTTGTGGTACTCAACAAATGCCCATTCCCTGCTCCTTGGTGGTCAAAGGCTCGCTGCATTTGAATCTATAAGGACTCCCAGCTGTAACCACGAACACCTAGTATATTGCTGGAAATCTACCTCCATATACTGTTCTGGGTTTTCTGTTGGATCTGTTGGAATTTTTTTTCCAGGTTCTACAGCTTGTGTCTGCCCATGTAGAAAGAACTGTTTTTCTTCTTAATTCCTACTCAATTTTACCTGACATGGCATCTATCACATGGACCATACCAAAAGAGTCATCATCATGCTTTCTGCTTCCAAAATCTTTTTTGTTTCCAGCAATGACAGGCTTTATTCTTTCTGGAAAATACTTCCATCTTCCATCTCCAAATGGGACAGTCGTGGTCCCTTAAGTGTCCATGCCTGAGACTCTCAGTCTCTATCTATTTCCGACTCCTCAACCTTTGTTTTCTCTTGCATTTCCTGAGGCATTTCCCTCTCCTTTCAGCGACTTTCTGGATTTCTCATTCGCTTTGTGTTGCTTTTCCTTTGCTGCCTCTTGGGAACCAAGTTTGAAACCTCACTCCCTCCTTTTCCCATTGCTCATCCCGCTATTTTTGTTTCTTCAATCTCTCTCTAAAAGCAACACAAGAAAGAAGTGCCTTGAAAACATCTCTCAACCATTTAACTGAAGGCATTCTTAAAAACTCTATTGCTGTTGAGTCAAATTCCAACTCATAGCAATCCTATAGGACACAGCAGAACTGCCCCATAGAGTTTTCAAGGCTGTAAATCTTTACGGAAGCAGACTGCCACATCTTTCTCCCACAGAGTGGCTGGTGCGTTTGAACCACCATTTTGGTTAGCAGTTGAGCACTTAACCACTTCACCACCAGGGTTCCTTAGCTGAAGGCATTAAGATTAAGAAATATAGAGCAATTCAACCTGCAACAATATTTGTGTTTTATACAAAACAGATACATAAACATAAAATGTAATAATGAAATTATAAGCATTAAAAACTTCTATTAATGCCATATGAATCACAGCCTCCTCTAATCTGAGACCAGAAGAACTAGATGGTGCCCAGCTACCACTACCACCCCAACCAAGATCACAATACAGGGTTCTGGTTAGAATGGGTGAAATATGTAGAATAAAATTCAAATTCATAAAAAAGACCAGGCTTACTAGTCTGAAAGAGACTGGAGGAACCCCCGAGACTATTGCCTTAAGACAACTCAATAACATGGAACTGGAGCAACTCCCGGAGGCCACCTTTCAGCCAAATAATACACTGGCCAATAAAATAAACAATAACATCCAGAATAATGTGCTCCTTAGAACAACCAACTATACAAGACCAAAAGGGCAGCATTTAACGAAAAGCAAAGATAAGAAGGCAGGGAGGGGCAGGGAAATTAGACAAATGGAAATGGGGAGCCCAGAGTGGAAATAGGGAGAGCCTTAACACTTTGAGGGGATTGTAAACAATGTCATTGTCTTGGTTATCTCATGCTGCTATAACAGAAATAACACTTTGAGGGGACTGTAAACAATGTCATTGTCTTGGTTATCTAGTGCTGCTATAACAGGGTGGCTTTAACAAAGAGAAATTTATTTTCTCGCAGTCTAGTAGGCTAGAAGTCCAAATTCAAGGCGGCAGCTCCAGGGGAAGGCTTTGTCTTTCTGTTGGCTCTGAGGGAATCTTACCCTGGATGAGGAGCTTCTCTGCGCAGGAACCCCGAGTCCAGTGACGCGCTCTTCTCCTAGTGCTTCTTTCTTGGTGGTATGAAGTTCCCAACTCTCTGCTCGCTTCCCTTTCCTTTTATCTCTTGTAAGATAAAGGGTAGTGCAGGCCACACCCTAGGGAAACTCCCTTTACCTTGGATTAGGGATGTGACCTGAGCAAGGGTGTTACATCCCACCCTAATTCTCTTTAACCACAGGCATCAATTATGATTTATAACACATAGGAAAATCACAAAATGAAGGACATCCACACAGTACTGGGAATCATGGCCTAACCAAGCTGACACACATATTTTGGGGGGACACAATTCAATCCATTACAGTCATGGAATAATTCATATATGAATTATTGAATGGAAAACTAATTTGCTGTGTAAACATTCACCTAAACCACAACGAAATGTTTAAAAAAAAAAAAGCAAAAAACTTCTATTAAAACGACATCTTGATAAAATTTAAAAGTACCATGTTTTATGCAAATAACGCTATGCTATTACCAGCACTTATAAAAATACTTTCCCCACGTGGGGAGGGAGAGATTGGCAAACACACATAGAAGTTGCACATTATTTGCATAAAAATGTGGTCATAAACATATCAATTCAATCTGAGGCCATCTTACATCCACAAATGGTCCAACCTTGTCAACTCTTTAAAGAAACCACACACACACACACACACACACACACACACACACACACACCTCAATTTCTTCCCCCCTGAATTCCTTGCACCCAGCCCAGGCAGCTGTTTCATTCTCTCGCACCTAAATGCTACCTTAGGACAAACTTCTTTGTTAAATAAAACTATTATTTATGGACTATTGTGCTCTCTACCTTGTCACAAGACTGTGTCATTGCCATCCTTATATCCTCCCTCCTCCCCCCAACCCCGCCAGCAGTGCCAACATAGAATGCCTTGAACGTGGCAATTATTTGGTGGATATTTGTGATTAGTCAACCACACATCTGATGGTGACTCTCTGGTTGCACCAGGTTCTGCCTCTTTTCTTTCAGAAAGGGCCTGGCAGTCTCTAAAGAGGTAGCTAAGCTTGAAAGCAAAGAGGTAATTAGCTAATGCTCTAGGATTCCTGTAATCTGGGGGAGGAGAGGGCTTGGTGGCAGAACCTTCACATCCTCCAAAATGGTAACTCCCTGTTTTAGGGCAGTGTATCTGGAGCCTGAAAGGAACAGGATGTCAGGAAGGGGAGAAGAAAATAGGAAAGGAGACCAACAAACACTGTAATATGAAACATTTACTCAGAGAGCCTCCTCTCTTATCCAAGAAACCAGAAAGGAAGTAACTCCTCCCTTTGGAAAATAAGACTCCAGAGTGGGGAGACACCCATGACCTTGGCCGAAAGCTCTGGAAGGACTAAATGTACCCTTCGTAGAAGGCAGGATACACCAGAGGTTGCCTATAAATGTTGAACAAATGTATGAGAAACAGAGAGAGAGTGGTGGGCAAGTGTTCTCTAAACAGGTCATCAGCTTCTAGTTTTAGATAAGCCTAATTCCTCTGGTGGAAGAATGCCTGATGATCTACTTTCAAAAACTCAGCCATAGAAAACACTAAGAAGCACAGTTCTACCCTGACACACATGGGGTCTTCGCCATGAGTCAGAATCAACTCGACAGCAACTGATTTGGTTTTTGGTTTTAACTCCCCTGGAGAATTGTAATAAGAGCTAGGAATATTTACTAAGTTCTTTCTCTGTGCAAGACATAGTTATAAAGCTTTACACATATTAAGTCATTTCATCTGCACAGTTCTTTGATGTTGATTCTTTTATTATCTTCATTTTGTAAGGGAGGAAATTTAAACACAGAGAGGATAAGTGACTTCACCAAGGTCACCCAGCTAGTGAGTAGTGAATGTGGGAACATGGAGGGAGAAATGTGGTAATTAGTTAGAGAAACTTGGGTTGGAATCTTGGCCCCATCGTCTATTAGTTGTGCGGCCTTTTGCAAGTTACGTAAACTCCCTGAATCACATTTGCCCCATTGGAAAAACCAGGTTAATTACATCTACATCATAGGGCTGCTGTGAGAATCGGATGAGTCTTGGAACTTTGAGTTTCCTGTAATTGAAAGCTAGGTAATTTGGACCAACCCTCTTGCTTAAAAAAACTAAACATGCTGGATAATTTTTCTTTTCATCTTCATAAAAGCATCAAAGAGCTGAGAAGGTGGTAAGAAATTCCAGACCTAAACCAAAGAGAAAGCAAAAACTCAGAGAAGGAAGCAGAGCTCTCAAAACCGCTTTTCCTCTGAAGGCATTTGCTACTCTGGATCATCCAAGAGGTGAAATCAAGCTGTGGTTCTGATGGATTCCTGGGGAAAGCAGGGCAAAAGTCAAGGCCAGGGACAGGGTTCCACAGATCACATCTTCAAGTCCATGTGAACCAGAAGTAAACCGGCCACTTCCCACAACACCCCCATCAGGACTGCAGGTGGACACCCACAAATGGTCTTTGTGCTGAGCAGAGCCATGAAAAAAGAAAACCAGTCCCTAAGAGGTTGTAACCATGGGCTAGCCCTGGCTTAGGTTTACAGACTACCTCCATATCTCCAGTGTGGTTCAAAAAAAAAAAAAAAATGCAAACTATGAATTGAAAATGGTACTGCATGGAGAGAATGGTGAGAATATAGAAGAGATACAAAAAGGAGATTGGAGAGCAACAAAGGCAGACACGATTTGTGTGCCATGCTCCAGCCACACTGACTCCCATGCACACTTTCTCATCTTCGCACCAGTTGTTCCTTCCATCATAGGAACTAGAATGGTCAACAGCATAATCTCTGGAGTCAGACGGCCTGGGTTCAAATTCTAGCTCTGCCACTTACTAGCTGTGTGACTTTGGGTAAGACACTTAATCTCTCTGTCCGTTTTCCTCATCTGAAAAACGGGGATAACTATAGTATCTATTGTGCGGTTTATTGTGAGAAGCAAATGAGTTAACATATATAAAATGCTTTGAAATGTGACTGGGTGCCATCCAGTCGAGTTCAGCTCATAGTGATCCTATGTGACAGAGTAGAACTGCCCCATAGGGTTTTCTTGGCTGTAATCTTTACGGGAGCAGATCACCAGGTCTTTCTCCCGTAGAGCCACTGGGTGGGTGTGAGCTGCCAGCCTTCCAATTAGCAGCCAAGGTCTTGGCCATTTTTGGCACCAGGGCTCTTTGTCTGGCACGTAAGAAATATTTATACGGTGAAGAGGGCTGTAGTGATGACGATGATTTTCTGAAATGATCATTTCCCCCTTATTTATTTGATAAGATTTCATTAACCTTTTATAATTCAGGTAAAATATTATCTCTTCTATCAAGTTTTCCCTGTCTCTGTGCGCCATAGAACTTTATATACAATCCTCTCCTGGAGCCCTTGTACACTCTATCCCAATAACTTCTTGACATTTCTATCTCCTCCATGGAACTGTAAGTTCCTTCATGGTGAGGACTAAGTCTTATTTATCATTGTGTCCCCAGCACCTAGTACAGAGCTTGACACATAATAGATGCTTAGTAAATACTTGGTGAATAAAAGAATGTATTAATGACTAACTTGCCTTAGTGGAACAATTTTTTCCCATAAGAACTTTTTTGAGTCTCCTGCCTTTTTCTGCTCTCACTTTTAACAAACAAACAAACAAAAATCCATAAAACATTGTTCTCTCACTTGAATTGTTCCTCTGGAATGTGAACTTATTAAGAGTAGCAGTATCTTATCTGCTCAATTTTGTTCCACATGGGTCATAGGATGTCAGGAAAATGACTAAATCACCATAAAAATGATATTGGCAAACAAATCAGGCCTATGAGTCATAAGATCAGTGACTAAGAAGTATTCACAGAATTCTTCCTGCTAATGTGGGATGTGGATTTGTTATTGACTTCCTGGTTCTACTGTAGTAATGCTAGGAACACTGAACTCAGACTCAGAAGACTTGGTTTTAGGTCTTAATTTTACTCCGTATTTGTTACGTGACCTTGGGCAAAGCTTAACCTCTCTGAACTTTACTTTCCTCATCTGTAAAGTGGGTTTAATAGCGCCTGCCTGCAGTGCAGTGAATTTATTAACATGGTCCTTTTAGCCATTCATAGTCTTGTAACTCCCACATAACGACTAGGTGGAACTATGCAAAAAAGGTGCTTGTGGCCCACTAAGGGAATTGGACAGCTTGCTAACGATGCAAATAAGGTTCATGGAACCCCTGTGCAGGCGGGACCATGCAAATAAGGTGTATGGAACCCTAATGAGATTGGTCAGTTTTGCCACCCTGCTAGTCTTAAAAAGACAGCCAATCCCAGAGAAGAGAGGGGACATACTACCATCAAGAAAGAAGAGCCAGGAGTGGTACAGATCCTTCGGACCTGGGTTCGCCACACTGAGAACCTCCTAGACCCAGGAGATGAGAGAGCTGTAACTCTGGAGAAGGTGCTCGATGGCAAGAAGCAGCAACAAGCTCAGCAGAGAAACGGCGGCGGCAGCAGCAGAATTAGGAGAACAGCACAAGACAGCATAGTGGGCTTCCCCGCCCATGGAGCAAAGTGGCTACAATTGGCATGCTGACCCATGGAGCGAGAGGGCTGAGCATCTTCTGGTAGTAGGCTTGCTGGTTGACTGGGGTACCTCCAGGCACTTGGTGGAGCTGGGCTCACGGACCCTTGACCATAGTGTGAGAGAGCTGAGCACCTTTGGGCTGAGGCTTACTGGCTGAGTGGAGTGCCTCCAGGCACTTATTGGTGGAGCTAAAGAGCTTTGTAACATTCTTCAAAGCAAGGCAGAGGCCAGGCCAAAAGCCGAGGTCCCAACGGGTCAAAACAGAGGTCTGCTTATGGGCACAGCCAAGAAGCCGTCCTGATGGAAGGACTGTATCCTGAGTCATTTCTGATCCTCAGTTATAATCTGTTATTTCCTAATAAACCTCCTAACTGTATGATAGGTGAATTCTGTGTGACCATTGCAATGAATTATCGAATCCAGCAGAGAAGTAGAAAGTGCTGTGAGAAGGATGGCTGGTGTCAGAATTGGTGAAAAAAGGTTGGAGAGCAGAGGTATGTTTGACCTCCACCTCATAGGAATCAGCCTCGGGCTGATGCTGATCTTGATTCTCTCTCCTCATCCTTGTGAAGTTAGACAAGATCTGCTGCCAAGCCGCCATTTTTACACTGCCAGCGTTGCTGTGAAGCCAATAAAGTGATGCAATGCACGTGAAAAGGCTTCATTAATCAAGGCCAACTGCTTTAACAAAGTAAAGATGATCAATTACACTTCCCTGTGCAATAAAGTACCCAGTTATATTCCAGTAGTCAGTTCTCATCTTTCATTGGGGACTTCTCTCAAAGGAAGCCCTTTATCCTTTTTATAAACACAACCAAGCAAGGTACTTCACCTGGGAAAACCATCCCTCATGGAATTTTAGAGACACTTCTGTTTTGAGTTTGGCAAGTGACTAAGCTTGGTTTCAGAGAAAGCAGCCCTGGAGGAATCTGTTTGGGGCGCACGCAGGAAAGCTCTTGCTTTCCCCATGACTTGATTTGCTGTGACACATCCACAGTAACAAGTGGAGAAAGATCTGCGGGCTGCCTAGCTGGGTGTCTGAGAACAGAGGGAAGCCTCTCTAGAATGACGCAGACTTGAAAACCAGCTCTATATACAAGAGAACAACGGCTGGAGAGTAAAAACGATTCCTCCCAACTAGGAGATGTGTCAGACCCTGGGGGTGGAGTGTTGGAGGAAGCAGAGGGGACCACGTCCAAGTTATTAAAGACTAGGCTCTGAGTCCTGGATTCGGTGTGACTATTCACTCGTCCTCATTATTAATCTTGCTGAATTCCCCACCTCCCTCCTTTTATGGAGCCAGAGAAAGTTCATAAAGGAATGAGGCAATGTCATTTTAGGATTGCCTTAGTCCATAAAGACCATATTCTTCAGCTAGGAACAAAGTTACACATTCATGAACTTATAAGATATTAGAATTTGGAAGGAGTCCCTGGGTGGAACTCGCCAAAAGGATGGTGTTCAAGTCTACCCAGAGGTACCTTGGAAAAAGGCCTGGACTTCTACTTCTGAAAAATATCAGCCATAGAAAACCCTACATTTCACTATAATAAAATAAAAATGTCTCCTCTAAAAAAAAGAAAATCTTGTGAAGCACAGTTCCACTCTGACACACATGGTGGAACCACCGTGAGTCACCATGGACTCTATGGCAACTGATTTCTTAGAAGTTGGAAGGAATTTAGAGGTTATCAGTTTGAACTTACTCAATAAGGAAGCTGAGACCCAGAGATGAAGTGACACTTGGATGGGCAGGCAGTGAGTGGGACCAGAACCTAGGGGGCTGCAGAACTCCACCCTCTCAGCCTCCTGGACACGTGAATCTTGAGGGCCCAGATGCTTCTGTTTATCAAGTGTGGCCCAGGTCTTCTACTGGTTAGTTCTTGAGAATTTGCGCTTCTAACAAGTTCCCAAGTGATGCTAACGCTGCTGATTAGGGGCCAATTCTGAGACCCACTGGTAGAGTAGTGGTTCTTGAAATTTATTATACATAAGAATCACCTGGGGGTCTTGTTAAACTGTAGATTCTGATTCAGTATACCTGGGGTGGAAATGCAAATTCTCAGCAGGGGTTCAAATGGGAACAAACCAGTTGCAAGTCCTGGTGTGGCCCAAGAGAAGGTGGATCTAGGTCAGAAGTGCTATCTGCTAGCCAAACTACCTAGTGCCACTCAGAGGAAATTCATCTGGAAACCTCCCACCAGGACAGGCTGCAGGACAGTCATCATCTGTCTAAAGAAGGTTCAGGTTGTCGTTACATTTTTTGGAATTGCATCAGGGATCAAAAGGTACGTTTGCCCAACCTGTTCTTTTCTTCAAGCAGGCTTTCTCTTATCGATAATTTCTTCCAAACTATCCCAGAGAGTAAAGGAAACCAAGACTTTGATGAGAAGGCTCTATATGCCATTTTAGCCCTTAATATCTGAAGAAAAGAAAAAAAAAGTTAAATACTTCTATGTACCAGGCACATTCCATTTGGTATCCCATTTAATCCTGACAACAACCCTCTGAATGAGTAATTTATCCACATTTTACAGTTTAGGAAATTGAGGGAGGGGCTAAATAACTTTCTCCAGATCACACATTTAGTAAGTGGTAGGTGGATCAGTGGTAGAACTCTCGCCTTCTGTACTGGAGACCTGGGTTTGATTCCCGGCCAATGCACCTCAAGCACAGCCACCAGCCATAGAGATTTGCGTGTTGCTGTGATGCTGAACAAGTTTCAGCACAGCTTCCAGACTAAGGCAGACTAGGAAGAAAGGCCTGGCACTCTACTTCCAAAAATCAGCCAATGAACACCCTATGTATCACAATTGTCGGATCCTGTTGTTCATGGGGATGCCATGAGTTGGGGGCCAACTCTACAGCATCTTATCAACAACAACACAGTCATTGTTGGGTCTCTGTTTCCACTGGCACCAGGTCCATCATACACACAATGTAGTTTATTTATATGCATAAACTATAGCATATATTAGTTTATACGTAACAGACATATACATAAGGCCCATTTCTAAGCAATGTGCTGAAGAAGTAACTGTACGTTGAATACTCAAGAAAATATATACACAGACCTCAGTTCTATTGATTCTTTCCATAAACCTTTCTACTGAAGACTGTTTTCAAACACTCAAATGGACCAGGAGGTTAAAGGTAGAAGACTCTTCATCCTACTATGCCAACATCACAAGTGTATTTAACCTAAGATTCTGTCCACCTTGGTCATATAAATCTACCTTTTGTACTCTACAGAAAAATGATGTTCCAACTTCACCAAACATCAAACTAGTTTAAAATAACAAACAAAAAAACCATTGCTGTCGGGTCAACTCTGTTTCATAGCAACACCACAGGACAGAGTAGAACTGCCCCATAGGGTTTTCGAAGTGCAGCTGGTGGATCCAAACAGCGAATTTTTGGTTAGGAGCCAAGCTCTTAGCCACTGTGCCACCAGGGCTCCAAGATAGAAGCATGTAGTATTTATTGAGCAATTACTGTGTGCCAGGCACTGGGCTAAGCCTTTTAAATTAATAACCTCACAACAACTACACTAGGGAAGTACCATCAATATCATTATCCTTATGTTTAGCAGGCTAAACTTCACAAAGCTAGTAAGGGACAGAGCGATCCCCTAATCACCACACCAAGACTTCACCTAGCTGTAGGGAAGAGCACAGAAGATGGTCAGATTTAGAAGCTGCTATGTGCCTGGAGGGCTGAAACTGCAGACCAATGTCCAGAGGCAGGAGCTCACATTCAGCATCTTCTGTCCTTGAATGTGGAGGTGGCAAAGCCAGTAATCTGAGCTCCAGCAAGAGGTGGCACCAAGTCCTGTGCTGACGTGGGACACCTGATGGGGTTCCAGTTCTTTTTCAATGTAACCCTACACAGAGAAATGTAAACTTGCCCCTATATAAGAATTGCCAGAAAGTTCAGAGTTAAATAAAACTGTAATAATTGCGATAGTCTTCATCTTGGGGTAGACAGGAGTTTCAACACTTCTTTCAATCAGTCAGTTTGAGGAAGCTGTTTGGATGTTTGTGTTGCCAGCGCCAGGATAGGTAACAACAGCAACTTCTGACTGACCTCCTTCTACTGCCCAAGAGCCTCTTGACTTGCTATCTCATTACCTCCACACAATGACTTCCTGGTATGTAGACCAATGTCAGTGAGGTCACCATAACACAGGAAGGAGATTTTTTATTTCGCTTCTGCTGGGGCCTCTTCTCCCAGCTAATTTATGCCCTTCTTGCCTTCTCACTCCCAACTCAGGTCACTCCGTCATGCTTTACCCTTGGTGTTTGGTGACCAGGATATTATTTTGCTTATAAGTGCTTTAAATGACCTGTTTTATATGTTTTATTTTCCCTAATTTAGGTCAGAAATTTCTCAAAGACAAGGATCATCTTATTTGATTTCCCACCCATAACACATAGCATTCTCTTTATACATAACAGGTTGTCAATACTCCCTTGTTGACTGATTTTTATTTCCTCTGCCCAGACTCAACATAAGAAAAACACATCACAGGAACAAAAAGGGAGGAGAAGAATAAGGCAAAGATCTGGGCATTCCAGTCCTCAGAAAAATGGATAATCCTCTGGGTAATTTCATTTGAGTTTCTTGATTGTCAATCACATTTTACCCAGGCATTAATTACCTTTGAAAACAAAGACAACTAAGATTCGTTGAAAGCCTACTACGTGGCAGATTCCTTACAAACAGTATTTCAGTTCATCCCTCCAAAACCAAAAATAGCAACAAATGCTTTTCTCATTGAGGAAATGAAAAGAATGATTCTGGGATATTAAGTAATTTTCCCAAAGACTTCTAGTCCACAAGTGACAGGGCCTGGATTCAAAACTGAATCTAATTCCCAAAACCATGACTTTTCCATTTAGCTACACAGCCCTGAGCTGCACCGCAGGGTTCACTTGCCCATCCTTTTGCATTCCTTTTCTTTTTGTTTGAAAGTTTCATCTGCAACATGGACTCCAGGGGATCCAATAATGGCCTAATGGAAAAAGGGAGCAGAGATGTGGAAAAAACAAGGAAAACCCGACAACACACAAATATTTTCTGAACCCCTGCTGTGGGCCAGGTGGCGGGCCAGCTTCTTTAGGTATGGTCATTTCAGTCAGGATCAGCCCCAGGATCACCCAGTGCCAACGCACAAGCATGGCTGCCGCCTAGGAAATTAGATTCTACTAGGGTAGCTGGCTCTGTTTTTAGAATTTAGGACTAGGTCGCTAGAATGTCGTCAAGCCCAGTGGGTCATGTGTCGGTCTGTGCAGAACAAGACTGGAAAAGCCATGAACTTCTGACAGTGGTGATGTCAGATGCTTACTGCGATGTGGCTCAATGAAGCCCACAGAGGAAGCACAAGCGTTCACAGGGCCAAAATCACACATCCAGCCATCCTCAAGGTGGGAGGACCATGAGGGACTGAGAGCCAGGGAATATGCCTCACATACTTCTGTGTGATCACAGCTGACTCCAGAAACCAGCAGCCCCACAAAATAAAATTAAACTGCCTTAAAACCATTTCTCAGGGAGAAGTCTACACTCAACCATCATTAGGATGTGGAATGCATGGGATCAACATTGCATACAATGGGATAAAAGGGACCTGTTTTTAAATCGGAGATAATAGTCAATACCTGTTGCTTTCTCCCCTTAGCAGTCTTTCACTTCCTTCCAGCAACACCCCCATTCCCTCTGGGCTCCACCTTCTCCTGCTGTTGGTGGATTGACTCAGCCCCTGGCTCCAGGGCAGGCAGATGACTCAGGCCCAGCCAATCAGAGCCATGCATGCCTGGCCAATCAAAGCCTTGCATTCCCCATCATAGTAATGTGTCGGTAGCAGCTTGCAACCTAATGAAATGCATCTAGACTTTTGCTTGGATTGTTGATAGAGGAACCCTCCTGGATTTGAGCCTGGCAGGATGTTGGCCTGGGGTTGCTGGCAGCCATTTTACCTCTGTGTGAAGCTAGAGAATAAAGTCGCCACAGAAGAAAGCAGAGATAAGAAATCAAGAAGGTTGTGTTCTAATGTCATTGTTTGACCCTGAACCCAGCCTGACCTTGACTTTTCAATTCCCTGAGCTAATAAATCTCATTTTTTTGCTTATGCCAATTTGTGTCTACTTCTGTGTCACAAAAGAAAGTCCTGACACAATGGCTTAAAAAAAAAAAAAACTCTCCCTTGAGCCTTTGGGGCCTCAGAATTAATGACATCGTAATAGAATTTCAGAAATCCGGGTGGTGTAGTGGTTAAGTGCTACGGCTGCTAACCAGGAGGTCAGCAGTTCAAATTCACCAGGCGCTCCTTGGAAACTCTATGGGGCAGTTCTACTCTGTCCTATAGGGTCGGTAGGAGTCAGAACCGACTCGACGGCAGTGGGTTTGGTTTAATAGAATTTACCTTTTTCATGTCTTTGTTCCACTGTTTCCTTCTCAGTAAAGCCTTTTCTGACCGCTCGATTTTAAATTGTGACTCTCCCCACCCCAGCACTCCTTGTCCTCCTCCCCTGCCTTATTTTTCACTCTGCACTTTATGGCATGCTACTTGTTTTACTTATTTGTTCTGTTCATTTTCTGTCTCCTGTCACTGGAAAGTAAGTCATCGGGGCAGGGATTTTTTGTCTGATTTATTCACCGCAATATTCTGTCGCCTACATATCAAAAACCAAACCAAACTCGCTGCCATCGAGCTGATTCCGACTCGTAGCAACCCCGTAGGACAGAGTAGGACTACTCCACAGGGTTTCCAAGGACCGCTGGTGGATTGGAACTGCCGACCTTTTGGTTAGCAGCCTAGCTCTTAACCACTGTGCCGCCGCCGGGGCTCCACTGCCTGCATGAAACCAAAAACTCATTGCCATCGAGTCATTTCTGACTCGTAGTGACAGAGTACAACTGCCCCATAGAGTTTCCAAGGAGCGCCTGGTGCATTTGAACTGCCGACCTTTTGGTTAGCAGGGGTAGCTCTTAATCACTACCCCACCAGGGTTTTCAGAGCCAACATAACCAAAACCAAACCCGTTGCCTTCGAGTTGATTCCAACTCATAGTGACACTAAAGCTCAGAGCAGAACCGCCCGATAGGGTTTCCGAGGAATGCCTGGTGGATTCGAACTGCTGAACTTTTGGTTAACAGCCATATCCCTTAATCACTACACCACCAGGGTTTCCAGAGCCTACACAGAGCCTGGTAAATGCTCAAGGTAGGAGCTCAAGGAGTATTGGTTCGATGAGTGAATGAATATTTGGACGAGCAATATAGAAAGTATCCCAGATGCATCGGTATCTTTTTGGAGCTTTTGGATTTAGACAGGTGTACGTCCAAAGCTGGGCTCACCCAATTACTGGTTACTTGATGCTGTTCAAGTTACTTAATTTTCATTGAGATTCAGTTTCCTTACATAAAAACTGGGTGTAATGATTTCCAGTCTAAGAATTTTTGTAAGATTAGATAAGATTATGTGGATGTAAAACATTCAGCATTTCTTGCCATATTACAGGCTCCCATTAATGCTGCTTCCACATGGGGTGACCAACTAGACTGAGGAAGAGGACCCACGGAACTGATATATCAGGAGATCCACTCATCTTTTGTGAATCCCGGATGGTTTAGTACATGAGCCCATATTCTGGCTCATAGTTAGCACGCCTACCTAGCATCTTCTGGTTTTAGAATGATGGATCCAGGAAAGAAGAAGACTTGGATGGTGTGGAAATTCTGGAAATACACAGCAGCTGTTGAGAAGCTATCAATTGAACTGCTCCCCTTCGCTCATCACATTTAATGAAATGTCTCTTTTGTTTTCCCCTTTTGAGCTGGTGGCAGCTTCTTTAAAATAGCCTCAATATCTTTGTCCTATTAGAGCAGATGTGATTTAAAAAAAAAAAGTAGTTCTCACTTCAGGGCACTTTAGGCACCGTGGGGCATACCCCATGAACCTTATCTAATCACCACTACCATCGTTGTATGGATGCACAAACCAGATTCAGAGAAGTTAAGTAACTTGCTCACAGGCTCCCAGCTAATAAGCAAAATAACTGGGACCTAGTAGCCTCTGCTCTTCTGCCATCAGTGTTTCTTGCTTTTTATTCATCTATATGCTTCCTTCCTAATCTTTGTCTTATCCTCATAAGCTGTATTATTGTTTAATATTTTTCAGAAAATTACTTCACTTTACTTCTATTTAAATAAGCTTACTTTTTTTTTTAAAGCAATAGCCATGAAAGTATGGATTTGATGTGCTTGTTATATATGTGTACATATCTATAATGCACATTAAAATAATTAGATAGCTATCAATTTTTTAATTTAGAAAGTTTTTGAGTATTACCTAAAATATCTGGCTTCCCAATAATGGTGTACATATTCAACCTATGGGAAACACTATGCTGCTTCTAGAAGTTAAATAAAACAGATATTTCACTGGACAGTATTGTTTGTTGTCATTTGGGGGTTCTAAAGCAAACCACTCTTTGGGTTTCTTTGGGTTCTAAAGAGACCACTCTTCAAACAAGGATCATCATCACCCATTTCTGAAGGCAAAAAAAGTAGAGACCCAAAAATTGTTTTGGATGGCAGCAATGTTATCACGAGAGAGGTGGCTGGACTTGCAAGAGGCCTTTAGTGAGGGGACCCAGCCATTTCAATACATACATTTTAAAATTTCTATTTAAAATAGGCATTTCTTATTAGCTACATCTCAAGTAATGTTATAAGAAGTCAAATAAAAACCCTTGGACCTTGTTAATAGCTATGAGCAGACTAACACCAAATCATGTTTAAATAAGGGCTCAAAAGGGCACCATGATGAAACACAAGCAATATGATTAATTAAGTCTTTATGCCCAATTATATACCCAGGGACCAAGCACCTTAGGTTAAACAGCATTAAAGAGGGGATGACGTGGTGAATTGAGTTTATCCTCACTATACCAGTGAAATTCTCTTCTTGAGTTTTTACTGGTTAATTTCAGAGTAGGTTTGAGCAGTAATCCCAAAAGAGGAATCTTTTGTTCTAACCAAGTGAAAGAACAGTCTCATTAGTGCTAAAGCAAGAAAGACATCGCTTACTCACGTAGCCAACATCCATTGGATAGATGCACAGTGAGTCTGGATAATGTGCTGAGTTCTGAGAAAATCTAATAAGATGTGATCCCTGCCCTCAGGGAGCTTATAGTATAGTGGGGACAACAAACTTTTAAACAAAGAATGTTAGACTCTATGGAAGCCCAGAGTAAAGGACCAAAATTCAAGCTGGGGCAGTCAGGGAATGCGTCTCAACAAAGAGGAGACACGAGCTAAGTTTTTTAGGAAGAATAAACGTTAGTGGAGTCCCTGGGTGGTGCAAAGAGTTAACAAGCTAAGTGCTAACCAAAAAGTTGGAGGTTCAAATCTACCCAGAGGGGCCTCAGAAGAAAGACCTGTGATCTACTTCCAAAAAATCAGTCATTGAAAACCCTACAGAGCACAGTTTACTGTGATACTCTTGGGGTCGCCTTGAGTCAGAGCTGACTCTTTGGGGCAACTATTTTATCTTTTCTTAGGAGTTAGGGGTGAGGTGATCCCAGGCAGAAGAACTAAATCACATAATGAGTAAAACATGATGAATCAAGTTGTTTATTATATGCATATAATTCAGTTTGGTTTAAGTGAAGGTTATTGGAGAGAAATTCAAGAGAGAGATGGACCAAAAGATGACAAACCAAAGAGTATGCCCTGAGAGCTACAGGAAGCAGAGGCCTAGCTATGGAAAATAGCGCCCAGGGCAATTAGTGCTAAACGGTTGAATGATCTCTCACCGCTGGGGATGGAAACCATGATGGCCAAGAAAAATTCTACCTACACCCCCCTCCCTCCCTTAGACCTCTGATAGGAACCCATAGAAAAGTTTCGAGCAGTAGAGATTTGGGTTCTCCACAGTAGCTGCCAAGAACACCCTGTGAGGGCTGCTCATCTCCATTCTTGCTACTTTCCCTGTATGCATTTGGCAGGAGAGAAGCAGCTGCTATCACTAACTGCTGGAAAGCAGGGTCTCTCTGGCATGGAATTCGGGTGACTGTAATTACAGATAATGGGCCTCAATTTGCCTGTCAGGAATTTGCACAGTTGGCTTTGTCACTGGAATTTGAATATTTTATGTCCTGTTTGTACACTAAATCAGACAGTAGAAGAAGCAGAAGTCGACATGGTTTCCCATTAACTCAGTTACGTGGGTCTTGGAAACAGTCATGGGCCTTTCTGAAGAAGGGCCCTTTCCCTACGGGGTGGGTCTGCCCTGAGCAAGCCTATTCCCAACAATAATGTTTGAAGTCAACCTTCTCAGGCACTGGTTTAGGAAGCTAAGGAGGACTTGCTGTTACAATGATCCCATGGCATGTTTTCCTAGAGTCCACAGCCAGCTGAAAGGACTGTGTCCATTCAGATTCTGGTCTTAAACTGCAGCTGACACAACCTTGCGCCGTACTGTCTGCAGACAATTAAATCTAAAAAAAAAAAAAAGGAGTCTTGAATTTGAATAGCTCAGGTTTACTTAGGGCACGGTCTTGAATGTTCTTGCCTCATTGCTGCTTTTGTTCTATACTCACCGTTCTGGTCCAGGGTCTGCTGATTTTATTTCCTACCATTCTTGGTTTTTATCTTCTGTTCTTGTCCTAGCACTGACCCCTCTATTTATCTATTTAACAAATATTTTTATAGTACCTGACTATATGCCAAGCATTGTTCTAAGTGCTTTATACACGTACATACATACATTTATTTCTCATAACGAAGGTATGCAGTAAGCACAGATAAATAAGTTGTTATTATGCCCATTTTATATAAGAGAGAACTCATGAGGCAGGCAATAGTGGGGCTGAGATTTGAATCCAGGCAGTATTGCTCCAAAACCTATGCCATGCTACACTCGAACTTGATAGATCTCAATTTGCCTCTCTTCAACATCTAAGATTTTTTTTTAGTAAGCCCCTTGCTTGTGCCACGCACTTTACTTGTACAGACTAAGCACCTTACTTGCACTAGGCACTTTACATGTGTAGACCCCTCTAATACAACAATCCAAGTCACAATGATTTAAGCAACTTGCCTCAGACTATTCCATTAATTAATAAGTGGGGGGAGTGCTGGGCCAGAAAGCCAGAGCTCTTTATTCCTACTTTCTACTGCTTCCACTTGGCTTCCATTTATTGCCTGCTTCTCCTCTGTACTGATTGCTTTGGGTAATTTCTCAGCCTGAATAAGTCCCTGGAACCCAACCACAATGGCAGCCCACTACATAGACCCCATGCCCCACTTGGGGAGCATAGAACAATCAGCCACAATTTCAGAGAAATGAAATTTAAACTTTCAGTCTGTGGTACAGTGAGTAGCTTAATACGGCCCTTCTAGCCATAGTTTTTGTAACGCTCACCAAATGACTGTGTGGGACTATGCAAATAAGGTGCTTGTGGCCCAACAGGAGGATTAGCTAGCTTGCTAATAATGTAAATAAGGTTCACAGCACCCTGGTGGGGGTAGACCATACAAACAAGGTATATGGAACCCCAATGAGGGGAGTGGTCAATTTTGCCATTCTGCTAGGCTTAGAAGAGCAGTCAATCCCAGAGCAGACAGGGACCTACTACTGCCAAGGAAGAAGAGCTAAGAGTGGAACTTCCCCATTGGACCTGGGATCCCTATGCTGAGATCTCCTAGACCCAGGGGACAGAGAGAGAGAGCTGTAACACCAGAGACAGTGAGAAATGGTGAGAAGCAGTGGCAGAGAAATGGTGGCAGCAGCGGCAGCTAAACCAGAAGACTGGCAGGAGGTGGCACAGTGGGCTTCCTAGCCTATGGAGCAAGGGGGTTACAGTAGGTGTGTCAACCCAGGGAGCGAGAGAACTAAGAGACTTCGGGCTGAGGCTACTGGTGGAGTGGGATGCCTCTGGGTACTTATCAGGAGAGCTAAAAGAGCTTTGTAACCCTTGTGCAGAAGGGCCAGAGAGAGGGGTGCCTGCGGGCACGGCTGAGAAGAGGCTGTCCGGATCAAAGAACTGTATCCTGAGCACTCCTAAACCTTAATTGTAACCTATTACTTCCCTAATAAACTCCATAATCATGAGTATTGTCTGTGAGTTCTGTGTGGCCACTGCAACAAATTATCAAACCCAGCAGAGAAGTAGAGAGTGCCACGGGAGGAATGGTTGGTGTCAGAACTGGTAAAAAGGTTGGAGGGTGGAGACATGTCTGACCTCTGCCTCGTAGGAATCAGTCTTGGACTGTTGATCTTGATTCTCCTTCCTCCTTGTGAAGTTAGAGGAGGTCAGATGCTCCCCTATGCCATTTTTACACAGTCTATCATGCAAGGCAAAATTCTCACTGCATCAAAGGGCCTCTTAATGAAAATAGCTACAACAATAATATTTGACATTTCTTAAATGTTTTCTAATGTATCAGGCACTTTATACACACTATCTCTAACCATCAGGACAACCTACAAGGTAAATACTATGGTTGTTATTTCATAATAATCAAAGATGAGGAAACTGAGGTTCAAAGAGGTTAAACAACCTACCCAAGATCATACAATGATTCAGATATGGTAATTCCAAAATCTACACCCTTGCTACTATACCTGGCTTCCTCTTATGTGAACTAGACCCAGGGCAAGCCTTTCAAAGGACTTGGAGAAAATAGAGTACAGAAGAGAGTAGGCTTGCGTTGGTTGCAGAAGGTTTCTCTTTTTCTTCCTTCCTCCCTACCTCTTAGCCTCCTTTCTTTCCTTCCTCTTTTTTTTCAATTAAGAAAAGTGATACAATGAAATACAAAGCTAGCAGAAGTCCTAAACTTTGGCCTCCTATCATCTTTAAAGTCCAAGTTCCACCCATACACAATTATGACTGCTGACAATAAAATCCCAGCCCAGTGTGAATCAGCACAGAGCAAAGGCAATAGAGGGCAGGGCTGGGGCTTGGCGCTCAGAGTTAGGCCCACACTTATGAGTCAGAAGTCTCAGAATATCCTCCCTGCCAAGTTAATCCCAGGCCAGGGCTTGCCAAGGTACAGCTGACTTCATGAGCACCACTGGACTGCCCCAGTGAGGTGGGGTGGTTCTAATGGGCACCAGGTCTGAGAGAGACACCATGGGCAGGGCATAGAAATTGGGGTCGTTGACTAAACCTCATGGTGTTACTGTGGCAGGACAGTCTTCAAGGCATGTAGGTGAAAGCGTGCACCTGTTTCATTCTGCTCTTCACTGTACCCAGGAGCTCAGTAAAGGTGCACATAACATATCCAAAATGAAGATACAGATTTATTTGTATTATTAAATAATATCTGCAATATTAACTAGGCAAAAATAAAATATCAATTCCTTTATGATAGACTAAAAACAACATGGGTTTGTAGAAACTCAAACAAAGTGAAGAAGTTTTGTCAAGAGTTTGTTCTTGGTTCACGTTCTCCCCATGATCTCTAGATCAACCTGTTTCTCTGAGTCTGAATTTTATGAGTAAATTCGGGGGTGAGAGGGTATCTGGATCACCTTGTGATACAACCCCAGACAGAAGTAGGCCCCTGTGGTTTTCACTAATCTGCATGTCCTTCTTTCAAAAGACAGAAACCAGAAATGTTCACCTCACCCAGATCTCCCTAGAGAAAGAAGAGGGAGTTATACATCCATGCCCTGTGTAAAGAGAACCGTATTTTGGAAACATAGAAGTCTGAAATGAACAGCAGCTCTGTCACTTCCTGATTGCACGGGGTACGGGAAGATTGTTAATATGTACACTGGAGAAAATAAGACTTATAGTGGAAAGTCGTTGGGAAGATAAAAGGTGAAAACACATCTTCAAGTGCCCAGAGCAATAGATCTGGCTCATAGTTAATCATATCTTGGTCACCCAACGTCCTAGGCTAACCTGTACTTCTTTCTGTATTACGAAGTCCTTTTGAGAGTCCTAGAACCATCTATTCTTTCTACCATAGGATTCACTGATCAAAAATGTACCAGAGGGCATTCTGGAATAATCCATGTTCCAGAAGCAGGAAGGGGCAATTCAATTATTATTTTAATCAATAAAAATTATTTAGCACTTTTTCTGTGTTGGAGACTGAAGTAGAAACTGGGAATATGTAAATGGCCTGTGGTTCTCAGTTTCCTGGGGGAAACAGACAGATAAGATTATTGCTATGGGGTATATAATGGCAACAATAGTGTACTGAGTGTATCCGAGGAAGAGCGTCTAAGTAAGATTCTCAAGGACTGCATGATGTGTGTGTGCTGAGGATTAAGGCATGATGGGAAACAGGAGCAGGTAAAAGCCTGAAAGAGCAAGCAGGAATAGCCCAGATGAAGAAGGTAGGGATTGGCTCTGCAGGCAGAAAAACCATCCTACGCGTAGGCACAGAGTGTGAAATCGCCATTGGTTCTGATGGGCGGGAACAGGGGGACTGTGTGGGAGTGGGGCCAAGGCAGAGATGGAGAAGTAGGCAGAGGTCAAATCACAAAGGGCCTGGGGAACGAAGCTATGTAATTTGGGTTTTAACATGAAATTTATAGAGTCTTTGAAGGATTCTAAGCAGGAGGGTAACATGATCAGATCTGCTTTTTAAAATTGCACGGAAATTTATGTCCACGGGTTCAACTTATTTATGCACTAACGATAATCTCCAATCCCCCATGGAAAGAAAAAGTTACATCTTCAAAAATTGAAATTGTCAGAGAACCTCATGCTAAATGGGATTTGGGGTTGGTTTGCTATTGTTGTTTGGGACTGGAGAGGTTGGACAGGAATATTGACACTTTGACTCAATTATTTAACTCTCTTTTCACCTTCAGGGCCAAACCCATGTTTCTCACAACATGAACAGGAGTTTGGAGATTTTAGCCAAATCTGGAGATGATAATCTTCACTGTGACAGCCGGGTTCTCAGAGGCCTCTCAGGCATGGGAGAGCATGAGAGCTGTGACCCAGCCCTAAAATTTATTAGCAGAAGCAGTTTATGACTCTAAAGTCTCACGAGTAAGGCACCACAGTGCTTGCCTTCTATTTCTGGCCCTAACCAATGCCATCAGCCTCTCACTTTCAAAAGCTTTGAGTTCACTTAATTAAAAAAAAAATATTATAATTGTGAGGCGTCTACAGAAGTGCCCTGAAAATCTGATGACCTCATTTTTGGTATCTCCATAGCATTGACAAACATTTGTTTTTAATCACTGGCACTTCTTTTGATCAAATTTACTGTCAGGGCTTTTGAGTTTCAAGGGCAGTGTGTCCTACCAGTCAGGACCCATTTATCCAAGGATCTGTCTCTGTAATCTAAATACAACATGCCCTCATATCATAAAAATACAACCAGCCCCAGCAACAGACAGGAGCTGAAAAGCAGAATTAGAAAGTGGATTAAGAGTCTCGGGGGCCATGTAGGTCAATTGACAAAACACAGTTGATTAAGATAATGTTCTATATTCTAACCTAGTGACTAGCATCTGGGGTCTTAGAAGTTTGTGACGGGCTATTTAAGGAGCAACTATTCCCACCTGGAGAGAAGGACAATGAAGAAAACTGTAAGATTCAAGGAAGCAGTTAGTCCAAGGGACTAATGACCCTCATGAACCACAGCCCCCTCTAACCTGAGTCCAGAAGAACTACTACTGCTGCTTACTCTGATGGGGATCACAATAGAAGGTCCTGGTTAGAATGGGTAAAAAATGTAGAACAAAATAATAATAATAAAAAGACTAACAGGTCTGAAAGAGACTGGAGGAACCCCTGAGACTATTGCCCTAAGAAAAGCTTCTAACTTGAAACTGAAGACACTCTTAGAAGCTACCTTTCAGTCATATAGTAGGCGGGACTATAAAATCAACAATAACACCTGTGAAGAATGTGCTCCTTAGAACAATCAACTATATGAGACCAGAAGGGCAACATTTGCCCAAAACCAAAGAAGAGATAGAAGGGAGGGACAGGGAAATCAGACTAACGGAAATAGGGAACCCAGGGAGGAAATCTGGAGAGTGCTAACACATTGCAGGAAGTTCAGCCTATGTCACAGAACAATTTATGTAAAAATCATTGATGGGAAAACTAACTTGCTATGTAAATTTTCACCTAAAGTGCAATAAAATATTTTTTTAAAAAGTGAATTAAAAGAAAAAGTACAATCTTTTTGTGTTGCAATCCTTTACTGCCTTCATACACTGGGAGACTTTTCTAACATGACATTTGTCTTGGCAGATGAAGTGTCACATACTAAGCAGGTGATAAGTGGCATAACTCGATGGGAGCATTTGGGAGAGTAAGTCAGAGACAAATGACAAGCTGGAATGTGTAACCACCAGCACAGACCGGCTGAGGTCCCAACACAAAAGTTATTTTGAAGGTTCTTCTCTGACTCGGCAGCTTTGCAAAAGTTAGATAGGTTTTGGGCTCACTTTTAAAATCAGTCTTCTTGTGTGTGTGTGCGTGCATGTGTGTGTTTTATACAACTGCTGTCTTTCTGTCACTAAATACTTAAAGTAGAAAAAATGGGAGGTAGTGTGGTGCTTAAAATGAAAAGAGAGATGAAATCTTCAGGAGGAAATCAAAGAAAAGTAAAGCTGATTCCAAATAGACCTGATATCCACTTCAAGAGACCAGCTAAAATTACCCCAGCTAAAGAGTGTCTTGTGTCACAAGCTTTGTCCCTAATGCACACTGAGGCCAAGGCCTCCCCACATGGAACTCCAGTCACAGCTCAGACAGGAATTATACACCCATTGGGGTCTGAGGGTCAAGATTTTAGTGCATTTAGAGGTCCCCCTCCAGCAAATGTGACAGAGACTCATCAAATCCGCATGGAAGCCAGAAAGGGCAATTAAATAGTTCTTCATAAACTTCAAGGAGGTTTCACAAATTGAGACACAGATGTGAATCTTTAAAAACATATTTCCAGAGCCTTATTTCTGGCTGAATGGATTTCTACATTTAGGCAGTTTTGACATTGGTAAGACGCTTGCTTTGTGTGAAGGAAACAAAGGTACGGATAAGAGGAGAGAGAGAAAAGAGAGTGTGAAGGGCCAGCTTCTGGTCTGTATCTGTTTTTAAGGCTTTCTGAGTTCCAAAGGTCTCAGTTTAGAGCTATGTTTAACTGTGAGATACGCTCCTATACAAAAGTATGATACAGGACTATCTTCCTATAAGCTGGTGACTTATTCGAATCCTCCCAAGAAATCAACAGTGGGCTTCATGGAGGTGGCGTGATTGAGCAGGCTTTTAAGGTTTGTGGAACTAGCCAGGCAGCAAGGTAATGTGCGGCTATTCTTGGTAGAAGTAATCATATAAACAGACAGTAAAGAAACAAACCAGAGGGCATGTTCTGGGCATACAAAGCTGTAGAGTCAGAAGGAATTGCCATCTGTCTGGATGTTTGGGGCAAGGAAGAGGGAGGTGTCAGAGGTGACTTGCAGGTTGTCCAGCCCAAGTGGTGACCTCCACTGCAGAACACAGCGCAGGACAAGGAATGAATTTGGGAGAGGGAAGGTGATTGAGATGGGCATCTGTTGGTTTTGCCTGCCCAGCATCCATTCCACCTTCTTCTGGGCATAGCACTTCAGTTTTCCTTTAAGCACACACTCTTCCTACATTCACAATTCATATTCAGGTGTAACTGACACTATCTTTGGCTCAATGGGTAGACACATGATCCAGAGCTGAGAAATTGGCATGTTTCATCTTCCAGGCCATCTGGGGTGGCTCTATAATTTTTACATAGAATTGATTTTTTAAAAATAATATTTTATTATGTTTTGGGTGAAAGTTTACTATAGAATTGCTTTTGAATGCTAAAAACAAATATGACAGCAGGAGAGTAGAACTTTAAGCTGTGTGTGCACAGTAAGACAAAATAAGCATCAATGATCTATATCAAAGAATGGGATCTGATAAAGATTATGAGATAGCTAAGCCTTCCTCAGTGATGTCCCCACAGTACTATGGTTCCACCATTAATTGATTCAGGGATGGGCATGTGATCAAAACTAGGCCAGTGAAGGACAGTCTTGAGAATTTTGATACAAGCACCGGGATACGGAAACTCTCATTTCTTTGGAGTTACAGAGTTGATAGAACGGGGTCCTGGAGCTCCTGGTGGTTATCTTGTCACCATGAAGGAAAAGCTTTCTCAAAAACCAAGACAGAGGACAGCAGAGCCAAAAGAAAGCAATGGATAGGGAGAGACAAAGAATGTGACGGGGAGAGACAGATACTTAATGGCATGATTTGAACACCTGGAAACAGACATGCTTGAAATCTATCTCTGGACATTTTTATGAGTCCCAAATATTCCTTTTTTTTTTCTTGATTTGGTAACTGAAAGAGTCTTGATGAACACAAAACTGATGATTTTGGACATATGTAAGTTACCAGGAGTCATCTATGCAATTGAAAAAGTGGAACTAGTGCTCGGGAGATAAAGATGTGAGAAGAGCCAACATTTATTACATTTTGCTTGGTGCCAAGTATTGGTCTAATGGGATACACATATACATATAGAGAGAGTGAGCTCTGGTGTCACAGTGGTTAACAGCGCAGCTGCTAACCAAAAGGTTATCTACCAGCCACTCCTTTGAAACCCTATGGGGCAGTTCTACTCTGTCCTATGGGGTTGCTGTGAGTCTGAATCAATGGATTTGGTTTTCTTGTGTGTAGATAAATACATATGGGTATATATATTTACTTTTATAGATGAGGAAACTAATGCATGCACAGGGGAGGTTAAATTACTTTCTCTGGTAGTCAGGTTCCCAGATGGCCCAAATGATCCTTGCCTCCTGGTGTTTATTCCCTTATTCAATCCCCTCCTCTTGAATGTGGACTGTACTTAGTAACTTACTTCTAATAAATAGAACAAGACAGAAGTGATAGTGTGTGACTTGGAGACTAGATCATAAATACAGTGTGGCTTCCACTCTCATGCTCTCTCTCTCTCTGATCACTCATTCTGAGGGAAGTCACATTGTGAGCAACCCTTTGGAACGTCTCATGGGATGAGAAACCGAAGTCTCAGGACAACAGCCAGTGGAGTAAGCGTGGAAGTAGATGCTCCCAGTCCCAGTCAATCCCTAAGAGACTACAACAGCCCCAGCTGACAGCTTGACTTCAACCTCATGACAGACCCCAAGCCAGAACCACCCAGCTAAGTCATTCCCAAATCCTGACTTTCAGAAACTGTGTGAGATTAATAAACCTACATTGTTCTAAACTGTTGTTCGTGGGTAATTTGTTACACAGAAATAGATAACTAGTGCAGATTTTGGTACCAAAACTGAGTGCTCATGTAATAAAAATCCAAAATGTGGAATTACTTTGGGACAAAGAAGTAGGCAGAAACTAGAAAAGTTGTAAGAAAGTTGACAAGAGTGTTATATGAAAGTTTAACTTGCCTTGAACACACTATTTGTAGAATTCTGGACTTTGAGGAGGCATTCTGTGAAGGATTAAGAGAAAGTGAGGAAAATCTTATTGGACACTGGAGAAAAAAGGATCCTATTCAAAAAAAAATTTTTTTTTTTTTTATTCATGCAGTAGCAGAAAGGTTAGTAATATTATTGCCTACAATAATGCTGATGATAGAAAATGTACCTAATAAGCTGAGTCATCAAACAAAGGAAATTTCCTGTCAGGGTTGGAGGCGTTGCCTAGGTTCTTGCTGCTTACAGTAAAATGCAAGGAGTTAGATAAACTAAAGGAAGGACTGCTAAACAAAAATGTTAGGTTTGAAGATTCTCGGCATCTCTCAAAGACAAATGGTTTTAAAATTAAGAAATGGTTTTCAAGCAAAGATAAAATCTAAGATACTGATAGGAAAATCTGGTCCAAAGATGACACCTTGAGTGTGTTTGTAAAATCCTTTCTTAAGACCTCAGAAAGCTCAAAGTTGATACCTCAGAGTATTGGTCAGTCAGACAAAAAACCCTCTAAAGATTCTAAGGGTATGGCTAACAGATCCTCTCAATCAAATAATAAGATTTCTAAGAAGTTTAAGGGTGTTGTCTTTCAGCAGAAGCCCAAAGAACAGAAGGGCTTATACAGTAAAACCTGTGAAAGCTGCAACCTGTGTAAGGCAGAAACCTGCCAGAGAAGGAAAACTTAAATATTTTCAACTAAAATGAGCAATGAAAAAGTGGTAATGCTGCACCCTGTCAAAGAAAGAAAACTTCACAAGGCCCAGAAAAACAAGACAACTCCATCGAGTTCCAGCTCTCACAGGTTTCACTGTATCAGAAAGACTTGTGAGTATAACTTTAGTCTAATGGAGTGTACCTCAATAATATTCACTGGAGACCAATCAAGTATAGCAGCAGAAATGCTACTAGCTTGGACCGAATGAGGCAGAGATGGTACAAAATGAAAAGAGACCTTTGGAATGCCAAAATTCTAGAAGAAAAAAGCAGGTTGAGAAAACCACTCACCTTCAAACATGTGCTACCTTTTATGAAAAAGGAAAGATATTTCAGAAGGCAGAGCCAAGAACCACGGAATCACTCTGGGGCAGAAGTAGGACTGAATCCTGATCAAGGAACTCATAATATTTTCCACAGACGATTTAAGAATTGCTATGGAACAGTTCCCCTACGTGTCTGTCAGTTTGTCATACTGTGGGGGCTTGCATGTTGCTGTGATACTGGAAGCTCTGCCACCGGTATTCAGATACTACCAGGGTCACCCATGGAGGACAGGTTTCAGCTGAGCTTCCAGACTAAGACAGACTAGGAAGAAGGACCCAGCAGTCTACTTCTGAAAAGCATTAGCCAGTGAAAACCTTTTGAATAGCAGCGGAACATTGTCTGATATAGTGCTGGAAGATGAGCCCCCCACGTTGGAAGGCACTCAAAAGATGACTGAGGAAGAGCTGCCTCCTCAAAGTAGAGTCGACCTTAATGACATGGATGGAGTAAAGCTTTCGGGACCTTCATTTGCTGATGTGGCACGACTCAAAATGAGAAGAAACAGCTGCAAACATCCATTAATAATCGGAACCTGGAATGTACAAAGTATGAATCTAGGAAAATTAGACAACGTCAAAAATGAAATGGAATGCATAAACATCGACATTCTAGGCATTAGTGAGCTGAAATGGACTGGTATTGGCCATTTTGAATTGGACAATCATATAGTCTACTATGCTGGGAATGAAAACTTGAAGAGGAATGGTGTTGCATTCATTGTCAAAAAGAACATTTCAAGATCTGTCCTGAAGTACAATGCTGTCAGTGACAGGATAATATCCATACGCCTACAAGGAAGACCAGTTAATGCAACTGTTATTCAAATATACGCACCAATCACTGGGGCCAAAGACAAAGAAATAGATGATTTCTATCAGCTGCTGCAGTCTGAAATTGATCGAACATGCAACCAAGATGCGTTGATAATTATTGGTGATTTTAATGCGAAAGTTGGAAACAAAGAAGAGGGATCAGTAGTTGCAAAATATGGCCTTGGTGATAGAAACAATGCTGGAGACCGAATGATAGAATTTTGCAAGACCAACGACTCCTTCACTGCAAATACCTTCTTTCACCAACATAAATGGCGACTATACACATGGACCTCGCCAGATGGGACACACAGAAATCAAATTGACTACATCTGTGGAAAGAGACGATGGAAAAGCTCAATATCATCAATCAGAACAAGGCCAGGGGCCTTGATGGAACAGACCGTCAACTGCTCATATGCAAGTTCAAGCTGAAACTGAAGAAAATCAGAGCAAGTCCATAAGAGCCGAAATATGACCGTGAGTATATCCCACCTGAATTTAGAGACCATCTCAAGAATAGATTTGATGCATTGAACACTGGTGACCCAAGGTCGGATGAATTGTGGAATGACATCAAGGACATCATCCATGAAGAAAGCAAGAGGTCATTTAAAAGACAGGAAAGAAAGAAAAGACCAAGATGGATGTCAGAGGAGACTCTGAAACTTGCTCTCGAACATCAAGCATCTAAAGCAAAAGGAAGAATTGATGAAGTAAAAGGACTGAACAGAAGATTTAGAAGGGCGGCTCGAGAAGACAAAGTATTATAATGATATGTGCAAAGAGCTGGAAATGGAAAACCAAAAGGGAAGAACAAGCTCGGTGTTTCTCAAGCTGAAAGAACTGAAGAAAAAAATTCAAGCCTCGAGTTGCAATAGTGAAGGATTCTATGGCGAAAACATTAAATGACACAGGAAGCATCAAAAGAAGATGGAAGGAGTACACAGAGTCATCATACCAAAAAGAATTAGTCGATGTTCAACCATTTCAAGAGGCAGCATATGATCAGGAACCGATGGTACTGAAGGAAGAAGTCCAAGCTGCTCTGAAGGCATTGGTGAAAAACAAGGCTCCAGGAATTGATGAAATACCAACTGAGATGTTTCAACAAACGGATGCAGCTCTGGAGATGCTCACTCGTCTATGCCAAGAAATATGGAAGACAGCTTCCTGGCCAACTGACTGGAAGAGATCCATGTTAATGCCTATTCCCAAGAAAGGTGATCCAACTAAATGTGGAAATTATAGAACAATATCATTAATATCACACACAAGCAAAATCTTGCTGAAGATCATTCAAGAACAGCTGTGGCAGTATATCGACAGGGAACTGCCAGAAATTCAGGCTGGTTTCAGAAGAGGACGTGGAACCAGGGGTATCATTGCTGATGTCAGATGGATCCTGGCTGAAAGCAGAGAATACCAGAAGGATGTTTACCTGTGTTTTATTGACTACGCAAAGGCATTTGACTGTGTGGATCATAACAAACTATAGATAACATTGTGAAGAAAGGGAATCCCAGAATACTTAATTGTGCTCATAAGGAACCTTTACATAGATCAAGAGGCAGTTGTTCGGATAGAACAAGGGGATACTGATTGGTTTAAAGTCAGGAAAGGTGTGCGCCAGGGTTGTATTCTTTAACCATACCTATTCAATCTGTATGCTGAGCAAATAATCCAAGAAGCTGGACTACTATATGAAGAAGAACGGGGCATCAGAATTGGAGGAAGACTCATTAACAACCTGTGTTATGCAGATGACACAACCTTGCTTGCTGAAAGTGAAAAGGACTTGAAGCACTTACTGATGAAGATCAAAGACCACAGCCTTCAGTATGGATTGCACCTCAACATAAAGAAAACAAAAATCTTCACAACTGGACCAATGAGCAACATCATGATAAACGGAGAAAAGATTGAAGTTGTCAAGGATTTCATTTTACTTGGATCCACTATCAACAGCCATGGAAGCAGCAGTCAAGAAATCAAAAGACACATTGCAGTGGGTAAATCTGCTGCAAAGGACCTCTTCAAAGTGTTGAAGAGCAAAGATGTCACCCTGAAGACTAAGGTGCGCCTGACCCAGGCCATGGTATTTTCAATCTCATCATATGCATGTGAAAGCTGGACAATGAATAAGGAAGACTGAAGAAGAATTGATGCCTTTGAATTGTGGGGTTGGCAAAGAATATTGAATATGCCATGGACTGGTGGACGAATGAATAAATCTGTCTTGGAAGAAGTACAACCAGGATGCTCCTTAGAAGTAAGGATGGCGAGACTGTGTCTTACATACTTTGGACATGTTGTCAGGAGGGATCAGTCCCTGGAGAAGGACATCATGCTTGGCAGAGTACAGGGTCAGTGGAAAAGAGGAAGACCCTCAACGAGGTGGATTGACACAGTGGCTGCAACAATGGGGTCAAGCATAACAACGATTGTAAGGATGGTGCAGGACCGGGCAGTATTTCGTTCTGTTGTGCATAGGGTCGCTATGAGTTGACTCGACGGCACCTAACAACAACATGGAACAGTTAAGTGCTATGGCTGATAGCCAAAAGGTTAGCAGTTTGAAGCCACCAGGCAGTCCTTGGAAACTCAAGGGGCATTCTACTCTGTCCTATAGTGTTGCTATGAGTCAACACCAACGTGTTCTTTTTTTTTTTAATGGAACAGTGATACCTTTGGGCATTCCATTTCTGCCTTCTTTGATAGAAATGTCTACAGTCATTATCCTACGACCATTCCACCGTTATAAGTTTGTGCGTGGGGAGTGGGTAGATAACTCGTATGTTTAGTTTCACAGGTTTAAAGATTGAGAAGAACTATACTCGAGGAGCATACTTAAGGAACTACACCTAAGGAGCCTCATTTGCACCTCTGTCTCATCTAGGTGATGAGATTCTGGACTTTGATCTGATGCTATATTGAGATTTTGAGGGCCTTAAGAGCGTGATTGATGTATTTTGCAGGTGGGGCAATGTGAATTAATGGCGAGAGGGTAGAGAGGAGTAGAGGGCAGACTGTGATAGCCAGTCTGCAGTATGGCCCCCAATAGTCCTCACCTCCCAGAATGCAGTACTTTGTGTAATTCTCTTCCCTTAGAAATAGACTGGGCTTAGTGACTTGCTTTTAACTGACAGAATAAGGTAAAAGTTGGTACATGACTTAGAGACTCGGCCATAAAAGGTAGTGAGGCTTCAACTCTGTCTTGGATTACTCACTCTGCAAGAAGCCATGTTGTGAGAATTCCTGCAGAGAAGCCCAAGTAGCAAGGAACTAAAACCTCTTGCCAACAGCCAGGTGAGTGTGTTTGGAAGTGGCCCCTTCAGCCCCAGTCCAGAGTCTGCAGCCCCAAATGGCAGCTTAACTAAAACCTCTTAAAATACCTTGAACCAGGACCACCCAGCTATGCCACTGACAGATTCCTAACTTACAGAAACTGTATGATTTAATAAATGTTGGTTGTGTTAGGCTGCTAGATTTCAGGGTAATTTGTTACATAGCAATAAATAATACACTTGACTAAGGTATATATTCTATGATTTCATTTATATGAACTCTAGGGAAGACAAATCTATAATGATAGAAAGCAAACCAGCAGGTGCCTGGGGCCAGGAGTACGGGTGGGAATTGACTGGGTAGGACATCTGGGAACATTTGAGGATCATGGAAGTGGTCTATTTCTTGATTGTGGGAGTGGCTACATATTTGTCCAAATTCGTTGAATTGTGGCCTTTAAATGGGCATATTTGTTGAATGTACATTTTAACTTAAGTAATTTTAAGGGAAGAGGGCAGGTATGAAGAGGTGGAATCAGTGTCTATACATTAAAAAGTGTGATGGTGAAGGCAAGAAGAGAGATGGGACAGTGTCTGAAGAGTGTATCTGGGTCAGGCACTTTTAATTTTTTTAGGATAAGAGACACCTAAATAAGTTTGAAGACAGAGGATAAGAACTAATGATGTAAAACAGAGAAGTTAAATTACAAAGCTTCCCAGAGCTGCTATAAGAAAATACCACAAAGTTTCCGGCTTTAAACAATAGATATTGTTTCACAGTTCTGG
This sequence comes from Elephas maximus indicus, assembly GCF_024166365.1. Taxonomy (NCBI): domain Eukaryota; kingdom Metazoa; phylum Chordata; class Mammalia; order Proboscidea; family Elephantidae; genus Elephas; species Elephas maximus. The sequence goes on along the minus strand of NC_064831.1, from coordinate 80,899,418 downwards.
AGGCTGAGAGTCTGAGATCAGGGTGTTGGCCATGTTCATTCCTTCCCAGGCTTTGAGGGACAATCTGTTCCACACCCCTCTCCTAGCTTCTAACTGCTTCAGTTAGTCCTTAGTTAGCAGCTGCATCATCACATGGCATTCTTCCTCTGTCTTCCTGTCTCTATATATCTTCTCTTCTTTGTGAGGACACCAGTCATACTGGAATAGGTTTCTCCCTACTTCAATATACCTTATGTTAGCCTAACTGATAATATCATCAAGGGCCTTATTTCCAAATGAGGTCACTTTCACAGGTACAGGGGTTAGGACTTCAATTTATCTTTTTGGCAGGACACATTCAATCCATAGCATAAAGTAAAATCCTGGAGGAGACCAAAATAAATGATATTAAGCAGTAAGGTTAGATAGTGAGATACTTCCGGGAGAAGATGGATAAGCAGAGACTGTAGACACTCAGGAAGTTTCGAGATTTTTAGTACATTTACCTGCAGAAAGTTAGTGGGTTTTGAAGCAGGATTTTGGGGTTAGGTAGATAATAAGCTTAATGCAGTTTTTGTGTGGATTGACACTGGAAGTCGATTATTTTTGGATTGTCTGCTAAGGTGTTTGGTATTATCCTGTAAGCAGCGGGAAGCTGAAGTCTTTGTAGTAGGGAAGCGACAGGTCAGGACGGTGCTTTAGGAAAATCATTCTGTAGCAAAGAGAAGTATGGACTATTTGGGAGATAATGGAGGCAGGGAAACCTGTTAGGAGACTACTGTTCAGTCAAAAGTTGGCTAGTAAAACCTGTTGTTGTTGTTAGTTGCCATTCAATTGATTCCAACTCATGGTGTCCCCATGCCTTATGGAGTAGAACTGCTCCACAGAGTTTTTTTGATTAAAATCTTAACAGATGCAGATCACCAGACCTATCTTCCGAGGTGCTTCTGGGTGGGTTCCACCCATTAATCTTCAGGCTAGCAGTTGAGTGCAAACTTGTTTGCAACACCTAAGGGCCTTGAATGAACTCTAGAGAAAAAAGGACAACTTGACCTTGACATGTAAAAGAGATTGCAGCAGAATGAAAAGGCAGAATGTGGGAAATGACTGGATGGATCTGAGGGAGGGAGAAGCAGGAAATGGAGGAGGTAAGGGAGGAAAAGCGATCTCACTTTTGGAAATGATGTTGTGGTTCAGTAGGTTAATTACCCAGGACAAGAGGTGCTTAAGGTGGGTGGGAAGGTAGGTTGAAATCTCACAGGAGTGATCAGGCTGGAGGTGAGATTTAGAAACATCTGTTTTCCTTTCTTGCCTAAAGAATGGAGGCCCTTGGAAACGATGACAGTGTGAATCAATGGTAAATGACGCTTCAGAATCAAGAGTATCTATCTTGTTCTTTCTGGAGTTGAATGAATTTATGAAGTGTGTTTGAAAATGTGTCCTTGATACAATATATTAATGAGCTTTCCATGGGAAATTGGTTTCATGCTCAAATAAATTTGACAAATATATGAGTAAACAAATCTGAATAGCTTTCTTTATTGTAGGAGTTCTCAGAGCCTTAATATGTAATCCTACTACACACAGGGACTCCTCAAAAGGAGAGGAGGATACAGTATAAAGCTTTTCCTGTATTCATTTAAACAGACAATGCTTTTTTCAAGGATTAGCTCTCGGGGCTAATGATCTAAGGAGAGCACTTTAAGAAAAGCTGCTTTAAACTCTGCTGCAGCTGCAGTTATTGGTAACAGTTGTAAGCAAATAAGAACTCCTTTCTAATAGTGCAAATTCCTTCTAGTTTTGCTAAAAATGCTATAACAAAGCTGAAAACAAAGCTTTTTAAAAATTTGCCCAAGGAAACCTGAATGTTCTTGCCTCACCTGAGTTGTTGGAGTCCATTTCCATCAAATAGTGATTAGGGCTCAAAAAACATGATGTTTCTCTAACTCCAGCTTCAGAAACCTACCATTATAAATAATTGGGGATAATTATGAGAGCAGCTGAATAAACTGGAAAAGGCTGGGCATAAAAAGAAAAGCAATAGGATGAAATGTGCAGTACTTAAGCCAGTCCATAAATCTCTCTGGAATCAGAATAAGAGTTACCATCTTCTCCAAACTGAAGCCTCTATTTAAAGTAAAAATCCAACCAAAATGATGTCACCTCAAAAAGAGGCCCTGGTTTTCTTTTGCAGTTATTGGGGGAGGGGTCTCTGGCTCCTTTTAAACCCCCAAAACTAAACTCATTACCATCGAGTTATAGCAACCCTATAGGACAGAGTAGAACTGCCCCACAGGGTTTTCAAGGAGTGCCTGGTAGATTCGAACGGCTAACCTTTTGGTTAGAAGCTGTAGCTTTTATCCACTAGGCTACCAGGTTTTCCCTGGCTCCTTTTAGGTCCTTAAAATTATATCCCCTTTGACTCTGGATTGAGAAATATGGCAATAACTTTTTTTGAGGCCAGGGTGGTCCCTTAATCCTGAGGCTTTTGTGATTCCCTTCCCTTCCATCAACTGAGCCACCCCAACCCTTCAACACTGGAAATATGATGACTTCAGAAGTTTAATGTGGTCCACGTGCAGCCTTCAAGCAAACCTATTGCTGGAAGGATTATTATTATGCCAAAAAGCAAGGTTTTCACAAATTAAAGAAACTGTTCTATCACTAAACGATACACTTGGACTCTATTAATTAAAGGCTGGGGAGCCCCTGGGAGCAGGAGATTGGGTAGCTGCAATGTCGGTGGGTAAGATCAATACATGACAATACATACTTTTTGTTGGAATTTCTCTATTTCAATTGTGGTGGGGTAAATGTTTCCCTACATTTCTCTAATATCACTTTTTTCCCACACAATCAATCTATTTCTAGACTGTCTCCCCCTACTCTATTGATTTATTTGTTTGGTGAAAATATACACAACATACAGCACTTTAACAATTTCTACATGTACAGTTCAATGACATTGGTTACATTCTTCAAGTTGTGCCACTTTTCTTGACAACCTTTTCCAAGCTATTCCACTATCATTAACACAAACTCACTCATCCCCGTGTTAGTTACCTAGTGCTGCTATAACAGAAATACCACAAGTGGATGGCTTCAACAATGGAGAAATTTATTCTCTCACAGTCTAGGAGGCTAGAAGTCCGAATTTAGGGTGCCAACTCCAGGGCAGGCCTGTCTCCGTTGGCTTTGGGGGAAGGTCTTTGTCATCAATCTTCCCTGGGCAAGGAGCTTCTTAGTTAAGGGAAGTCGGGTCCAAAGAACACCCTATTCTCCTGGCTCTTGTTTTTTTTTGGTGGTATGAGGTCCTCATGTCTCTCTACTTGCTTCTCTCGATAGAGATTGACTTAAGATACAACTTAATCTTGTAGAATGAGTCCTGCCTCATTAACATAACTGCTGCTAATCGCATCTCATTAACATCATAGAGGTAGGATTTACAACACAGGAAAATCACATCAGATTACAAAATGGTGGACAATCACACAATAGTGGAATTCATGGCCTAGCCAAGATGACACACATTCTGGGGGGACACAATTCAATCCATAATACCCTTAAGTTTCCCATCTAACCTTTCGAGTTGCTCTTGTCAATTTGATCACATAAAGATAATTCTTTAAAAGAGTATAATGCTTAATGCAGACATTCTTTTCTAATTAGGCTAAATTATTATTTGGTTCAAAGATGATTTTAGGGGATAGCTTTGGTTCAAGGTTTAAAGATTTCCTCAGGGTAATAGTTTTGAGGGATCACAGGGGTCTCAATGGCTCTAGAAAGCCTAGAATATCTTTTATCTTATTGTCAGTAAATGTGGACTTGGAGGAGGGAGATAAAGTGTCCAGAGCACTTTCATTGTGCCAGGAGATATACTAAGGGTTACGTGCATGTTGTCTGTATTTGTCATAGCATTGCTATTGATTGGGAGGGATATCTTTACTGAAATGAATTTGAGCATTCACGATCCAAAACTAGGCCTGGCTTATTCTAAAGGTCCGCTCTTTCTGTTCAATATAAGAAGAACTTAAATCAAAGGGGTTAGGCACTCTGACATCCTGAGAGTAGGAATGTAAACCAGCACAACCTTTCTGGGGGTCTATTTGTAAAGAATGTGCATTGACGTCCCTAAAAATGTTAATACTGTCTGACCTTGTAATAATCATGATAAATGTCATTTACTCCACATCTAACTGTAGTCTAGGTACTTTTCTGATATTGTTTAGTCTGTGCCTGCAGAATTTCTGAAATCTATTACAGGAATATATTCTGAACAAGGGACTGGTTGCTTAAATAGCTCTTTACTGAGCACCTACTCTGTGGATAGGCTGAAGAGGAGGGTAAGGGAGGAGGTGAGAGAGCCCAAATGAGGGAAGATACCGTCAGTGAGCAATTCTAAATTGGATTTGGAGATTTTACTCTACTTTCCAATTCCTGGAAGATTACCTCTCCCATTTAGCAGCTGTGTGATTTGGGGCAAGTTATTTAACGTCTTTAAGCCTGTTTTGGAGTCCTGGTGGTATAGTGGTTAAGAGCTCACCAGCTAACCAAAAGGTTGGCAGTATGAATCCACCAGCCACTCCCTGGAAACCCTATGGGGCAGTTTTACTCTGTCTTACAGGGTTGCCATGAGTCAAAATCAACTCCATGGCAACAGGTTTGGTTTTTTTTGGTTTAAGCCTGTATTACTTGTCAAAGGGGAGAACAGTGTCAACTTGTTAGCAACAGATTTTTTTTGAGGGTTGGTATGAGGAATAAATGAGGTCATGCAAGTGACAGAGGTAGAGTACAGGGATTACAGCCCTGGGTACATGTTGAGGTTTGGAACGAATCCCCAGAATCTACTAACCAGACCCGACCTTTCCGGTACAGTAGCCACCAGTCACAGGTGACTTTTGAGCACTTGAAATGCAGCTAGTTTGATTCGAGATGTGTCGTAAGTATAAAATATACATTGAGTTATTTTGAAGACAGTATGATAAAAAGAGTATAAAATGTCTCACTAATAAAGGCTTACACTGATTACATGTTGAAATTATAATATTTGGGATAGAAAATATTATTAAAATTAATTTCACCTGTCTCCTCTTACTTTTTAAATGTGGCTACTAGAAAATTTTAAATTATGTGGCTCACATCATATTTCTATTGGACAGCGTTGGGCTTGACATTGAGAGAAGAAGGTTCCCTTTGCTACCCAAGAAGTGAAAACTTAATCTACACTGTGAAACTTTCCGCTTGTAGTCAGGATTCTCTCAGAGACTCCCTCGTACCTTGCCTCTAGGCCCCACTCTCTTGCCTCACTTCAGTGCCCCCTAAGCACATGGTAGGAGTCCCTGGGTGGTACAAACAGTTAAGTAATTGGCTACTAACTGAAAGGTTGGTGGTTTGAATCTACACAGAGGTACCTTGGAAGAAAGGCCTGGTGATCTGATTTTGAAAGTTCACAGTCCTTGAAAACCTCATGGAGTACAATTCTACTCCGAAACACATGGAGTCGCCATGAGTTGACATTGACTCCACAGCAAACTACAGCAACAGGTTTGGTTTTGGTGAAGCATACGGTGAGAGTGTGATCTTCGTAAGATGAAAATCTGTTCTCATTGTTGTCCCATTGCTTAAAACCTTTTGAGGGCTCCCCCTGGCCTCTCAGAATAAAGGCTGTACTACTCAGCAGGGCAGTATGCTATGCCCTTCATGACCTGGTAGCTGCTACCCTCCCCCAGTGTTACCTCCTACCCCTTCCCCTCTCCAATTTCTTCTGCTGAGTTTCTGATACCTCCATGTCTTTAAATTTGCTCTTCCTGTTTCTGGGAATGTGCTACTTGTGCAAACACTCCCAAGTCCCCTCTACTATCCCACTCTCCTTTACTTGGTTTAATGTGATTGTCTGCTAAGACTCAGCTTAGCTGTTACATCCTCCAGGATGCCTTCCCTGACCTTTTACCTTCTTTCTAGGCAAAAGTGCTCCTCCTCTATGCTCCCAGCACTCTGTGCTTGCGTCTTTAAGAGCATTAACACATTTGATTTCTTGCTGGTTTACTTGTCTATTTCCCTCACTTGACTGTGAGCTCATTGAGGGCAGAACCTTGTTCTTCATCTTCAACCCCGGGACCAAGCCTCACGCCTGGCACACAGTACACTTTCAAGGGCTATTTGCTGAATGACTTGAGAAGCAGGTAAGGGAATTAACCAGGGATCATCAGCTCATGGATGGCATATTAATTAGGGCTCTTGTGGATGTAAGTGACTGTAACATCTACTCTGCCTGGTTTTATTGCCTTACATAGTTGAAAAGTCTATGTATTGTTTTATCTTTAGGTATGGCTAGATTTAGCAGTTCAACCATTGTCACCAAGATGTTTTTTTTTTTCATCTCTCTCACCTTCCCACTGTGATGGCTCCATTCCCAGAGAGGTTATTTCCTCAAAATGACAAGCTGGCTGACAAGCATATCCTCCCAGGTTCCACTGAAGAAGACAAAGTCTGCTACCTTAATAGTTTAAACAGAGAATACAATTTATTCCTATTGCTCCTGATTGGCCTGTTTGGGGTCACGTGCCCACCTCTGAAGTAGAAGTGGCCTACAGGTAGAATGCTCTGATGTACTCCGATCTGATCACGTGCTAAGGCCATGGAATTGGGGCTGTAGTGAAGTTTGCCTAATACCAAGCAGGGGCTGAAGGTAAAAGTTCCCACAAAGCAACATCAGGGTACTAGTTCTACCACAAAAGCAATAAAATGTTGTTTGTTCTCAGTGCCTTTTCTTTCATAAAAGTGGACATGTTATAAAACATGGGTCCAAAGAAAATGCATGTTCTCATAACTGTTGTTTTTTTTTTTTTTGTACACTGGCATTTTTAGGTACTCTGTAAAATGGGGTGTAACCCTGTTACATTTTTAAGTATTATAAACCAGGCAGATCAATTAGATATAAGTCAACTAGAGAGACAGTTCAGAGACAAAAAATCTTGCCATGCTTCTTAGGCCCTGGTATCTTTCCTGGCTTATAAGCTTACTCATGGAAAGTGGTAGAATTGTTTACTCATGGAAAATGATAAATCTGAAATCTTTCTGGTGAAATGGAGCTGTTTAGAGATCCTTGGTGCAACTTGGAAGAACAAATCTTTAGTGTCAGGAACATTCAGTTTGAGGACACCTCACAGTAGCTCTTTCTGTACTAATTCATTCATGCAAAACTTTCATTGAGTTCCTACTGCTGTAGGTACGAGAGAGAGAGAACCAAAAAAAAAAAAAAACCCATTGCCGTCAAGTTGATTCCGACTCATAGCGACCCTATAGAGAGAGAGGATAAAAAACAGACTTTAGGGAGCTTACGTTATACTTACATTATAGTGGAGCCCAGGCCAGCAAATAAACACACAAGATAAATAAGATACTTTCATATTGGGATAAATGCTATGAAAAAATTGGGCAAAATAAAGAGAGGAATTAGGTATGAATGGGCTACTTTTTTTTCTTCTTTTTATTGTGATGAAAATATACGTAGCCAAATATATACCAATGTAACAATTTCTACAAGTATAATTCGGTGACATTGATTACATTCCTCAAGTTGTATAACCAATCTCACTACCCTTTTCCAAATTATTTTACCACCATTAATGAAAACTTACTGCCTCCCAAGCAAAAATTCCCTCTTGCCCCCTCCCTCCCATCCCTGGGAACCACTAATAGTTTTTGGTTTCTATATATGCTTCCATGAGAGAAAGATGTAGCAGTCTGCTTCTGTAAAGATTTATAGCTTTGGAAACCCTATGTAGCAGTTCTACCCTGTCCTTTAGGGACACTGTGAATTGGAATTCCATGGCAACTTTTTTTTTGGTTATTTAATATAAGTGAGATTATACAGTATTTGTCCTTTTGTGACTGACTTATTTTGCTCAGCATAATGTTTTCCAGGGTTACCCATACTGTGGCATGTATCTGAACTTCATTGAGTGGGTTCTTTTTTACAGGGTGGTCAAGGAAGGTTTCTCTGAGGAAGACCTTTAAGCTGAGGCCTGAATGATGAGAAAGTTCCAGTCATGCAAATAACTATTCAGACTTCCCGCCAAAAGACAGAGAGCTCAGTGGTCTGGGGAATTTAGAGTAGACTCTTGCTTCTCAAAGTGAGGTCGCATACCAGCAACATCAGTACCCCTGTGAGCTTGTTAGAAAAGCAGAATCCCAGAGCCCACCTCAGACCTACGGAGTCAGAATTCACATTTACCAAAATCTCCCAGGTGTTCCATAGGCATAGTAAACTTTGAAAAGTGTCGGCCTCTCAACCCTTTCTGTAGCCCACTGGAAAGGTGTAAATCCTGCTGGGGTGGGGTAAGGAAACAGGGAATGGTGTCAGCAGTCACAAGAAAGACGACATGGTAACCATCTGCTGCTGCCACCTCCGAATCAGACCAGCCAGGCTCTAAGAGAAGGCTTTGAGATTATTAAAAGTTAGGGTCCAAGTGATTTTCTAGGATAGCCCCTTACTTTTTAGGAGACTAGGACACTGGGGATGTTTGGCCTTGTTTTTACCACTATGTGATCGTGAACCAAGAAAATATATTGACTGGAAGGAAATGGTTTGGTTTTGGGCCACTTGACCAAGAAACGTATGCTGCTGAATTAATTCCGACTCACAGCGACCCTATATGACGGAGTAGAATTGCCCCATAGGGTTTCCTAGGCTGTAATCTTTATAGGAGCAAATCGCCAGGTCTTTTTTTCCCCAAGAACGGAGCCGCTGCAGGGTTCAAACCGCCAACCTTTTGGCTAGCAGCCGTGCCCTTAACGATTGCACCACTAGGGCTCCTACCTAAGAAATAATAACAGTGAAATAATGGTTCGACGTGCTCGGCATATCCCCCCGCCCCCCAAAGCACATCAAAATAAACACATACCTATCAAAATAAAGAAGTTTCTTCGCGTACCAACTTATTGTCTCCTAGACTACCACTGGTACACCGATTGTAGCTTTTCAAAAGCACCAGATGATTTCTGCGGTCCTTTCAAACTTGAAGACTGTATGAATTTGTGGGATGGAGTTGCCAAAAGTTCACTGTCACAGTTGTGACACCATCACACCGCCGTCCGTCCCTCCGTCCGTCCATCCATCCATCCATCCAGACAAGCCTGGCTGCACACCTAGCCATGACTCTCCTGAGCGCTGGACACAGAAGACTAAACCGCACTTCCTGATTTCAAGGGCGGGGGGAGGTTGAAGGGTAAATCATTTCGGTTTGTGTGCTAAGCGCTACAGCTCAGGTAAGCATCGGGCGCACAGAGGAAGGGCGGTTTCCGGAGACAGGGCGGGGAGCTTTTTCAGAGATGTGGTGCGTGGGCATTTCCCAGGCAGCCTCTGCCAGCCTCACTACTTTGATGACTTTGCCGCCGCGGCTCAGCAGCGGCAGTCAACCTCAGCTTGCCTTAGCAACCTGAGCGCACCGCCCAGGCGCCTTCCTATTGGTCGCACGGACTATGATGGGCACCTCTGCCGTGTAATCCCAGTTGAGGCCTTCGGTTCCGCGCTCCCCGGCGGCCCAGGAGGGCTTGTAGGCGGTGCCGTCCTCCCCAGGTCTCCGCCCATTCCGGGCGGCTTGTAGCGCATGCGCCGGCGGTCAGGGGCTGTGTGCGGGGCCAGCTCAGAGCCGGAGGAGCCGCGGTGAAGCGTCTGGGCGCCGCCGGGACCGCCGTGCTCGTTTCTCGCCTCGGCTGCCGCCGCCTCAGCCGCCGCCGCCGCCGGGGGAGCAGCCACCTATTGTCTTTCTCCGCGGCGAAGGTGCGGAGCTGCTCCGGCTCGGCCCTCGGGGGAGCCCCGGGCGCCGCACGGTGAGAGCGCAACTGAGTTGGCCGAGTTGAGGGAACTTTCGTGATTTGAGGAGTGGTCCCGGCGAGGAGCGAGGGCCCCTCCCCTGCGGCTTGGCTCGGGGCGGGGGCCGGGAGGGGGGCGGGGGCCGGGGGCGGAGGGCTGGGCCGGCTGGAGGGATGAATGGGCGGTGCGGGCAGCGGCCCGGCCCCGCCGACCCCTCCTCCCTGCGCAGCCCCTCTCCTCCCGCATTGTCTGCTCCCGGGCCGAGGCGCGCCTCCTCACCCCGCGGCCCCGCTTTGGGGCCCAGTACGGTCGCCGATGCCTCTCGGGCGCCCCTGGGCCCCGCCGCGAGGCCTGAGCCTCGAGCCCCCGGGCGTTCCGGGCCGGCGCCGCCGGGGCAGGGAGCGCGAGGAGCCCCGGCACCCATGCGGTCGCTCGGTGGATCGCGCCGGTCCGACGGAGGCCGGGCTACCCCGGGGTCGCCAGCGACGCCGCGAACAAGTGCTCCCGGCGGGAGGGGAGCGGCTCCCCGGGGCGCACGGAGAGTAAACACGTCGGGCCGCGCTCGCGCCCTGCGCTGCGCCCGCCTGGGGGTGTGGGGGGGCCCTCGGGGCGCTCGGCCCGACCCGCGCGCGTCGGTGACGGCAGCGGCCGGGGAGCGTGCGACGGGCTCGCCTTTCCTCCAGGCTAGAGCACAGCCCTACTTTGAGCCCGAAGAAAACATTTTTATTATGTAAATATGGCTCGCTGACACTTTTTGTTTTGCAAAGCCTTCCAGTTGGTGAGGAGTTGAAAAATACTAAGAAAACAGTTTTTTTATTAAATAAAAAAATAGTTTTTTTTCTTTTAATTATTTAAACAGATCAGTTCCACTGCATTTAAGTTTCTAGACCTTACTGTGAACTCAGGAATTCACCATGAAAGTTAGATTGAGTAATATTTTGGTGTTCATTTTTAGCTTTTATACTCCTTACTGTGCGAGTTTATTGCCTTAGGCATTTATAACTAAAGTTAAAAGCTGTATGCTTCCCCCTCCTCCCTTATTTTTAGAAGCAGCAGCTTATTCAGTTTTTCTAAACTGTTGGATTGCCCAGATCAGAACAAATGCTGCAGTTCTTGAAAGGTCATTTTTTGCAAGTTTGTAAAGGCGTAATGATCGGCTGAGATAAATCACTGTTCTTGCACTCCGTGGTCTCTTGGGGATTTGCAGATCGCATTAAGTACAAGCCTTGATGTCTAGTTTTGGGTACATGGACTCCACCGAATTTTTCTCATTTGGCTTATACAAATAATTATGTTTTAATGCCCTAGATGGAATTAGCTTAAATGCCTGTGAAATTCGCAGTGGAAGTGTCTCAATTTCAGTTGTTGTATCGTCTCTTGAGCATCTGATAAGTTAAAAAGACAATTTGAGAAATACCGTGTATGTTAGTTTGCCTTGATTTCTCATGATAAGTGGGCAGTGTGGAGAAGTGTTCTTGGATTTTTCAGGTTTGCTTGGCCTCATTTTGCTTTGAGAAACCAATCTTCTTCATCTGATGAAGCTAAAGAAAAATTATCTTATGGCATTAATACTTTTAAACTACAGCAAAGTCACATTTAGGAGCGACAATTCCTACTCTACGATTGTGTGAGTGTTCGTGTGTGGGGGCGTGGGATCCTGGATTGACAGGTTGGAAGGGGTTGTCAAGGAGGGACTTAATGTAAACAAACACTCCTTCCAGCATAAGATGACAAGTAGGCTGGTTGCTTCCCTCCTCTGGGCTCTGATAGCATGTTATACATACTTTTGCTTTGGGATTTCTCACACTTCGTTTGTTTGACTAAGTGGTAACTGTACATGTAAGTGTAAATGGGCTCCTTGGCTAGTCTGTTAACTCCATAAGGGCTGTGATGGGCCTTATTTAAAAAGCTTTGTATCCTCTTTGCCAGGAGTCCGACAGTACTAGTGTTGAGTATGCCTGTGAACTGGGTGAGGTGCTTTTTTACGAGCTGGCGGTGGTGTGCAGTGTGCTGGAAGTGCACACAGGAGAGAGCCACTAACCCCCGGGGACTTGTCCAAAGTGGTAGTTCACTTGTGATGAAGTTTAGTTTACATTAAAAGGACTTCTAAACTTTTTTTTTTTTATCTGCTGATTGTCTCTTGGCAAGAAGTGGGGTTTAAATAATGCACTGTGGATTTCAAAAGGTGATCCCGATTTAGAATTTTTTTCCCTCTTCTTGGTGAAATTATTAAGACCACTGAACACATCCGTTCACATCACTGCCCAATTCTCCAATGCGAAATTGGAGGTAGAACAATTTATAAGAAAGCACATTCTTTGGAGCTAGGTAGATTTGAATTCAAATCCCCACACTTCCATTGACTCGTTGAGTGTCACCTTGAGTATGTCACTTCTCAGAGCTTCAGTTTCCTGCTCTGTAAGGATAGTAACATACTTTGCAGTGTTCTTAGGAATAAGTGAAACTATGTGAGGTACTTAGTACAGTATCCAGCATTTAGTAGGTGCCGAGACCTTGGGTGGAGCAAACTGCTTGGCTGCTAGCCAGAAGGCACCTTGGGAGAAAGGCCTGGTGATCTGATTCCGAAAGATCACAGCCATAAAAACCCTGTGCAGCACAGCTCTGTAACACATGGTGTTGCCCTGAGTTGGAATTCACTCCATGGCAATAAGTGTGTATGTATTACTTGGATAGGGTCATTATGAGTTGGAAACAACTTGATGGCGGTGGGTTTTTGGTTTGGTAGTTGTAATAATTTTGATACATTTTTACATGACTTAAAAGCATTCTTGAAGGTCTGATACTGCTACATATAGTGGTTTAGCTGTTTGTTTCATGTCTTCATGAGAATTGAGATCATTAATCCAAATGTGATTTTTTTTTAAAAGATGTCAGTTGAACCAAAATTTAGTAAAACAACAGTGATTTTATCTTCTCAATCACCTGCTAGCCTTCCTTTGAGTGAGGCTTGCAGAATGGCTTGCTAGGGCAGAGCTCTGTGTCTTTCAAGTGTTTAGGAATTGGTTAGACACGGACTGTTTTCAATACATGTCATAGTATATCTGAGGTACTTAGTCAATTCCAGCTTTCCTTCCTTATTTTACCTTAGTCTTGAAAACTATAAAAATGGGTTATGACTACATTTCTCAAACTTAAGATGGTACTGGACTGGGTGTTAGCAGTTTCAGTACAGTTTAAAGACTTGAGCAAACCACTCACTTCTCCTTCAAGATAAAGCTTAAAGGTGCCACTGTCTGTGGAAGGAAGCAGTGATTTAAATCAGTTATACCAGTTTGGTTTAGGCTGCTTACAAAAATGGTAATGAAATAGATAACATCCTAGAAATGTTTACCCGTAAAGAGTATTTCCGTATATTGAATCCATCTCTCGGTTAATTTTCTTATAAAATCAGGGTAAGGAATTAACACTGGAGGATTATAGTAAGCCTTTAAAAATTGTATTTGGTCAAACTCATTGATTGAGGGTAAATACATCCCTGACAAAGGTAGATGTGAAAACTTGGACTTTTGTTATTCCCTTCTTTTACAGTTAACATTTAAATACACTTGAGCAGGCTTGGTTATTATTAATGGGGACAGGCATTCCTTTGGAAGTGGCGCTGTCACGTCATGCTGTCCTATCAGTGTAAATAGGGAGAGAGGAGGAAGGTGTAAGTAAAAGGATGTTTGTTCAAGAGAATGAAATGTTGCCTGCTCCTGCACCATCTTCATGGTCCTTAGTATGTTTGAGTCCATTGTTGCGGCTCTTGTGTCAATCCATGCCATTGAGAGTTTCCCTCATTTTTCATTGGCCTTCTGTCTTACCAAACATGATGCAGAGATAACCCATATTTGTCTGTCCTTGCTGGAGGCAGGACAAATAGGCATGGTACTGTGAGATGCTGTGATTGTCTGAATAGCTGTGTGGGGGCAGTGGTGTGCTTTCCCTTTTTACGTCTTCACAGCTTTGTCCAGAGCTTTGGGAAAGTGTGTATCAGTGTGTGTTTGTGTGGGTGTATTGGGGTGGGGAGAAGGAAAAGTTATAAGTGATTTACCATTTATGTCGCCCTGAAGGCTCTTCTTTCGGAAACCAATACTTTGAATTTTCACTTCTGATCATATTTTAGCCGATATTTGGCCCTGGCAGTAGGCTCTATTACCCCAAATGCCCATTTATTCCTAAGTGGTTAAGAATTATGTTGTGTGTCGTTGAGTCGATTTTCGACTCACAGCGAGTCCGTGTGACAGAGTAGAACTGCCTCACATGGCTTTCTAGGCTATCATCTTTGTGGGAGTGGATCTCCCGGTCTTTCTCCTGCAGAGTGGCTGGCTGGGTTCAAATCACCAGCTTTTTGGTTAGTAGCTGAGTGCTTAACCATTGTGCCATCAGGGACCACACTATAATTAATCTATCATCTTTACTAAAGATGTCACATTGGGGAAAAACACCTAGAGGAGTTAGGTAAAGAATTTCACAGACTCTAGGGTGTGTCTCTGATGATGATCTCTATTAAAACACTTGATACAGAGCTACAAGTTCTGACTTTATGTCCTAACTTTGCCATTTTTTGGCGATGTGACTTTGAGCAAGCCACTTCATCTTTCCCAGACTTAATACCCTTGCTTTTAAAATAAAAACTAATATTAACCTTATCCTATTTACTGCATACTACTTTTGCGAGAAACACATGAGATAAAGCATTTTGCACATAGTGGTGTAATTATTTTTATTAGGTGGCTACTGGTTTGGATAAAATTCAAATTTTAGTCTCAAAGGGGAAAAATCCAACTAACTTTATTGGTTTTTCTTTGTAAATGGTAATTAAAATAGCATACCATTTCTGTTGCCATTCTCTTTGCTTGGAAAAACTGATATTTTTCTTTTTACTTTCGACTCTTCTCACATTTCTTTTTACAACATATTTGTCATGAAATATTTTTCTAAACTCTAAAGAAATTTCAGCTCACAGTGCATGCTGCTAGACCCAAGTTTCTGTGGAATCATAGGGACTGACATTGGATGCCAAAGCTCGAAGTCAGGTAGAACCACTGTAAACAGTGAACAAAGAAGGTTACATTATTTCAGAAGAACACAGAAGAGCCTAGTGTAGTTGCCTGTTCTTTACTTACTGTTGTTTTCTTACTTAAAAAGTTTTTTTTTTCATTAAAGTTGGTTTACTGAAATCAGGGAAGTGTGCCAGTAACGTACCATTTTCTATATACTGTGTGCCTTACCTACATTTCTTATTTAATTCTTATTTGTTTAGTAGTTGTTGAGAATATACACAGTAAAATATGCACCAGTTCAAAAGTTTCTACATGTACAAGTCAGTGACATTGATCACATTATTCGAGTTGTGCAACCATTCTCACCCTCCTTTTCTGAGCTTTTCCTCCCCCGCTAACCTGAACTCACTGCTTGCTAAGTTGCCTATCTGATCTTTCGAGTTGCTGTTGTCACTCTGATTCCATATAGATCTTAAAAGAGCATAATGCTCAGGGCAGACATTTTCTGCTAGTTAAGCTAAACTTTAGTTTGGTTTTAAGAAGACTTCTGGGGATATTTTTGGTTTAAGGTTTAAAGATTATCTCAGGGCAGTAGTTTCAGAGGCTCATCTAGCCTCCATGGCTCCAGAAGGTGAAACAGGAATTTTTAACCCCTTTTAGGATGCGGAAACTGATAAAGTGACTTGCATTGGTCGCATAGTCAGCCATGGTGCTGAAATTTGGACTTAGACTGTTCTGGCTCCAAAGGCCATGCTTTTCACATCATTGAAAGAATGTATTTTTAAGACAAATCAAGTTAATTAAGGTATTACTTAAAAAAAAAAAAAAGTATTACTTACGTATGGTAAAATAGACCCATTTAAGTTGGGTGACTTTTGACAGATGCATTCCTGCATGTAACTAACACCACAGTCAGGATATAGAACATTGCCATCATTCCAGAAAGCTCCTTCGTTCCCCTTTCCATATAATCCCCTCAGCCCTCACCCTGTTGCCCACCTCACCCTAGGCAACTGCTATGCTGCCTTTGTCACTATAGTTTTGTCTTGTGTGCATTGAAAACAAAAACCCATTGCCGTTGAGTTTGTTACAACTAATAGTGACCCTATAGGACAGGGTCGGAATTGCCTCGATGGCACTGGTTTTGTTTTTTAGGACAGAGTAGAGCTGACCTATAAGGTTTTCAAGGCTGTAACCTTTATAGAAGCGGACTGCCATATCTTTCTTCCTTGAGATGCTGGTGGATTTGAACCACCTACTTTTGTTCGCAGCCAAGTGCTTAGCCACTGTGCTACCACGGCCCTTTTTGTCTGTATTAGGGGGTCATCAAACTACGGCCCAGTTGCTCAGTGACACTTGCTAAAAAGACTATTCTTTTTCTCCATTGATCTACCTTTGCAATTTTATTAAAAGTTAATTGATCATGTATGTGTGGGTCTATTTCTGGACTCTGTTCCATTAATCTGTGTCTTTCATTATTCCATTGTCAAACTGTTTCTTATTACTGTAGCTTCATAGTAAGTCTCAAAGTAAATAAGAGGTAACAACTGTAATGTGAGTTCTTTGTGTTCTTTCCAAAATTATTTGCTTTGTCCTTCATATTCATTTGAGAATCTGCTTATTAATATCTACAGAACTCCTGCTGAGATTTTAATTGGCATTGTGTCGAATCTAAGTATTTCGATTTCTGAGCCATGAATATGGTATATCTATTTAGGCCTTTCATTGTTTCATTAGTGTTTCATAGTTTTCAGCAATTAGATCTTGCATGTATTTATAAGGTTTATACATATTTCACGTCTTCTGGTGGTGTTGCAAATGATACTTCTAAAATGTCAATTTCCAGTTGTTTATTGCTTAATTATTTATATTGTTTAATATAAATATGATTGACTTTGTAGGCTGACCTTGTATACTACAACCTCGCTAATTTCATTTTTAGTTTTTGAAATCGTTTTGTAGAGTCTTTGGGATTGTCTTCATAGACAATAGTGTCACTGGCAAGTAAGGACAGTTTTATTTTTTCCTTTCTAATCTGTATACCTTTATTTCTCATTTTTTTTTGCTTTAGTGCACTGGCTAGTACCTCCAGTGTGATGTTGAATAGGAGTTTTGAGAGTGGACATCTGTTTCTTCTTACTGGTGTAGGGGGAAATCTTTTAGTCTTTCATCATTAATATGTTAGCTCTAGGTTAGCTTTTTTTGTAGTTGTCCTTTATGAAGTTGAAGAGGTTCTGTCCTAGTTTGCTGAGTTTTTATCATGAATGAATATTGAATGTTGTTAAAGACTTTTTCTGTAGCTCTTGAGATAATTGTATGGTTTTTCTCCTTTAGCCTGTTGATATGATGAATTATATTGATTGATTTTTGAGTGTTGAACTAGCCTTGCATTCTTGTGATAATCCTCAGTTGGCCATGATATATTATCCTTTTTATGTGTTATTGGATTCATTTTGCTACTGGATCTTTTTTATTTTTTCCATTTTGCTTCTAGTTTACTTAAAAAATTTTTAATATTTATAATATTCATAATAGTTGTTAAAGTCTGTTAATTGCTTTATTTCTGAGTCTGTTTCTATTGACTAATTTTTCTTTCTCATGGGTCACATTTTTTTTCTTCTTTGCACATTTGGTAATTTCTTATTGAATTCTGGAAATGGTGAATTTTAAGTTGCTGATTGCAGGATTTTATTGTATTCCTTTAAAGCAGGGTTTTCAACCTTAGCAGTATTGACATTTTAGGTCACATGATTCTGTGTTGTGGTGGGCTGTCCTGTGCACCTTAGAATGTTAGCAGCATTCTTGGCCTCTATCCACTAGATGCCAGTGGCACCACCCCCAGTAATGACAACCGCTGCCAGATGTCCCCTGGGGTACAAATTTGTCCTTGATTGAGGACACTGCATTAAAGAGTGTTGGACTTTGTTTTGGCAGGCTATTAAGTTGCTTGGTTGATCCTTTTGAGGCTTGTTTTTAAATTTTTTAGGATTGGGTTAGAGTAGCTTTTACTATAGGGCTTGTTTCACCCTATTACTGAGAATTGAAGCCTCTGTAGTTTCCATCGAAGAAGAGTCAGACATCAAAAGAGGACTCCCTACTCTGGCTGGTCAGAAGACAAATGTCTCCCAGTCTGTGTGAGTTCGGGGATCATTTAGCTTACAGTTGCCGGGTCCCTCTTTGCCCTTCCTCATAGGTTTTTATAATGTACGTGTATGGCTTACTATTCAATATCAGCATCAAGTGAGGCTTCTCTGCTGATTCTGGAGCTCTTTTCTCATGCAACTGCCTCCTCTCTGGCACTCTGCAATTTTTAGACTCCTCAGCCTTTCCAGACTCATGTCTGCCTTGTCACTTGACAAAACTGCCATGCTCTGCTTGGGATCCCCTTACCCCCATTGTACCATGGTCAGGAATGTGCCTGTAAGCCCAAAGCTGGTGCGGTTGTAGGGCTTATCATTTGTTTCCCTTCTTGTAGGGATTGCAGTTCTGTGTTGCCTGTTTTCCAGTGTCTAAAAGATGTTTATTCATATATTTCCATTTTTCCAGTAGTTGAAGGTGAGTGACCTAAGTCTGGCTTCAGATACTCCATCGTAGTTGAATGGCAAAGTCTTTTGAAAGCATATACCTTATTGGTGGTGCTGAAAAGTTATATGATTTTCCAGTTCTTTGGGAATTTGGGAATCTAAGAAGCATTTGTTAAATATCTACTGAACGTACCTCAGCCTTTATATTGTATGGGGATACAAAAAAGTAGATAGCCTGCAGCTGAAGAGATTCATCAGACGTGAAATGCTGTGGTGGTGAGTAGAAATACAGTAAAAACCTGTGAAAGCCAGAACCTGTGTATGGCGGAAACCTGGCAGAGAAGGAAAACTCAAATATTTTCCACTAAAATGAGTGATCTGAAAGTTTAAGACTGCACCTTGTCAAAGGCAGAAAACTTGTGAGACCTGGAAAAACAAGATAGTCCCGCTGAGTTCCAGCTTTCACAGGTTTCATTGTAGAAAGATTACTTGTGATCTGGTATTTTATTAGAATTTTTTTTTGTGTGTGTGTTTTTGTTAGCACATACGTGTAATTCAGTTTTAAGGCACAAGATGTGCTAAGTCAGTGGGCAGAGTACTGGCTCTTTAACCTTTTAGAGGCATTTGGCTACTCATTCACTGTGTGGCTTGAAGTAAATTATTTGTCTCTGAAATTCATTTTCTCTCCTGTAAAATGGGCATGGGACATTCCTTGTAGTATTGCTGGTTATTTATTCAAATATCTGAGTGTCTTCCGTGTGTCAGGCACTGTTCTAGTCGATGGAGAGTTAGTGACATAAAATGTAGTTCCTGTCATCAAGGAGCTACCATTCTAGTGAGGGAAGCAGAAAACAAGCAAGTAGACAGGCAATTAGGTGATGTCCAGTGGTGATAAGTCTAGGAAGAACGTGAAGTAGGAGAAAGAAGTTAGAGAGTACTAGTAGAGAATCTTAGATTGGGGGAAAGAGGTTGGTGGTCAGGCAAGGCATTTCTGAGGAAGTGAAGTTTGAGCAGAGATCTGAAGGAATTGAAGGGAGCTGGGGCCCTGGTGGTGCAGTGGTTAAGAGCTCAGCTACATACCAGAAGGTCAGCAGTTCGAATCCACCAGCTGCTCCTTGCATACCGTATGGGGCAGTTCTACTCTGTCCTTTAGGGTTGCTATGAGTTGGAATGGACTCCATGGCAATAGATTTAGCTACATGAAGATCCAGCGGGAAGTATGTTCCAAGCAGAAGGTCCTGCAGTGGGAGTATGAGCAGGGTGGCTAGTGTGACTGGAATGGGGTGAGAAAGGAGAATTGTAAGAGATAAGGCTGTATATGTAGGCAGAGGCCAGATAAAATAGGCTTTTAAGTATGATGGGAATTAACTGAAGAGTTTTAGCAAAGAATGACAACAGCTTGTCTCACAGTCTAGAAACTACAGTTTTCAACCAGGATTTTGTGACCTGAACATACTGTAATTTATTATATATGCCATAAATCAAATTTTTTTAAACTCTGACATAATTATATCCAAAGTGGCCAGCTTAAATTCCAGCTGGCTCTTGTTGTAAATAGGAAATTATTGTGGTCAGCTTTTAAAGTTTTCCTAGAATTCTTAAGAACTTGCTGGGTTTCCACGTTTGTTTCTTTAAAGTAGCAGAAGCTTGCTGGTAGAATTTTATTTTCCTTCAAATGCAGGAACTTTGTGGACCAACATTAATAATTAACATTTACACACTTTCACATCTTCAAAGTGTTTTACAGACATTTAATTAGTTCATGTTTAACCTATATTTGAAGTTGAAAAACCAGTTTTTTTTGGTTCCTTTTAGCAGTACAGAAGTGTTAAGGGAAGAAAGGAGTAAGTCTTTAGTGAGAAAGATGCAGGTATGTAACGTGCAGTATTAAACATCTTTCCTCAATCCCTTAGCTTTCTGCCCAAGTTTAGCTCACATGAAGCATTGTGTGTGTGTGTACACATCTGCTTAATGGCAAGGACATAAGAATTTTATGGACTGAAATACACAGGAGCGGGATGCTTGGGGAAAGAACTGGGTCATTCAATGGACTGTAATGGAACTTTCTTCTTCTGTAGTCCCTTAAATGTTAATTGTCCTTAATTCATTCTTGTGAGGGTTTTTAGGGGAAGGAAACAGTTGGAGCAGAGACCCTGGCAAATGAACAGAGTAGTTATGCGTGCTAACTTCTGAGAGAATTCTTTTCTTTTTCACTCCTGTCTTAGGAGAGAGAAGTCTGTAACTCTATACTTCGCTAGTTTCCTCACTATCACTTGTCACCTGATTGCAACTCCTTACCTCCCTCATCTCGAGTAAAACGATATTTACTTGGCCAGGTTGTATAGTTGGGAAAAGGCTTAGACGGAGACACTAGACCCAGTTCAGCTGTGTTTCTGTGACTAACTAGCTGTGTGACCTTGAGCAGGTTACTACTTTTCTCCTGTCCTGTTAGGGTCACTATGGGTCAACTCTAAGGCAACGGGTTTGGTTTTTTTGGGTGAGTTCTTCTGTTATGTAAAGTGATATTTTTTAATGACTCACGTTTCATTGAATCCTAAAGGGGTCGGCAGGAGGAAGAGATAAAACTTAGGCTCTTGGACATGAAATGGGACAGAGGATGTTTTCCCATCTGTGAAGATTCTTCAAAGTTGCGGTGACTTCTTCCTTCCTCCTTTGGTTGGAATAGTTAATTAATTTATTTTTTTTTAACCATTGTCGCCAACCACACTGCTACGCTTTAAAGCATCTCTTTTTTCCTAATACAGAGCAATAAGTAGAACCATTTGATAAATATTGTGTCTGGGTGATTTCCTAAGGCAGGACATGCAAGTTCCTTTTCATCATTGCCTATGGCTCCATCGTTCAGAGAGACCCATTCATGAGTCTTTATCTATATGACCTTACCAGAGAAACCTTAGTATGTGATGGTGGAAAGGAGAATTCTGAAAGCTTGGCGTGTATACTTAATTACATTTGTATCATTAAGTGAGAATCTGTTCATTTTAATGGGGCCAGTTAAGGATGACCCTGAACTTTTTCCATCTACCAAATAGGGCTGTTTTTCAAGTCTTTCCTTCTCTTTTTTTTCCCTTTCCCTTTCCTTCTCTTCTTCAAATCAGAAAACTTAAAAGTGAGATGAGTTGGCTGCTGAACTTTTTTATAACAGCACTAAATACACCCGGGTATAAGCTTTTCATCCCTTCTGTTTTTACCTAAGATTTATGGTAATCTGGAAGGAAGGTTGTACAGCTGCACCTTGAATAAAACCTATACATGTATATGACTGTAAGTAATTGAGATATTTAGTTAAATGTTTAAAGTTACCCTTTTATTTAAAGAATGCCTGATGGTAGCCTTTGCTTACTTTTTTTAGAAAGGAGATACTTTTGCTGTGATAAGCTACGTATATAAATTAGATAGGATATAGATTTTATTTTGCAAACACCTATTTGGTATTGTTGTTGGTAGGTGCCGTCAAGTTGGTTCTGACTCATAGCGACCCCGTAGGACAGAGTAGAACTGCCCCCATAGTGTTCCCAAGGAGAGGCTGGAGGATTTGAACTGCTTACCTTTTGGTTAGCAGCCGAGCTCTTAACCACTGTGCCGCCAGGGCTACTTATTTGGTATACCAAATACCAAACCAAACCCAGTGCCGTCGAGTCGATTCCGACTCATAGCGACCCTATAAGACAGAGTAGAACTCCCCCATAGAGTTTCCAGGGAGCGCCTGGAGGATTCAAACTGCCAACCCTTTGGTTAGCAGCCGTAGCACTTAAGCAGTACGCCACTTATTTGGTATAGTAGCATCATAAACTACAGAAATAAACAGCTTTTTTTTTCCTAAGATAATACGCCAGCAGCTAGGATGAATGATTGTTTTTCCTATTTAGGTTAAGGATCTTGGGTTGTACTGTTTTCAGTCACCTCTCTTGCTTTCCCATATTGTCTTTGCCCACTTTGCCATTGCTCCCTCCCTGTTAATTCAGTAGGATTCCTTTGTCAGATTGCTCATTGAATAGCTTGGGATAAGGTAAGTACCACATCTGTATTTCCTACTAGATGATAAGCTTCTTGTGGGCAGATGTTTATCTGCCTTATCTGTTGTTGTATCCCCATCACCTGAATAGCTTGGGATGAGGTAGCACCACATGTCTTTATTTCTTACAAGATTATAAGCTTCTTGTGGGCAGATTTTTTATCCGCCTTATCCATTGCTGTGTCCCCAGCACCTGGCTGGCATTGTGCGTGTTGCATAGTAGTGAGTTTCTTGGGAAATATTTGGATAGGTGGATGGATGAGTAAATCTGTGACAAAACTCTCTCTCTTTCCGCATATGTGTATGTATATATGAGATAAATTATTAAACTGTTACTCAAATGTATCCTGTTGAGAATAAGGAGCCCTGGTGGTACAGTGGTTAAGAGCCTGGCTGCTAACCAGAAGATCAGCAGTTCGAACGTACCAGCTGCTCCTTGGAAACCGTATGGTCAGTTCTACTCTGTCCTGTAGGGTCGTTATGAGTTGGAATTGACAGCAACGGGTTTAAGGGATTGAGAATAATTTCTTTCTGAGATGGCAGTTTTAATTTGATTTTGGTGAGTTGTTTAAATTGCATCTTTCTGGGGGGAGGGAAGACACCATGTTAAATGGAAGATTGGCCAGTGTTGACTTGGTGGCAAAATTTGTACAAGTCTTGTCTGGTTCTTGTGTTTGGTCAGTGTACTGCTCTTACCACTTTACGCTTGAACTTGTTCAGCGGTTTCGTTTTAATATGAAAACTGCTTCATTTTAACATGCGCTTCCTAGTTTTAAAAGTCTGTACCAAACTATCATTTTCTTAATAGTGACTTTTAAATGGTGTTTTTACTTCAACGTATTATACAATAACAATGAAATGTCACTGTAAAACATGGTGTGATAGGTTTCCAGGATACAGAACAGACAACATTAACTCAGAGCAAATGAGTGCTGAGTAGCCTTTTTTCCTTTAAACAGAGTCATTACAGAAATAGGACTGTAAACCTTCTATTAAGCACTTTTGTATGAAATCTGAGGTTTCTGTCAAATTAGACATGGAAAATTCAACAAAGCTGTACAAATTTACTGAACTGCGCAGCTTTTGAGCTCTTCTTGTATGTTAGGCATCCCCCCTCCTTTTTTTCTTAAGATGACTGTTTCTCTTAAATACCAGCACAAGGATGTTATGATTTATGCAAAATTATTTTTGGTTTGATGTTAGTAGTCTTTTTCACTCCCCCCCCCATAGAATTTAGTGATCCTTTTTTCCCTTGAGGATATATATTTTGTCTTAAAAAGCATTTTCATATTTTGTTTTTTTGTGGAGAAAATACTTCCTAGGTAATTGGATATTTTATTTTTGTGGAGAAAATACTTTCTAGGTAATTGGATACCTTCATAAATTTTGTACTTCCTTAATAATTCATTTGGCAGTGTATATAAAAATAGTATTGATTTTCTCATGCTTCCTAATTCAGATCAGTATCTTAAAAGCTTTCATTCGAAGCCGTAAGAACAATTGATGGACTGTTTTTCATGGCCCCTATTTGTATATATTATGTTCTAAAGCTCATGGATTCTCTGAAATACCACACTCCCCCCCGCCCCCCGCCCCGTGGTGAAGTACTATTTTGGCTGCTTTGCCAGAAGTGCTTGTGGCAGTCCAAAGATTACCACTTTAATAGTTAGCTCACTATGATTTGTGTCTGTAAATGGAGAAGTTTCTTTTCTGTGTCCAAATAAAAATGATACTTCATCTGTGTGATACCTCAGGCTCAAAATCCTAATTCAGAGGAAAACTTGTATTTGCCCTTTCCCCTCAGCCTCAGTGCCTGTTGAAATCTACAGGCACATATTCATTGATACGGTGTCATCATTTATTGGGAACCTCCATTGATCTAGGTGTCTTACATTCATCAATTCTCACAGTAACATTGCAAGATATAGGTGTTTTTATGATTTTAGCAGAAAGGAACTTAAGGCCCAGGGAGGTTAATTAACTAATTTTAGGTGTACTTCATTCAGTAAGCAGTTATTGAAGGCACACTAGTAAGTGCTGGGGATGCAGGAGTAAACAAAATAAGGTCACTGCACTCATGACCTTGCTTCTTGATTCACTTATGATAGCAATAGCAATAACAACAACAACAATTGCTATCATTTATTACTGCTTTCCATGTGCCAAACATATACTAAGTGCTCTACAAACCCTTGCCTAATTTCAGTCTTTAATCTGTTATGCATATTTTATGGATGAAGAGACTGAGGCTCAGAAAGTCTAGATAACTTGCTCAGGATCACACAGTTAGTATGTGGCAGAGCTGGGATTTGAACTGCTCTCTCCTCTTTGTCCCCTCCCTTCCTCTCTGTCTCTCTTTCCTTCTTTCTTTTCCCTCTGTTCTTCCCTTTCTCCCTTCTGTTACAAACGTTGTGCATACATCTTTGTATCCTTGCTTACCTCTTTCTCCCAGAAATGTAATTGCTAGGGCAAAGGGTGCACATTGCAAAAGGTATTGGTAGATATTGTCAGGTTGTCAGTAGAAAGGTTGCATTAGTTACACTCCCACTGGCAGAGTATAAGTACCTATTTACCATTTCTCTGTAACCTTTAGAAAGCAAATTTTAAAAAGTGCAACTTCTTTTTTAAAGTCCAGCATTTTTAAAAAGAAGTTTAAAATGTCATAGTACAGTCATTGTCAACCAGTTATAAATTGAAAAAAAAACTCTGAATCTAAAAGACTAAGAAGAAACTCAGGAAGCCTAGTCACCACTCTCTCTCTGAACTCAAGCGCTAGAAGTTAATCTGAGGTCAGTTCTCAATATTAAAAGGCATACGAAGAAAAGTTTCAAATAAAGGGAGTCACTGGTGTCACGTTCCTTTGGCTGCTCCTTGTCAGTCCAAATGAACTCCAGCGGTGAGGCAGAGAAGTGTTTGAGCTAAGATCTCTAGAGATGACAGGGAGTAAGTTCCCCTTATGCATAGAGAAGAGCTCTGTGGGAGGTGATCTTGGCCTTTCCGTGGCGCCTCCAAATGCGTATTAGAAGCTTTTAAAGTTAGTGTTATATCTAATTTAGTTCTGAAAGCATGAGAATGCATAATCCATGTATGTACCCAAATAAAAAGTCGTATTTGTTGACATAGTTTAAATAATTAAGCAAATTAAGCATTGGAACTGTGCTTTAATTTCACCGAATATTTTTCTGTGAGACAAGGATGAATTATTTCACCTCAGCTATGGTGGCAGTGATTTTCAGTCAGATAACATTTGTCAAGATTTTCTGTACTATAGGTGGGAAGAGTCCGTTGCATAGCCAGTTATAAAGTACACGTCAGGCAGGTGCTTAAGCTTGTCTGGCACTGCTGATATACCAAAGCGTGTCTGTTCTGTTGGTACTCTTGGAAATATTAGCTCTTTGATTGTTCTGAGAAACAAAGACCTGTTTGATTGCAGCTTGTAGGTAATATCGCTAGAAGTAGGAGGTTTGATTTATGATGGTTCTGTAATAATGTTCTAGAGCATGTAGATGGGCATTCGGTTGTAGGAGGAGTTCTGAGGTCCTTTTGGAACAGCCCAGTTTTTATGTAACATACTGATTCTTGAGCTGTTGTTTGTGTTCGTTGATATGTTTGGGTGTTTTTTTGATTTGTTAAAACTCCTCTTTTATGTGTAATTTTGAGAATATCCTCTCTGCCAGCCTGAATTGATCAGAATTTTTACAGGCCTCCCAAGAGCCTATTTGCAAATCTTTTGGGGGTCGTGTCACTGTTTTTTTTTTTTCTCTTACAAATACATTATTTAGGCTTAAATTTCAGAAGTGAACCACTCTGCTTTCTCACTGTTCCTCCCCTTAGTAATTTAGCTATAATCTGCTTACCAAAGAAGCTAGTCATTTTATTACAGCATTCTTTTTTATAAACTGCCCCTTTGGAGACGCAGAAAAAGAGTAATAATATTTCACAGGTCAGGCAATGAATTGGATCTCTGCATCTAACATTTCTGAGAATTCTCCCTTCGAATCTCATTACTTCCTTTTTCTTTCCTGTCTTAATGGGTCTGGGCATAATAGACTGGGTAAATCGGTGTTGGGAGTTAAATGCTTCACTGCAGTTGTTTTGGGACACATGACCAGAATAATGGGGAAGAAATAATAGGAGAATAATGTGAGAATAATAAGAAAATAAAGAAGTCAGATTAAAAATTGGTGGGTTGAATCATTCCCTGTGGTAGAGATGATCACGATAAATTCTGATGGAAAGCATTCTGTAGCTGTGAAAATCTTGTTAATGGACAAAGCAGTGGATTAGGGTTCAGTAGCTTTTGGCTCTAGACCTAGTTTGTAGCAAACAACCTGGGCAAGTCAGTTAACCCACTGCCTCAATTTCTGCCATTAAAAACGAAATGGTTAAACTGCATCATTTTTTTTTTTTTCCTTTCCCAAAAGGAATTTTCTGAAACCCTGGAGTTCCCTTGGAATTACATCAGTGGACCAAATGGTTGGGGAGGGCAACAGGAAGAGGCCAAGTGACCCCACACAGAGCAATCCTCTGCGTATTTCTATTTTACCTTTGTGGGTTTCTTATATTTCATTTGAAGAAAATATCAAGGTAAAAAATCAGTTTGGAAACATCTGGACTAGGACATCTTGAAAGCCTCTTCTGGTGCTAAGGTTTGTTGTTTATGAATATCCATCCATTGTGAGTGTCATCATTCTCAGTGTAATTCTCTGAGGGTTAGGAAATGTTCGTGCAGTCGGGAAGTCAGTGCAATACAATGGATAATTGTGGTGGTTGACTTTTTGGCTGTGCCCTGATAGGAGCTGCAGAGGAGACATTCTCAGCTGGACAATTAGGTGGAGGTTCATTTTTGCCTGTTGTTATTTAGTTGCCGTTGAGTTGTTTCCAACTCATGACAACCCCATGTGTGCAGAGTAGAACTCCATAGGGTTTTCAAGGGTATGACCTTTTGGAAGCAGATTGCTAGGCCTGTCTTCTGAGGCATCTCTGGGTGAGTTTGAACCACCAACCTTTTGGCCAGTAGTTGAGTACTTAGCTGTTTGTGCCACCCAGGGACTCCTACTGGCCAATGAAAAATGAAAGTATTTTTCACCTCTCTTCTAGCTTGGAGAATCTTAAGAAAAAACAGAAAAGAAAATCATATTCCTTGCTGATCAAGACACACTAAACCAGCTGCCATTTATCTTGTAGCGTTGTATGTAGGTTATCTCATTTAATGTTGGCATGGTCCTATCAAGTAGAACTGGAATTTACTATAGATGAGGAAACTGAGATTTGCAGAGACTCTGTAGTTTGGCTAAGCTTCCACAGCTAGTGAGGTAGAGCTGGGGTATGAACTAGGATTGTGTTTCTAAAACATGTACATTCGTTATTATTTTCACTTGCCTCTCCTAAATTTGCAGGAGATTTGTAACTTGAAGAAGTTACTAATAGCACTACTGCTACTCATGTTTCTCACTAGTGAAACCTGGCAATACATGTAATTGCACCTTTCATTTTCTTAACTGCTTGGATTTTGTCAAGAACTTTTAATAACAGGGCTGAAGTGATCTCATCAGACTGTATATATTACTCCTTGTCTGCTAAGTAAGGACAAAAATGAGAAATTTATCAGATTAGAGCAGGATG
Organism: Elephas maximus indicus; assembly: GCF_024166365.1. Taxonomy (NCBI): domain Eukaryota; kingdom Metazoa; phylum Chordata; class Mammalia; order Proboscidea; family Elephantidae; genus Elephas; species Elephas maximus. The sequence goes on along the minus strand of NC_064831.1, from coordinate 80,871,431 downwards.
AGATAGTCTGTATGATTTTTAAAAAGCTTGGTAATTATTCCTAAAAGAATAATTAAGATATAAAAACTAAAAGATCTAAAATATATGATACTAAATATTTTAGAGTCAATGAACATATAGAGAATAGATTGTTTCATAATCTATTACCCGATTTACCATGAACCAGGTAAATTATTTAAATCCTAATCTAGTATGGATTCTGACATTGGAGATGAGATTCTGTTGAAGACCAAGTAAGAAGGAGGACACTTTAGGTTTATTGAGTACTTACTATGTGCTGAACATAGATCAAGAGGCAGTTGTTCGGATAGAACAAGGGGATACTGATTGGTTTAAAGTCAGGAAAGGTGTGCGTCAGGGTTGTATTCTTTCACCATACCCATTCAATCTGTATGCTGAGCAAATAATCCGAGAAGCTGGACTATATGAAGAAGAACAGGGCATCAGAATTGGAGGAAGACTGATGAACAATCTGCGTGTGTTATGCAGATGACACAACCTTGATTGCTGAAAGTAAAAAGGCCTTGAAGCACTTACAAATGAAGATCAAAGACCACAGCCTTCAGTATAGATTACACCTCAACATAAACAAAAATCCTCATAACCGGACCAATGAGCAACATCGTGATAAACGGAGAAAAGACTGAAGTTGTCAAGGATTTCATTTTACTTGGATTCACTATCAACAGCCATGGAAGCAGCAGTCAAGAAATCAAAAGACGCATTGCATTGAGTAAATCTGCTGCAAAGGACCTCTTTGACGTGTTGAAGAGCAAAGATGTCACCTGAAGACTAAGGTGCGCCTGACCCAAGCCATGGTATTTTCAGTTGAATCATATGCGTGTGAAAGCTGGACAATGAATAAGGAAGACTGAAGAATTGAATTGTGGTGTTGGTGAAGAATATTGAATATACCAAAAGAACAAACAAATCTGTCTTAGAAGAAGTAAAACGAGAATGTTCCTTAGAAGCAAGGATGGCAAGACTGCGTCCTACATACTTTGGACATGTTGTCAGGAGGGATCAGTCCCTGGAGAAGGACATCATGCTTGGTAAAGGACAGGGTTAGCAGAAAAGAGGAAGACCCTCAACGTGTCAGTCCAACAAAGTGGACTGCAATAGTGGCTGCAACAGTGAGCTCAAGCTTAACAAGGATTGTAAGGGTGGTGCAGGACTGGGCAGTGTTTCGCTCTGTTGTGCACAGGGTCGCTATGAGTCGATGGCACCTAACAACAACTAATGCTTTGTGCTGGATGCTTTATATCTGCTTTATTCACTGTTCTGTGAAAGAGATTTTATTTCCGTATTTCATTTAAGGCAATATCAGGTGCAAAGCAGCTAGAATACTAGGCTGTACAACTAGTAAGGGCAAGATCCAGAACTTCAGTCTCCAAAGCCAAGTTTCTTTTTATTGTGCATTGCAAGCAGTTTTAGGCTTTGCAAATAGAGTAAGCTTTAGGACAAAATTAAGGATGGTCTCTGTGTCTCTTAAAGGAAGGACTGTCTGTTCCACATGATACTATTGGTAGAATACTCTTAACATACAAAGGAGAATGACTGGCTAAATAAACTTTTTCTGAATCTTCCGTTAAGACTGCATACTCCACAGCAGTGGAGTAATTCTTTGTTTCTCTCCACAACATTGTGTGGTTTCATGAGTATGGGTTCAAGTCTTGCTCTGTCTTAACTAGTTTTTGTGGCCTTGGAGTAGATACTTAGCCTTTTCTGAGTTATAGCAGTCTTCTGTGTAGAGTGGGGAAAACAATACCTACTTTACAACAGTTGTGGGGCATATAATAGATATTCAGCAAGTGTTTCCTTTTCGTCTGTGGTTATAACTATCACTGGGAAGAATTTTTTTTTAAGAGTAGATTTTGATGTAGTACACCAGAAGGTAAAAGAAGAGCAGCTACATAGCAGGTTCCTTTTGAGAAATAAATCAGTTTTGATGTTGGTGTATTCTTGTTTTAGAAGACATGAATTGGCTAGTGTCCTAATAAGTTGTTTGCAGCTTTCTTTGCTATTTTTGTAAATACAGTTAGATTTCACAATCAGCATTTTGTGTTAAGTAGAGCATAGACACTTTGAGGGAAAAATTTGTAAGAATGGAGCTAACTTGTTGGTCAGCAGACATTTGAAACAGCATGTTATGGGCCAGACCCTGAAAGAACCCAAAGAGAGTAATGCACAGCCCCAGATGAGGAGGAGTGTCCCCTGGAGGGTAAGCATCTTGCTTGCAAAATCAATTTTATGCAAATTATGAGTACTGATAATATTAGCTCATCCAAAAAAAAAAAAAATTTGAGCAAGTGAATGTGTGTCAGGTACTAGGAATGCAAAGATTTTTTGGGGGTATGGTAAGGGAGTTGAAAATTTGTGGTACAATGGCAATATATACAAAGTTTGAAGGAACACAGATAAGGAATGTGACATTTGAACTGGATCTTAAAGGATGAGTAGGGGTTTGCCAGACATGGGTTGAGGAGAGGAAGAATAGAATGGCAGCCCTGCAGTGATACCGTATATGCAAATATACAGAGATGTCAAAGACTGGTGTTTTTGGGTACAGTGAGCAGTGAGGTGTGGCTGAGTTATTTAATATGGGTGGTATGTGGCCACAGAATTAGGCTAAAAAGTTAAGACAAGGTGGGTGGAAGTGTCTGTGTTGTGCTAGGAAATTAAGTTTATCCTCCTGAAGCAGAAGGGAGGATAGTGTGTTTTTGTTTTGGATAGCTCATCCTGGGAGCAGTATGGATAGTGTCTTGAAAGGGGGTGCTACTGCCTTAGAGGAGGCCATTACAAGAGTTCACTAGGTAAGAGATAATGAGGGCCTGATTGGAGGGGACTGAGGGACGTAATTCATTCTGGCGTAGGGATGGGGTAGGTTTCCTAGAGGAGGTAACATTTGAGCTCTGTTTAGATTACCTCTTTCAGTGTGGTCTTGTTCTTGCCTGCAATCTGTTTCTTTTTTTCCTTTTTTTTCTTCTTAACCTACATTCTGTTTTAAAGCTCATTTTTTCATCCAAAAGGAGCCCTGGTGACGTAGTGGTTAAGGTGTCTCACCCTTTCCTTTTTTGACCCATAACTATGATTGTTAGATATGCATCATGGCCATTATTTCCGTCGGTTAGTGACTCCTCACCAGCTCTCCATTTAGCACCATGTTCTGCCACATCCCTTACACTTTTCTTGGGGCCATCGCTCTGGGTATGCCCTCGTTGACTCTCACCTGGGTCATAGTGGCAGCAGTTTCCGAATGGATCTTCCTTCAGATTTCTCTTACCTTCATTCTTCCTGCATACTACTTAGATCGGCCTTTCCAAAACACCTCAGAAATTCAAACTGAACCCCTTCAGGGACTTTGCAGTGCTTTCAGGATCTAGTTCAAACTACTAAGCTTGGCAGTCAGACTTCCGTTACCTTAACCTTCCTTTACACCTTTTTACTTCCTAGGCCACTACTGCATTGATGATCCTTGTCAAGGCGGTTCACCTTCCTTGGCAGAAAAGCTAAGGTGCTTGACAGCTGGGACATTTCTCCTTTGTGATGCTTCATATTTTCTTTGCTGTGTCCTAAACCTGCCTGTACTTGTGCTATACTCACCGCTTGGAATGATCTCACCTCTTTGCTGTGTTTTTTGCGGCCTAACTCAAATCCATTTCCTCAAATTCTTCTATAGATGCTCCAGCCTATAGAGATCATTTTCTATTGTAAGAATGATTGCTAGTATCTATTTTCTTGGCTGTTTAATTGGGTAATTAATTATAAATGGCTTTGTATTATGTTTAGGTTTTTTTTTAAATTATCTGTCCCTATTTTTTTTTTTTTATTAGTTCCTTGAATAGTGACCATGCCTTGTACTCAGAATGTTGCCGTGCACATAGGTGGTGGTGTTATTTGCTGTTGAGTGGGCTCCAACTCATGGGGACCCCACATACAACAGAACAAAATGTTGCCCAGTCCTGCCCCACTTTCACGATTATTGGTATGGTTGAATCCATTGTTGTGGCCACTGTATATTTTGAGTACCTTCCAACCTGGGAGGCTCATCTTCCAGCACTATGTCAGAGAGTAGCCTGTTGTGATTATTAGAGTTTTCACTGGCCTAATTTGAGAAGTAGATTGCTAGGCCTTTCTTCCTAGTCTGTCTTAGTCTGGAAGCTCCACCTGAAACCTGTCCAACATGGGTAACCCTGCTGCTATTTGAAATACTGGTGGTGTAGTGTCCAGCATCATAGCAACACACGAACTACCATGGTATGACAAACTGACAGGTGGTGGATACACATAGATAATTTTTTTATTGTACTTTAGATGGAGGTTTACAGAACAAACTTATTTCTCTTTAAGCGGTTAGTACACATTGTTTTATGACATTGGCTAACAACCCCACGACATGTCATAAAACAATATGTGTACTAACTCTCCCTTCTTAACCCTGGGTTCCCTATTACCAACTTTCCTGTCCCCTCCTGCCTTCTAGTCCTTACCATAGGGCTGGTGTGCCCCTTTAGTCTCGTTTTGTTTTATGGGCCTGTCCTCTCTTTGGGTGAAGGGTGAACCTCAGGAGTGACTTCATTACTGAACTGAAAGCATGTCCTGGGGCCATACTCTGAGGCTTTGTCTAGTCTCCGTCAGGCCAGCAAGTCTGGTCTGTCTTTTTGAGTTAGAATTTTGTGTTCTACATTTTTCTCCAGCTCTGTCCGGGACCCTCTGTTGTGATCCCTGTCAGAGCAGTCAGTGTTGGTAGCTGGGCACCATCTAGTTGTACTGGATTCAGTCTTGTGGAGGCCATGGTAGTTGTGGTCCATTAGTCCTCTGGACTAATCTTTCCCTTGGGACTTTAGTTTTCTTCATTCTCCCTTGTTCCCGAAGAGGTGAGACCAGTGAAGTATCCTAGATGGCCACTCACAGGCTTCTAAGACCCCAGACGCTAAAGTAGAATGTAGACCATTTTCTTTATAAACTATGTTATGCCAGTTGAGCTAGATGTTCCCCAAGACTGTGGTCCCCATAGCCCTCAGCCCAGCAGTTCGGTCCCTCAGGGAGTTTAGATGTGTCTGTGGAGCTTCTGTGGAAGCTTACCTTGTACAAGTTGTGCTGACTTCCCCAGTATTGTGTACTGCCTTACCCTTCACCAAAGTTAACGCTTAACTATTGCCTATTTAGTGTTTTTCCATCCCCACCTCTTCCCTCCCTGGTAACCATCAAAGGTTGTTCCCTTTTTTTGCGTAAATCTTTTCAGTACATTAGTGGTCTCATACAATGTTTGTCGTTTTGTGATTGACTTATCTCACTCAGCATAATGTCCTCCAGATTCATCCATATTACGAGATGCTTCACAGATTGATCATTGTTCTTCATTGATGCATAATACTCCATTGTGTGTATGTACCACAGTTTGTCTAACCATTCATCTGTGGATGGGCATCTAGGTTGTTTCCATCTTTTTGCTATTGTGAATAATGTTGCAGTGCACATGGATGTGCATATGTCTATTCATGTGACAACTATTATTTCTGTAGTATATATTCCTAGGAGTGGGATTGCTGGATCGTATGGTATTTCTATCTTTAGCTTTCTAAGGAAGCAGCGTATCGTATTCCAAAATGGTTGTATCATTTCGAGTTCCCACCAGCAGTGCATAACCGTTTGGATCTACCCACAGCCTCTCCAACGTTTGTTTTATTTCCTGTTTTTTTAAATTCATGCCAGTAATGGCAGGGTGAGATGGTATCTCATTGTGGTTTTGATTTGCATTTCTCTAATGGCTGGTAATTGCAAGCATTTCCTCATGTGTTTGTTGGCTGCTTGAATGTCTTCTTCGCTGAAGTGTCTGTTCATTTCTTTGCTTAATTGGATTATTTGTCTTTTTGTTGTAGAGGTGTTGGATTTTCTTGTGGATTTTAGAGATTAGACCTTTGTCTGATTTGTAATAGCTAAAATTTTTTTTCACAATCTGTAGGTTCTCTTTTTACTCTTTTGGTGATCCTCCTACTTTATTCTTCTTCTTCAGTAGTGCTTTACTTATCCAGGGCTTCTTCACTTTCCATATAAAGTTAATGATAAGTTTTTACATCTCTTTAAAGAATGTTGTTGGTATTTGGATTGCATTGTATTTGTAAATTGCTTTGAGTAGAATTGTCATTTTCACAATGTTGAGTCTACCTATCCATGAGCATGGTATGTTTTTCCATTTATGTAGATGTCTTTGGTTTCTTGCGGTAGTATTTTGTAGTTTTCTTTGTATGGGTCTTTTACATACCTGGTTAGATTTATTCCTAAGTATTTTTTTAGGGGCTATTTTAAATGGTATTGTTTTCCTGATTTCCTTTTCATTGTTCTCTTTATTGGTGTATAGGAATCCAGCTGATTTTTGGGTGTTTATCTTGTATCCTGCTCCCCTGCTGAATCTATTGTTCCAGTAGTTTTCTCATGGATTCTTTTGGGTTTTCTGTGTATAGCATCATATCCACAAAAAGGGACAGTTTAACTTCTTCATTACCAATTTGGATACCCTTTATTTCTTTTTCCTGCCTTATTGCTCTAGCTAGGACTTCCAGCACAATGTTAAATAGAAGTGGTGTTAAGGGGCATTCTTGTCTTGTTCCTGTTCTCAAGGAGAATGTTTTCAGCCTCTCTCAGTTCCGAATTATGTTGGCTGTTCGTTTTGCATACCAAACACCCAGTGCTGTCAAGTCGATTCTGACTCATAGCAACCCTATAGGACAGAGTAGAACTGCCCCATAGAGTTTCCAAGGAGCACCTGGTGGATTTGAACTGCTGACCGTTTGGTTAGCAGCCGTAGCACTTAGCCACTACACCACCAGGGTTTCTGGTTTTGTATAGATGTCCTTTATTATGTTGAGAAATTTCCCTTCTATACCTATTTTATTGAGAGTTTTTATCAGGAATGGATTTTGGACTTTGTCATATGTCCTTTCTGTGTCTATTGAGATAACCATGTAATTCTTTTCTGTCTTTTTATTTATGTGGTGAATTGTGTTGATTGATTTTCTAATGATGAAGAATTCTAGCATACCTGCTATGAATCCTACTTGGTTGTGGTGTATTATTTTTTTGATATGCTACTGAATTCTCTTGGCTAGAATTTTGTTGAGAATTTTTGCATCTATATTCATGAGAGTTATTGGTCAGTAATTTTCTTTTTTTTGTGGTCTCTTTGCCTGGTTTTGGTATCAGGGTTATGCTGGCTTCATAGAATGAATTTAGAAGTATTGTTTCCTTTTCTATGTTCTGAAATAGTTTGAGTAGTACTGGCGTAAGCTCTTCTGAATATTTGGTCGAATTCTGCAGTGAAGCCATGTGGGCCAGGGCTTTTTTTTTTGTTGGGAGTTTTTTTTTTTTTTTTTTTTTTTTCAATTACCTTTTCAGTCTCTTCTCTTGTTACGGGTCTGTTCAGATTTTCAACATCATTTTGTGTTAATTTGGGTAGGTAGTGTGTTTCTAGGAATTTGTCCATTTCCTCTAGGTTTCCAAATTTGTTGGACTGTGGTGGGTTTTGTTTTAAAGCCTGTTCTGTCTAAGATAGTATTGCCACTTCTGCTCTTTTCTGGTAGGTATTTGCTTGATATATTTTTTTCCATCCTTTGATTTTTAATAAATTTACATCTTTGGTTCTAAGTTGTGTCTCTTGTGAACAGCAGGTTGATAGATCCTGTTTTTTTAATCCATTCTGTCATTCCCTGTCTCTTTATTGGTGCATTTAGACCATTTACATTCAGTGTAATTATTGATAGGTGTGAATTTATTGCTGTCGTTTTTGTGGTGCTGACATTTTCTTTGTTCCTCTTACTCTTCTGTGCTGAATTCCTTTTGTCTGTGGATTTCATATTTGTTTCTTTTGTTTTTATTGAGACTTTGTTTTTCTTCATTATTTTGATAAGTAGGTTTGTTAACTTTCTTTGTGGTTACCTTGAAATTTGCCCTTATCTTCCTAAGTTTTAACCAGTCTATTATTACTTGGTATCGCCTTGCCTTCCTCACCATTAGAAAGTTCTGTACCTACACTGTTTATTACTTCTTTTATTGTTCTGACTTTGTTGTCATTTACATATTAACCTCTCTTGCTCCTTGTTGTAATTCTTTTGGTTTTGGATGATCCTTGAGAGTTTGTTTCCTAGCTTGGTATCTGGCTGGTACAGTCTTGTGTCCTAGATTCAGGCTGTGGTCTGAAGTTGTTCTTCTCAGACTGAAGGACTCACTTTAATAATTCTTGTAACTTTGGTTTGGTTTTTACATATTCATTTAATTTCTGTTTATCTGGAAATGTCCAAGTTTCACCATCATATTTGAATGAGAGTTTTGCAGGTTATATTTTTCTTGGTTGGCATTTTTTTCTTTCAAGACTTTATATATGTCATCCTGTTGCCTTCTTGGCGGCATGGGTTGTGCTGAATAATCAGAGCTTAGTCTTATTGTTTCTCCTCTGTATGTGACTTTTTGTTTTTCTCGAGTTGCTCTCAGGAGTTTGTCTTTGGTTTTAGTGAGTATGATTATGATATACCTTGGTGGTTTTCTTTTGGTGTCTATCCTGTATGCGGTTCATTGAGCTTCTTGGATGGTCACCTTTTCATCTTTCGTGATATTAAGGAAGTTTTCTGTCAGGAATTCTTCAGTGATCCTCTTTGTGTTTTCTGTTTTCTCCCCCTGTTCTGGAACTCTTTATCACTTGCATATTTTTGCTTTTGATTGTATCCCACATTATTCTCAGGGTTTCTTCATTTTTCTTCATTCTTTTTTCTGATTTTTCCTCAAACAGAGTTGTTTCCAGGTATTTGTCTTCAGTTTTGCTGATCCTGCTTTCTGTCATTCCAGACCTGCTCCTGCTCCTCAGCCCTTCTTTGACACGGTCCTTTTCTGAAATCTAGTTATTGATCTTTCAGGTTTCTAGTTGTGAATGTATTTTGGCATTTAGTTCCTGTATTATTTTCCTGAATTCTGCCATTTTTTTTTTTGTCTGTATTTTCCATGAACTTGTCTGTCTTTTCCATAGATTGGTCTGTTTTTCCTCATTTTTGTTTGCTTTTTGCTTCAAGCCTTGCATAGCTCTGAATATTCAAGATTTGAATTCCTTGTCAGGTAGTTCTAGTGCCTCTTCTTCTACGGGAAAGTCATCTGTGTTTTATTTTGGACACCTACGGGGCCATCCTGTTGTGTTTTTTTAAAATATGTTTTGATATTGTCTGCTGTGTTCTGGACATTTAGTAGTTATTTTCTCTGTTTATTGATTGTAAATTTGTTTGTTTTGTTCTGCATTCTTGTTATGTCTGAGCCGGTGGGCTGTGCATTCTTTGTTGTTGCTCATCTGTGGTCATGCTACTTTTTACCTCCTTGTCCAATGGGCAGGGCCAGTCACTCAGCTATGGTGCAGCAGGGCAGGTCCAGCTGAAGGGGAGGGCCTGGGATGGATGGTTTGTGGCACGTGCTAGGGCTGACAGGGTGGGCTGGATATCAGTGCTGGGCAGGTTCTGGTAGGCCGGGCCTGTGCTGCTTGGCAATGTGATGTTGAGCACACGGTGCAGGTAGGCAGGAAGGAGGGGGGAGGTTGAGATGTGTGGAGCTAATACGGGTATGGGAAAGAGAGAGGAGAGAGGAACAGGAGCCAAAAACAAACAAACAAAAAAGAGTGTTCAGGCAGCTTGCCATGGGAGTGGAGAGATGAGAAACTGATAAGTGGAAAAAAACAAAAAGGAAAAAAAGAAATAAAAAAGGAGAAAAAAAAAACTAGATAAAAATTTGGAAAAAAAGATAGAGAAGAAAAGCCCCCAGGGGTCCCACTGATGTGGCTGCAAATACCAGGAAAGTAGTTCTCAGGCTGTGTAGTGTAGCCTGGGTAGAGGGGGCATAGATGTCACACAGTTCTAGGTATTCAGGAGACAGGAAAAGAAGGTACGTATAGAGAGACAAGAACTGAGAAATGAAGAAAGACAGACTGGGGAAGTGGCTCCTAAGCTGTGCAGTGCAGCCTGGCTAGAAGGGACTCCCAAGCCGTGAAAGGAAAAAGAAAATAAACAGACAGAACAAAGCAAAAAAAAAAAAAAAATGTGTCAGGGATCCCACCAGCATGGTGTTGTGGGCCAGGGAAGTGATTCCCCAGTCAAATGACATTTCACAGCCTTTCAAGAAGAAGCAAAGATGGCACACAGAGCCAGGTGTTCAAGAGAAAGGAGGGAGAGGTGGTGGAGGCATGGTATAAACCAAAAGAAATGGAAAAGAGCAACACCAGCAACAGACAAATGGCATTCAGGGAGCCGGCCATTGTGGATGGGGTGAATCCAAGAGGTCCTGGGGGCTGAAGCAGACTGGCCGGCAGGAAGCAGAGGAGGCTGAAGGTGGGGGGGGGGGGGGAGTGACGGCTAGAAAAGCATGTATCCCTGGTTGCCGGTGCTCTGTCTCCTGCTGGCAACGTCCTGAAGCTGCTTCCCTATACTCCCTGTCTTCCGTTCTCCGATGTAGGCAGGGTGAATCCAAGTGGCACGGATGCTTCATATCCTGGCTGGCCAAGCCACTGCTGCCAGCGAGGAAGAGCAGAGGTAGAGCAGTGGGGAGAGAATGTGGGGTTGGAAAGTGTATTGCTGGTCACCGGGTGCTCTGTCTCTTGCTGGGAGCTCCATGAGGTGTTTTCCCATGCTCCCTCCCCGCAGATCTCCAACAGGAGTCCACGATTGTGTATTCATGCTGTGTTAGCTGATAGGGAACCTCTGCATTTATCTTTCTCGCTCTCTGTTCTCTGTCAGTTTCTTATTGTATTTGGTGTTTGGCTGAGTTATTTATCTCTTCGTTTGACACTTTGGGTTCCAGGAATGACGTTTGTCTCTGTTTTACTTAGTTTTTTGGGTCTTTGCTGTGGAGGGACATTGTAGTGCTCCTGTCTATAGTGCTGTGTTGGCCAGAAGTTGGTGATTTTTTGGAAAAGAATTATTTTATTGCGTTTCTGGTGAAAATTTACACAGCAAGTTAGGTTCCTATTGGACAGTTTCCACACAAATTGTTCAGTGACATCAGTTACATTCGCCACAATGTATCAGCATTCTCTTCTTGTTCTGTTTGTTATATTTCCAGTACTCTAGTTTTCCTGCCCTTTATCTTCTCATCTTTGCTTTTGAGTAACTGTTGACCTTTTGGTCTCATATTGATGGATTTTAAGTAGAGCACTGATCTTCTGAGTGATGTCCTTTATTTATTTTGTGTGCCACTCTGCCATTTCACTAAAAGGTTGATCTCAGAGGATAGGCTTGGTTCTAGGTTTAAAGAGTGTCTCAGGATGATAGTCTCAGGGAGTCCTCTGTTCTCTACTGTTCCAGTTTGTCCGACCTTTTTTTTTTTAATGAGAATTTGAGTTCTCCATATTTTTCTTCCATTCTGTCCGGGACCATCTGTGTGACCCTGGACAGAATGGTCGGTGGTGGTAGCCAGGCACCATCTAGTTCTTCTGGTCTCAGGGTAGATGAGGTTGTGGCTCATGTAGACCTGTTTTTTCTCTGAGTTTTTGGTTACCGTCTTGCTGTTTTGCTGCTGGTGAGTGGAGACCCATAGTTGTGTCTTAGATGGCTGCTTGCAAGCTTATAAGACCCCAGACCCTGCTCACTTCACTAGGATGTAGACCATGATTTTTGTGAACTATGTAATGCCAATTGACTGGGTTGTCCTATGAGACTGTGGTCCTAAGCCTTCAAACCCAGAAAATCCATCTTGAAAGTTGTTTGCTTATGTCTGAGGAGTGTTCGTATTTGTGTCTTCATTGAATATACGTGCCTGTACCCACCCGTTTGTATTTACATTCTGGAAACCCTGGTGGTGTGGTCGTTAAGAGGTACGGCTGCTAACCAAAAAGGTTGGCAGTTTGAATCCACCGGACACTCCCTGGAAACCGTATGGGGCAGTTCTGCTGTGTCCTATAGGGTCACTATCGGTTGGAATCGATTCAGTGGCAACAGGTTTGGTTTTTTGGTTTATAGATACTTCTGTCTGTTCTCACCTATGTACATACTGGTACCTGCCTGTATACCAGTATGTCTATACCCATCCATATGTGCTCACATACTTGTTTTTCCTTTGGTTATGCTGTGCTCACTGCATCCACATTCAGTGCTACTTTTTCCCATCCCCCAAAATAACAAGTCTCTACTATCTAAAGCATACTTTCCCTTCTCCCCTTCTCTCCCTGTAACCACCAGTGAACACTGGTCTCTCTGTATATATCTATCCTTGTCTTATAAAAGAAGGATCTTACAGTATTTGTCCTTATATGCTTGACTTATTTCATTTAGCATTATGCCCTTCAGGTCGATCCACATTATGTTTCCCAGAGTAGTCATTGTCCTTTGTGATCGCATAGTATTCCACTGTATGTATATACCACAATTTGTTTATCCATTCATTCATTGATGAGCACTTCGATTGTTTCCCTTTATTTGCTATTGTGAATAAAGCAGCAATAAGCATAGGTACGCATATGTCTTTTCATGTCATTGTTTTTGGGTCTTCAGGGCATATACCTAGGAGTAGTGGAATTGCTGGAATATAGGGTGGTTCTATTTCTGGTGTTTTGAGAGCATGCCATACTGTTTTCCATAGTTGTTTTACCATTTTATAGTCCCACCAGCAATGGATAAGAGTTCCAGTCTCCCCACATCTTCGCCAACATTTGTTGTCACCTGTTTTTTTTTTTAATCAGAGCCATTTTGACTGGGGCGGGGGGGATAAGATGGTGTCTCATAGTAGCTTTGATTTTTGTCTCTCTAATGGCTCATGACTGTGAACATCTTTTTTTCATTGTTTGTTGGCAGTTTGGGTGTCCTCTTCGGTGAAGGTTCCTCTGCCCATTTTGTGATTGGATTGCTTGTGTTTTTGTTGTTGAGTTGTTGCTGTTTTCTGTAGATTTTAGAGTAGACCCTTATCGGATAAGTTGTTTCCAAAGATTTTTTCCCAGTCTGTTGGTTGTCTATTTACTTTCTTAATGAAGTTTTTTTAAAATCTTTATTTTGTTGTTTTTGTTGGGACTATACACAGCAAAACATACACCAATTCAACAGTTTCTACGTGTGCAATTCAGTGGTGTTGATTATATTCTTCAAGCTGTGCAACCCTTACCACCTTTTTCTGAGCTGTTCCTCCCCCATTAACAAATTTACTGTCCCCTAAGGTTCCTATCTAATCTTTCAAGTTGCTGTTGTCAGTTTGATCCCATGTAGACAGTTCTTAAAAGGCAGACCTTTTTTTTAAATTGTGCGTTAGATGAAGGTTTACAGAACAAACTAGTTTCTCATTAAACAGTTAGTACACATATTGTTTTATGACATTGGTTAACAACCCCATGACATGTCAGTGCTCTCTGTTCTTGACCTTGGGTTTCCCATTAACAGCTTGCCTTTCCCCTCCTGCCTTCTGGTCTTTGCCCTTGAACTGGTGTATCTCTTTAGTCTCGTTTTGTTTTATGGGCCTGTCTAATCTTTGGCTGAAGAGTTATCTTTGGCTGAAGGGAGCAACTTCATTATTGAGTAAAAAAGCTGTCGGGGGGCCATACTCTAAGTTTCTCTAGTCTCTGTCATGCCTGGAAGTCTTGCCTTTTTTTGTGAGTTAGAATTTTATTCTATGTTTTTCTGCAGCTCTGTCCAGGACCCTCTATTGTGATCCCTGTCAGAGCAGTCATTGATGGTAGCCAGGCATCATACCGGTTGTACCGGACTCAGTCTGGTGGAGGCCATTGTAGTTGTGGTCCATTAGTCCTTCAGTTTTCTTCATTATTCCTTGCTCCCGAAGGGCTGAGACCAGTGGAGTATCTTAGATGGCCACTCACAGGACAAGGCAGACTTTTTTTTACTAGTTAAGCTAAACTTTTGTTTGGTTTTAAGTAGACTTCAGGGGATATTTTTGGTTTAAAGATTATTTCAGGGCAGTAGTTTCAGGGGTTCATCAAACCTTCATGTCTCCAGGATGAGCATAAGTTTTTAATTTTTCTGAGGTCCTATATATCTGTTTTGTTTTTTTCTGTTCTTACATTTGTTGTTATGTTTATTATCCTATTTTTACAAAAGATTAGGTCCCATAGTTTGATCCCTATTACAATTAGGTAATTGATGCACAGTCATGTGCTGTATAACATCTGTTCTGGCAACATGAGACTGCGTATATATCCCTGGTCCCATACCAGAGTAAATATGGATAATCAAACATGTAAAACTGGGGTTTTGGTTTAACGTGTAAAAGCCTGGGAAGTCAGAATGATAGGTGGAGATTCATGTTTTTTTTTTTTTTTTCTCCTAGATAAGCACTTTTAAATGTTGCTGTGAAAGGTCAAACAAAATATGGAAAAAAAAAATCTGTTACATTTACTGGCATAGTGTCCATTGCATAGCTTGGCATCCGCTATTTTCTGGTGTCTTCTTTATAGTGTAAATTACCCCTCTGAAGATGGGAGAAGTTGAGATTTAGAGTATAGGTGAAGAAATTGGCCTGAGGCATGAGGAATTGCATCTATTTCGCTGTAACTAAGGTGCTCTGGTGGCACAGTGGTTAAAGTGCTCGGCTGCCAACCAGTGATTTGAACCCACCAGCTCTACCTGGGAGAAAGATGTGGCAGTCTGCTTGCATAAAAGATTTACAGCCTTGGAAACCCTATGGGACAGTTCTACTCTGTCTTATAGGGTCGCTGTGAGTCAGGATCTGCTTCACAGCAATGGGTTTGTTTTGTGGTTCACTGTAACTAGAGGAAATTTATGCAGTTGTTGGTTTCATGGCTTCTGTTTACTCTGAGAAGAGGAAGAAAATTGAAAATGGGACATTTGAGGAGAGTGAGGTTTGAAATTTCCATTGAGAAATTTGAAGCAGCAAGAGGCAAAGGAAAAGGATCGATTTGGAAGTGAAACATAAGGTTATTAAACAACAGGAAGGTGAAAAATCAGTGAATGCTATTGCTCCTGATTTAGGCGTGTTTGCACAACGTCCAAATCACATAACGTCCTAGTTCACAGAACGTATTGTCGACATTTAATGATGCATGAGTATACCTATATTCGTTAATCTATAATATTCCTTCTCAAAGTGTAGTCAATGGACCCTTGGGGGTACTGAGACCCTTTCAAGTGGGTCTGTGAAGTCAGCACTATTTTCATAATATTATTAAATGTTAGTTACCTTTTTATAGTGGAAAAGCAGCAGTGGGTAGAACTCCTGATGCCTTAGCATGAATTAAGGCATGGCTGCAAACTGAACGCTAGTAGCCTTTCTATTCTTAGCAGTTTCGCACTCAGAGTGAAAAAAAATGTCAATTTCACTTTATGTCCTTGATGAGGCATTAAAAATTATTACTTGTATTAAAGCTCAACCTTTGAGTACACATTTTTCATTTTTTTAATTGAACGTTAGATGAAGGTTTACAGAACAAACTAGTTTCTTAAGTTAGTACACATATTGTTGTATGACATTGGTTAACAACCCCATGGCATGTCAACATTCTTCCTTCTCAGCCCTGGGTTCCCTATTACCACATTTCCTGTTCCTACCTTCCAGTCCCTTCCCCAGGGCTGGTGCGCCCCTTTGATCTTGTTTTGTTCCATGGGCCTGTTAGTTTTTGGCTGAAGGGTGAACCTCAGGAGCAGCCTCATTACTGAGTTGAAAGGGTGTCCAGGGGCCATACTCTCAGGGTTTCTCCAGCCTCTGTCAGGCCAGCAAGTCTGGTCTTTCTCTTGGGTTAGAATTTTGTTCTACGTTTTTCTCCAGCTCTGTCAGGAACCCTCTATTGTGATCCCTGTCAGAGCAGTCAGTGGTGGTAGCCAGGCACCATCTAGTTGTACTGGGCTCGGTCTGGTGGAGGCTGTGGTAGATGTGGTCCCTAAGTCCATTGGACTAATCTTCCCTTATGTCTTTAGTTTTCTTCATTCTTCCTTGCTCCCGAAGAGGAGAGACCAGTGGAGTATCCTAGATGGCCACTCATAGGCTTTTAAGACCCCAGACAGTGTTCACCAAAGTAGAATGTAGAACATATTTATGAACTCTGTTACACCAATTGAGCTAGATGTTCCCTGAGACCATGGTCCCACAGCCTTCAGCCCAGCAATTTGGTCCCTCAGGGAGTTTGGATGTGTCTATGGAGCTACCATGGCCTTGCCTTGTACAGGTTGTACTGGCTTCCCCAGTATTGTGTACTCTCTTATCCTTCACCAAAGTTACCGCTTATCTATTGTCTGTTAAGTGTTTTTCAGTCCCCACTCCTCCCCTCCTTTGTAACCATCAAAGGTTGTTTCTTTTTGTATGTAAACCTTTTCATGAATTTTTACAGTAGTGGTTTCATACAATGTATGTCCTTTTGTGATTGACTTAGACTTATTTCACTCAGCATAATGTTCTCCAGATGCATCCATGTTATGAGATGCTTCACTGATTCATCGTTGTTCTTTAGTATTGCATAATACTCCATTGTGTGTACGTACCACAGTTTATCCATTCATCTGTTGATGCGCATCTAGGTTGTTTCCATCTTTTTGCTATTGTGAACAATGCAGCAGTGACCATGGGTGTACATACACCTATTTGTGTGATGACTCTTATTTCTCTAGGATATATTGCTAGGAGTGGGATTGCTGAATCATATGGTATTTCTATTTCTAGCCTTCTAAGGAGGTGCCATATCCTTTTCCAAAAAGGTTGTTTCATTTTGCATTCCCACCAGCAGTGCATAAGAGTTCTGATCTCCCTGCAGCCTCTCCAACATTTGTTATTTTCTGTTTCATTGATTCATGCCAGTAATGCCAGGGCGAGATGGTACCTCGTTGTGGTTTTGATTTGCACTTCTCTGATGGCTTGAGATTGTGAGCATTTCATCATGTGTCTGTTGACCTCTTGAATGTGTTCTATGGTGAAGGGTCTGTCATTTCCTTTGCCCATTTTTAATTGGATTATTTGTCTTTTGGTTGTAGAGGTATTGGATTTTCTTGTAGATTTTAGAGATTAGACCTTTGATTTGTAATAGCCAAAATTTTTTTTCCCAATCTGTAGGTTCTCTTTTTACTCTTTTGGTGAAGTCTTTTGATGAGCATAAGTGTTTAATTTTTAGAAGATACCAGTTATCTAGCTTATCCTCTGGAGCTTCTGTGTTGTTGGTTGGGATTTGTATCTTGTTAATGCCATGTATTAGGGCCTGTAGCGTTGATCCTATTTTTTCTTCTATGAACTTCATAGTTTTTGGCTTTGTATTTAGGTCTTTGATCCATTTTGAGTTAGTTTTTGTATATGGCGTGAGGTACGGGTCCTGTTTTTGTATATGGTGTGAGGTACGGGTCCTGTTCCATGTTTTTACGGATGGACATCCAGTTTTGCCAGCACCGTTTGTTAAAGACTGCCTTTTCTCAGTTTGATGGGCTTTGGGCACTTGTTGAAGATCAGGTGACCATAGGTGGATGGAATGGACTTTGGGCCCCTGTCGAAGATCAGGTGACCACAGGTGAATGCGTTTATGTCTGGGCTCTCAATTCTGTTGCCTTGATCAGTGTGTCTGTTGTTATACCAGTACCAGGCTGTTCTGACTACCGTAGCTGTATAGTAGGTTCTGAGGTCAGGTAGTGCAAGTCCTCCTACTCTATTTTTCTTCTTCAGTAGTGCTTTACATATCTGGGGCTTCTTTCCTTTCCATATAAAGTTAATGATAAGTTTTTCCATCTCTTCAAAGAATGTTGTCGGTAATTGGATTCGGATTGCGTTGTATTTGTAAATTGGTTTGGGTAGAATTGTCATTTTACAGTGTTGAGTCTGCCTATCCATGAGCATGGTTTCTTGCGGTAGTGTTTTGTAGTTTCCTTTGTATAGGTCTTTTACATCCCTGGTTAAATTTATTCCCAAGTATTTTATTTTTTTAGGGGCTATTATAAATGGTATTGTTTTCCTGATTCCTTTTCTTCATTCTCTTTATTGGTATATAGGAATCCAGCTGATTTTTGTATGTTTCTCTTGTATCCGGCAACTCCACTGAATCTTTGTATTAGTTCCAGTAGTTTTCTGAGTGCACATTTTTCATTATTTTGTGTGACAAAAAGGGAAGTATGCACACAACACTTCTGCTGTACACTGAAGTACTATGGTTGTCATGAGGAAAAACTTGTGTGTGTTTGAGTTGTGAGCTGAACTAGCTGCTTTTTTCATTTTTACTTGAAAGAAAGACTAAGAAACTATGGTTATTCAGAACTTAGGTATTTGGCAGACATTTTCTTAAAAACAAACAAAATGAGCCTATTACTTCAAGGAAAATAACAGGTAGTATTTGTTGGCAGTGATAAAATTTGAGCTTTCAAGTGAAATTTAGAATTTTGGAAAACTTGTATTCACCATCATGAGCCTGACAGCTTCCTATATTTAAAAACATTGCTATGAGTTTTGTAATGATCTTAACAAATGTAATTATTTAATATCGTATCATCAGATGTGTACATATATGGAAGATATGCATAACTCAGAGAACTCTTATTTTCCAGATTATCAGTGTGTGGTACAAAACCATGCATGGCTAAGAGATTCATTCGAAGTGAAAGATGGATTAATAACTTCAGCTGTAACAGAGTACGAAAAAGTCGTTGATACGGTTTCAGATTCTACATTGCAGCTAACCTTTAAGAATCTACCACTTTGTAAAGTTTTGATGTAATATCAAAGAGTAATATTCAAGAGTAATATTCACAGTTATCTGAAAAGGCTATTAAAATTCTCCTCCTCCTTTTCTAACTACGTCTGTGTGAGGCCAAATTTTTTTTTTTCTCATACATTTCAACCAAAATAGCATATGTAACAGTTTGAATGCAGAAGTAGATAAGAATCCAGTTGTCTTTTATTAAGCCACATATTAAAGAGATTTGCAGAAATGTAAAACTAATACCACTTCCTCATTAATTTTTTTTATTTTGGAAATAGTTATTTTTCATAAGATATGTTAATTTTAATAATGAGTTTCTTGATATTTTTAAATGAATGAATATTTTATAAATTTCTCAGTTTGAATTTTGTTTATAGTATGTATCATTAAATATAACCGACATAAGGAAAAACTCTTTGGGATTTTCAATTTTTAAAAGTAAAATGGGTTTCAAAAGACCACTGATAAGAGGTTACAGTGGATTGAAATAAGCTCCTGAGGAATACTTCAGTTTCTGACTTATTTAAAAATCTTCAAAAGAAACAATACAGAAGAGAGAAATAATTTGCTTTTATTTGTATTACACTGATACCAACCCAACCAACAACAACCACAACAAAAAACAACCAGATAGTTACATTTAAAAGACACTTATTTTAATATGTGTCTGGCTGTATGCTGAACACATAGCTGCACTGTTTCCTCTAAGCTTTATTCTGCAACATGTTTATTACCCTAGTTTTAGAAATCAGAGAGCTAAGGCACAGCGAAGTTCAGTAATTGGCTTAAAGAGATAAGTAGCAGACCCACTTTTCAGACCTAGTCTGATTCAAAAGCCTGAGCCCCTCATCGTGATGCTCTGCTGCCTCACAGAGAAGTGTATTTTATGAATCAGCACCGTGTCCACACAAAAATTCAGTCATTAGAAGAAAAACGCAGAATGCCGATATCTGAAGATTATTCATGCAGAGTTGAAGCACCTACCCATGTTTTCGTTTTAACCCAGGCCGTACCTGTATGGTTTTGTGGAACCAAATCCTTAGAATGTTAGCAGAGCTTCAGAATAGACTGGAAGTCTGTAGGCTTACTTTGTTACAGATTAGTAGTAGTTAATATGTAAAGCTAGCTCAAGGCTTTACTTTAGTATGGCTTTAATTTAGTCGCTCTTCTTGATTTCATTCAGAGGTACAGAAATCTTAGAGCATCTGAAGGTGTTATTTTGATCAGAAAGAGTTTTCTCATTGGGAGAAAAGGAAATGTAAATGGAGCTGAAGCCAGGTGAATGTGAAGAGAGTCACACTGCCTGTCTGATCCCAGACTCATGGGTTATTGTGCTGAGACCATCAGGTGACTGAAAGGAAGGCAAGTGTGAAAGCAGATTCGGAAAGGGGGGAGTGACTTGATCCGACCCAGAGGCACCCTGCACAGGAACATACATTGCCAGTTTCAGCTGCAGATGGTGAGAATAGCTGTGTGTGTTCTTAGACCGTCCTGTTTTGGGATCATGTGCAGAACACTTTTTCTGCTTGGTGGATTAGCTGGCCGAAAAAACCTTGCAAGCATTTGTGTTAACAATATTCCTCATGCCTAAGCTACTCAACTTTCTACCACTTACTTTAAAATTGTCTTGGTAAATTTGCTTTGAAATTAATGTGAACAGCTTCATTTATGTTACACATTATACTCCTGTATTGTCATTAAACTGTTACTGTTTTCTCTAACCTTTTTAACAGCCTCAATGGAAATGGAAAAAAAAAAGGTGTGAATCATTATACCTGTCTTGGTCTTGATGAACTCTATTCCCAGATTTCGCTCTGACATTTATACTGTACCCTGAAACCAGAGTCTTCCTTTAACTCAAACTACTATGGCCAGTCTATAAATGGTAGTCGTCTTTCACATTTGTGTTACGTATGTAAATAGGCTTTGACAGAGGGCAAACTTAAACTGTTGTAAAGATTGTCTATTTGGTGGAATTGAATTGCTAATTGTGTGAAGGAATTTTTAAAATGAGGGGAAAACAAAATGAGAACTCGTGAATAGTTACACGGTGAAAATATGGAAGAGGAATATGATCATTGTGTTTTTTTCTCTGAAATAGTCAATAGCTTTTTATTCCAATGCTAATTAACAAAAGAAATTCCTATGCATAAATAAAAATGAGTTGTACTGAGATGTAGATGATGATATATAGAATGAAGATTAGAAACATACTGTGAGTTCAAATGATATGGGTACAGAGTGTTCTTTTATTATGTAATTTGGGAAGAGTTATGGAACTCCAAAATTAGATAAACGAGTTGATGGACTGTGTGTTTTGTTCTTATGTCAAAATGTCTTCTTGATGTGGAGGCGTTTCTAAGATCAGTGGTTAGTTTGTTCTTGTTTCTTTTTCAATATCTATCTTTGAGCACGTGACAAGTTGAGGGAAGAAGATGTCCTAACTCTAAGAGACCGTTGGCATCTGCTTGAGGCTTCCTTTGGTTTTTCCATTGTACTTGGGAAGCATATGACCAGGAGAAGGGTTAGAATTGTTTTCTAAAGTTGATTCTGGGCTTGTGTTTTGTGGAATTGCTGCTTTGTCATGGGAAAAAACACTCAACTGTAACTTCAGAGTAGTAGGATGTCTGCAGACAGCTGTTATGTGAGCTTTTTTGGTTGAATTCTCTGGGGTTGGGGTGTTTTGTTATATTTTGGTTTCAGGTTTGAGGTGATTGTCAGGGTACTCAGAAATTGATCATTTTTCTTTAGTGTCCAAACTAAATTTCTGAGAGAAATGACTTTTTTTTTAAAAAAAAAAACAAAAAACAAAACTCAAGTGTGTTGATTATTAGCTTCTACAAAATGATGGGAGGTCTGTGAAGACAGCGACGCATTCAAACCCTGTAGTTCAGGCTGCATGGCCCTTTTCTTGAGCTCAGAATTCACAGATGGAGACAGATTTGTAAATAGATAAACGATGAATCAGAATGGTAAATGTCATTACAAAGATTTGAAGAAAGTGAGGTGGGAACACAGAAGGCAGAGCAACGACACCCACATAGAGGTCCTGGGGCGGGAAAGAGGGAAGGACATTCTAAAACCTCAATTGAGAGCATTCAGCAAGAATAACTTTGTTGACTGCGCCAACTTCAGAATTAGTCCAAACAAATCTGTTTAGTGTGTAGGTTATGTTTAGCATTGTACTAGGCACGTGGGAGAGGAGTTACAGAAGAAGTATAAAATGTGATCCTACCTCAGTGATTTGAGGAGGGAAGGCAGGGTACTTTATGAACCGCTTCAGCGGCTTTCGGTTCAGTACTCAGCTGTGGGTAGCCACATAGTTTGGCAGACTGGTGCCTTTTTGTTTTTTCTTTTTTCTCTACCCCTGCTGCTAAGCCACATTGGAAATCCATCCGTCTTATTGATATACAGTCACACTGTATACCTCTCTGCAGTAATACCCATGGACATGACCGGTGGCCACAATAATTTTTGGGACTTCAGTGGTTGATGACTGTATCCAAAGTACTTCTTTCATGGCTAGTTTTTAGTGGGAAAGAGGAATTTTGAGAGAAGTTGGTAATTTGCTTTAACTTGCAGGACACATAAAGTATCAGGTCACATCTATTATGTTTATGGAAATTTTGGTGTATGTTTGAGTGTTAGGCTCTATCTGCTACAAACTGATCCACCTGAAAGCCAGTCTGTTCACTCCTTTCCACCATACTTTCTCTGTTATTGCTCTTTACTTCTCCTCCTCCCATTAAAACATAGTAAGTGGTCAGGCTTCCTACATGCATGTGCTTCCTTAAAATCGTACTGTAATGAGCAAAAACTTCCTTAAAATCGTACTGTAATGAGCAAGATGACCTGTCCACAAGGGGTTATATACTGTGGTACAGTGGGTCAGTTTAAATGGCTTCTTCCTTCTTTCCTTTCATCTCATTTTAGGCTCATCAAATTTCAAGTGTTCAGTAGTGTCATGTGGCTTAGCAGCTGTCTTGGAGCCCTGGTGGCACAGTGGTTAAGAGCTCGGCTGCTAACCAAAAAGTCTGCAGTTTGAATCCACTAGCTGCTCCTTGGAAACCCTATGAGGTGGTTCTACTCTGTCGTATAGGGTCGCTGTGAGTTGGAATCGCCTTGATGACAGTGGGTTTTTTGTTTTTTAAATGGGTTAATAGCCACCTTAATGGATAGTGCAGGCTTAGTGCTTTTGCTGCTACTCCATTTTGCTTTACTTAAGTGTACATGTACTAAAGGAACCAGGCTTTCAGCATCAGCCTAAGTTTTGCATGTTTTTGGCTGATTTCAGTTTACAGCATACTCTTAACAGCAATCGACTAATTTAATGGAATTAGCCATTAGAAAAGGTGACATTGTAGCTTTGTGACAATACTGATATTTGCTGTCATTCTTATATTGAAAAATCCACTCCTCTGAACAGAAGTAGAGGATGTAGGTTAAAATAGTTTAGCATTTAAAAGACAAGTGGTTGTACTTGGTCTGGAGATTATAAGGAATACAGTCACATAGCTGTCTTTCATAATAAAGCCCAAAAGTGGCTAAGGTCAATTAAAAAAATTTTTTGTGTGTGCTTTAGGTGAAAGTTTACAGTGCAGATTAGTTTCTCATTGAAAAATTTATATACAAATTGTTTTGTGACATTGGTTGTAATTCCCAGTGTGTCAGCACTCTCCCCTTTTCTAACTTGGGTTCCCTGTGTCCATTACTCCAGTTTTCCTGTCCCTTCCTGCCTTCTCATCTTTGCTTTTGCTAAGGCCACTTTCAACCACAAAGAGGAAACAGTTAAAAATATTGTACATGGGTTTAAGGCAGGTTAATTAAGTTCAGCAGCCCACTTTGAGTACCTTTTATGTGCCAGGTACTGTTCAGATGTGTAAAGATTAAAATAAGAAATGGACCCTGTGCTCAAAGATCTTGCCCTCAAGGGTTTAATTAGGACAGTTGTGTTCAGAATGGTGTATTTTTCTGCCCGATTGGGGTTGAGAAGAAATATTTTGGGGGTGATGGGAAGAGTCAACTGTGTATGTATATTTTGGCATTTCACAGTGAAAACATAGTGTTTTAGAGACAACCTTTGTCCCTCCCATAGCATCATAGGATTTCAGGGAAGTGCTTTGTAACTTATTTGTATGCATTAAAAAAACAAACTATATGGTACCAAGAGGGCTGAATTTTGACAGCCCCAGAGCCATTTTATAAAATGCTTTTTTGATAGTCTGTGACTTGACATTATGTTGTGACATTTCTAGATAAAGACCCGTATATTAGGTCTTACTTATAAACTTGATCTGCATTTTGGATTAAGCTTTTCATACAGTTAACATCACCGAAGTAAATAAATTTTAGTATCTTAGTCTAGAATACAGTTGTACCTCAGTGTTGAACTGGGTGTTATTTTACACAGAGCTGCTTGGTTGTAAGGTAGGTGGGAGTTTAGTTGCCTGATCATTTCAGGTTAGAGCTGTGTTGGCATTCTGATTTATCTGCGTTGGGAGGAGAGTAAAATTTTTCCAAGTTTAGTCATTTTTTGATTAAGTGAGGGAAGATCAGAGAGAAGTAATTAGCTAACCAGGATTTGTTTTTTTCTTTCAAAAAATTAAAAGATTTTGAAGATAGTATGTGCTTTTTTGTCAGTAGTCGTAGGCGTATGTGATATTTTCTGTTGATATGTGTCAGTGTGGAGGGTAAGTAGTGCAGTGAGAAGGGAAATTGTACACCTCGTTTTGTCTCTGGGATTGCAAAAAGTGAAGAGGGTGGGAGGAAGAAGAAACACCTGTTACATTCTTACATCATTCTAGATGCCTTAAGGATGTCTGTTCCTTGAAACAGTGTTTTACTGAGCAGTGGTAGCTTCAGGATGCAGACTATTGTCATTTCATTTTTATGATGATTTACAGAACAGCTTCTTGGAAAGTCTGGCCCATGATTTTGATTGCAATTGGTGGGCACTGTATTTAGCTCAGTCTGTTCATTCTTCTTGGGGATTGGCCACTTACCAATGGAAAGTATGAATGCAAGGCATAGCATAGGATTGTCATTCAAATTATCTTTTAATCCAGTGTAAAGACCATTGCACAGCTGAGATATTTATAAAGCAACTTGTTGACCATATCCTAAGATAGAAAAGACAAACAGGTTGGAAGTTGATACGTAAAACTCTTTTAACTCTGAAATAGGGAGGAGTACCTTTTTTCACTAGAAAACAATGGCAGAAAAATTTGTTGAGAGTGAAAATATAGGGACCAGAGAGACATTTTGAGAGAGTCATTTTATGAGAGTTACCTGAAGGGCATGGAAGGGAAGCTGAAATATAAAAAAAAAGTAATGTTTCTTTCCACTAAATTTTAAAGGGACTAAGTTAAAAATGGAGCCCTGGTGGTGGAGTGGTTAAGAGCTGCTAACCAAAAGGTTGACTCAGAAATTTAAGCAATAATGATTTTGTTTATGTTTGTGTAGTTTCTTAAGTTTCACAGAATGGAGACAGTTTCAGAGAAAATAAACAAGTATTTTTGTGAATTACTTAGGTGCCAGAACAGTCCATGGCACATGAACTTGGAGAAAATTATGGGGGAGTATTGTGTTTTTTTTTTTATTGTATTAGATTGCCTTTGAATTCTTGTAGTGTACTAGTGACTCTGCTAGTGGGCAGAGCTGAACCTAAAAATAGATGGGGGCTTATCTAAGCACTTTTGAACTTATGTGTGGAGCAGCTGTAGTGGGCCTCTTCACTCCTTTACCCCTCCTGGCCAAATAATTCTCCTTCTCATTATCTGCTTTGTCTTAAAGCCTTCACTGCCTCTGACAGCATTTTAAGAAAGATATGAAAAGGGGTTTAAACTAGAGCACAGGCAGTGGAATGACTGATAGGGACATTTGGTAAGTTCTGGCATGGCCACAATAAAATCAGGATTTGCTTTGAGAAGTGGCAAGAGTAGCAGATGTTTTGATGGAGATGTGTATACGTGTTCATTGTCTTTTTTTTCCTCTCCAACCTAATATTCAATCAGATCTAGACATCAATAATGCATTTGGAGAAGGCACAGTCTCTTCCTCCTTTGTTAATGAGTTATAGCCTTTCACAGGGCCAAGGAGAGTGAGAGTGAGAGTGACAGAGGGATGAATACCTTCCTCACTGACCTCTTGGCAGTTGTGTTGGACCAACTGAGCTAATGAGAGCTTTCTCTACCTCTCTTGTGTGTTGTCCTATGCTTCGATTTTCTCAGATGTGCCACTTAAATGATATACTGGATCTCTGACCCTGGAATGTGTCCCCTGTTTGATGTTTGGAATTGATGAAAATATAATTGTATAGGCAGTGTTTTATCTTTTTTTTTCCTCATCTGTACTGTTTGTGAAGTGCTTTTTCTTACATTTGACTTCCTTAAATTTTTTGCCTCTCCCTATTCCCCCAAGCCCACCCTAATGACTAAACTTAATAAGTATGGATACAGTTCGTTGAATTCTTTAGTTTCCAGTGTGCCATTTTTTTCTTTAAAATGTTTTCAAGTTTTCTTAATGAAATTTCTCTAACTTTTGTATGATTCCTTCCTCCCCAGTAATTTGTACCTGTAATTGGAGCCCTGGTGGCGCAGTGGTTAAGAACTTACTTGCTAACCAAAAGGTTGGCAGCTCATATCCACCAGCTGCTCCTTGAAAACCCTAGGGGGCAGTTCTACTTTGTTCTGTAAAGTTGCTATGAGTCGGAATCGACTCGATGGCAATGTTTTTTTTTTTTTTTTCCTTCAATTTCCTTAGATTAAAGCAACAAGAATCTGAATATATGTAGTCTTGCTGTCAGGCTTTTCCTAAGAAAATGTTGATCTGGTTAAGGCCTGCAGGTTTAATTATCTTCTTAGGTGCATTTCCATGGTGTGCTCCGCTGCGACTGTAAACTTATAGCTACTTGCCTGCCCTAGTCTTCTGAGGTTAGCCAGCACCTGTGGTACTAGTCAGGCCAGCGATCACTCATCTTGCTGCTTCTTTGATAGGTCAACAGTAAAACAACTTAGTAGCTTGGCCCATATGTGCCTTCCTGCTGGAAAAGCCCTATGTCTGCCTACAGAGTGACCCTTAAGATCCCGTGAGAGTTGAACTGAGGTTTTCTGATTTAGGAATCAGGTGCCATTTGATTTATTTTGAGTTAATTTTATATATGGTTTGAGATAGTTCTCCAGCATCATTCTTTTGCATGTGGGTATCGACTTGTCCCAGTACCACTTGTTGAAAAGACATTCCTTTTCCTGCTGAATTGTCTTGGCACCTTTGTCAAAAATCAGTTGACCAAAAACGTGAGGGCTGACGTCTGACTGTAGTTCTGTGCCATTGATCTGTTTGTCTATTCTTATGCCAGTACCACACTGTCTTAATTCCTGTAGCTTTGTAGTAAGTTTTGAAATCAGAAAGTGTGAGTCCTCCAACTTCGTTCTTTGTTTTCAAAATTGTTTTGACTATCGTGGATCCCTTGCATTTTCATATGAATTTTCGGATCAGCTTATCAGTTTCTGCAGAGGCCAGGTGGTATTTTGATAGGGATTTCATTGAATCTTCATACTAATTTGGAGAGTATTGCTATCTTAACGATATTAAGTCTTCTGATCTGTGAACATGGCCCTCTGCTTTTTGACACCTAAGACACCTGGATTTAATTAATGCTTCTGCAGGAAACCCAGTGCCTTTACAGCCACACTTGTTAGCAGCTGTAGCGGAGGTAGGCCTCCACCTCAGTTCCTCTTCCAATCTTGGTCAAATGCATCTTCATTTTTTTTTTTTTTTAAAACAGAACAAAACCGATTGCCATAGAGTTGATCCCCACTCATGGTGACCCTGTGTGTCAGAGCAGGAATGCTCCATAGGGTTTTCTTGGCTGTACCCTTTATGGAAGCAGATTGCCAGGCCTTTCTTCTGTGGTGCTGTTGGGTGGGTTTGAACTGCCACACTTTCAGTAGCTGAGTGCAAACCATTTGCGCAACCCGGGGACTTGGCATTTGTTTAAAAAAAAAAAAATTTTTTTTTTTTTTTGCATTTGTTTAGAGGAGCCTAAATCACACCTGAAAGCCTAAATGCAAGAGTTTAAGAAACATAGTTATCTTTCCAGCCTGTGCTGTAGAGAGCACAACAGAAATCCCACCATTCCGTCACACACAGATATAGATTGTGTGGAAAAATGGAGTCATACCTAGACAGTGAGATTAGGGAGAGGGGACTTTTTAACTTTAAGAGGCCCGTTATTATTATTTTTAAATTTCTGAGCAAAACTTTTATTCTCCGTGTTTCTGCTTTTCAGTTTGTATGCAGTTTGATCAACTCATTTTTCCATGTTGCATGAGGGATATTTTGTTTAGTAATGTCACTTTCCCTGCTCCATGAGGAACACTTTTGTCTCCTTCCCCCCTTTGCCACCTTTTTCCTGTTGTCTGCTCTCATAGGAATGGGATTTATTCTCCTTTCCTCTCCTAGTATGTAAAGTTTTGAGAAGCTTATACAAAAACTTGATAGGTGGTTTTATGTCAGGAGTATGAGTGGCTTGTAAGCATATGAACTACTTTAGGCAAAAGCCTGTAGCCAATTGTGATTAAAAAAAAAAAGTCCTTTAAAAACTCTGTAGTAATAAAGTTGCTGTAAAAGTAAGATGGCTAACTGTACATGTTTGGTATATTCTAGAATATCATTTTAAAACTGGAAGGGACCACTGAAATCATCTTGTTAAGTGTGTTCATTTTATGTATGAGGAAACTGAGAGCCAGAGAAGTAGAGTGAAATAGTATGCTAAATCTGATAAGACTGATTTTGGTAGGAGTAATTTAAAGCTCTGCATTTGGGTCTGGAAAACCAGTTGTGCAAGTACAGATGAGGGAAGACCTGGTTTAATTGGAGCATTAGCTGATTATAATAAGCTTATTTGAGTCATGAGGGACATTGCTGTCAAAATTGCTAAATTGATCTTGAATGCAGTAATAGAAGTATAATGTCCAGAAGAAAAAGACATTGATGGCCTGTCAGAGTAGAAAAAGACCACACTGGAAGATTTGGACTGCTGGCGTGTTTAGTCATGGTTGCCATATTTTCAGAGAAACATTGACAAACTGGAGCTTGTTTTACCATCCAGTTTATACTCCTGAGGACTGTTTAAAACCTGTTGAACAGAGATTAGTTATATAACTGGGAATAATTATTAGCCCAAAGTTAAGAAGAGTTAACTGTAAATGTCATAGGTATTTTTCAGATATATGAAGAACGACATTGCAAAAGAAGAATAAGTCATACTGTGCCTGACTTTTAGTATGCAGAACACTTATCCAATGGTTGGAGCTCACTGGAAGGTGGGTTGACCAAAGTAAGTGGAGCTGCTTGACAATTGAGTAACCTCCCATAAAAATTGAGCCCCAGGAAGAGTCAGAGACTTGATGACCATCTGCCAGGAGTGGAGGAATGGAAAGCTTAGACTTTTGAAGTCATTTTCTGACCTTAGATATAATTCCATGTACCTTCTTTTCTTCTGCTGTAGTTTTTGTCCAGTTGCCTCAGGAAGATCTTCTTCTCCTCAAACAGATATTTGATTGAGAGGAAAGTATACTAATATAAATTCCAGTACAGCTGATGTGACATGGTTGCAGTTGTTAAAGTGTGCTGAAATGGAACACTTACCCCAGAAATTAAAACTGTTAATAACAAATAATCAGGAATTTGCTTGGTGCCTGCCTAAGGGAGTTTGGGTACTGCCACGTTTTAATGTTGGAGTAACAGAGTTACTGCTGATTCATTTTTCCTAGATGTAGAGGAGCTCATTTAATTTCATGTCTTGATTTCTTATCACTTAACCAAATCTTATTTAGCCCTGATAAAGAAGTTATTGACAGTCTTTTTTTTTTTTTCTTCCTTAAGATGTAACTGAATTTAAAACAGTAAGATAGAAGTACAAAGCTCAGACAATTTCTTGCAGTCTTTTGGCATTGGAATATGCTCAGGGAACTTCATTAGACAGAATTAAGTACACTGTGTGTAGCTTGTTACATGTTCGGTGATTCAGTAGAATTATTTTGGAAAGTACTGTGGTAAATAAAGTAGAAAGGTACGGACTTGAGTGTTAGAGACCTGCATTCAGATATTACCACCGCTGCTTCCTGTGACGTTACTTTTCTGAGCCTAAGAATACCCCATTTTATGGAGTGTTACCAGGATAAAATAGGTGCCTGGCACGTAGTAGGAGTGCCAGTAAGTTTTGTCCTTTGATGAGGCATATACAGGACTTACAGATGATCATTTGGTACCAGCTGAATTTCTTCAAGAAGGTTGTTTCTGTGTATTTTGAATTGTGAGAGGTTTGTGTAGACTTCTACTTTTTCTCCCCTTTGGGTGGCTGCAGTTCCTCCCTGAAATAAAATGCTTACATTATTGCTGGCATTGTTTCATAGATTTTATTTGTTTATAAAAGTCAAAACAGGAATATGAAAACAAAATAAGCCATGTGTCAGTGTGTTGAGATGGCTTAATTTGGTAACACAGCACTTTCAAGGAGTTCAGACTCGTCTTTTTTAAGGAGTAGGGCAAGGATAATATCCTTAAACATGTCTTTGAGCGTCACTTTATTTTCCAAATTGATGGTTAGGTATTGGCAGCAGGGTGTAGTAGCCAGATAGACCTGGATTCCAGTTCTAGGTTCACAACATTTATAGTCATATGAATTTTGGTCAAGTTCTTAGCCTATCTCTGTTTGCTTCATTTGTCAAAATGGAAATGATAATACCTTACAGGTTTGTGGTAAAGGTGAAAAGAAATAATGCATATTAGGTTGCCTGAAACAGTGGTAATGTTAGTTCCTTTCAGCCTTGGTTCATTAACATCTTGCAGCTTTTGCGATGGGTAATATATCTGAAATATTATTTAAGTGAGTGATACACTGCGAGAATATCTGGATTCCTTTGCTGTGAAGTTTAGGCACTTAGAAAGGAACCAGAAGCCCCAGCCAGGTTGCCCAGGTGTTTCTGAATAATCAGCTCACTGTAACTAATTTCAGGTGTTGTTCCTGGCCACATGAACGAGTCTGGTGTTGTGCCTCTTTTCCTTAACACAATTCTTTGGCCTTCCCTACTGCATTCAGAGCTCAGTAACATCTTTTACTCTCAGAGAGACTGACTCAGGATATGGCATCCTAGTTAAAGCTGTGATGGTTGGAGGTGTTGTTTCTTAGTCAGAGCCTCAGTAAAGATGCTAAGGTCTCTTCTTGTTTTTCCATTGTGTTTAGGTTTAAACGATCATTTGTGGATATTTATACTTCTGAACTTTAAAAAAAATGTGGGTATTGTAGCTTTCCTGTGATCTTAATATCAGAAATGGTTGCTGAGGGTACTACTAAGGGCTGGCACACTTATGAGGGGGCGGGGCTTGAAAAAGAACACAGTCAAAAATGGTGTTAGAATGGCCATCCAGTCATTTTCTACCATGTAATCTTTGTATCGTCTTACTTCTCAGTTGCACCTGAGGAGAAAAGGAACTGATCTTTATTGAATACCTAGGATGTGCCAGACAGTGAGCCAAATGCTTTATAAATATGACCTTGTTTTTCCTCACCTTATAATGGCATTATTACTCTACTTACTGATGAAGAAACTGTGGCATATTAATAAAGTCATTTTATACAGCTAGTGGCGTTAGAATTTGAACTCAGGTATGTTGTGACTCAAAAAATCTTGTATGACGTTTATAACCCCAGAAAACAAATTTTATTTCCTTCTTGTTTGGAATAGCTTAACAACACCATTCTTTTTCACGTAATTATTTACATTATGAAGGTGCCCTAAAAGGAGCCCAGTGGCACAGTGGTTAAGTGCACGGCTACTAATTGAAAGGTTGACTGTTTGAACCCACCATTCACTCCTCTGGAGAGAAATGTGACAGTCTGCTTCTGTAAAGATTTACAGCCTTGGAGTCCCTATGGGGCAGTTCTCTTCTCTCCTGTAGGGTTGCAGTGAGTCAGAATTGACTCGATGGTAATGGGTTTATTTACTGTTACACCTCTTAGGCCATGGGTCTGTGGATTTTCTTGAGTTCTTTCTGATACTGTGCAACTTCTAGAGTTTCCCAAGGTAATCTCCCTTCCTCTCTCCCTTACAAGATTTAACGTGGTCCCTCTGGGAGCTGTTTTTCAGTCAGGGAGAAGCCTGACCACCTCCATGCAGCATGGGAGAGAATTCCCCAAACTGCTTCCTAAAAATGTATTTTTATTGGATTATTTTCCTTTTCTGGTTGAACATCTACTATAGTGCGCTTTGCTTACCCACCCGCTAACCCACTGCCGTCGAGTCGATTCTGACTCACAGCGACCCTGTACACATTACTCATATTTGGTGCTAGGTACCCAGGAAAATAGTAACTTTTCTAGCCCTCAGGAACTTTAGAACTTAGTATGGGAGCTAATGTATGCACACGGTTGGCAGTGTGGTAGGTGCCACAAATCCATAGGTTGTACAACCAGTTAGCCAACCAGACAAATGATTTTGTGTTCAGAGGGAGAAAAACAACAAAAATCAAACTCATTGCTGACGAGTCGATTTAGACTTATAGCGACCCAGAGTAGAATTGCCCCATAGAGTCTCCAAGGAGTGCCTGGTGGATTCCAACTGTGCACCTTTTGGTTAGCAGCTGTAGCCCTTAACCACTACACCACCAGAGAAGGGAGCACAAATTTATGTAGAGATTGCACAGAGGCTGTGTTTCTCAATCCTGGCTCTGGACCAGAATATCCCCAGGAGATTTGACTTCAGTAGGTCTGGGGTGGGGCAGGAATCTGTGATTCTGATATGCTCTGTGATTTATGCCATCAAGGAAAATTTTTATTCCTTTAATTCTCAGATATATGTTTGTTCTTATCTTCTGAATATTCCTTTACATTTTCCCCTAGCCTTTATTCTGTACTTTACTCTGAAGTGTCAGTAATTGAATTTGGACACCTGTCAGCTCATTCCCCTTGTCTAGTCAGTAGTTCTGTGAGTGATCTGTGATTGGCTTAAGCAAAATTTCCAAGGTCGAAGTAAATTCAACTCTAGAAGTTTATTCTAGAACCTAGTAGAATGGATTTCATTTACTTGCATATCTTTTGGGCTGAATTTTTGCATTTAATTACAAAGCCCTGTTACATTCTATAAAGTCTTATTAATTTGGACCTTTCTTAATTTCAAATTTGCCTTGTAGAGGCAGAGTGGGATAAAGTTCATCCTTAGTAAGGGTGGTGTTATTTATTGGAGTGTGCTAATTATGTTTTAATCGTTATAAGGCCAGACAGAACCTCTTCTTGGCATTGTTTTATTGACCCCTAGTTTCAGGTTATTGTTTGCAATAAAGTAGTAAAAATTTCTTAAGTTCATTAACACTTGTAACTAAATTATCTTTCTCAAGCAATTCAAAATTAGTTAAAGTTGTAAACTGTATTTTCTGTATGGGAATATATACAGCATATATAGAAAATAAATACAGAAAAGTTATTCTTTAATGGTAGAGACAGAGTGTGTGTGACTCAGTCTTTTCCACTGGGAGCATATGAGTAATTGGACGTTAGTGGCTATTGGTGGATGTTGTATTGGTGGATGTTGTGTTTCACTGAACCAGCCTCTGCGATTTCCAGGTGTACAGTTGTGCTGTCTTGAGATTCTTAGTTGTTCCTACTCTTGTGCTTAATGTGATACTGTGGGTCTTTGTAGTGTTTCTGCCTTTCATCCTGTTTTAACGTATCAGACAGCTACTGTCTATCTAGCCTTTTTTTACTGCAAAATTGAACTTTATTAAACTAATACAGGGTAAAAAAAATGGTCCGTGATCCTGGCAGTGTTGCCATTGGCTGATCTCCATTATTTAGATTCATTTTACTTTAGAAGAGCAGAAAACCATTGAGGTTATAACATTTATAAATATTCTAAATCATTATCAGCAGTAACTAGAATTTGAATGCCTACTCTGTGCCCGGCATTGTGCTGATGACTTTACATATATTACCTTAATATTCATAGTGATACAACAATAACCCAAGAAAGTAGTGATGTTGTCATCCACATTTTGCAGATGAGGAAACTGAAACTTTTAAGGGTTAAATAACTTGCCCTAGGCCAAAGAGCAAGGACCCCTGGTGGCCTAATGGTTAAATGCTAGGCTGCTAACAGAAAGGTTTGACCTTTCGAACCTACCCAGCCACTCCGCAGTAGAAAGACCTGGTGATCAGCTCCTGTAAAGATTACAGTCTAGAAAACCCCATGGAGTGTTTCTGTTCTGTCACAGGGGATTGCTATGAGTTGAAAATGAACTCGGCACCTAACAACAGAAACAGTTATAGCGCTAACAAATTAAAGAAAGCCGAGATTCAAATCCATGTCTGCCTTCAGAACCCATGTTTTAAACTTTGTCTGCTGTGCTAGATCGTCAGCATTGGTGTTCTCTTTTCTTGCTCAAATTGGTAAGCACCCATCCCTTCTTCAGGCGGGCTCTTCTGGTGACGGGAGAGGCATAAGTAGTAAGGTTTAGTGAGTGAATAGTCGGTTAGCATTTCTTACAGTGGGTGCTGGACTGTGATTGGGGAGAATGGACTAGCCATAACTGTTTTACTTTCCAGACATATCCCCAGTGATGGTGCAGAGGCTCCTGTTCAGTCTAGGGCAATCAACATTGTAACATATTCTTTAGAAGCATGGCTTCTTACAAATTTAGGAACCAGGTGTATCAGGAAAATGGGAAAGACCTCTGAGGTTATGCTAACATAGTGGTGAAGAGCTTAGACAGGGAGCTGGACTTTTTGCATTCTTTAGCTGTACCTCCGTGTGACCCCAGGCAAATTCTTTAACCTCCCCAATCCTCAGTTTCCTCCCCTGTAAAATAGGGTAGTATCAGTCCTACCTTTCTCAAAGAAATACTATGAAGGTGAAATAAGACGATGTGAAGTGCTTCGCAGAGTGTCTTGCACATAGCAAGCACCAAATGTCTTCCTATCGTGAGCTAATAGGAAAATCATACTGGTATTAAATTTAGAGCTCATATGAGAGCTGTGAGGTGGAGAGGGCCTAGTGATGAGGTGGGTGCTGGTTATTTTGTCCTCTAATGGGAGCCTTCTGTGTTAATCAGACTTTGTGTTGGGAGTTCTAAGGTCAACTGTTTACAGCCTTTAGGTAGCTACTTTAGGATGTATATAAAAATTCTGACTTCTGAAATATTTTAAAACATTTTTAAGTATATGTTTAAATAGTTCTTGCTCGTAGGCAATATGAAAATGAAATAGATGGTAAGAAATTTGGTTATCAGATTTTTTTTTAGCAGATCAACCTCATAAATATGGAATTTAAAGGATACGAGGTAGAGTTGTACATGCCTGTGTGTTTGCGTTTGGTTGAAGGAACGTGTCCAAAAGAGATGTCCACTGGCGTAGTCACTGGTCGGAATGAACGGTTGGTGTCATTGTGAAGATCTGGGCTGTGATGTATGTTAAAATAACATTAGGCTATATCATTTGTTTAAACAAGCTGTTTTGTTTAATCTTCTCTTGGTATTTTAACAAATCTTGAGTTTTCAGAAGAAAGCTTTTAAGAAAAACTTCTGCTGCGTAAGGTGAGTATGCAAAAATGAGACCATTTACGCTGGAGTGGGAAATCATCTACTTTTTAAATGAGGGTCTCTGAACTGTTTACAAATTCTATGTAGGATCTCCTAAATAAACTACTTTATTAGTGATTATCTGTTTCAGTTTCCATTTTTGAAATTGTGAACATAGTTTTAAAACTGTTTAAGACGTAACATGCTTATGTTATATACCGCAGTCAGGTAGGGGAGAAAGAAATGGAGAGTGGAATAGAAAGACAGATCGCTGTAAACACTTGGGTGACTTTTCCTCAAGAGTGGCATGTGTATTGATAACCTTCGTGGCCTAAAGCATGACATGATGCAATATCACTGACTTCTTTTAACTTCATTGGTTCTTGAATACTTAGACTTGTGTGTATTTTCACAACCACAGCAGATACGGCGTTCTTCATGTGGATCGACTGATGAACGGGAGCAGATGATTTCTAAGATTCTTTTCAAGTCTAAAATTTTTTGGTTCACTGTCATTATCTGATAGGAATAATAGCTGAGCACTTGAAAAACATTCAAAAGTTCTTCAATTGATAAAATTACTTCCTCTCACCAATTATTTCTGACTTTCATTGGGAGGCAGTTTGGGTAAGGGGCTCTTTCCAATTCTATTTCTGGGATCCTATGTTATTAAGTATTGAATGTTACATACCAAATTAGTTCTTCTTTCTTCCTTTTCAATAGAATGTGTACTTTAGCCTAAGAACAATAGAAAACAGCTTCTCTTCTAGCTGTCTCAACTCATTCTAACCTCATTCCTAACGTAGCCTAACTTATAGTTTATTTTGGCTGCAAATTCCTGCCCACTTTTTATCTGCTATAAAAAGGTACTTTTCCTTCAATCGGGGAAAAAACGTAAGGTAACACATGTTTATTTTGGATTATCTTTTCTTCACCATTATTTTCGTAACCCCTGGTGCTCTGTCTATGCCTCTGCCAGTGTTTTTTTTTTTAATGTTGATTGAATTTGAGGGTAGCTGAAACATTTTTATGCAGGGGTGGCTTGTAAAATGTGGGAGAATTCTATGAATCCCTGTCAGGGCATCATCCAGTAGTAGCTTACTGGTGATATGGTAATCACCAGTTGATGCCTTTACCGTTCTGGGAAAGTTCTAGGTGTAGAAAGAGACTCCTAAGAGTTTATTACTTTACCAGCCTGAGCTCAGAAGAACGAGATGGTGCCTGTATACCACTACCAACTGCTCTGACAGGAATCACAATAGAGAGTCCAGGACAGAGCGAGAGAAAAATGTAGAACAAAACTCAAATTCACAAAAAAAGACCAGACTGACTGGTTTGATGGAGACTGGAGGAACCCCCAAGACTATGGCCCTGGATACCCTGCTAACTCAGAACTGAAGCCACTCCCGAAGCCCACTTTTTAGACAAAGATTAGACAGGCCTATGAAATAATAATACATGTGAGGACCGTGCTTCTTAGTTCAGTCAAATATACAGGAGCAAAGGGGCAACTCCTGCCCAACAGCAAGATGAGAAGGCAGAAGGGACAGGAAAAGTATAGACGAATGGGCACAGGGAATCCAGGGTGGAAAACGGGAGAGTGCTGTCACATTGCAGGGATCGCAACTGATGTTAAAACAACTTGTGAATAAATTTTTGAATGTGAAACTAACTTGTCCTATAAACTTTCACCTGAAGCACAATAAAATTATTTAAAAATAAAAAAAAGTTAATTGCTTCAATGTGGAAGGCAGGAACAACTTTACCAAAAAAAAAAACCTAGAGGAATGTAAGCCTCATTATACCACAAGATTTTTGTTCACTTTGCAAAATTGACTTTATAAACTAATACAGGGTAAGAAAAATGATCCATGAGCCTGGCAGTGTTGCCATGGGCTTATCTCTATTATTTAGATTCATATTACATCCAGTCCTCATTTATCGACATAGTTAGGTTCCAAAGACCAGGTCATTGTGCGAAAATTAGCATTATTTGAAAGTGGAGGATGACCATATCAGATCACAAAATGGAGGATGACTACATCATTACATAACTGCCAAACAGCTAAGAATGATGGCCCAGCCTAGTTGACACATAACCTTAACCATCACAGCCAGTGTTACCCCCACTTTGTACCTCAGCGTTTGTTACTGCCAGATGTACATTGTTGATGCACGAAATAGTCATTTAGTAGTTTTTTTACTATTGTTGTAAGGGTGAAATGTTGGATTATGAGATAGTCGTTAAGTAAGGAGTTAGGTGTACTTTATAGGAACAGAAAACCATCGAGGGAGGCCCTGGGCAGGCATTTACAACAACTTTATTTATTATGATTGATAGCACTCGTAGTTATATCTTCCAGAGTTGGAGGTGAAAGGCTCCCAGTTATATTGTTGTTCTTAGGTGCCATTGAGTCGGCTCCCAGTTGTTGTTAGGTGCCGTCGAGTCGGTTCCCAGTTATATAGGTGATAAGTAAATTCTAGATAGTATATAATGTAGGAAAAAATTACCTATAAATCCCATTACCTAGAGGTACTTAACCTTTTGGTTTTCTTCTAGCCTTTTTCTTTCCTATACGTTGTGTAATAATATATAGTTGAGAAGATTACATCGTATTTATAATTTTGTTTTCTGCTTTTTTTCATATAACACTGTGTCCTCATGTTATATAGTTTTTAAATATTGTTTTCATAAAACACCCAGTGCTGTTGAGTCGATTCCGACTTATAGCGACCCTACAGGACGGAGTAGAACCGCCCCAAAGAGTTTCCAAGGAGCGTTTGGTGGATTTGAACTGCCAACCCTTTGGTTAGCAGCCGTAGCACTTAACCACTACACCCCCAGGGTTTCCATTGTTTTAACAGCTAGCGTAATTATATTATTTGGAGTTATTATAATTTAGTTCAACAGTTCTCAGTATTGGGCATTTAGTTCTTCTTTTTTCTCCCAACAGTTTTTCCTTTGATTCCAACAGCATTTCCTTTTTGTAAAGTAAAATTACTAAGCTAATGTTTGAACATTTTCAGCTTTCTCCACACGTGTTAAATTTTATCCAAAATGCTTATGAGCACTTTTTATTTCATACTCATCACCTGAATATGAGATTACTTGTTTCACCACATCCTTGTCAGCAATGGGCATTTTTCATTTTCTACCTTTTCCTGATTTATAGGTGGAAAATATCAGCTAAAAAAATGTTGCAATAAGTTCATGCCCCTCTTGAAGTGATATAAATACCTTGTCAGCCCACACACTATTTGGCCTTTGTTTTCTTGTCTAAACTCAATCCTGACCATCCCTTCATATTATTAGCAAAGCTTGCTAAACACATAGGGTGTCTGTGTTAGGCCCGACCTGCTGTGGTTTCATTAAAACCAGGATATCACTGAAAAGTTAAGCAAGAGTTTGGAAGTTCCCTGTGAAGGAGGAAGAACAGCCCAACAAAGCTATCTGTCTTTGTGTTGTACTGTGCCCGTCCTTGGTATATTTAGCAACTGCTTTGGCTGGACCAGTTTTTACATCTGGAAGAACCAGTCTGAATGTCTCTGCCCCTCCCTTTCATCAAAGCAAACACCTAGGTCATCCGTTCCCTTTTGCCTTTTCTTTTGCCCTTGACTAGCAGGTTTTCAGCTAGCT
Organism: Elephas maximus indicus; assembly: GCF_024166365.1. Taxonomy (NCBI): domain Eukaryota; kingdom Metazoa; phylum Chordata; class Mammalia; order Proboscidea; family Elephantidae; genus Elephas; species Elephas maximus. Next base: position 80,832,579 of record NC_064831.1, on the reverse strand, counting down.
TATAGGTTTTTTTTTTTTTTATAGGTTGTCGACTTGCTTATACAACCTTAGCACCATGTTTTATTGGGAATATTTCTGTTCTATAAATGAATTTTTTTTTTTTTTGCTGGAGTTAATTACTGTTTTCTAGAATGTTGCTTTTATTGTAAATGAAAATATTGCAAACTCATGATTCCTACCCAAGGAGGGACCTGACTTTGATACTCAAGATCTGATGCAAAATCTTAAACAGGCAGTAGACATATAGATAGAACAGCTCTCTTCTTTCTGTATTCATTGGTAGAAATTGCTCCATCTGGTATTGTGTAGGTGAGTCTTTAATTAACCAGTTTTCACTTGCGATCAGCCAGGTACCAAAAGGAGGGAAAACTCTAAGCAGTCACAAAGGTGTCAACAGTGCTGTGTGTCAGAGCTCACACATGCACACTTGTCTTTTTCCCTAGGAAAGCTCCTTTCCCAGAACTAGCCACATACTCTTGTCCTACATGCATTTTGAGGAAATTTAGTATTCCTAGTCCTGAGGAAATTAATGATGGTCAGTCATTCAGAAGTCAAGACTTAAGTTTGAGGATGGCTTAATGTATTTTTTTTTTTAAATCCCGGAGTGGCATAAAAAATGCATTATATATCCACCAGCCGTATATGAGAGTTCCAGTTTTTCCATGTAGTTGCCAACACTTGGTATCGTTAATCTTTTCCATTATATAGCCACTCTGGTGGGTGTGTACTGGTATCTCATTGTGGTTTTAATTCGAATTTCCCTAATGACTAATGATGTTAAATATCTTCCCTGTGCTTACTTGCCATTTGTTTATATTTTTGGTGACGTGTCTGTTAAAACCCTTTGCCCATTTTTTATTTTTTGTCTTATTGAGTTGTAAGAATTTTTATATATTCTGGATAGATGTCTTTTATCAGATAAGTGATTTACAAATATTTTATCCTAGCCTGTGGCCTGTCTTTTTATTTTCTTAATAGTGTGTTTTGAAGAGTAAAGTTTTTAATTTTGATTCGGTGCAGTTTATCACTTTTTATTTAATGGCTCATACTTTTGGTATCATATCTCAGGCATGTTTGCCTTGGCTGAAGTCACAAGATTTTCTCCTATGGTTTGTTTTAAAAGTTTTATATTTACCTCTTAAGTTTATATCTAGGAGCCATCTTTGGATTAATTTTTGTGTCTGATGTGAGCCAAGAGGCCAAGTTCATGTTTTTGCATGTGGATACTACTTGCTCTAGTGTCACTTGTCGAGAAGACCCTAAGTTTTTTTCCTTTTAAGCTGTATTACTGACTTTCAGTCTTGGATATGCTAATGAGAAGAAGCCTGCATTTTCTGAAGAAGTTGGGGGAGGATGAAGGGAAGGAGTTTGTCTCGTCTTGACCTTATTGTAGGGAACGCTTGCACGCAGTTACCCTCTGTGTGATTCTGGCTTTTGAGAAGACATCTACAGACTCTTGGTAAACAATGAAGAGAATGTTAGCAAGCTTGGCTTTGGTTAAGAAGATACTGTTATCCTCTTCCTCTAAGGGTTAAAACTTTATTTTAACACACAAGCTGGGTTAAGTTTAGGATAGAATAAAGTCAACGTGAACATCTGTTAAAAATAGTCCTAGCATGCTCGCTTCGGCAGCACATATACTAAAAAAATTGGAACTATACAGAGAAGATCAGCGTGGCTCCTGTGCAAGGATGACATGCAGATTCGTGAAGCATTACATATTTAAAGAAAAGAAATAGTCCTAACATGAGAGTTTCTAACTGTAAAAGCAAACATGTTTATCATAGAAACTTTGGAAATTATGAAACAGTATGAAGAAAAAATCTCCCCTTGTCTCTGCCATTCTGATTTTAGCTAAACAATACTTTTAATTTTGTGTGAGTGATGTATGGACTCTGGGCAGCATGGTTCCTTGGAACAATTTTTGGAACTACTGAGGGATTCAGGCCTGTTACTGCATTTCTCACAGGAAGGGAAAGGAACAGAAGAGAAGCTAACCAGGCCTTGTACCTTACAAACTTGATGAAATATTAAAAATATATTAAAAGAGTATTAAAAATTTATTCTCTCTTCTTTCCTACCTGCCCCCCTCATTCCCTTTTACAGGTTTGGGCTGAATAATTTGTCCAAAATTACTTAGCCCTAGTATATGATAGGTCAGAAAGTCAGAGGGAAGCCTTAATTATCATGCAGTTAAAATCTTCAACCTGTGCTTTCTTTTATGACTTGAGGGGCTTTTAAAAGAAGAAGAAAGGTGGGGGTAGTTCTACTTTTCTTACTGTTCTGGTTTATGTCCTTTCCCTTTTATTCTCCATCAGAGTTAGAAGTCCCAAGGTCCCAATCTGTCCTGCTCAAATTAAAGCCTGATTCTCCTCTCCTTTCTCTGTGCTGCGCTCTCTGAGCCTTGGTTTTAACTTCGGCATTTGTTAACTCAACAGAAAGGTAAAGAAGAGAGCTGGGGTTTCTAACAAGAAAAATTCCTTGAATTGGATCAATTTCATCAACAATTTTTATTTATTAGTGAGTAACTAATAACTAGCTATGGATCCTGGGCAAACTTCTCGGTTTCTTTTGTGAATGGACTCAACAAGGATCCCTCCGTGGTATATCAGCAGTCCTAATTTTTGGTGTTGGTGGAACCATGAAATAAGTTTCTGGTGATATGGTCAGAGTATCTGCCATAGGCGCCGCCAGTATTTGAAGAACCTCCGTCTTCTGTTGTCTTAGAGTCGCCACCAATTCATGGCAACCTTCAAACTGTTTGCATTCAAGCTTTAGTTTTGGTATTCAGTCTCTTTATCCTGGCTGTTTTTTTAATGGTTAAGAAGCATCAGTTGTCGTGTACTCTGCTTTTTATGTAAACAACATGGAGAGAAAGGAAGGATATTTGTGATCCTGGAGCCTCATTTTTCTTCTTCCTTCATTTAGGAGATTTTTATGACTGTCAAAGCCTTTTTAACAGCCAGCCTTCCCATTGAGACCCTCACTTTACCAAATAGAATAGCTTATTCTAATCTGTTGTTTATGTTGTTGCCATAGTATCCTTTTTGGAAACAATCTGGTTGATATGTTTGTAAAGGAATCCAACTCCTTCCCCCCCTCCCAATTGGCATTTGCCTGCAGAATATTTTTTTCTTATGATTCAGGCTAAGGCTTGGGGGTGTAATGAGTACAAAGGGAGGTGGGATGTTTGGACTCTGGACAGTTATAAATCAGTTCTTTATATTAACTCATTCTGTTAATGGCTAAACTGTCTCGTTCAGTGACTTAGGGCTTTCCATTTGAGCCAACTACTTGTTACATGAATTGCATTTGTTCCTGACAAATGTTATGTTTGGGCTGAACATTAGAACTAAGGCTGGAGTAGAACACCTTGCTGCCACATCAGGCTTGTAAAAATGAACAAAAAGACCACATTTGGCAGCTTCACTGATTTTAACATTCGGACCAGTGATTCAGGATGAAGAACGATAAAGGTGGTTTAGGAGATGTGGAAAAGGAATCACAAAGAAAGTAAAAAGTGAATCGTTTACATCCCTTTCTAGAGCCAGTGAACTTCTGACTTGGTTGCAGAATGAGTACACATAAGAGTAAGTAAGTAGTTGTTTGGAGTAAGATCTTTACTTTGCATTGACAGACATTTTTGCTTTTTGCATGTTCGGAAAAATGGGGAAAAAAAGCTGTTAGTGGTATAGTGAAAAACCAACAAAATATAATACTTTTAGGATGCCTAAGAGAGAATACAAAATCAGTTTTAATCTTTTTCGGAAAACATGGTCACAAAAGTTTTGTGGAGAAGGAATTACAATTTAGTTAAAATTTAGTGAGGTTAACACTGGAACTCTAGCAAAACTCTTGGTGAGTGAATGTAGTTCTCTGTGGCTTTCTATTTTCCTGTTTGGACATCTTATCTCCTGGAGGCTTTCCCCTAGCCGCTTTGGCCTTGGGTATTCAGTTTCCGCTGCAGAAGTTAACTCTTCATGTGGTACACTCATCATAGCTGTTCTGAAAACTATTTTACAGCTGAAAAAATTAGACGTTGCACAGAGCCACAAATATTGTTTTTGCATTTAAAGCTTGTCTTCTCTTAAAGTATATAATACTTTAACTCTTCCCTTCTTTTCCCTCTCTCCATAAGCTCCATCAATCAAAAAGCCCTTGTTTTCTGATCTCTGATAAGCGTTGGGAAAACGTTTGATCAAAGCAGTTCTTTGGAATGAAACCTCCCTAGGGTTATTTACATTTTTTTAAAGGTGTGGGATAACTCTAATGAATACACAGCGGAGTGTAAGAGCATTGTTTGTTTGTTTAATTGTGCTTTAAGTGAAAGTTTACAAATAAGTCAGTCTCTCACACAAAAACTTATATACATCTTGCTACATAATCCCAGTTGCTCTCCCCCAATGAGACAGCCCGCTCCCTCCCTCCGCTCTCTCTTTCTGTGTCCATTTCGCCAGCTTCTAATCCCTTCTACCCTCTCATCTCCCCTTCAGGCAGGAGATATCAACATAGTCTTAAGTGTCCACCTGATTGAAGAAGCTCACCCCTCACCAGCTCCCCTCTCCTACCCATGGTCCAGTCCGATCCCTGTCTGAAGAGTTGGCTTTGGGAATGGTTCCTGTCCTGGGCCAAGAGGAAGGTCTAGGGACCATGATCACCGGGGTCCTTCTAGTCTCAGTCAGACTGTTAAGTCTGGTCTTTTTATGAGAATTTGGGGTCTGGATCCCACTGTTCTTCTGCTGCCTCAGGGGTTCTCTGTTGTGTTCCCTGTCAGGGCAGTCATTGGTTATAGCTGGGCACCATCTAGCTCTTCTGGTCTCAGGCTGATGTACTCTCTGGTTTATGTGGCAAGAGCATTGTTTTTGGGGCCCCTACAAAACCAAAGAAAATGGTGAACAACCTGACATCTCACTACTGTAAAGGTTGCATCTCTAAACTGACATTTTTAGATTATACAGTGAGAATTATAGGCTGTAATGCTACACTAAGCAAGGGGCAAAGTGGGTAAATACCACCTTCCTTGCTAACTACACGAATCCAAAGTGTGGAAGTATATACAGTCTTCACCTTCGCATTTCTCCGTCCACATCACCAGTGCCCAAGCGACACTCTCCCCTACCCTAGCCACCTGGAGCTGGGTCAGAGCTTAAAAGTTAGAACACCTTCCTTCAGACTGCTAAGTGGGCAGACGCCAGCCCTTTCTGGCTTTCACTGCCCTGTGGGTTTGTTTATTCCCTGAAACAACTCACAGAATCTCACAGAGTGTGCCATACAGATTTATTACAACTAAAAATGATGCAAATGATGAGATGCATAGGGTGAGGTCTGGGAGGGGTCCCAGCATGGATTCCATGTCTCAGGAGGATGTGCTTCCTTCCTGAGAACAGGTGTTCTTGCCAACGAGGAAGCTCATCTCAGCCTTAGGGTTCAGGGCTCTTCTTCGCGCCCCTCCTCCCACATGGCCATGATAGATTGCATCATGTTTCCTGAGACTTAGTCAACACTGGGACCCCAGCTGGTCTCTCTTGGTCTGGTCAGCCCCTACTAATTAGCCTCAGGTCCCAGGAACCAAGACCAAAGGCCAAATTACTTTTTGCCAGGTGACTCATCTCCTCACAAATGCCATCCCTGAAAGTTGCCCAGAGAAAACTGATTAGTATGTTTTAACTTTGGGGACAGAAAAGTAAAATGTACATTTTAGGCTTTTTAGTAATCATTGATAAGAAATAATTTAACCAAAATTTTTAGTTATTTATAATATTGTTTCCTGAAATTTATTTATCCAGTTGTATTTTCTTATCTGCTTGTCATGTTATGGAAATAGTTTATATAGCAGTGTACTCTGATGAGTGTATTTAATTACATCTTCCCATTTTTGGGCTCCCATGGCACTGTGAGTTATCTTGGTTCTAGTACTTATAGACTGACTTGGGGAGAATGATATAATCAATGAACTGTGAAACAAGTCAGGCTAGGATTGAATTAAATCAAAGTAATTAATTGAATGTGACAGGAATGGGGAGAACAAAAAATCGTTAATATTTGTCCATTGTAATGCCATCGAACCTGAAGTTTGTTCCTGTTTCTTTTGACTTAGTTGTAAAAGCGCCATGGTTGGTGAGCAGCCTAGTTTTGCTAGAGTTGTGTTAACAGCAGGAAAAAAAAAAAAAAAAAAGATAGTAATTTGGGACTAGGGAGTTGGCTTTATTGTGAAAAAAGCAAGGATCCCATGGAAGGATTTGATCAGAGAATTGACACACAAATCATATCTAAATCGTGGGAAGTGGAACTTAGTAATAATATGGAGGATAGATTATGCTTGGAGTTGGGGAGAACAGTAGGGAAGCAGTGGTTCAGGAGAGAGAACGAGGACTTGGGCAGTTGGGATGGATAAGGGGACATTGTTGTTGTAAAATAAACAGGATTTCTTGAGATAGAAGGAAGGAGGTGAAAGAAGAGAAGAAAATTATTACATGAGAGCTTGAGGTGAGGCCATTTATGGGGATATAGGACAGAATGAGGGCATAGACTTGGGTGTAGATAATGAATTTGGTGCAGAATATCCATGGGGAGGTGTCTCCTAGGCAGTTGGCAATTAGGGTATAGAGCGTAGAAAAGTTAGGGCTAGAGAGTCAGCGTGGAGAGCGATCTGCGTATAAGTGATAGTTGAAAGTGAGGGAGTAGGATAAGAAGATACTTATAGGATGTGGGGGCAATATGGAGTTACATTGTCTCATTTACTGGGCCAGCTAAACATGCCTTTTCTTCCTGTCCACTGCCTAAAAACCACCCTAGCCCCCTCCAAAGCTCTAGGCTCTGATGAAGAATATTTAAAGTCCATCATGTCATTAAATGTTTAAATAAATGGTGTGGTCTTAAAGAGAGCATAAATATCTGAGTTTCACCATATGTTTTGTGAGAGGGCGTATGGCGATGATTAAGAGCGTAGATTCCAGAGCCAGACTGCCTGGGTTCTAAACCTTACTCTGCTTGTTACTAGCTATCCAATTACTCGTTGTGTGACTTTGGGCAATGTATTCAACTTTTCTGTTGCTCCATTTCCTCTATGTTCCTGGAAAGTGGAGGTAACATTTATGGTTATCGTGAGGATTAAATCATTTTTTAAGTTTAAAAAAAAAACAAAAAATCCTTTTCAACAGAGCCTGGTAAGTAAGCAAGCAAGCTAAATGAGTCCAGATGGTAATTTGGTACATTCAGAGCCTAAGAACTCATAGTTAAGACTTGTTGGGTGCCATTGAGTTGATTCCGATTTATAGCAACCCCATGTGACAGAGTAGAGCTGCCCCATAGGATTTTCTTGGCTGTAATCTTTATGAAAGCAGATTGCAAGGTCTTTTCCCCAGTAGAGCTGCTGGGTGGGTTTGAAAACTGCCAGCCTTTCAGTAGCAGCCAAGTGCTTAACCATGGTGCCACCCTGGCTACCATCGTTAAAACTTACCTTCGCAAATTCTTTGCCTTTGCTACTAGTAACCTTAAAACCATTGAGCAGAAATTGGTTTGAGCTTCTCTTCTCCTTTTTCTTTACTCTGAGTTTGGGGGCTAGTGGGGGAGTGAAGCTGGGACAGCTTCGTTCACCTTTGGGTTGTAGATGAAGTGGGAATTAGAGCAATAGATTTGGTGCCTTTTGCTTTTTTTTCATCCTACTACATTCTACTCATCTGTGTAGATGCTGCTGTCAGTGGCCTGCAAGGACTCTGCTGGGGCTTGAAGATGAACTGTAATTCATTGAACTGCTTTTTCCAGTACTCCAGCCAGCTGCTGTAATCATTGCCAAGAAATTTTTAGAAGACATCAAATATTGGAAAAACTGTCCTTGGCCTACCCCAGACTAGGGCTATTTATGTGTTTGTGTCTCCTTTCCCTGGCTTCCCTCCTTCTCCCTCTTGTATAGGTGTAGTGATGGTGGGAACAGGTGGTCAGGGTTTGAGTCTCATTCATTTCTGGCACTGAACAAGTTACCTCTTAGGGACTCATTTTCATTTTCTATAAAATAAGGGGAGACTGACTATGAGTCATAATCTACAACAGTGGGTTTGGTTTGGTTTTGGGGCTACATTAAGGTCCCTGAGTGGCACACATGATTTGTACTTGACTATTTACCTAAATGATGGCAGTTTGAACCCACCCAGTGGTGCCGTGGAAAAAAAGATCGACAGTCTGCTTCCATGAAGATTACAGCCAAGAAAACCCTGTGAAACTCGGTTCTATTTTGTAATACATGGAGTCACCAAGAGTTAAAATAGACGCGATGGCAATGGTTTTGGCTTTGGTTTTTGGAGCTACGTTATGAATCCCTGGGTGGTACAAGGAAACCCTGGTGGTATAGTGGTTAGACACTGTGGCTGCAAACCAAGAGGTTTGCAGTTCGAATCTGCCAGGCGCTCCTTGGAATCTCTATGGGGCAGTTCTACTCTATTCTATAGGGTCTCTATGAGTCGGAATCTACTTGATGGCAGTGGGTTTTTGGGTGGTGCAAAGAATTAATGTGCTTGGCTGCTAATCGAAAGATTGGCAGTTCAAGTCCACCTAGAGGTGCCTCAGAAGAAGAGCCTTACTGATCTACTTCTGAAAATCCAGCCATTGAAAATCCTGCGGAGCATAGTTCTACTCTGACATGCATGGAGTTGTCATGAGTCAGGTTCGACTCAACGGCAGCTGGTTAGGTTGCAGCTACATTATCACCATTTCCTTTTAGCACTGATACAGTCATTCCTTCAAAGATTTTTCAAAGGTAAATGTATCCTACCAGTAAGTGTAGAAGACAAGGAAGGGCGTTTAAACATTAAAGTAAAATAACTGGTGTCTTAAAATTTCTATCAGAGAATATAATAATACGTTGATTATTTGGTGCAAGAAAGAAAAGCCTAATGGTTTTGGGGTTTTAAAATTTTGAGAAGGAGGTATAGGCTGGAAGCAGAAATCCAGCATACAACATTTTACAGCTCTAATGTTGGCATTGTGCTTTTGTGAGGTATGCCGTTCAAATTGGCATGGGTTATAGCCACTTACCTTTAGTTAATTATTAGTTTTCATGCAAACCTTTTTCTTTTGCCCAGCTGGAATTTCTCAGAAAATTGACTGAGAGGCCCTGAAATAATTTAAATAGGGATCTTGCTAGTGTGCATCACCAGTCAGTTAATTAGTGTTTGAGGACCCAAATGTGACTATCTTAAGTTCTCTGCCCTCACGAAAGTTTTGCTGGGGAAAAAGACAGGCACACAAATTCACGATCCTCTTCATTCCATTTTCTATAAATGGGATCACTGTTCATCAAGTCAAGCAAGGCAGAAATCTAGAAATCATCCGTGATACTCTTCTTTCTCCCTCTCCATATTTAATATATTATCAACAGATCTTGTTGATTTTTAATATCCTGAATATCTGTTGTCTACCCTCTTTTTTCCCATCTTCGTTATCACCACCCAAGCTAGAGCTTTCCCTCTTGCCTGAATTAGTATCACAGCCTCCTAGCTGGAATCCCGGTATCTACTTCCTGTCTTCTTTCACTCTATTGTTTGTGACCAAGCGATTCTTTTAAAGTCAAAGTTGATGATAATCTTTGCACTTAAAATAAAGACCAAAATACTTGACAGGGTCTAGTAACTAACAACAACTGCCCCATGGAGTTTCCAAGGAGCGCCTGGTGGATACAAACTGCCGACCCTTTGGTCAGCAGCTGTAGCGCTTGACCACTATGCCACCAGGGTTTCCCAACAACAACAGTAGTAGATCCTGAATGGTCTCTGTTCCCTATACTTCTCCAGCTTCGATTCATAAAATGTTTCGTGTTCTTTTTGCTTTAGCGATGTATGTCTTCTTTTAATTTAATTCAGCTACTCTCTTCTGCTCTGGGGTCTCTGTACCTGATAGATTCTTTTTTTGTTGTTGTTATGAGGATTTTTTAAAAAAATTTTTTTCCTGAGAATATACATAGCAAAACATACACCAATTCAGCGGTTTCCACATGTACAATTTAGGGACACCGATTACGTTCTTTGAGTTGTGCAACCATTCTCACCCTCCTTTTCTGAATTTTCCTCCCTCATTAATACAAACTCTCTATCCCCTAAGATTCATTTATCATCTTTCTAATTGCTGTTGTCAATTTGGTCCCAGATAGATAGATCTTAAAAGAACATAATGCTCAAGGCAGACCTGTTTTACTAGTTAAGCTAAAGTATTCTGGGTTTTAAGAAGACTTCAGGGGTTATTTTTGGTTTCAGGTTTAAAGATTATCTCAGGGCAGTAGTATCAGGGGTTCAGCCAACTTTCATGGCTCCAGGAAGTCTGGCGTCCATGAGAATATGAAATTCTGTTCTTCATTTTCTCCCTTTTGATCAAGATTCTTCTATGAAATCTTCAAAATGTACAGTAATGGTAGCCAGGTATCATATAGTTCTGGTTTCGTGGCAAAGGAGGCAGTTGTTCATGGAGGCAGTTAGCCACACATTTCATATCTTCCTCCTGTTCTTGGCTCTCTGTCTTCCTGTTTTGCTCAAGCTGAATAGAGACCAATTGTTGTGCCTTGGATGGCCTCTTGTAAGTTTTGAAGACCCCAGGCACTACACATTGGATTAGGAGGTAGAACAGAAGTACTAACATGTTACTAGGCCAGTTAAACTGGGCCGTCCCATGAAACCACGATCCTGAAACTCCAGACCAAGGAACCAGATCTCATGAGGTATGTGGTTGTACTTGAGCAGCCTCAGCAGCTACTTTTTTTTTTTGGTCGTCGTCATCAATATATCTATCGTACAGCTTGGCCAGTTCAACTTTTTACAAGTGTACAGCATATTAACAGCAGTTACAATAATAATTGGCTGTGCAATTCTACCCTTAATGTGTTTTTTTCCACCACCATTAACCCCCCTTTTCATGGTCTCGCCTCTGGTAACCACTAAAAAATTTTGTCCTGTATACATTTGCCTTTTCTTGTCTGTTTATATAAGTAAGGTTGTACAATATCTGTCCTTTTGTGACTGCCTTATTTTGCTTAGCATGATGTCTTCAAGCTTCATCCGTACTGTAGCATGTATCAAGAGTACTGGCTAAGTAGTATTCTGTTGTATATATGTACCACATTTTGTTCATCTAGGTTGTTTCTACCTTCTGGCTATTGTGAATAGTGCCGCAGGGAACATTGGTGTACAAGTTTCAGCTTTCAAGTATTTTAGGTATATACCCAGGAGTAGGATTGCTGGGACATATGGTAATTCTATTTTTAGTTTTTTGAGGGACCACCACAGTGTTTTCCACAATGGCTGTACCATTTTGCATTTGCACCAGCAATGGATAAGGGTTCCAGTTTCTCCACATTTGTTATTTTCTGTTTTTTTTTCCCCCTCCATCTTAGCCATCCTAGTGGGAGTGAAGTGGTATCTCCTCGTGGTTATGATTTACAACTCTCTGATGGCTAATGACACTGAGCATCTTCTCATGTATTTGGTGGCCATTTGAATGTCCTCTTTGGTGAATTGTCTGTTCAAGTCTTTAGCCCATTTTACGATTGGTATATTTGTGCTTTTGTTGTTAAGCTGTTGAAGTTTTATGTCTATTTTGGTCATTAAGTTCTTGTCCCATATGTGGTTTCTGAAGATATTTTCCCAGTTGGTAGCTTTTTTTTTTTTTCTTTTTTCCATTTGTATGGTAAAGACTTTTGATGAACAAAAATTTTTAATTTTTATGAGGCTCCATTTATTTATTTTGTCTCTTGCTGTTTTTTTTTTTTTGTTGTTGTTATTATATTAGACGATCCATTGTTGAAAGTTAAGCCTGGCAGCATTGCCCCTGCTTGTTCTTTTAAGAACTTTATGATTTTAGTTTGCACATTTAGGTCCTTAATCCATTTTTAATTTGTTTTTGCATAAGGCATGGGGCATAAATCCTGTTTCATTTTTCTGCCTATGGAAATCCAGTTTTTCCAGTGCCATTTATTGAATAGATTCTTCCCCCATCGAATGGACTTAGCACCCTTGTCAAAAATCCGTTGATCACAGATTCTGGACTCTCGGTTCTGTTCCATTGGCCTGTGTGTCTACTGTTATACTAGTACCAGGCTGTTTGATTACTGTAGCTGTGTAGTGTGTTTTAAAATCAGGAAATATGAGTCCTCCTACTTTGTTCTTTTCTTTCAACTTTGTTTTAGCTATTTGGGGCCTCTTGCCATTCCACATAGAGTTGAGGATTGGTTTTTCTGTTTCTGTAAAGAAGGCTGTTGGAATTTTGATTTAGATTGCGTTGAATCTATAGATCGCTTTGAGTAGTATTGATGTCTTAACAATATTAAGTCTTCCAGCCCATGAACATGGGGTGTATTTCTATTTAAGTCTTCTTTAATCTTTTGCAGTAGTGTTCTGTAGTTTTCATTGTATAAGTCCTTCATGTCCCTGGTTAGATTTATTCCTAAAGATTTTATTCTCTTAGATGCTGTTGTAAATGGAATGGTTTTTCTGATTTCTCCTTTAGATTTCTCATTGCTGTTGTATAAAAACCCAACTGATTTTTATTTGTTGACCTCATACTCTGCAACTTTGCTAAATTCTTCTGTTAGCTCTAGAAGTTTTCTTGTGGACTCTGGGATTTTCTATATATAGGACAGTATCATCTGGGAATAGAGATAATTTTACTTCTTTTCCAATCTGGATACCTTTTATTTCTTATTGTTCTGGCTAGGGCTTCTAATACAATATTGAATAGGAGTGGTGAGAGCGGGCACCCTTGTCTTATCCCTGATTTCAAGGGGAAAGCTCTCAGTCTTTCTCCATTAAGTATAATATTGGCTGTTGGCTTTTCATATATGCTCTGAATCATATTGAGAAATTCCCTTCTATTCTAATCTTCTTTTGGGCTTTCATCAAGAAAGAGTGTTGAATTTTATCAAATGCTTTTTCTGCATCCATAGAGATGATCATGTGGTTCTTTTCCTTTGTCGTATGTATTATGTTGGTTGATTTTCTAATGTCGAACCATCCCTGCATTCGTGGAGTAAATCAGACTTGGTCATGGTGTATGACTCTTTCAATATGATGTTGGGTTCTGTTCGCTAGTATTTTGTTGAGGATTTTTGCATCTGTATTTTTAAGAGATACTGGCCTGTAGTTTTCTTTTTTGGGGGGAGTGTCTTTGTCTGGTTTGGCTATCAGGGTTATGTTTACTTCATACAATGAATTAGGTCGTAATCCTTCTTTATCTTTTGGAACAGTTTAAACAGCATTGGTATCAAACCTTCTCTAAATGTTTGGTAGAATTCCCCAGCGAAACTATCTGGTTCAGGAGTTTTTTTTTTTTCTTGCTGAGAGGTTTTTGATCATTGATTGTCAATTTTATTAATCTTCTCAAAGAACCAACTTCTGGTTTATTGATTCTATTGTTTTTCTGTTCTTGATTTTATTTATTTCTGATCTGATCTTTGTTATTTCCTTTCTTCTGGTAGGTTTAGTCTTAGTGGACTCTTCTCGTTCTAGTTCCTGGAGTTGTCAAGATAGGCTGTTAATTTGAGATCTTAATTCTTTATGTAGGCATTTATTGCTATAAGTTTCCCTCTTAGTGCTGCCTTTGCTGTATCCCCTAAGTTTTGGTATGTTGTGCTTTCACTTTCATTTGTCTCTTAAGAGATTTGTGATTTCTTCCTTAACCTGTTGGTAGTTTAATAGTGTGTTGTTTAATTTCCATATGCGTGTATAAATTTTCCGTTTACCTAGAAGGTTCTTATTCTTTGCCTTTGTTTGTGTCTCAGTTCTTAGACTAGGCATTCACTTCCTCAGAAAACTTTTCCTTCACTTCCCCTCCCAGGTAAAAATCTCCCTGTTATTTGTTCTCATAATACCATATACCTTACCTTCATAATGTTTGTCCTAGTTGCACTTTTTCATTTATTTGCATGGTTATTTTGTCCCTTACTAATGTGTAAACCCTCTGAGGGCACAGATTAAGCTCACTAAGGACCCATCTGCTTGCTGAAAGTGAAAAGGACTTGAAGCACTTGATGAAAATTAAAGACCACAGCCTTTATGGATTACCTCAACATAAAGAGAACAGAAATCCTCACAACTGGACTATAAACTATATTAATGATAAATGGAGAAAAGATTGAAGTTGTCAAAGATTTCATTTTTCTTGGATCCACAACCAACAGCCATGGAGGCAGCAGTCAAGAAATCAAAAGACGCATTGCATCAGGTAAACCTGCTGCAAAGAGCCTCTTTAAAGTGTTGAAAAGCCAAGATGTCACCTTGATGATTTAGGTTATGCCTGACCCAAGCCATGGTATTTTCAATTGCATGTGAGAGCTGGACAATGAATAAGGAAGACCGAAGAAGAATTGACGCCTTTGAATTGTGGTGCTGGCGAAGAATATTGAATATACCATGGACTGCCAAAAGAATGAACAAATCTGTCTTGGAAGAAGTACATCCAGGAGTGCTCCTTAGAAGCAAGGATGGCGAGACGGCATCCTCCATACTTTGGACATGTTGTCAGGAGGGATGAGTCCCTGGAGAAGGACATCATGCTTGGGAAAGTACAGGGTCAGCGGAAAAGAAGAAGATCCTCAGTGAGGTGGACTGACACAGTGGCTGCAACAGTGGGCTCAAGCACAACAATGATTATAAGGGTGACTCAGGACCGGGCAGTGTTTCGTTCTGCGGTACATAGGGTCACTGTGAGTCGGAACTGACTCGACAGGACCTAACAACAACAAAGGACCCATTATTGTAGCCACACCCCTGGTATGTTTCCTGGCATGTAGTATTTATTAGTTGAATGAATATGTGAAGTTTGTATAATTAGAGATCACAAAAGTAGTACTCTAATATGTGTAAAATATGCAGTTAGGTAGCCTGTATAGAAATAGTAGTCCTTGGGTGGTGCAAATGGTTAAGTGTGCAACTACTAGCTGAAAGATTGGCTCTTCTGATCCTCCCAGAGGTGCCTCAGTAGAAGGGCCTAGTGATCTGCTTCCAAAAGGTTAAACCTGTTAAAAACCTTATGGAGCACCAAGTTCTACTTTGATGCACATGGGTTTTTTTTGGTGTTGCCAGGAGTTGGAATTGACTCAGTGGCAACTCCCCCCCCCCCCCCCTTTTTCTTGATAGAAGTAGCTATAATTTCGTAATGCAGACAGAGAAATGGAGAATAGAGTAGACTGGTGACAGAGAAGTGGACTTTAAATTGAATCTTAGAGGCTGTGGTGGATAATGTTATTCTAGACTGTGGAAGTTGGTTATACACTTGGAAATGCAAGCCAGGTAAAGGAGGTACTCTTTTTGTTTCAGAGCAAAGTAAATGCCAAATCAAACAAGGTGTGGGAAGACTTGAGCCATAGCTTCCGTGACTTCTTTGGGTTTTGGTGAGCTACTCAACAGGCTTTAATGATCTTATCCTGCTTTCTGAACTTTATTTAAGGAAGGAATGGGGAATGAGATAAACCAATAAAAGCAGATGTGTAGTCAGAAAATCACAGAATCCCTCATCTGATTTTTAAAATAATAGATGTAATTTTTAAACAAGAGTTCTTCAATAAAGTGGAAGTATATATGCTTGACTTGACCCTTAACATGAACATTCTTTTAGGTAGCTTTTTGAGATATAACTCACATACTATACTTTTAATTCACTCATTTAGATTATACAACTCAGTGACTTTTTAGTAATCCATAGAGCTGCGCAACCATCTCCATGATCAATTTTAGAACATTTTTTAAAATCCTTGGCAGTCGTCTTGACCTAATGTTTAATATCTGTTTTATATTGCATAACTCAGTTAAGCTCTCTGAAGCTTAAGATCACTTTTCTGGTTTGGTCTCTTAATAGCCAGCTCAAGAAATTAAGCCAGATTTGTCCCTCCTTTAACTTTTTTTTTTTTTTTTTTTAACCTGAGAACTCTATTTTATTTTATTGACAGAGGAGAGATCTTTGGCCACTAAAAATCACAGGTCTGTTTTATATATGTATGCTACCTTAAGAGAACTTTCTTCCGTGGTCTCTATTTGGGTGTTTTGATGTAGATCAGAAGTGCAGGGTTCACTTGAATCTGATGCTACTGGGGGAGGGGAGGAACAGGAAGCCATATGAAAGGAGTAACTTCCTGGGCTAAATGATGGGCTGCTTCCTCGCTCTCTACCCCTCAGCTGTCCTTTTGCCCATTGCATTCAGGCATGGTCAGTTTTATAAGCTCATTGCTCTTCTAGAACATGGGGGCGGAGGTTTGTCTCCGTAGGGTTGTTAACAACCAGGATGGAAAGGGTATCTGTACAACACCTGGACACTGTATCCATGACTACCACAAGCAGGGTGATCAGGCCTGCCTGTAATATTGATCTTAGCTAGGGTCCCCAACAATGGGTAAGTAAGAACTGAGCAAGTGAAATAGGGAAGAGTCAGGTGGGCTTACTGTCTACAGCCAGCCAGTGAGCTTGTTCTTAGATCTAAACATTTAAGGGCCTAGTTCAACCAGGGTTCTGCCCTGGGAAAATTACATAAGCCTGGTATCCTGTATGGAAACCCTGGTGGCATAGTGGTTAAGTGCTACGAGTGCTAACCAAAAGGTCGGCAGTTCAAATCCACCAGGCACTCTTTGGAAACTCTATGGGGCAGTTCTGCTCTGTCCTGTAGGGTCGCTATGAGTCGGAATCGACTCGACAGCAATGGGTTTGGTTTTTTGGTTTTGATATCCTGTATGTATTGTTGTAATTGTGTGCTGTTGAGTCAATTTTTACTTCCAGTGACCCTGTAGGACACAGTAGAACTTCCCTGTGAGGTTTCCTAGGCTGAAATCTTTATGGTGCAGATCTCCAGGTCTTTTCCTCCTGCGTAGTGGTTGATGGGTTCGAACTGCTGATGTTTTGGTTAATAGCTGAGCAGTTTAAACATTGTTCTACCAGAGCTCCTTAGGGAACTTCGTTTGGTCCAGGTATGTCCCACGGTCTAATCACCACTACTTGGCTCTGCCACCTCTCACGTGGATGGAGTTGTGAACTGTGTAGTTTAGGACCACAAGAGCCAAAGGGTCACAGTATTGGGAGGTGAAGTAGGGTTTTGGATGGCAGGCTCTGCGGTCCATGAGGTTTCTTGCGATCCGCCTTTCCTGATTTGTCCAGTAGTTGTTTGCTGCTGTTGAGTCAGCTCTGACTCTGGCAACCTCATGTGTAACAGGACAAAACTGCCTGGTCCTGTGCTGCCCTTGCAGCCTTTGGTATGTTTGAGCTCAGTGTTGCAGTGACTGTGTCAGTCCATTTCATGGAGGGCTTCCATTGTTTTTGCTGATCTTCTACTTTACTGTCCCTAATGTCTATTTCTACACTTTGATCTTTCCTGATGACATGTCCAAAGTAAGCAAGACGAAGTCTCATCATCCTCGCTTTTAAGGAGCGTTCTGACTATACTTTCTCTAAGATAGATTTGTTCATTTTTCTGGCAGTTCATGGTATATACGATATTCTTCACCAATACCACAATTCAAATGTGTTATTTTCTAGTAATATTTGCTCATTATGGAAATTCTGGGGTACAGGGGACTTAAGGTTGGTGATTTGAGTCTATCCAGAGGCCTTGGAAGAAAGTCCTGGCAACCTACTTTGAAAAAATCAGCCATTAAAAACTATATGGAGCACAGTTCCACTCTGACACACCATAAGTTGGAATTGACCCCACAACAACTGTTCCCCCCCAACTCACTGTGGAGATTTTAGAATATGAAGTAGAAAAATAAAAAACTAACCATAATTGCACCTCCAGGAATAATTATGGTGAACATTTGAGTCTGTCATGCCCTCCCCTTCCTAACTATGTATGTGTGGAGTGCTGCAAGTCTATATCTTCTCATTCTACGTTGTAAGTACTTGCACATACTATTGAGTTCCTCTTACACATAGTTTATATATCAAATAATGTTAATCATTTCCCTAATGTTATATATATAAATTATTTACAGATTTTTTAATCATAAATAAAAATATATTTTTTTACATGATAAAAACTATTTGATTTTTAAGTACCTGGCCTGATAATCTCCTTCCAGAAATGAGCCAGTGAAAAAAATGTGTGGAGCATAATGATGTGATCCAAAACTGATCACGGGGATGGCACAGGACTGCCGTTTCATTCTTTAGTTGATGGGGTCACCAGGAGTAGGGGGACAACTTTATGGCAGCTAATGACAGCAACATATATTGTCTGGATTTCTGCCGGATTTGAAACTTGGGGAAATTATTTCATGTAGCTGGTGGTTATCAGAATAATAGCCTTTTCCCTCTCAAAACAATTTTAAGAATTTGGGGTAAAGTTTTCTTAGAAGCATTATATACTTTATATTATATACATCATGTTTCATGTAGTTGGTGGTTATCAGAACTAATAGCCTTTTCCATCTCAAATCAGTTTTAAGAGTTTTGGGTAAATTTTTCTTAGGAGCATTATATAGTTCATATTATATACATCATATATTTCATATAGATGGTGGTCATCAGAATGAATAGCCTGTTCCCTCTCAAAACAATTTTAAGAATTTTGGGTACGTTTTTCTTAGAAGCATTATATACTTTATTCTTAAAGATTACTTAATGTCCGAAATAAAAATTTTGCAGAATACAGTTAACAGAATAGAGATGACAGATAAAAGAATCGCTTGAAGTTAGAGCAATAAGAATAATCTGAAGAACAGAGAGAAAAGAGATTGAAATAAAAATGAACAGAAGTTGAGAGACCTGTGGAACAATTTAAAACGGCCTATAATACACATTTAATTGGGGTTCCAGAAATAGAGGAAAGAGAATGAGGCAGAAAAAATATTTTAAAAATATTTTTACATTTCCTAAATTTAATGACAGAATTAAGTAGAAGTCATTACTGTTTACCGTTGTTTGTATGAAGAAAAGGACAATCAGCATTGAGCTTAGGAAGAATTGAGGCTTGATTGTCGTCCTTCACCCCAATTGTCTGATCTTAACAAGCCTGACTGATTTCAATCCCTGTAGTGTTTCTTTCTGGGTCTTATAGTTCCACACTGTTAATGAGAATCAGTAGATTAAGTTGCAGCCAAGACCAAATTGCACAAAATGGTAGAACACGGTGGTTTTTTGAAACATGCCAGGGCTGGTTTCTAGTGGAGGTCTATAGCAAACACTGGGTCTTTTTGTGTGTGCTGCTTTTCTTCTGCCTTCCTTTCTTTCCACCCTCTTCTTATTTCTGAGAAAGGGCAAAGAGGAGACTGATGCATTTGAACCAGAGGGGCTATATCAAAGGCAGGAAGTCCTATTGATACTGGAGTCATCTTTGGCAGTAAGCGGCTTCTGGGGAGGCTTTTGTTGGGTCTTTACTTTTTTCTCCAAGGTGATTTGCTGGTTGTAGTGGAGGGACCCACTTGGTAATGTGTTTGTTTTTAATGTGCTTTGGTTGAAATGTGCAAGCCTGATTCTTGTGATTTTGACCTTCATGTTTTTAGAAATGTGTGCTTGTGTGCTCACACCCGGGCTGATACCCAGCTAGTAGGCACTTGTGAGGCCATTAACAGTTGTTAAAAATTTTCATTACCATCCAAGCCCCTGTGTTCTACTGCTCCTTGCCCTGGCTGCCTTTGGACCTCCCCCAGGACCGTCTCCCTTCTCATATAGCCCCTATGATCTAGCATCCAAGGAGTAACATAAAATTAACTTCCCGTAAAATTAGTTGTGGATTGATTGTGATGTGATTAGTCACATCAGCATTTTAGAATATAGCGCTGGTATTTTGTAGCATACAGGGGTTCTAAAGAGATGCTTTGGTTCTTACATGAGTTCCACTTTATCCTTTTCAGAAGTTCTGTTCTGCTTTGAAAGATGGCTGCCGTGATTTCTGTGATCCATATGTTCAAATTCTGAGTTATCCCTTGCAGGTGATTTCTGGTGGATCCACCACCATCAAGATAAAGTGTTAGCTTCTTTAACCTCTTTTCCTCTCTTACTTCTTTTCAGCCTGAGGGGAGCAGAATAATAAGGGCAAACAGAACAAGTAAAACAGATCAGGGCATAAACAGCATTTGGAAAATTCTGTATAATCTCTGACTTAAAACATTATTAAATTAACATTTGCGGAAAGAGTTTAGCTTCTGACTACTAAAAAAATTTTTTTTAGGTCAGAGAGCACTCCATTCCACTCCATTCCACCCTTTATACTTGGTGTAAAGATTTCCTCCATTCCACCCTTACACTTGGTAAATAACTGTAGAATTATCACCGCTTCGTAATTAGGTGTTTGCATATCTATGTTTCTTAACAGATTTGCAGATTCCTTGAGGGCTGTGATTATCAATTGTGTCCCTAGAGTGGCACAAAAGAGCCCTGGTGATATAGTGGTTAAGCGCTTGGCTGGTATTGAAAGGTTAGCAGTTTGAACCTACAAGTTGCTCTGCAGGAGAAAAGACCTGGGTATTTGCTCCTGTAAAGATTACCTGTTGCCGTCAAGTTGATTGCAACTCATAGCAACCCAATAGGGCAGAGTAGAACTGCCATATGATTTTTTTTAATCTTTATGGAAGAAGACTGCCACGTCTTTCTCTCGCGAGTGGCTGATGGGATTGAACCATCAACCTTTCAGTTAGTGTTTAACCACTGCACCACTAGGCCTCCTCCCATAAAGATTACAGCCTAGGAGACCCTAATGGCAGGGCTGGATTAAGGCATGTGAGGGCTGTAACCATTGATAATCTGTAGGCTCCCTCTGTCTACTCACACATTCATGGGATATGTGAGTTTTATATATATATGGAAACCCTGGTGGTGTAGTGGTTAAGTGCTGCAGCTGCTAACCAAGAGGTCAGCAGTTCAGATCCACCACGTGCTCCTTGGAAACTCTATGGGGCAGTTCTCCTCTGTCCTGTAGGGTCACTATGAGTCAGAATCAATTCGACGGCAACGGGTATATATACACACACACGTGTCTTACCTATGCATGATGTAACTTCTTTTTAAACGTGACTGTGTATTAATGATTGAATGCGAAAGTGGTTTATGCCATTTTAGTGGAATGAGATGAACTGGATTATAAAACTTTGAGTGGATGTGGGATACTAAGATTTTTACTGCATACATTTGCTACAAAATGAATATTCTGCATACAGTTATGCCCTCCTGCCCCCCATCCATGGTTTTACTTTTCGCGGTTTCAATTACTCAGAGTCATCCTCGGTTAAATGTTAAATGAGTACGTAACATAATGACATCTCACCTGTCCTGCTCCATCATTTACATAACTTTTATTATAGTATATTGTTCTGTTTTATTATTAGTTATGGTTAATCTCTTACTGTGCCAAATTTATAAATTAAACTTCATCATAGGTATGAGATACAGGAGAAATCATAGTATATATATATGGTTCAGTACTATCCAAGGTTTCAGGCATCCAAGGGATGTCCTGGAATGTATCCCCAGCGATAAAGGAGGGGGGGCTGCTGTATTGTAGGACAAAGAAAATGAGTCAGTGAACTTAGTCGTTTCAACAATCAGTGTAAAATTCTGTTGATCTCCCACAATGTTTTCAACATTTGCTATGTTAGTATTATGTTAAATTAATTAAATGTCAGTTTGTTGTACTGTGGTGGCTTGCGTGTTGCTGTGATGCTGGAAGCTGTGCCACTGGTATTTCAAATACCAGCATGGTCACCCACGGTGGACAGGTTTCAGTGGAGAGTCCAGGCTAAGATAGACTAGAAAGAAGGACCTAATGGTCTAATTTCCGGAGGAGGGGGGTGGGGGGTGGGAACGGACCAGTAAAAACCTTATGAATAGCAATGGAACCTTGTCTGATATAGTGCTGGAAGATGAGCCCCTCAGGTTGGAAGGCGCTCAAAGTACATCTAGGGAAGAATTAATTGCCTTCTTAAAGTAGACTTGGCCTTAATGAGGTGGATGGAGTTAAGCTTTCGGAACCTTCATTTGCTGATGTGGCACGACTAAAATGAGAAGAAACAGCTGCAAACATTCTTTTAATCAGAACATGGAATGTATGAAGTATCAATCTAGGAAAATTGGAAGTCGTCAAGAATGAAATGGAACGCATAAAGATTGGTATCCTAGGCATTAGTGAGCTGAAATGGACTGGTATTGGTCATTCTAAATCAGACAGTCTGTAGTCTACTATATCGGAAATGACAAATTGAAGAGGAGTGATGTCACATTCATTGTCAAAAAGAACATTTCAAGATCTGTCCTGAAGTACAGCGCTGTCAGTGATAGGGTAATGTCCATGTGCCTACAAAGAAGACAGTTAATACAACTATTATTTAAACTTACACACCGACTACGATGAGGAAATTGAAGATTTTTTACCGACTTCTGCAGTTGAAGTTGATGGAACATGCATGCGTTAAGAGGCATTAATAACTACTGGTAATTGGAATGCAAAAGTTGAAAAGAAAGGAGGAGGATCAGTAGTTGGAAAATAGGGCCTTGGTAATAGAGATGACGTGGGAAATAGCATGACAGAATTTTGCAAGGCCAATGACATCTTCACTGCCAATACCTTTTCTCAACAACATAAATGGTGACTGTACATGTGGACCTCCTGGCGTAGAAAACACAGGAATCAAATTGAATACATCCTTGGAATGATACATGGAAAAGCTGAATATTATCATTCAGAACAAGGCCAGGGGCCAACTGTGGAAGAGACCATCAATTGCTTGTATGAAAGTTCAAGCTGAAGCTGAAGAAAATTAAAACAAGTTCATTAGAGCAAAAATATGGCCTTGACTATATCCCACCTGAATTTGGAGACCATCTCGAGAATAGGTTTGATGATTGAACACTGATGACCAAACACCAGATGAGGTGTGGGATGACATCATAGATGAAGAAAGCAAAAGGTCATTAAAAAGAAAGAAAAGACCAAAATGGATGTAAGAAGAGATTCTGAAACTTGCTCTTGGACATAAATTAGCTAAAGTGAATGGAAGAAATGATGAAGTAAAAAGAGCTGAACAGAAGATTTCAAAGGGCAGGTTGAGAAGACAAAGTATTTTAATGACATGTACAAAGACCTGGAGTTAGAAAACCAAAAGAGAATAATATACTCAGCATTTCTCAAGCTGAAAGAACTGAAAAAAAAATTCAAGCCTCAAGTTGCAATTTTGAAGGCCTCTGTGGGCAAGATATTGAAAGACAAACGAAGCATCAAAAGAAGATGGAAGGACTACACAGAGTCACTGTATCAAAAAGAATTGGTCAACGCGTCACTATTTCAAGGAGTAGCACATGATCAGGGGAGAAGTTAAGTCTGCACTGAAGACATTGGTGAAAAACAAGGCTCCAGGAGTTGACAGAATACCAATTGATTTGTTGCGACAAACGGATGCAGTGCTGGAGGTGAACCCTTGTCTATGCCAAGAAATTTGGAAGATAAGTATGTTGCCAGCTGACAAGGAGAGTTCCATATTTGTGGGTATTCCAAAGAAAGGTGATCCAACAGAGTGTGGAAATTATCGAACAGTCTCATTAATATCAAACGCAAGTAAAATTTTGCTGAAGATAATTCAGAAATGGTTGCAGGAGTTCATTGACAGGGACCTGCCAGAAAGTTAAGCTGGATTCAGAAGAGGATGTGGAACAAGGGGTATCATTGCTGATGTCAGATGGATTTTGGCTGAAAGCAGAGAATACCAGAAAGATGTTTACTTGTGTTTTATTGACTATGCAAAGATCTTCTACTGTATGGATCATAACAAATTATGGGTAACATTACAAAGAATGGGAATTCCAGAACTCTTAATTGTGTTCGTGAGGAACCCATACATAGGCCAAGAGGCAGTCATTTGAACGGAACAAGGGGGTCCTGTGTGGTTTAAAGTCAGGAAATGTGTGCGTCAGGGCTGTATCCTTTCACCATACTTATTCAGTCTGTGTGCTGAGCAAATACTAGGAGAAGCTGGACTGCATGAAGAGTGCAGCATCAGGATTGGAGGGAGAGTCATTAACAACCTGCAGTATGCAGATGATACAGCCTTGCTTGCTGAAACTGAAGAGGACTTGAACCACTTACTGATGAAGATCGAAGACTACAGCCTTGAGTGTGGATTACACTTCAACATAAAGAAAACAAAAATCCTCACAACTGCACCAGTGGGCAATATCATAACAGAGAAAATATTGAAGTTGTCAAGGATTTCATTTTACTTGGATACACCATCAATGCCCATGGAAGCAGCAGTCAGGAAATCAGATGACATGCTGCATTGGGCAAATCGGCTGCAAAAGACCTCTTTAAAGTGTTGAAAAGCAAAGATGTAGCTTTGAGGACTAAGGTGCGCCTGACCCAGTCCATGGTATTTTCATTCACTTCATATGCATGTGAAAGCTGGATGATGAGTAAGGAAGACCAAAAAAGAATTAATGCATTTGAATTATGGTGTTGGCAAAGAATATCGAACATACCATGGAGTGCCAGAAGAACGAACAAGTCTTTCTTGGAAGAAGTACAGCCAGAATGCTCCTTAGAAGCAGGGGTGGTGGTACTTTGTGTTATATACTTTGGACATGTTATCAGGCGGGACTAGTGCCTGGAGAATGGCATCATGCTTGGTAAAGTAGAGGGTCAGTAAGAAAGAGGAAGAGCGTTGAGGAGATGGATTGATGCAGTAGCTGCAACAGTGGCCTCATCCATAGCAACCATTGTGAGGATGGCACAGGACTGGGCAGTCTTTCTTTCTGTTGTACAAAGATAGGGTCGCTATGAATTGGAGCCTACTTGATGGGACCTAACAACAGCATGGTAGCTTATGTTCACGTGTATGCCAAATGTATTTTAATGTTAAAGTTATAAATATTCTTTACAAAATTTGGACATAACTCTGTGTGTAAATGCTATATAGTTAAAAAGTAACTTGGTTGAATTCATTGGTGTGGTCGACTTATTTGAGCTCCCTCTCTTTTGCACATCATCTTGGACTGGAGTTCCCATTGGTTTACCAGGACATGCACAAGAGTATACCCTTGTTTCTGTATCATGGCAAAGAGCATTACGGGCCCTCCTGGCCGGAGTTGCTGATCAGCAGACACGGATGGTAGAAGACGGTTCTCTCAAAGTGGATCAGAGAGCTGTTTTCTGTTAGTATAATTCATCCTTGCCTACTAACTGTTCACGTTGGATCCAGTTGCATATTGGGTGAATGTAGCAATAATTAGACTCCACAGCCCACCCCCACCTCTTGTTTATTAGAAAGAAATAGTATACTCCCAACAGACCAGTGGAGATAAAGTGTTTCAGTTACATGGCAGGGCACCATAGTAAACAGATGACAGTCAAGATGTTGAAGTTGTAGGGACCTCATAGCTTTAACAACTTTGTGCGTGGGTGCCCTCATGGTTGAGCGCGAACTTTATTTCTGCTGGCATATTCTCACACACTGAAGCTGGTATCAGTTTCATTTAGTGCCCTGCTAGCTCCCTTCCGTTGCGACGCTCGCTTTTTCTTGTGTCCTGTCTGCTTGGCATCTATGAGTCTTTGCTTTGGAAAACTGGTGCCCCTGTTTCATTGGTCCCCTAAGCATGTGCTTACCTTGCTTATTGGGTAAACCGTCCCTGCCTAGGGGACAGTTCTACACTGTCATATAGGGTCGCTTTGAGTCAAAATCGACTCCACGGCACACAGCTACAACAGTCAAGTTGGTCTGTCCTAATCAATTTCTTTTGTTTCCACTTACCTAGCGTGCATCTATTCATAAGGTTTTCACTGGCTAATGCTTTTCAGAAGTAGACTGCTGGGTCCTCGAAGCACTTACTAATGAAGATCAAAGACCACAGCCTTCAGTATGGATTACACCTCAACATAAAGAGAACAGAAATCCTCACAACTGGACCAGTGAGCAACATCATGATAAACGGAGAAAAGATTAAAGTTTTCAAGGATTTCATTTTACTTGGATCCACAATCAACAGCCGTGGAAGCAGCAGTCAGGAAATCAAACAATGCATTTGCATTGGGCAAATCTGCTGCAAAGGACCTCTTTGAAGTGTTGAAAAGCAACGATGTCACCTTGAAGACTAAGGTGCGCCTGACCCAAGCCATGGTATTTTCAGTTGCATGTGAAAGCTGGACAATGAATAAGGAAGAGCGAAGAAGAATTGATGCCTTTGAGTTGTGGTTTTGGCGAAGAATATTGAATGTACCGTGGACTGCCAAAAGAACGAACAAACTGTTTTGGAAGAAGTGCAGCCGGAATGCTCATTGGAAGCAAGGATGGCGAGACTGCATCTCACATACTTTAGACATGTTGTCAGGAGGGATCAGTCCCTGGAGAGGGACGTAATGCTTGGCAAAGTACAGGGTCGGCAGAAGGGAGGAAGACCCTCAATGAGGTGAATTGACACAGTGACAGCAACAGTGAGATCAAGCATAGCAACGATTGTGAGGATGGCGCAGGACCGGGCAGCGTTTCGTTCTGTTGTGCATAGGGTCGCTATGAGTCGGAATCGACTTGACAGCACCTGACAACAACGACAAGAGTGCGTCTAACAGACAAGCAATTACACAAAGGCCCAGAGGTTCTTTTTTTAAATCGTGCACTAGGTCAAAGTTTACAAAACAAATTAGTTTCCCATTGGATAGTTTGTACATAAAGTGTTTCATGACCTTGGTTTCGTTCCCCACAATGTACCCAGGCCCAGAGTTGTAAGCGCTGACTGTGATTAGAAATCATTGGTTTTATGTTTCTGTGGAGATGAGGGGAAAAACAGATGCATCTTCCCAGGAACGTTCATTTTATATGTATTTTTTTCAGCTGTATAACATCATGTGGTTCAGTTTTACTGTAACTTTACTCTTTCTTATTCTTGTTACAGCTGATACTTTTCAATGCCGTTTTACAAAAGTATGGCTGTATTTTAGTAATACAGTTTTATGCACTTTCCAGGCCCCATGCAACTTCTTTCACACCTCTTGTAGCCAGCCTGTTACTACTCTTGTTATGGAGGAAGCAAAGAGTTTGTTATTTAGGCCCTGCACAGAGCAGTGATTATTGACGTTCAGAACACTGACATAGCATTGCAGCATCATAAAGGACTTTTGAATTGTTTCAAGAAGCAAACTTTTTTTTTTTTAAGATGGAACGAGAATATTCATAGAAACATATTTGACAGAGAATTTGTATCCATAATATATAAGGTACACCTAAAACTCAATAATAAAAAAACAAATGCCAATTTTAAAAATGGGTAAAAGACTTAAACAATCACTTCACAAAGAAAGGTAAACAAATGACCAATAAGAACATGAAAAGGGTCCTGAACACCATTAGTCATCAGGAAAATGCAAATTAGAACCACTACAGATTCACCACAATGACTAAAATTAAAAAGAATGACACCGCCAAATATTGGCAAGGATTCACCACAATGACTAAAAAAGAATGACACCGCCAAATATTGGCAAGGATATAGAACAACTATATTACTCATACATTGCTGCCGGAAGTGTAAATTGGGACAGCCACTGTGGAAAATGGCATTTTCTTTTAAAGGTAAATATATGTGTGTATTTTTATCCTATACCCCAGCAATTCTGCTCTTAGCTACTTGCCCAAGAGAGAAGGAAACGCCAATCTTGCTGTCCACAACTGAAACAGGAACATTTCTGGTAATCTTATTCATAATTACAAAGCTGGGAACAATCCAAATGTCCATCAACAAGAGAATAAGTGAATCAACTGTGGTTTTTGAGATTCATCCATGTTGTCGAATATATCAGGAGTTTAAACCTATTGCTAAGTATTAGCCCATTGCACAGCTACATGTGTATGTGTTTATATATGCACACACACTGAGGCCCAGGCTTCATTTCTAGACATTACTTATGTAATTGCTCTGGGATATGGCTTGGGCATTGGAATATTTTAACACTCCTCAGGGGACTTTTATGGATGCTGAAGTTTGAGATCAGCTAATCAAGAACAACTTTTATCATTTTATAAATGAAGAAACTGAGGTTCATAGTGGGGAAAGGAACTTGGCTTGAGGCCACACAGAAAGTGTCAGTAATGGTGAACTGACCCTAGGATAATTTATAGAGGAAGCTGGAATTCAGCATGCCTTGTTTGAGGGCCTAAGAGAAGGGCTGTTGGAGTTAAGGGCAGAGAATGAGGGGAGAATAGATACGGTAGTTAAAACGTTGACAGTAGATATGCTTGCCAGGACCGCATGACAATTAAGAACAGCAGAAAGTCAGGGTAGAGTCAAGAGAACCCAGATGTTTCAAGGTTGCCCTGCAGTTGTCACTCAAGCCTTGGAGAAGACCCTGAAGCCAGAGATGCAGAAAATCTGGATTATAGGCACTTCAGAAAGCCAACAGTCTCTTAGGTACTCAGCCAGCAAACTTAAGTCTACAGGTTGATAGTACTGTCACTGCAGGATCCGGGTGTGGGAATGATGGAATAAATTAGTGCAATTAAACATTTCAGGAAACAGAAGACAAGTTTCTGTTTCTAATGCCATTTTCTCCCCTCTTGCCTATATTGAAGCCCTGTAAAAAATACTCTTTGTGGTATCTTTAAATCACTTGGCTTCCGTGCTGCATAAAGTCAATTCAGGCCATCCAAGAATCTCGGCTGTACACTTTCAGCAGAGATCCTCACTGACAGATGCTCGTAGGTGAACTTTAAAGACCAAACCCATTAGATGTAGGAGGCTGCAGATTTTTTCAACTGATTCACATTCTCTCTCTTTTTTTTTATCTCCGTAAGTGAAAGGGTTTAAGTAGCATGGAGTTTTTTTTTTTTTGATACTGTACACAGCAGAGCATACACCAATTCAACAGTTTCTGCATGTACAATTGAGTGACATTGATACACTCTTCAAGTTGTACAACCATTCTCACCCTCCTTTTCTGAGTTGTTCCTCCCCCATTAACATAAAGTCATTGTCCCCGAAGCTTTCTATCTAATCTTTCAAGTTGCTCTTGTCGATTTGGCCCCATACGTTGTTGCTGTTAGGTGCTGTCAAGTCGGTTCCAACTCACAGTGACTGTATGTACAACGGAATGAAACAGTGCCCTGTGCTGTGCCACCCTCACAATCGGAAGCAAACTTTTTTTAAAATATAATTTTAATGCTGTGATTTACATATAATAAAATTCATCCATTTTAAGTGTTAAGTTCAGTTAGTTTTGATAACTGTATACAGTCATGCACCTACCACCACCACAGTCAAGGTGTAGAACATTTCTGTTACTCCAAGAAGTTTATTTTTGCCCTTTTGCAGTCAGTTCGTCTCTCCACTCCTGAGCCCAGGCAAACACTAGTCTAGATCTGCTTTCTGTCACTGCAATTTTACCTTTTCTAGAATTTCATATAAATGGAATCATACAGTATGTAGTTTTTTGGTATCTGGCATTTTTCACTTACCATAATGCTTTAGAAATCTGTCCATATAATTGCATGTATCAGTAGTTTGTTCCTTTTTACTGTTGAGACATACTCCGTTTGTAGCTGTACCGCAGTTGTTTGAACCCATTCGCCAGCTGGAAGGACCTTGATTGTTTCCAGCTTTTGTTGTTAGTTGCTGTCCAGTTGATTCCAACTCATGGCAACCCCATGTGTTCAGAGTAGAACTGTTCCATAGGGTTCTCAAGGCTGTGCTCTTTCCCTAGGCCTGTCTTTGTCTTCTGAGGTGCCTCTGGGGTGGGTTTGAACTGCCAGCCATTTGTCTAGAAGTTGAGAGCTTAACCTTGACTCTTTGTGCCACTCAGGGACTCTTGCCAGCTTTTAGCTATTATGAATGAGGCTTTTAGGAATATATGCATATAAATATTTGTGTAGACATGTGCTTTCATTTCTTTTGAGTAAATACCTAAGAGTAGGATTGCTGAGTCATATAGTTAGTGTATTTTTTAGCTTTATTAAGAAAACGCCAAACTGTTTTCAAAAGTGGTTATATCATTTTCATCACCACCAGCACTGTGCTTGTTGTGGTAAGTACCTTGAACCTACCAGCCCTCCTCAGGCAAAAAAAACCTGGCAATCTCCTCCTGTACAGTCTCGAAACTCTCTGGGGCAGTTCTCCTATGTCATGTAGGGTTTCTGTGAGTTAGAGTCAACTCAGCGGCACATAACAACTACTACATTTACTTGCCAACACTTGGTATTGTCTGTCATTCAAATTTAAACTACGATAGTGAGTGTGTAGTGAAATCTCGTGATGTTTGCATTGCATTTCCCTGATGACTAATAATGAGAACCTTTTTTTTTTTTGTCATTTTTTCAAATATTTCTTACTATGGAGTTCTAAAAATTCTTTCCGCATTGTAGAAATATGTCCTCTATCCAGATATGTTTTGCACATTGTTTCACCAATGTATCCTGTTTGTTTTAATCATGTGTTTTGAAGAGCAGAAGTTTTTAATTTTGATAAAATCCATTTCATCCATTTTTTCTTTCTATTTTGTACTTTTGGTGTCCTGTAGAAGAAATTTTTTGCCAGATCCAAGGTCACAAAAATGCTCTCCTATACTTTTTTCAAGAAATTTTATTCCTTAGATTTAAGTTTGTGATCTATTTTGAGTCAATTTTATAGATTGTGAGATAAGGGTTCAGGTTGCATGTGAATACCTACTTGTTCCAACATCATTTGTTGAAAAATTATTGTTTTCTGTTAAATTACTTTGACCCCTTAATTGAAAAATCAATGGACCATATATGTGTAGGTCTGTTTTTGGCTTTTCTTGTTGCATTGCTTTATATCCTTGTCTGTATAATGATACTATACTGTGTTGATAACTGTGAATTATAATAAGTCTTGAAATCAGGTCCTATGAGTTGTCAACTTTGTCCTTTATCAAAATTGATTTGTATATGCTAGATCACTGGCATTCCATATGCATTTTAGAATCACCTTAGAGAACTGACACCTGAGTTTTGGTGTCCAGAGTTTTTGTTTAGGTTCAGTCACGAAGACATGGTTGACTGCTCATATGACCTTTCGTCTCTAGCCCCTTCAGACGTTCAGTTGATACCATGTGGCGTACCCCCCCCCCGCCCCATATAAATCACGCAGTTAGCACATCTGGTGTGGCCCAAGGCCCCCAGGTACGCTCTTATGAGACAGGACATTCCAGGGGCTTAGAGATTACCAGTCAGGTGCTATGGGCAAAGGACAGACCTCTCTTTCCAAAAAGCCTGTTGCTATCGAGTGGATTCTGACTCCTAGTGACCCTATAGGACAGAGGAGAACTGCTCCATAGGGTTCCCAAGGAGTGACTGGTGAATTTGAACTGCTGACCTTTTGGTTAACAGTCAGTCTCTTAACTACTGCACCACCAGACCTCTCTTTGGGTAAGGTTAATTCTTTACTACACAGTTGAACTTAAAACCTGCAAACTTGCTAACATCACTTATTTCTAGTAGCTTTTCTGTAGATTTCTTGGAATTACGAATCTAAATATATTATCTGTAAGTAAATATAGCACTACTACTTGTTTTTCCATCTGAATGGCTTTTATTTTTCTTGCCTTATTATATTGGCTAGGACTGGCTGTTGAAGTTGGCAAGAACTGACAGTCTTGCCCTGTTGGCTATCTTAGAGGGAAAGCATTCAGGTTTTTACCCTTTGGGTATAATGTTTTTTATAGAGTCCTTTTTTCAGATTGAGGAAGTTTCTCTTCTGCTCCTACTTTTCTGAGACTCTTTATCTTGGTTGAGTGTTTAGTTTTGTGAAATACTTTCGATGAGATAGTTGTATAGATTTTTTAATTTTTTAAAAATAATACTGTATTTTCAGTGAGTATTTACATAGCAGTTTAGGTTACCATTCAAAAATCTCTACACAGATTGTTCATTGACATTGGTTGCATCCTTCACAATATGGGAACATGACTTTTGTATAGTTGTTCTGTTTCCGTTAATCTAGTTTCGCTGCCCCCCTTACATTCTTATCTTTGTTTTAAAGTAATTGTTGACCATCTCATATAGGTGATTTTTTTTAAAGGAGCATGGTGCTTACGGGTGATATTCATTATTTTTTGAGACAGTTTATTATTTAGCTACACGGTGACGTCATGGGTTAGTTTTGGCTCAAGGTTTGAAGATTATCGCAGAGCAGTAGTCTTGGGGAGTACTCCACCAGACTCAACCAGTTCAGTTGGTTTGGTGGCTTTTTTTTTTTTTTTTTTAAAGGAATTTGAGGTTCTGTTCCACATTTTTCTCCCGTTCTGTTAGGGTCTATCTATTGTGGCCCATATTAGAATGGTCGATAGTGGTAGGCGGGCACCATCTAGTTCTTCTGGTCGCAGGGTACATGAAGGTGTGTTTTATGTAGACTGTTTGTCCCGTAGATTAGTTTCTTCTTTGTGTCTTTGGTTTCCTTCTTTGTCTTTTGCTCCAGAAGAGTAGAGACGGGTAGTTGTATCTTAGATGACCGCTCACGAGCTTTTAGGACCCCAGACGTTACTCACCAAACTAGGATGTAGAATATAACCTTATGAACTATATTATGCCAGTTGACTGAGATGTCCCACGAGACTGTGGTCTTTTTCCTTCACACCCAGAAATCTAATCCCTTGAGGTGTTTGGGTATGTCTAAGAAGTATCTTCTGCATTTTTTTGGTAAGGTGAATCCCATTGATTTTCAAATGTTAAATCAACTTTGAATTCCTGGGATAAACCCTATTTGGTCATAATGTGTTATCCTTTTTTTACTTCTCTGGATTTGAATTGGTAACATTTCGTAAAGGGTTTTTGTGTCTGTGTTCGTGAGGGCTTTGGCTTGTAGTTTTCTTTTAATCTTTGGTTTTGGTATCATGATAATGCTGATTTCATACAATGAGCTGGAAAATCCTCCTCCACCCCCATTTTTCTGAAAGTTTGCTAGAATTGGTATCATTTTTTCCTTAAAAATTTGGCATAAATAACCTTGATACTATCTGGGCCTGGAGTTTTCTTTGTAGGAAAAATTAACTAAGAATTCAATTTTTAAAATACGTATTAGGAAAATTCTACAGAAAGTATAGTGATACCTCATTGTAGGTTTAATGTATATATTCCTTAATAACTAATGATGTTGAGAATCTTCTCATGTTCCTATTAGCCATTTATATATCTTCTTTAGTGAAACGTCTATTTAAATATTTTGCCCATATTTTAATTGGTGTGTCTTCTTATTGCATTGGAAGAGTTCCTTGTAAATTCTGGATAAAAGTTCACTATCAAATATATGATTTGAAAATACTTCTTTTAGTGTGTGGCTTATCAGTTGTCAAATCACTAATACAAATATAAAATGCACATACGTTCAAGTTTTTATCTAACTCAGTTATTAATGAGGAATCCAGTAAGATGTTAAAACTGATTCCAGATGTTTAGTAATTTTTTAATTGTATGCTGCACATTGTGGAGCGTATGTTTTAGAGACCGTAGTGTTTTTATCTTTTTCTGGAGAGAGTTAACATTTATTCTAACGGGCAGCTAATTGTGGTGGACTCAAAACTCCATTTCAGTATAGAGGAGCTCAGATCTCTGCTTGGTTGTTTCAGCCTTCCAGACTTTGCTTTTTGCTGGAAACCTTGGATTTTCCCCAGTGCATGTGCAGTTCAAGGGTCTACCAAGAATTTGACAGAGTTTAACCAGAGATTCTAAGACTGCAGCTTTCTGTTTGAGTTTCAGCTACTGCATTGTATGATCTGAGAAGAGTGTTAGTTGAAAAGCAGTTTAAAAGTGAAAGAAGGGAAATGTGTTGTGTAAGAGTACTTATTAATTACAGAATATTCTTCAAACTTTTAAGGTTATCCATTGTTGACTTCAGTTACTTTCCATCATGTATTTCTTATAATGAGGTGCTGGAAATGTAACTCAAGATTTCAAATTTTTGAAAGTAAAAGGAATAGGTTGGTTTGGTTAGCAATATTTAAAACATGTTTTCCTTACTTCTAGTTGTTTTGACCTCTCGTTCTTGTTGTTATTAGGTGCTGTTGAGTTGGTTCCAACTCATAGCGACCCTATGTACAATAGAATGAAACACTGCCCAATCCTGTGCCATCCTCACAATCCTTGCTATGTTTGAGCCCATTGTTGCAGGGTATTGTGTTAGTTCGTCTCATTGAGGGTTTTCCTCTTTTTCTCCGACCTTCTGCTTTACCAAGCATGATGTCTTTCTCCAGGGGCTAGACCCTTCTGATATCATGTCCAAAGTACGTGAGGCAAAGTCTTGCCATCCTTGCTTCTAAGGAGCATTCTGGCTATACTTCCAAGAAAGACTTGTTCATTCTCTGGCAGTTCATGGTATATTCAATATCCTTCACCAACACTATAATTCAAATGAGTCAACTCTTCTTTGGTCTTCCTTATTCATTGTCCAGCTTTTGCATGCATATGAGGCAGTTAAGAATACCATGGCTTGGGTCTGATATACCATAGTCCTCAAGGTGACACCTTTGCTTTTTAACACTTTAAAGAGGTCTTTTGCAGCAGATTTGCCCAATACAACATGTCATTTGATTGACTAGAGTCTTTGAAAAGCGGAGCTTGCTTTGGGATTGATAGGTGCAGCTATTGCTGGACCTACGTAGGAATTTTGGTTGCTATTTTAACAAGCTAGAGGCCTGAGACTGTTAGCCCATGCCTGAAAATCTACTAAGAAGGAGTGTCTCCTTAGAGATTCCATAACTGAGTTTTCTAGATTCTTAGACTCTGTGGTATTCCTTTTTTTCTTGAACTGGGTGGGGAAGCGTTCTGTGGGTGGCAGCATTCTTCATTTGTTTCTTGCTCTGACCTAGGGTTAGTAACCAGGGTCTCTTATGGAAGTGGTGGTATGTGTCTTTGGTTTGTCCATCTTGCTTTGTAACTGCTTTGTTTTAGGTTTTCTGTTCAGCTTAATAACAAATTTAAGGCTGGTGATTACCTGTATGAAGAAAGCCAATGTACAATGGAGTAAAGCCGAGGGTCGTATACTCCTTATTAGGACCTAACAATTTGTGAAATTTAACATAGTACTGTCAGAAACATTATCATCCCTTTTCAGTGTGAAGGACTCCGTGGTCACTTTTCTTCATCATATTTTTCTAGAATTTAGGAAAAACAGTCTCAGAAGTTTCTCTTATATAATAGCAAGTAAATTTTTTGGGCAGCAGATTTTAGCTGGCGGATGTTAGTCTGTGTTTGTGTGGAAGGGAGTCCATTTCCAGTGATTCTCAAGCTTGTAAACATTTCCATTTGGATGTGGGTAGGAACATGTTGGCCTGCTGAGTTGCTTTACTTGTTGAGTCATTACGCAGCTGGCTTTTTCTGTAGTTCATTCTCTACTATTTTGGAAAAACAGAAGAGGGCACATCTGTAAGTCAGCCAACAATGGTTACGTTTGGGGCGATAAAGCAGGTGAGTTATTTAGAGAAACTTGAAATGGACATATGTCTCTGCCTCCTTCCTCTGCCTTCATTCTTTTAATTAGTAAATTGCTACTTCCTCCATCAAGTATTTTTCCATTTAAATGAATAAGAGGAACTTCTCTTCCTTCCTGATCTCACTGCGCTTAGTCCCTGGCTCACAATGTTTCTGTAGGTGGAATTATGCTAACCCAGCGCCTTCCTTTCAAACATGCTACACGTTAGGAGAGGCAGCAGTGTAGTAGTGTGGAGGTTAAGAGTATGACTTTGGAGTTAGATCTGGGTTCAGATTTCAGCTCCCGCTGAGTACTAGCTATGTGACTTTATACAGGTTACTTAACTAACTATAAGGTTCTTCATTTGCAAAATGGATTAATGTGAGAACTAGCAGGGTAGTGAAACTGAGCAAGCCAGCAGAGACCATGGTGACGGCACCGTGTCTACGTAACTGGTGAGCTGTAAGATGTCAAACAAACAAACAAAAAACCTGATTTCTTTTGATTTGTTTCCAACTCATAGTGACCCAGTAAGAGAGTATGAACAAATAAAAACACCTATTGAGGAGTGAAACAGGAGGCTGTGACTTCTCTCTCAGCAAGGTACATATGTGTAGTGTGGTAGACAGTGAACGTGCATTTGTCCACCCCTGGGTGTATGTCAGTGTATGCTTGAAAAAGGGAGGGCTTAAAAAAAAAGCCCTTGGTTGTTTCAGAAATAGATTTCAGCCGCTAGGAAGAAGCTTGTAACAAAAGGATGAGATCAGTTGGTATAATTGGAGCTAGTTGATAATCCTTTTACTTTGTTCTCTGAACATTTACAGTGTTCCTATTTCTACATAAATATGTGAGCTAGAAAGTGAGTGAGTCCCTCCATGGAAATTCCATAGTCCAGTGAGGGAGGGCAGAGCACAGGGTGAGGAGAATGGGGGGGACAGCCAGCTGTCGGTTTATAGCCTTAATCTTTGGTTAGCTTTTTCTTGTGGTAGGTAGGCACTGAAGCAGGCCTGTTCTATCTATTTATGTGTTTCCGCAGGTTATTTGGAGCCCTAGTGGTGCAGTGATTAAGAGC
Organism: Elephas maximus indicus; assembly: GCF_024166365.1. NCBI lineage: Eukaryota > Metazoa > Chordata > Mammalia > Proboscidea > Elephantidae > Elephas > Elephas maximus. The sequence continues at coordinate 80,796,162 of NC_064831.1, read as the reverse complement.
TCGGCTGCTAACCAAAAGGTTGGCAGTTTGAACCCTTCAGCCACGCCTTGGAAACCCTGTGGGGCAGTTTTACTCTGTCATATAGGGCTGCTATGAGTCGGAATCGACTAGATGGCAATGGGTTTAACAGACAGATTATTTTAAAATGGGATCTGTGGTTTGGTTGTACCAACATTTGGGCAGAGGAACCAAGGGAAAGAAGGGGGAATCAGGAATATATTTTTTTAACTTTGAAAAACAATTGACCTGTGAGCTTTTACCTCATTGGTGGATGTTGAGACTGTGTTGGTTTGTGGTTTTACCATGGCTGCTTCCTCCAGTTGGAGAGCCAGCCACAGAGACATCTGTTCTGAGCCCAGATTTATTCGATAGTTGAAAACAGCTTTCTTCACCTTAAGTCATCTACAGAGAGAATTGGCATCACCAGAGTTTTTACCTTTAAACTCTCAGACTTGTGGTTGTTTTAATGGGCTCTTCTTAAAGTCTGCCCTTGCTGCAAGTTAGGAGTGAGGAGTTTATTTTCTAGTTGTTGCCATCTCGTATTACCATTTTCTAGTTGGTTGTGAAAGACAAAGTTTACAGAACACCTGCCCTGAGTCACCACTATACTAAGCACTACACTAATGGCATCTCAGCAGCTCTCTGAGACAAGAGATTATTAACTTCATTTTATACAGAGGAGGAAGGCACATAGCTAGCAAGGGCCTGGACTTCACTTCCCTCCTCCCGCATGACCTTCTTGCTATGGCCAAAGCGATCCATCCATCTACACTTCAGTTGGAGTGGAATAGTTAAAGTGTTGATTCTGTGCCGTGGCTGTCTCTGGGTTTTTTGAACAACCTTAGTTCTTCAGTCTTTCATATCATTCTGAATTCTGTGTCTTTACTAACCACAACTACTCCAGTACTGAACCAACTATCTGTTGCAGTGGAGGCCTGCTGCTGGGCCTTTTTAGTTTACGTGGAGAATAAGAAGGCCGAGGTCTTAGTGTTCTCTGGAGAGTTTATTTGGACTATTTATAGTTTGTTTTTCTGTCCACAATCTCTGTCTAGAGTAGGCTCTCAAGTATTTGTTGAATTATTTCCCTTTGTTGCCTTTCAAATACGTTTTGTTTGCATGCTTTACATTTTCTTTTCTGCACCCCCTTCCTAATCAGATTGCTTTCCTAATGACCTGGGCTCTTTGAAAACACAACTACAGACATCTACTCCCTACCCCACACCAGTTAACAGAACCTGCAGAGCAACAGTTTTACCCAGAAATCAATCGTCAGTCTCCCCTCCTCCCCCTAGTCTGTCTACTTGTTGATTGTAAAGGCTTTCAGAAAAAGCAGACAAATGAAGTATTCATTATGATGAGATTATTATGAGCACTCGGGCCATTCTGTTAGGACATATTTTATGAAACACCTATATATAGTTTCAGTTTTGAAATGTAATAATTATAATGGAAAGGGTACTGTGTAACTGTGTAGTAGATACCTGTCTCTCTAGCTGTTTTGTGTGTACTACACATATATTAAATATTTGAAGTCTCACTTGCGTAGTTGAGATATGAGCTACAAAAGTTATGGGGTACTGAAGTACGGGTTGAAAGAATGAATGTGCCATACCCTCAGAGAGCTTAAAAATCCATCTGGGGGAGACTAGATGTGGAGGCTAAGTGATCCAGTGTGATTCAGAGGGCACTGAATTGTGGGGGAATGGAGTGAATAAGGTGGAACTTTTAGGTTTTAAAGGATGGATTTGGAGTCCAAAATCGATTGCCATCGAGTTGATTCCAACTCACAGCAACTCTATAGGACAGGGTAGAACTGCCCCATAGGGTTTCTAAGGCTGTAATCTTTAGAGAAGCAGACTGCCACATCTTTCTCCCGTGGAGCACCTGGTGAGTTTAAACTGCTGACCTTTAGGTTAGCTGCCTAGTGCTTAACCACTGTGCCACCAGGGATCCTTTGGATTTGAAGTTGGGAAAAGCAATTGGGTAATAAAGCACAAAGGGATGGAGAAATTTATTCAAGAAATGTTTATAATTTATTTGTGCTGTGCTGGGCACTGTGCTGGGTTTAGAAATAAAATGTTGAGTTAGACAAGGCCCCTGTGCTAAATATGCTCACATGTAGAAATAGACTATTCATAAAGCAATATGCTGTCTGTAGTGTTAGAGATAATCACATGATGATTGTCATTAGATGGGAGCATGGAGATGGAGCCCCTGAAGAACAGGAGTGTAGGGCCTAGATGGAGTAGGAAGATTGTTCTGTGGGAGCAGTGGGATGCAGAGGTGGAATGATAGGATGAGATCAGCCTAGAGAGACCTTGACCTTGACCTGAGTTTCCCATGAGTGTTTTCATATTCACCAGAAACAATAATCCATCATTATGCATTTCTGTTATGTAAATGCCATTGATCTCCTCAGAGACAGCTAGACTTGCTAAAGTGTTTTAACACACACGGTGTGTATTTTTTATGACAACTTTATTTTTTATATTAATTCAAGTGAGAAATTAATTTTTCATTCATGCATTGTTTGAGATGCTCTTAATAGAGGTAGCCCTCTAAGAGTTTTCTCTTAAGAAAAGTGCAGAAAATTTGAATTTCAGGGAACAGGCTCTGAAATTTTCCTTAAGTCTGTTATTTCTAAATCCAGAACAAGCATAATCCCACACAGATTTATCCAGGTAATAACTTTTTAATAATTCAATGAAAAGCTACCTCTTCAATCGTTCATTTTCAATGAATTGATGATGTGAGAATTGGTAAAATGTCTTTTTTTTTAACTTAGTATCATGATTGCCATGAATTGGAACCAATTTGGTGGCAGCTAACAACAGCAGTCCACCCTGTTGATGTCGAGTCGATTAAGACTCATATTGGACAGAGTAGAACTGCCCTGTAGGATTTCCAAGGCTGTAAATCTTTACAGAGACAGACTGCCACATCTTCTGTGGAGTCACTGGTTGGCTTAAACTGCCCACCTTTTGGTTAGCAGCCAAGAGCTTAACCACTGCACCACCAGCGCTCCTTCTAACAATAGTTGATTTTAAATTCAGTGGAGATCTAATATTACCAATTCTTTATCTTAGCTTTGCTGTACAACTGCTGTGTTTTGAGAAGCAGTGTGTCTGGATTGAAGTAAATAATCTTTATTAAATAGTCAAACAGAGGTAGCCGAAACTCTTAAAAATTGCCGTTTTTGAAATGCCTGAGTACTTCCTCCTTCTCCACTGCGTAGTCTGTGTGCTTTGTGAGTACAGATCCAGTTCCATTTAGCGCCGCCTGCATGTTGCTTGGGCACAGTTACTGAGCAATACCTTTCCCTGGTAAGAGATGGAGAAGCAGTTTCATCATTTCAGAAGACTGATAAATTTTTATCTTTAAATAGCTAAACCGACTCGATGGCACTGGGTACTGGGTATGCTAAAAATACTAATCATGTTACCACAAGTACTGTAGACATATGGCGTCTAGATTTTGGAAGTGAGAATGATTATTTTCATGTCCTGTGGCTAACTGATTCTAATTTGTTTCCACCTAAAATCTGTTTTCCATCTATTATCTTATTTACTCTGTGCAGTGTGTGTTACAAACGAGAATGACTCTGCAAGGAGTAATGCAGGTCAGGGATGTTTTATGAATTGAAGTTACTCATTAAAAATAAAAATGTTCATTTAAAAAGTTAGATGATATTTTTAAAGACTTTAATATGGGGCTGGAGAAAAAACAGGAGTTTGTAGCATTTACATTTGGTTATGAAATATATACTTTTATTTGAACTCTTTATTGTAAAAATCTTTTCCCACTGATATTGAGATGGTCTAAAAAAACAACCTGCCCACCTCTCTTGTGTTTTCCAGTGTCAGTGCTCTCAAGATCTTAAAGACTTAAATTGGGAAGTCCTGACATTGAAGGCAATATTTATCCTTGAGACACGGAACCATTTTAGCAGTTAAAAACCAATATTGACACTTCCAGCATCTGTTCCTGATACCTCTTATGCGTGCCACTCATGGAAATAGCCTGACTGTGCCCTTGTCAAATAGTGTGCCCAAGAAGGTAGGGGGTCTTTGTGTCATTATGAAAAAATTCCTAACAGTAACCACTCTAAGCCCTGGGATTTATCCAGGTAGATGCCTGCATTTGTTTGAAAGCCCACTTGCCTACTTGTCTTTCCAAGTGGTTTGTGATTGGCTTAACCCCAGTGGGCTGCTTACTCTTTGGATGATAGAGGTTAGGGAGGATGAAGGAAGTATAAAGGCCTGAATTTGGCAGTCTCTTTACCGGATATCTATTTTAACCCTTGTTGAAGTTAATTTACATAAAGCCCAGCTGTATATGAATTTTTCTAAATTTAAATTAATTCTTTTTACCACAGGGATAAGAGTGTCAGCCCATGTTGAATTTATGGTCTTGTTCTCCTGTGTCTGGACCTCCTGGCAGCTTGCAGTTCCCTTTCCTTTGGATAACAGGAAACAGCTGGTGGCAGAGTTCTCACCTGTGGAATGGCTATTGGAGTTTTTTTTCTCTATACAGAGCTTTACAAAGAAGCAGAAACCATTTTAGCAGGAAACCACAAACCTGTGTTAAAGACCAAAGGAGAATTGAAGTAACACGTTCCTCTTGCAAGAGGTACCAACTGTTATGAGAGCTCAAGTATGGTGTTAAGCAGCTCTTTGTCCTCTTCTCTTTGAGGTTGTTGAGTTAAATGATGCTGAATTCCCGTACTGTGGTCCCTACTGAGGGAGCCCTAGTGGTGCAGTGGTTAAAGTGTTCAGCTGCGAACTTAAAGGTCGGGGTTTGAACCTACCAGCCACTCTATGGGAGAAAGATGTGGCACTCTGCTTCTGTAAAGATTAATCAAAAACCAAACCAGTTTCCATTGAGTTGGTTCTGACTCATGGTGACCCTATAGTACAGAGTGGAACTGCCCCATAGGGTTTCCAAGGAGCAGCTTGTGGATTTGAACTGCCGGCTTTTTGGTTAGCAGCTGTCCTTTTAACCACTGGATCACCAGGGCCCCCTGTAAGGAATACAGCTTTGGAGACCCTATGAGGCTGTTCTTTTCTGTCCTGTAGCATCTCTATGAGTTTGAATCAACTGGACGGCAGTGGGTTTGGTTTGATTTTGGTCCTACTGACTCTCTAGCAGATTAAGAAAATTGCTTTAGGATGAATTCCTTAACACTAGGCGGGACCCTGCTGTCTCTACTGAGCTACTAGGTTAACCATCTGAGATTAGATTGATACTTTGATATTGATAGTACCATTCCCTAGAACTCCCTAAAGAAAAGAGGTTGGTATCTGAAAGAAAGAACCCTTCTAAAAGATCGTTACTACTGTGTAGGTAGAGAGGGAGCTATGTAATGAAAACAGTGTTTTTGGTAGGCTGAGTCAGAGGTGTGAGTGGAGCAGGGAGTGTTTTCTCAGGGCACTAAGGTCCGGGCACTAGAAATACACAAGCAGAGGCAGGTAGGCTGGCAGGGAGGAAGGATGATGTGGGCTGCTTCTGAGACCCCTTCTAATTATAAGGTCCTGTAACTGATGGCGTTGGGCTAGGGATTGGGATGAGGGCTCCAGTACCTGTGCAAATTGATTTGAAAGCCGGCCTTTGCCTGCTGCACCAGGGGAAAGCAATGTGGGGGTCTGGCATGGCCTTACTGGTTGTCACCCACAACAGATACTTGCGCTGTCTGTGTTTGAGATAAGGCTACAGACTTCTTCCAGTGCTAATTTTTTGGTGAGGTTTTGAACCTGCGATTGTGAATGAACAGAAATTGGAGCCAAGCTTCATATTGCCAGCTCGAAAAAGGGTTTGGAGGTGGGCAGGGATTTGTTGATGCCATTGTATGGCTATAACTCCTTTAGTATAGAGCTGTGTCACAGTGGCTTCTTTCTCCTGTGGTTTCTAAAGTCAAGCACCGTTGAGTAAGTGAATTTATGTGAGCAACTCTCCTGACTTATCTCCTATCAGTCCCTGCTCGTAGTTTTCATTCACCTGTATAGTTCTCAGCAACTCAGGATGCTGTCATGTCTTTGTATGTGCTGTCCCTTCTTATCTGCCCTTTTCCCCATATGTTCATCTGGCGAAACTTGGCTCAGGAGCTGCCTCCTCCAGTAAACCCTGTCTGGGCCTCCGGCTCCTGAGAGTTTATTGCTCCTTCCTGATCCTTGTAATCTTTTTATTATTGCACTTGTCATACTGTAATATAATTACCTGTATATATCCCTTACTGAATTGATAGGGGCATGCATTATTTATCTCTGAAGTTCAGCAGCTAGTTTAGTACATGGAATGTTCTAGAGGCTCAGGAATATGAAAAGACTGTTTACCATTATTGAATTTTTATGTGCCAGGCAGTAGTATAAACGTGTAAAGAAAAAAACCAAACCCGTTTCTGTTGAGTTGATTTTGGCTCGTATTGTTCTACTCTGTCCTATAGACTCTGTAAGACAGAGTAGAACTGCCCCATCGGGTTTCCAAGGAGTGGCTGGTGGATTCAAAGTGCCAACCTTGTGGTTAGCTGCTGAGCTTTTAACCATCGTGCCATCAGGGCTCCTTGTGTAAAGAAACGGAGGTCCTAAACACAGACATTTATGGTGTACTCGTATATGTGTGTGTGTGTGTGTGTATATATATACACACACATACACACACACATATATATAGTTCCAAGGAATACGGAAGACAGCTTCCTGGCCAACTGACTGGAAGAGATCCGTATTTATGCCTATTCCCAAGAAAGGTGATCCAACCGAATGTGGAAATTATAGAACAATATCATTAATATCACACACAAGCAAAATTTTGCTGAAGATCATTCAAGAAATGGCTGCAGCAGTATATTGATGGGGAACTGCCAGAAATTCAGGCAAGTTTCAGAAGAGGACGTGGAACCAGGGATATCATTGCTGATGTCAGATGGATCCTGGCTGAAATCAGAGGATACCAGAAGGATGTTTAGCTGTGTTTCATTCACTGTGCAAAGGCATTTGACTGTGTGGATCATACCAAACTATGGATAACACTGCGAAGAATGGGAATTCCAGAACACTTACTTGTGCTCATGAGGAACCTTTACATAGATCAAGAGGCAGTTGTTCGGAGAGAACAAGGGGATACTGATTGGTTTAAAGTCAGGAAAGGTGTGTGTCAGGGTTGTATTCTTTAACCATAACTATTCAATCTGTATGCTGAGCAAATAATATGAGAAGCTGGAGTATATGAAGAAGAACGGGGCATCAGTATTGGTGGAAGACTGGTTAACAACCTGCGTTATGCAGATGACACAACTTTGCTTGCTGAAAGTGAAAAGGACTTGAAGCACTTCCTAATGAAGATCAAAGACCACAGCCTTCAGTATGGATTACACCTCAACATAAACAAAAATCCTCACAACTGGACCAATGAGCAACATCATGATAGACGGAGAAAAAGATTGAAGTTGTCAAGGATTTCATATTACTTGGATCCACAATCAACAGCCATGGAAGCAGCAGTCAGGAAATGAAAAGACTCGTTACATTGGGTAAATCTGCTGCAAAGGACCTCTTTAAAGTGTTGAAGACTAAGGTGTGCCTGACCCAAGCCATGGTATTTTTAATCACATCATATGCATGTGAAAGCTGGACAATGAATAAGAAAGACCGAAGAAGAATTGACGCCTTTGAATTTTGGTATTGGCGAAGAATATTGAATATACCATGGACTGCCCAAAGAACGAACAAATCTGTCTTAGAAGAAGTACAACCAGAATGCTCCTGAGAAACAAGAATGGTGAGACTGCGTCTTCCATACTTTGGACATGTTGTCAGGAGGGATGAGTCCCTGGAGAAGGACATCATGTTTGGCAAAGTATGGGGTAAGTGGAAAAGAGGAAGACCCTCAACAAGGTGGATTGACACGGTGGCTGCAACAATGAGCTCAAGCATAACAGTGATTGTAAGGATGGCTCACGACTGGGCAGTGTTTAGTTCTGTTGTGCATAGGGTCACTGTGAGTTGGAACTGACTCGACGGCACCTGACAACAAGAACAACAACATAGTTCCATGTAAACTCTTAAGATGAGTGTAAGCAAGTCAGGATTCTGATTTTTTGTTCCACCGTAATTACCTTGATTTTGTGTGTGTGTCCTAAACTTGTATTGGGTAATCCAGCGCCGGTAAAGAATAGAGCGAGTGAATGTGGGTATTAGTGTTTTTTGCTGCTTGTGTTACTTTGCTGTGTGCTTTTGTTTTACTTTGAGGGTATTGCTGTGTTGAACTCTTCATTCTCTTCATGTCCTACCTACATGCCATACACACACACACACACCTGTCCCATCTGAGTTGTGATCAGTGCTTTGCATTTCTCTTGGTGGTTAGTGAGTACTGACTCATGTGATAGTTGGGCAGAGCAAGGCTAACTGTAAGAGAAGCAAACATACGATACAGTCTCAAATGACTGTTTCTTCATGTGTGGGCCGTGACTCCAGAGTAACAAAGTCACCAGGCTGATCTGTTAGGGGAGGGGGGCGGGGGCAAGAATTGGCATTATTTAACAAGTCTCCAGCTGATGTTCGTGCACGGTAAGGTTTGAGGACCACCACTGCCTAAAACAGACAGTTTCTCCATTATTAATTAATGCAGCTGTAAACAGAAGTCAGACATTTATAAAGCTCCTGTTGGATTACCTCCGTCTTTATTCAGGAAAAATACTTGGTACATCTGGTGTTTTACATTTTTTGTAGAACTCAGAATCCTCAACAGGAAAAAGCCATTCACTCTTTGTACCTGCTTCTTTTGCTGTTGCTCCAAAATGCCTTCGTCCATCCCTAACCTCCCCAGCCAGTGCGTGGCATATTTATAGCCACCAGCCCAGGCACCTTAGGAATGAAGGAGTCCTTGGATTCTGGTATTTTCCTTGAGGAGGAGCTGAACATTGACTATTTTACGAAAATCCAGAGTATGTGTTGTCATTGCCGTATTAACTCTCACCACAGATTTTTGTGGATTAGCAGGGTCACTGGCCACGGAGATTGCGTTTTACCAAAGAAGTGCACTGCAGGTAAAAATGCGCCATTTACAGTTGTCTGCGTCCAGAACAGCTGCCCTCCCTGTACTGGGGTTGGAAGGCAGATATGGGAGGTAGGCGACTTGGGTATCTTTTTAGTTGATTAGGAAGCTTTCCTGTTGTGAATGACAAAAAAAAACAAAAAACAAAAAAAAACCAATTGAAGTGACAGGTTTGTCAGACCTGGACAGCTGGTCCTTAGCTTGAGATCACCAGGCTAACAAGTTCAAAGCTGGTGGTAAAATTTAATTACCTGAAATGGTGTTGGGCCAGTGTTTTTTCTCTCTCTCTAGGGTTGCTATGAGTTCGAATAGACTCAGTGGCAACAGGTTTATTTATTTTTGGTTCTGTCTCCAGGGACATTTCATTAACAGTGGAGCAAGCACCTGTTAAAGCCTTCTCTGGTGTAATGTGTGGGTATGGCAACAGGTTTGGTTTTTTGGTTTTATCTTTTTGTAGCTGCTAAAGTTTTACATTCATTTGTTCAAGTCCATTGGTTGGCGGAGGTGCCTTCTGTCCTCTACTTCTCCCAAACCAGTCATGCAGCCGTATCACTTCACGCCTGAGTTTCTGTATGAATCACGCAGCCGTATCACTTCACGCCTGAGTTTCTGTATGGTCCTGTATTGTGACTGAGCTTCTGCATAGTCCTTTGCAGGCAGCTTGGATTTCAAAAATTCCAAACTTTTGTTACCGTTAACCTTGTGTAAGCGCTGCATACCCAGTGCTGGTACGTGCCGATGATGGCGTCCACACTGCGCCCTATGAAGAAAAAATTGGTCATTTATATTAAGGTGCAGGAAGAGATTGTCCCAGCGTCTTTGCTTTAATCAGCAACACCTTAGCATGTGGGGAGTCAGGGGAGAATGCTGATTGAAATAATTTTGAAAGGGTTGCATTAAAATTGGGTGCCCTGTTTTGACACAAAGTGAATGTGTCTCTTTTATACAGCAGTAAACTATTAAATTTGTTTCCTTTTTAGCATTGTGAAATAAAGTGGAAGATGTGGGAAGAATAAAAAAACATAGTTACTGTGCTTCTGCTTGTTCTTTCACACCCTTCCAATTTACGATTCGTCAGAACTTCAGCTGGTTACTTCTGAGTAATGAATGGATTTAGCAGACATCCTTAAAACCATATCATTTGAAGTCTTTGAACTCTGAGGTTTTCTCTTTTTATAGCCTTTCAAATGTTAGGCAACCTTTACAGCGCCATTGTGTCTATCACGTATTGGTCTTGGGTTGTGTGGAAGCAACCCCAGTAAACTTATGAATTTGCTCAAAAGTTAGTGGGTAGGAGGCCCTGGGTGGTGCAAATTGTTAATGCTCTTGGCTGCTAACTGGAAAGTTCAAGTCCACTCAAAGGCACCTTGGAAGAAAAGGCTGGTGATCTACTTCCGGGGGGAAAAAAAAATCAGCCATTGAAAACCCTGTGGAGCACGGTTCTACTCTGACACACAGGGGGCCACCATGAGTGAGAGTCAGATGGATGGCGGTTGGTTGGTTGGTTGGTTGGTAGTTACTGGGTGAGGAAGAAATTGGAGGGTTTTCTCTTAAAATTCCTTAGTGAAATCAATGGATTGGTATAGTACATTACTTAGTTTTCCTTTTGGGAAGGCTTAATCAGAAATCTGTTGGCAAAGCCAAGACTTTGAAATTGGTCTTGGAGTATGGGTTTGGTTTTTAAATGCTTCTACTCTGATCAAAAAATTGCCTTCCTGTAATTCGTTCCTTCCTTTAGAGCATAGTTCTCAAGGAAAGCAAGTTTGTTTAAATGTGAAAGCAAATCAGTCAGTGCAGTGTATGTACCAGTTTTTTTGTGATTTAGCCTCAGAACTCTGAGTTCTCAGTTTCGGGACCAGTTTGAGGATTAACTGTATGGAACGCCTTTCTTCTGTTGTCTGTATTATTTGCACCCTTAATCTCTTTGATATTTTGGACAAATGTCACCTTCTCAGGGAGGCCTTCTCTCAGCATCCTATTTAAAATGGTACCCCCTTTCCTATCTTAGTTACCTGTTTTATAATTTTTTTCCATAGCACATATCACTATCTGAAAACCACTTATTTTAATGTCCTTTTTTTGTGTTATTCCTTCTGTACTGTCACTGCCTTGAAGAGTACAAAGTCTCTTGAGTTCAAAGTGCCTTGCATTAACAAAGCCAGGGAAAGTCTGAATCATTTGTAGGATGAGGGTTAGAGATAGAGCAAGTCAGTTTTTAGATCTGAGGTTGTTAGCAGGAGATTCTATTATGATGGGGTGGAACAAGCATGTTTGAGAATCAGGCCACGTATGAATCTGGGCCCTACTACTTTTTGACCTTAGAATTAAATAATCTTTGAAAGACTCAATTTTCTTCAACAGTGGAATGGGGAAAATAATACTTTTGTTATACGGATTCAGTAAGGTATCAAACATAAACCCATTGTTGTCATATAGGGATCCTGTAGGACAGAGTGGAACTGCCCCACAAAGTTTCCAAGGCTATATAAATCTTTACGGAAACTGACTGCCACATCTTTCTCCTGTGGAGTGGGCTGATGGGTTCCGGTTACCAAGCAGCCGAGCACTTTAAGCATTGTGCCACCAAGGCTCCCCATATCAAAGGTACCAAAAAGAAAGAAACAAAACCAAACCTGTTGCTGTCAGTTTTGACTCATAGTGACCCTATAGGACAGAGTAGAATTGCCGTATAGGCTGGTGGATTTGAATGACTGACCTTTTGGTTAATGGCTGAGAGCTCTTAACCCCCATGTCACTAGGGCTGCATATCAGACGCTGAGCTCTCTCAATGTTAGTTCTCTCTCTCCCCTTGTGTACTAGCATTGTTGTATGCTGTCAAGTTGATTCCAACTCAGCAACACTGTATGAGAGTAGAACTGCCCCATATGGTTTCACGGGAGCAGATTGCCAGGTCTTTTCTCCTGTGGAGTGGCTGGTGGGTTTGAACCATTGACATTTCAGTTAGCAGCTGAGCACTTAACCATTGCACCACCAGGATTAAAAAGCCTAAAAGCATTCCAAACCCACCAGTTTGTTTCTGGAACCTTCTGGGGTTATTGCCTTGATTGCTTTTGACAGATTTATTCTTTCAGCTTCCTGGGTTGGCAGCACAGCAGTGATCTGTCAAGATCCTTTGACCCGGTAGGTGGATAGAGACCGTCATTCCTCTTTAATCATAAATCAGAGCAACTTGTATAGGTTCTGACTTTGCGTCCTACGTTTAGATGAGTTCATAACTTCAAACAATTCAGATTGCATGAGCCCTTCTTTAGAGTCATCTGAGTTTTACCAGCTCTCTTATCCAAGTGCAGTTGATATTTGTGGTCCTTGCACACAATCATACTGTTTCTTAGCAAATCGGGAAACGTCAGAGGGCTGGCGTATTATAGTAAGTTACTAGTTTGTCTCCGTGGACTTGTGCAATTCTTACAGATTAGTAAAGTGTTAATTCCTGTATCAGTTTCCATTGATATTTCCTCTGCTGTGATGTCAGGAACGCTTGAGGAGTTTGTTAAAGCAGATTGGTTCATAAGTTATAAGTTCTTTCAGTTGTTTGTCAGGCAAGTCTAAACAGGACCTGGAAAGCTGATTAAAAGGCCAGTGGGCACAGTTGAGCTTAATTTTAAATTAAGTGGATATTTAACACATTGAGCGAGTAACTCAGGTCCTTCATTCTTTCTTTTTCATCTATGCTTGCTATTTGAATCTTATGGGCTTGAACTCTATTTTTGTAAGAGATTTGGCTATTACTTAATTGCCCAAGAGTGCCGGTGAACTTAGCACCTAAGGGCACAAAATCATTAAATGAAAGAAGGCAGGAGGTAAGGAGTGCCTTGAGCCAGGAGGCCAGTTAGAATGTAGGGAGTGGACTCCAGAGTAAATGGGGGCGGGGCATGGAGGTGGTTCAGTGTGGAGGAGGCCACTGGGTGTCTTTCCTTTGTCCAGCCGAACAGTGTGAAGCCTATGGCCTGCAACTGGTTGGAGATGATTTGATTTAGGAGCCTGGCTGTACATTTTTTTTCCTGAGTATGTGTTATCTGCTTTTTTGGGGTTAGCCTTGACCTCAGGCATACCCAGCCTGACCAAACTGGCCGTTCTGTGAGGATTTTAATATTGAAAGGCTTAAGTTTATTAAGTTATGTGTGCTGGGTAAGGGATCGCTCTTGTATTCTAAATGTTCAGTCATTGAGAACTTTGAATTTATGCTGTTTGGATTTTCATTCATTGTGATGAGGTTTCCGTGGTGTGGTAGAACATAAAAGTATGGAAATTTTTATCTATTTCTTTGCATGTATGATCTTTCTATACTGTAGTTTATATTGCTGGGTAGTTTGTGCTTAGTTAAATCCAGTTACTTATTATAAATAAATTTCCTCAGATCAACTTATAATGCAGTCATTGGGGTATATTTCTCTGAGTGTTATGAGAATGAGATCAGCTTATACTTAAATTCAGGGTGGTTGGCAAAGGACCAGCCATCCTGGAGTTCATCATTTGGGACAGTGATTTCTTTTATCCTAGGTTAAGTCCTTCTCAAATCACTAAGTTAAACTCCTGAGAACATGCTACGAGTAGGATGTTGTAATGTCCACTTGATTACTGTCTTCTGAGTAAAAGGTTAAACATGGGGACAAGATACAACTGGGTCCACATTTCAAGGAAGTGCAGTCCTAGGTGACGTAGGATATCAAAACTTACTAACTTTCATTTGTTGCATTCAGAGGATATTTGAGAACTTGACAAGTGAAGCTCTTGTCCTCACTTAGTCTAGATCAGAGACCAACATTAAATAATTGTTTAAATTCAGTTACTTGTGCCGGGAAGGCTAAGAATAGCATGCAGGTGAGACTCATATTCTAGGATCCTGGAAGTTTTCTCTAAAGTTAAGATTTTTTTTGTGAGAATTCATTTAGTGAAAATAACCAATAAGGAAATTGAGCTATTAACTTGGGGTATAGGGACAACCTTTCCTTGGTGGAGGCAAGCTGTAGCCTTTCTGGGAGAGGGGTAAAGAACAAGAGAGCTGGGATAGTCCTGTGCCTCCCCCTTTTCCCTTAAGCTCCCTAGCGAGGGCGTGGGGGAGTCCCATGTTTTTTGTGAGTGTGGGGGGTTATGTAAAAGTTGAACTGATCATATAGTATTTTGATAAGTGCTTTGACAACTACTTTAAATATCCTATTGATTGTTGAAACTCCTTTAGTGACAGTGAAGCTTTTTGTTTTTATTTTTCAATCAGAAAATCTTTCTCCCCACTTGAAACGATTAAATCTGGAATACAAGGAGAGCTGCAATCCTAGACCTTCCTGCCTTCCCAAACCTGTTTAAAACAGAGAAACAGACAAAAACTGGGTACACAGTAATCTCAAGACTTCTGATTGTGATCATAACAGCTGTGCTTAACATCTAGGACTTCATGTAGTTTTTATACTTTTGCCAGCAACTTTTATTATTTTTCCGATTTACTTCTTCCATTTCTGTTTCAGGATCCTGGGTCATGAAACTTAATCCACAACAAGCTCCATTATATGTGAGTAAATCATTCGATTTTTTTTTTAATTTTGTAGTTATTGCTGCTGTTTACTTGTTATAATAAGTTCACAGACACTCTAATGTGATAGAGATTATCATAGAAGCTTTTAGCCATCTACACATGAATTTATTGGCATAGTACATTTCAGAAATTGAGTTTGATTTAGTAAATATTCAATGACTAATATGTGCAAGGAACTGTGCTAAGCACAAGTAATACCTGCAAGACAGTAAAGCAGTCTAGACAGGGAGATAAGGTGCACCTATGAAACAATTAAATTGCACTTCATGATGGTACTATGACTTCTTATTTTTACCTGTATGACTTCTTATTTTTACCTGTAATTCATTTCTGGGGGTCTTCCAAAAAAAAAAAAAACTTTTTAGTTTTTTTTTCCCACTACTATTGTGAATTACCCTGTCTTGCAGCTAGGTGGCACTCTGTCATTGGCAAGGTGCAGTATTGACTTTATTTACTTTAAGACTCTGGGTGAAAGCTTTTATGTATCAGCTCCTAACATGAGGGAATTATAAGATGGATAAATGCATGGATCAAGCCTGGAAAAGGTAAACTCTAGGTAGCTTTTAAAAAAATTGTTGTGGGAATGAATTAGCTGAATTGGGGTGGTGGAAAGTGGGCCTGCCCGTTTGATAAGGAACCAGCTCAGAAGTATGGACAGTTAGATCTGTGGGAGGCATGGATGTTGGGTGGGTGTGGTCTGGAGTGGGTGAGAAAAGTTTATTTGATGTGTGTGATAGGTCTTGAGCCAGACCTTAAAATGAGGAGCATAATTTAGTTAGATGAAAAGTCTCCAGATTTACTTAAGACAGAAGGCAGGTGGTGAGGAGAAGGATGGTAGTGAGCATGGTGTTCCATGGGTGGTGAGAGGGTGGGCAGTGGAAAGCCTGGCCCAGATGAATTTGTATTGGGTAATAATGGGAGATATGTCTAGAAAGGTGGTTGAAGCCCAATTGTGAAGGAGGACAAGGTGTGAGGATTTAATTTTGTGACCAGTTGGGAGGCACTGAAGGTGTGTGTGTCTCTGTAAATTTTTTTTAGTGTTTATTTTAATCAGCTAATTAATTTATTACTATGTTGTATTGTCTTATACTTTTCCAGCGTAGAGCATTCATATGATCGCTCTTTTGCATAGATGGTTTTTTGTTAAATGTAATACATAAAAAACCAAATATACATATGTTCTTATAATTGAAGGTATTTTATTTACTTACTTTCTTTCCAGACTAGTGATGTAATTTTTTTAATGTTCGTCAATGGATTTGTACGTAAACTAATTACATTGTTTTTTAAAATAGCTTTATTGCAATAAGGAGTCCTTGGGTGGCACAAACGGTTAAGCACTTGACCACTACCCCAGAGGTTGGCAGTTCGAACCAGACCAGAGGTGCCTTGGGAGACAGGCCTGGAAATCTGCTTCCAAAAGCTTACAGCCTTGAAAACCCAATGGAGCAGTTCTACTCTGCACCCATGGGGTCACCGTGAATCAGAGTCAACTCAGCGGCAACTAACAACAATTATTGAAATATAATTCATGTACCTTTAAAGTGGACTGCCAGAGGACAAACAAATCAGTCTTAGAAGAAACCTAAGCAGAGTGTTCCTTAGAAACAAGAATGGCGAGGCTTTGACTTGCTTACTTTGAACACGTCATCAAGAAAGACCATTAGTTGGAAAAGGACATCATGGCTGGTAAAGCTGAGGATCAACGAAAATGAAGGAAACCCTCAATGAAGTGAAACATTCATTGGACTCAAACATACCAAAAGTCATATAAAGATGGCACAAGACTGGGCAGCATTTCATTCTGTTGATACATAAGGACACTGTGAATCAGAGGGGATTTGATGGTAGCTAACAAAAACAACGAAGTGGCTATTTTAAAGTGAGTTCTTTATATATTCTGGGTACAGGCCCCTTATCAGATATATGATTTGTGAATTTTTCTCCCATTCTGTGGGTTGTCTTTCACTTTCTTGATAGTGTCCATTGAAGCACAAACGTTTTTAATTTTGATGAAGTCCAGTTTATCTACTTTTTCTTTTGTCACTGTACTTTAGTATCATATTTTGGAAGGCTTTGTGTAACCCAAGGTCATGAAGATTTACTCCTTTGTTTTCTTGTAACAGGTTTATAGTTGTAGCTCTTACATTTATGTCTATGATCCAGTTAATTTTTGTGTATGATGTGACAGAGGGGTCCAGCTTCATTCTTTTGCGTATGAATATCCAGTTGTCCTAGCATCATTTGTTGAAAAGACTTTTCATTCCCCCGTTGAATTTTCTTGGCAGTCTTGTTGGAAATCATTTGACCATAAATGTAAGGATTTATTTCTGGACACTCAGTTCTGTTCCATTCATTTAGGACTTTTTAAAAAATGTTTTGTAGCTTTCAGTGTACAAGTCTTGTACTTCTTTTGTTAAATATATTCCATAAATACTTTACTCTTTTTGATGAAAACTTGCTGAACTTTATTATTAATATTATTGGTTTCAAGTGGATTGGTTAAGATTTTCTATATACAAAATCATGTCATCTGTGAACAGAGAGTTTCCTTCCTTTCTAATCTGGATGCCTTCATACCTAATTGCCCTGCCTACCCATTGCCATCAAGTCAGTTCTAACTCATAGCGACCCTGTAGGACAGAGTAGAACTGCCCCGTAGGGTTTCCAAGGAATGGCTGGTGGATTTGAACTGATGACCTTTTGGTTAGCAGCTGTGCTCTTAACCACTGCACCACCATGTTGAATAGAAGTGGTGACAGTGGACTTCCTTGTCTTGTTCCTGATCTTAAAGGAAAAGCGTTTGGTCTTTCACCATTAAATATGATGTTAGCTGAGGGTTTTCTGTAGATGCCCTTTACCCAGTTGTGGAAATTCCTTTATATGCCTAGTTTGTTGAGTGTTTTTTCCATGAAAAGGTTTTTAATTGTGTCAGAGGCTTTTTCTGCATGTATTGAGATGATCATGGTATTTGTTCTTTATTCTGTTGATGTGGTGTATTACATTAATTGACTTTGGGATCTTAAATCAGCCTTGCATCCCTGGCATAAATTCCACTTCGTTATGGTGTTATAATCTTTTTTGTATATTGCTGGACTAGGTTTGCTAGTATGTTCTCAAGGATTTTTGAGACTATATTCATGAGAGATATTGGTCTGAAGTTTTTTCTTTTCATTGCAGGTTTTTGCTTAGGGGATCTGATGTAACTAAAGCAGAATAATGTTCCCTCCCCAATTTATCTGCCCCCCCCATCCCCAGAATCTCTGAATATGCTGCTTTACATGACCGGTGGGACTTTGCAGGTGTAATTAATCTAAGGATCTTGAGATGGGGAGATTATCTGAATTACTTGGGTGGACCCAGTATAATCCCAGGGGTCCTTGTAAGTGAGAGAGGGAGGCAAAGCTGATTGCTTTGAAGACAGAAGAAGGGCCATGTGCCAAGGAATGTAGTCTCTAGAAGCTGGAAAAGACAAGGGAATGGGTTCTCCCTTAGAGCCTCCAAGAGGAGCACAGTGCTGCTGACACCTTTGTTTTAGCCCAGAGAGGCCCATTTTGGACTTCTCATCTCCTGAATTACAAAATTATAAATTTTCTGTTGCTTTAAGCCACTAACTTCATGGTAATTTGTTATAGCAGCAATAGGAAACTAATACAGTCATAGTTCAGGAAAATTAATTGTTGGTAGCTTGAAGGATAATTTGGAAGGAGAGGCTAGAGGCTGTGAGGTCAATTAGAAACTTTCTGATTTTTCCATCGTGGAATCTGAGAACTTTAGAGCTAACAAAGACCTCAGATACTATCTGCTTCAACCCCTCCATTTTAGAGAGGCGGTCTGAAGATGTGATAAGATGACACAACTAATTAGTGATAAAATTGTCATTTGAACCTTTTCTTTTCTGGTCTTAGTCATGGAAACCACTGCACACCATGTTAAGCTTTTGTTCTATTAGTGGAACAAAGCTCTCTAAAAATCAACTCTTGGGAATGTTCTTAATAAAGTAAGTGCTTTGTGTAAGATTATATGTTGAACCTGGGCAGGCTCTACTGAAGAATACTTTAAACTTCAAATTTCAGGTTATATCTTACCAGCAGAGTACTTAGTGGGGCAGTCGTATTATCCTTTTTTGAAAAAGGATAGTGAAAATGTACTTACTCCATTTTCAGTCAGCTAAGTCGAGTCATAGGGATTTATGTTGTTTTGGTGTAGAAAAGTAACACCCATACGACAATCCATTGGAGAGGGGGACGGTCCTCTGCATCTAGAGAAAGAATAAGCAAAAGAATAGAAAGAGTGTAGTAACGTTTTTCTTTTAGTCATATTTCAGATTTGCTAGGGACAAGTATCAATCAGCAGAAGAGTGAAACTGCTAGCAAATAAAGGAAGACAGATTCTAAAAAGAACTTTTTTTAAAAAAATTTTGCTTATTGTTGTTGAGAATGTACAAAGCAAAACATACACCAACTCAGCCATTTCTACATGTACAGTTCAGTGACATTGATTACGTTCTCAGAGCTGTGCAGCCATTCTCGTCCTTCTTTTCTGAGTTGCTCCTCATCCATTATCATAAACTCACTGCTCCTACAATTTCCTATCTAATCTTTCAAGTTGCTCTTGTCAGTTTGACCCCGTATGAATATGCTCAAGGCAGACATTTTTTTACTAGTTAAGCTAAACTGTGGTTTGGTTTTGTGAAGACTTCAATGGATATTTTTGGTTTCAGGTTTAAAGATTATCTCAGGGCAATAGAATTTGTCCAGCCTCCGTGGCTCCAGGAAGTCTGGAGTCCATGAGAATTTGAAAATTTTCTCTACGTTTTTTCCCCTTTAGATCAGGATTCTTCTAAAGATTTTTGATGTGAATGTTCATGGTAGCCGGACATCCAGTTCTTCTGGTCTCCTGGTACGGGAGGCAGTTGTTCATGGAGGCAGTTAGCCCGCATTCCATTTCCTCTTCCTCTTCCTGACTCTCCTTCTTCCCCTCTTGCTCCAGGTAAATAGAAACCAATTTTTTTTGCCTTGGATGGTTGCTTGCAAGCTTTTAAGACCCCAGGAACTAGGCAACAAACTAGGAAAAGAACAGAAGCACTAAACATGTTATTAGGCCAATTAACTGGGATGGCCCATGAAACTATGACCTTAAACCTCCAAACCAAGGAACCAGATCCCATAAGGTGTTTGTTTCTACATAAGCAGCCTCAATTTTTTGCTTTTGTTTTTTGTTGTTGTAAATATGCCTGTCACACAACTTTTCCCAATTTGACAGTGGTACAACTTATATCTGTAAGTTAATTAAAAAAAAAAAAGCTGGATTACAAATAAATATTTTACTCAGTCTTTGAATTAAGGTAAATGTTCAGAAGAAGTTGTAATAGTTAAGAATGTAAGAAAGGTACAAAACTGTAGTGGTGGCAATACTGTGTACTCTTAAATGAGACTCTTAAATGCTGTAGTGAATTATTTTTGATGAAATGTTCACAGTGGACTGTGCAGGACGCTGGCCTGGAACTTTGGAGATCAGTTGCTTAAAATGCCTGTGCTTTTCCTCTTCTGTCAGCTCTGATTCCATGAGTACAACCTTTGTGTTAGGCAGTCTAGGTCTGTGTTTCTCACAGCCTCCACAAAGGTATTGATTATTGCCAGATAGATTTATAAGAATTGCAGTTTCAGTTCCATTGGGTAGTAGTGAAAAATAAAACTTTGACTAAAACCAAAACGAAACACATTGCCATTGAGTCGATTCCGACTCACTGGGCTTCTGAGGAGTCGCTGGTGGAATTCGAACTGCAGACCTTTTGGTATTAGCAGTCGTAGCTCTTAACCACGGTGCCATAATACCTCTCTCGATAGTTTAGTGGGAATAAAAATGGAGATGGAGTAGCAGATGCAAGAAATATTTTAAAAGAAGGAGCACGACCAAGTGCTTTATTAGATACAGGGAGTGGAAAAGAAGAATGTTGACAGCTGATTGAGAATTTGAGCCTGAGTGACAGCTGATACCATTGTCAGACACAGGGAAGAAGAGGGAAGTGACAGACCTGTTGTTTAAATGTGTTGGAGGGCATATGAATACTCTGTGGGCAGCTGGAGATGTGAGGTTGGAACTAAGGAGCAACAAAATTGATTTTGAAGTAGAGCCAGTTTGAGTCATCTATAAGAAACTGGTAGTTTTGAGTGTGTACAGATGAGTTCTTTGAGAAGAAAAGGGCATGGATGGAATTAGAATAGTGAACTTCGGCAGAGAAAGCAGAGTTCCAGAAACCATTTTATTCTAGGAGACCTTTAACTTCAGGCAAAACATCAGAATTGGAAGTGAATTTTGGGCTGGAACTGGGGGAATTCATCCTTTGATTCAGGTGCCTGGTTTGGCTGAGCCCTGTTCTGAGTGTTGGAGATTTAGCCACACACGAAACAGACAGGGTCACGGTTCTTATAGTACCTTCATTATAGTGATTAGGTGGCAGACTACTCATAAACAAGAAGACATATCAGGAAGAAAAGCCTTAAAATGAGTAAGACGAGCGAAAAGGATAGTGCCTGACTGGGCCTATTTTAGATTGGTGGTCAGGAAGGCCTTGCTGAATGGCAGGCTAAGACCTGCATGACCAGAAGGAGCCAGCCATGTGCAGATATGGGCATAGTGTTCTAGCCCAAAAGGGCAGCAAGTGCAAAAGCACTGAAATGAGAACTAGCTTGATGTATTTGAGGAACAGAAAGAGCAATGGCTGGGGCATAGTGAATGCAGTGCAGGAGCGGTGGGATGAGGGACCTGCTCTCCCTCCTGGGTGAGGCAGGAGGGTGGAGAAGTAGGGAAGAGCTGGATCTTGTAGGGTTTTGTAGACCGGTGTGCCTGCCTTGATCCAATCTGAATCCCCTGTACAGAACCCATCTCTGTGTGCGCTCTGAAAACTTTAGAGCTTCTGATGGCTTGGGGTCAAACTAGACCTCTTTGGGATATTGGGATTTACCTTACTGTGGATCTGCTGGCCCTGGACACATTGGATCCTTAGATAGTTTAAACATGTTGGACTATCTACTTGAGGAAAAATAGTTTTAGTCCTTCTCGTCATCTTAAGATTCATGTTTTAGATGTAAATGGATATTCTTGAATTGAGGAACTTTTTTCATTTAAGCACATTTGGCTCTTAATTACCAGAGAACAGTGTAATAAAAATGTTCTGTTTTGTTTTTATAGTCTTTCATGCTGAAATGCTTCTTGGGAGATTTGTGTAAGAATACTACATAAATGATATCCTTTTTGGTGTACCACACTAGGGGACACGTGAAATTTTCTTGTCTAATTATTGGAGGGGTTAACTTTGATCCCTTGGTTAAGGTGGTGTTAAATTTGTATAATTTAGTTTATTCCAGGGGAATCGGGCATTTAAAGATGTTGTGATTCTTCACTCCCCCTCTCTAATGTTGTCTCTGGTTTGGAAGTACTTTTAACATAGTGAATTTTCCTAAAGTGGGCACGTTTGTTCTTTCCAAGGCATGCTCCTGATACAGGTGAAAGAGAGCTCATTGTGAGTAATAAATTGCCTGAGGTTTCAACAGATCATTGTCACTGTTCTTGTAAATATATGCATTTAAAAATATATATAAATCTTAACTAATCTGTAATAACTCATAGCCCATATTTAATACAGAACCTAGTAGATAGCTGCGGTCGAGTCAACTCTGACTCATGGCAAATGTAATATAACGGACTCAGTAGACATTTGTTGAGTGAATGAAATACAGTTTAGTTAAGAGACTACTAAAATTTTAGTTAATTCAGTTATTTTTGACAGAACTGCTGCCTTTCTTAAAATTGCTCATTTTTGTTTCCCAAGTTTCATTATTAATTTACCCTGTGTGGGCCCTGAATAGTTAGTGGTATGACCTTTGTAATTGAAGATGTTGCTCGAAAGAAAATGAATGTGATAATGATACCTTTATTGTGCATTTATAACTTTCCCTACAATTGTCAGAAGGTGCCATGGCATCCGTACGACGTGAAGCTGAGGGTGTCTGATAGAGTTTTATTCTAGAGATGCATTATGTGAGATGACTTACTAGTCATTTAGTGAATTGGAAAAGCATGGTAGGAATAGTGCCTACGTCTGTTGATTCCTGAATTATCTCTAGTCCTATGTGAACTTAACGGGTTGAGCCACTTGGTTGCAGCAAACCGTGTAACTGCGAATGTTTTTTATGAACATAATACAGGCACCGTTGGTCCCTAGAGAGCTCTTCTCACCATTGAGATAAAAGCATAGATTTTTCCCAGAAGGGATGAAGGATGCTGTTAGATGATAAAAGAAAAAGCCAGGCACACGAAGGAAAGGTTGGTATTTATAAAACAAACAAAATAGGCCATACCACCGCCCACCCACACTGTGCCCTACTGGACCTAGCAACCAACAGTAAATACATCCTCCCCCAGACTAACAGCTGAGAAGGAAGCAAGATTTATAGACTTCCGAAGAAGGCGGAGGAAAAGGTCTTTGGATGCCTGTTATCTCTGGCACCAGACTTATTCTAGAGGAGATCTGGCCAGTTCAGGCCTGAAGCTCTGCGAAGGAGACCTACAGTCAAGTGTCAAGAATTAGGAGTCCTGGACTAATCCTCTGGTTCACAGGCCAGACTGAGTTGTTTCCTCTCTTCTCCCATCACTTTACTTTTCTGGGAAAAAAGTTGTAACGACGAACCCATACAGATGCCCCATAGTCAGCTATACATGTGGGAATGGACTTTGTGGGAGAAGTCAGACTGGAGAAAAATTTGTGAATCATAGGAATCATTCTATTTTAGGGGTGGTTGAGCCCAGTGTTCTGGCTTTCTGAATGAGGAAACTGAGCTCCAGAGAGCTGGAGCGACCAACCTCCAGTTTCACAGCTGATTGTGATCTGCTCAGGTAGCCGAATCTGCAGATAATCAGCCCAGCCTGGGTACAGGAGTCAGGT
The DNA here is from genome assembly GCF_024166365.1 of Elephas maximus indicus. Taxonomy (NCBI): domain Eukaryota; kingdom Metazoa; phylum Chordata; class Mammalia; order Proboscidea; family Elephantidae; genus Elephas; species Elephas maximus. Next base: position 80,772,613 of record NC_064831.1, on the reverse strand, counting down.
TTTTAGTAGGCTTGAACTTAAGATTCAAATACATACACAGAGAAGTTATAGCCGAAAACTGGGGATAAATGCCAAGTAAGAGAAAAGTATGGAGAAGCAGAAGAGGAGTATTTGAAAAAATAGCTTTGAGTGCCTTTCTAGGTGGAGTGAGCAGGTAAGGGTTAGAATGTCTTTATGAGCTATAGACACATTGGAGAATATGCAGTTATCACTTGAAATCCCTCTTCAGTGGAAAAGGAGTCACAGTAAAATGTGTGTGTGTGTATGTGTATGTATATAAAAAAATATGGAAGTCAGTGGTAGCCACCCTAATGAATAAATTGGTTCAGATCCCTCTTGTTTATACTTTGAGCTTCCTCAAGAGGATGGGCAATTTATTAGCCTGGACAGTGATGGTTAGGTCAAGATCCTGAAGTAGTAAGACATTTCTCCTGTCTTACAGCACTTTGATGTTTTTCTGTATTAGAGTAATGTTCTTTTCTGCTTTTCCAGGTGCTCCCTGGGCATTGGGCACCTTATGGTTAATGATATGTGCAGCTATAACTTGAGAATGAAGGGGTATAGCTAACACTGGCCCAGATGGTTTATTTTGGAGACTGATGGTTCCCTAACTAAGATGACCAAAAGGATACATTTAAGGAGGGGAAACTTGGGGTGCATTTCCCAGATTCTCCAATTATGAATTTGCTGTTTTTGTTTCTCTAAGATTTGTGGTCTGTCAAGCCCATCTCTAGGTCTCCCTCAGGAAAACCAGAAGTCCTTTTCCCCTACAAATGAAATACATTCTAAATCCAGACAGATAGTCAGATGTAAATTCTGCTCCAAGTCAGATGTAAAATATGCCCCGGGGTAATATCTGGGGCAATAATCATTACCTGCCATATGTTTGCGATAAAGCCAGCATTTATTAGATTTTCAAGGGGAAGAACCATTCCAGTTAAACAGATTTCCAGAACCCCAACAGATCTGGTTTATTATGCCCTTTTTCCGCATTTCTGAATGTTTTTGTATGTAACTACTTCAGGGAGGAGGCAAAAACATCCTGACAGATAGAGGAACCTCAAAAGAAAGTGTATCTTTGGCGCTGAATACCTTTGTTTATTTAGATGTACAGAACAAAACAACCTCTAATAATGATTCCATTAGAATAGGGGCTATTCCTTATGCTGCTGTTCTTAACCGGTTGCGTTGTCAGTTTTAACTCATGATGACCCCATGTGTGTCAGAGTAGAACTGTGCTCCATAGGGTTTCCAAGGGCTGATTTCTCATAAACAGATGAGGTGCCTTGGAAGAGGTGCCGTTCTTCTAAGGCACCTAGGGGTAGACTCAGACCTCCAGCCTGTTGGTTGAGCACATTAAGTATGACACCACCCAGGGATTCCAAGCTCTTACTTCTCCATTTTCCCAAGGAAGGGAAAAGTGGGCTAGGGTACTGATGTTGGCTGAGAGCTCACTTCTGGCAAGGTACTGTGGTCGGCACTCAGTACACATTTCCTGATTTTTCACAACAAATGTAGAGATTGGTTATTATCTCCAGGCTAGAGCCAAGGAAATGAGAGTTCAGAGAGGTAACTAGCTTGTCTAAGGTTACACAGCTGTGGTAGAGCTAGGGTTCATTCCTGTGAATGACTTCAAAGTCCATTTAAATAAGGGAAATCAGAAGAACATATCCGTTTGACTTATATTTAGATCTTGAGAAAAACTAATCAACAGTGGATTCTTGTTGGCTCTGGACTTTTGTTTCTAGCCTCAGTGAAGACTCAGACTTTATTCAGTGGGTTAATGTTCTCTGCATGTCGATCAGAACATATCTTAGAGCCCAAATAATACTAGAAGATAAGGGTGCAAGTGGATATGCTGTGCTCAGAGGAGGAGAAATGATTGGAGGTTTTAATTTTTTGTTAATTAAAAAATTTATGCCCATATAAATTTAATTTGTGTAAATAATCATATTTTTTGAAAGGCCACAGAGCTTAGTTTACCCCAAATTGGTGTTCTCAGTTGTTGCTTCATTGTAGGGAACCGGATCTATTTTAATGGCATAATTTTGTTATTGTTCCTGGAAAATGTGTCCATAGCTGGAGCTGAAATAAATCTGGCTGTGCTTCTCACTTGGCTGTTAGGTTACATTTCGCTCCTCTAAAGAGAGCCTTATCAGCCTTTTGATCTTTTAAATGAACTACCTGCCTTAGCCTTAACAATACATGTCTGACGGGTGTGCTCTAAACATTCAGTAGGCTGGTGGCACTTGCTAGCCAGATCTGAAACTATATTTAAATAACAGGACTTTGTCACGAGTGCCAGAAGAAATAAGGAAGTCAAGTGTTCCTCAATCTAGCTTTTGATAGTTTTACAGAGCAAAAACTTCAGTTTCCTTCTGTGTGCCTTTTTAATCAGTTTCCAGAAACTTGCTTTGAACTGAATGGATTTTGCATTTGCAAGTAGTATTTTCTTATTTTCCTAGGCATTTTCAGACAGACAAGGGGTGCATATGTCAGAGCTTCTTCTAGGGCTGTTTACAGGATGCTTACAGTAAGTACATGTTTTCCAAGCATCCGAGTAACAACGAAGGGTTAAAATTTCAATTTGGTACTAGGGAAGAGAAGTCTTGTTGTGCAAGGAAAGCCAAAATGTAATGTTCTGTACCTTTAATTCATTCAACAGATGCTTTGTGAAGTACCTGTTCTGTGCCTAGCACTGCACTAGACGTTGTTTTGGAGGGTCTGGTCTTGGAGAAATAGATTTTTTTCCTTCGGGAGGCGGGGCTCAGATGCAGCATAAGAAGTTAAATGACAGCACAAGCAGTGTCTGTTCAAGCGCTAGAAGAGTTATACAGGCAGTGATGGTTCAGAGTAGAGAGAGGAATGAGATATAGGCAGAAATGATTGCGAAGGCTTTAGGAAAGATGGGGACCCTGCTAGTCTAGATAGATAGGATATGGACAGATGAGAGGGCAGAGTGAGGAGGAAATGCAGTCTTTGAAGTAAAACATGAACGTGGTGTCACTGGGGTGGTGAGGGATCTGGCTTAGGTGGGATGGACAGTGCACATTGGAGGATACCTGGAGATGAGATTGTGTAGAGCTACTCTGTTCAGTATGGTAGCCACCAGCCACATATGGCTATTTAATCAAAATGAAATAAAATCAAAAAATCAGTTCCTCAGCTGCACTAGCCACACTTCAAGTTCCCAGTAGCTAGTTGCGGCAGTATTGGACAGCACAGATAGAGGGTGTGTCCATCGTTACAGAAAGCTCTGTTGGCCAGAGCTGGCAGAGGGCATTTGGAGTTGTACGTATCAGCATGAGACTTTGGAGAGCAACTGGAGATCTTCTGACCATGCAAGTAGTAGCATTATTAAAGTGGTACCCAAAAAATATTGATTAGGAGGTATGCAGAGTAGAGGTACAGCAATGAGGGACTACCAAATGAGTAAAAAATCTGATCATCAGAAAAGGAGGGTGAGAATGATTGTACAACCCGAGGGATGTGGTCAGTGTCACTGAATTGTGCATGTGGAAACTGTTGAATTGGTGTATGTTTTGTGTATATTCTCAACAGCAACAAAATAAAATATATATATGAAAAAAGCCAAAAACCAAACGCGTTGCTGTTGAGTTGATTCCAACTCAGAGTGACCCTATAGGACAGAGTAGAACTGTACCACAGGGTTTCAAAGAAGCGCTTGGTGGATTTGAACCGCCGACCTTTTGGTCTTAACCACTACGCCACCAGGGTTTCCAACAAGGTCATTATGTATTGTAATTATAAAAAATCAGTTGCTATTAAGTCAGTTGACTCATGGCAACTGCATGTGTGTCAGACAGAGTAGAGCTGTGCTCTATTGGATTTTCAATGGCTGTATTTTTGGAAGTAGATCATTAGGCCTTTCCTCCGAGGTGCTTCTGGGTGGGTGTATATATATTTTATACACATTGCATTGGGTAAATCTGCTGCAAAGGACCTCTTTAAAGTGTGGAAGAGCAAAGATGTCACCTTGAAGGCTAAGGTGTGCCTGACCCAAGCCATGGTATTTTCAGTCGCATCATATGCATGTGAAAGCTGGACAATGAATAAGGAAGACCGAAGCAGAATTGACGCCTTTGAATTGTGGTGTTGGCGAAGAATATTGAATATACCATGGACTGCCAAAAGAACGAACAAATCTGTCTTGGAAGAAGTGCGACCAGGATGGTGAGACCGTGTGTTACATACTTTGGACATGTTGTCAGGAGGGATGAGTCCCTGGAGAAGGAGATCATGCTTGGCAGAGTACAGGGTCAGCAGAAAAGAGGAAGACCCTCAACGAGGTGGATTGACACAGTGGCTGCCACAATGAGCTCAAGCTTAACAATGATTGTAAGGATGGCTCAGGACTGAGCAGTATTTCGTTCTGTTGTGCATAGGGTCGCTGCGAGTTGGAACCGACTTGACAGCACCTAACAACATACATAACATATATATATACACATACACACACACACATATATATATATGTATGAGGGAAACCCTGGTGGCATAGTGGTTAAGTGCTCCAGCTGCTAACCAAAAGGTCGGCAGTTCGAATCCACCAGTTGCTCCTTGGAAACTCTATGGGGTGGTTCTGCTCTGTCCCATAGGGTCGCTATGAGTCAGAATTGACTCGACAGCAGTGGGTTTTATATATGAATGAGGCTTATAAAGAGAAGAGAAGGGAGAAATATAGATCAACCTTTGACTAATCTTTAATGTGATTGATTGAACTGTGCCTTCCCCTCTGCTGAGAGCAACTGATACCAGTTTACTACTGGCCTGGCTGCTAATAATTTAGCCCTTCACCCACCTGCAGCCACGAGGCGTTTTCAGAGGTAAATTAGGAAGCAGTGGTTTGACAGTTATCTTTTTCTAACAGATTTCAGAAGTTTGGAAACATGTGTGTCACCATATTTATTCAATCTGTATGCTGAGCAAATAATTTGAGAAGCTAGACTATATGAAGAAGAACGGGGCATCAGGATTGGAGGAAGACTCATTAACAACTTGCATTATGCAGATGACTCAACCTTGCTTGCTGAAAGTGAAGAGGACTTGAAGCAATTACTGATGAAGATCAAAGATTACAGCCTTCAGTATGGATTGCACCTCAATATAAAGAAAACAAAAATCTTCACAACTGGACCAATAAGCAGCATCATGATAAACGGAGAAAAGGTTGAAGTTGTCAAGGATTTCATTTTATATGGATCCACCATCAACACACATGGAAGTAGCAGTCAAGAAATCAAATGACCTATTGCATTGGGAAAAGCTGCTGCAAAAGACCTCTTTGAAGTGTTAAGCAAAGATGTATTTTTAAGGACTAAGGTGCTCCTGACCAAAGCAATGATGTTTTCAATCTCCTGATATGCACGTGAAAGCTGGGCAATGAAAAAGGAAGACCGAAGAAGAATTGACACCTTTGAATTATGGTGTTGGTGAAAAATATTGAATATACCATGGACTGCCAAAGGAATGAACAAATCTGTCTTGGCAGAGGTATAGCCAGAATGCTCCCTAGAAGCAAGGATGGCAAGACTTGGTCTCACATACTTTGGACGTGTTATCAGGAGGGATCAGCCCCTGAAAAAGGACATCATGCTTGGTAGAGAGTCAGCGGAAAAAGAGGAAGACCCTCAAGGAGATGGATTGACACAGTGGCTGCAAAAGTTGTCGCAGGCATTGACAGCGATTGTGAGAATGGCGCGGGATGACTGGACAGTATTTCATTCTGTTGTACATAGGGTTGCCGTGACTTGGAACCGACTTGTCGGAACCTAACAACAGCAACAGCAGCAGCAGGATAAGACAAATTTACATTGTTGTAGAGCAGCTTCTGGCAGGCTTTTGTAGTTTGGGTTAGGCTCTTCATGGTTAATATTTGGTTTCCTGGATAAGAAAAACCTTAAAATCAAGGTAAGATGTCTTTTATTATTTTTCCTATTCAAGAGCCTTTAATGGAAACCCAGACCCTGTTAGGCAGTGACTCCTCTTTTCCACGTCCCTCCTGTCCCTGGTAACAAATAATGAAATCTGGGCTCTATACATTTGCCTATTGTAGATATTTCACATAAGCGGGATCATATCATAATTACCTTTTAGTGACTGACGTATTTCACTCAACATAATGTTTTCAAGGTTCGTCCATCTTGTAGCATGTATCAGGACTTCATTTCTCTTTATGGATGAGTAATTTACTATCTGTACCACATTTTGTTTATTTATTCGTCAGTTGATGACTTCTGGGTTGTTTCCATGTTTTGGCTATTGTGAATGATGCTGTGATGAACATTGGTGTACAAGTATTTGTTTGCATTCATGTTTTCAGTTCTTTTGGGTATATGACTAAGAGTGGAATTGTTGGGTCATATGATAATTTTGTGTTTACCTTTTTGAGGAACTGACAAACTTTTCCACAGCGACTGCACCATTTTGCACTCCTACCAGGAATGCGTGAGGGTTCCATATTCTCCACACCCCCTCCAATATCTGTTGTTTTCTTTTTTCTGATAATAGTCATTTTGGTGGGTGTGAAAGGAGCCCTGGTGGTGCGGTGGTTAAAGTGCTCGGCTGTAGACCAAAAGGTCAGCGGATCAAACCCATCAGTTGTTCCATACGATAAAAGAAGTGGCAGTCTACTTCCATACAGATTTACAGCCTTGGAAACCCAATATACAGCTCTACCCTGTCCTACAGAGTTGCTGTGAGAGTCGGAGTGGACTTAATGGCTGTGGGCTTGGTCTTTGTGTTTTTGATGGGCGTCAAGTGGTATCTTATTTTGGTTTAGATTTGCATTTCTCTAATGACTAACAAGGTCTCTGGGCAGCGCAAAGCTTGTCTGCTAACTACTGCTAAGGTTGATGGTTTGAATTAGCCCAGCAGTGCTATGGAAGAAAAGCCTGGCAGTCTGCTTCCATGAGGATTACAGCCAAGAAATCCCTATGGAGAATGTGTATATGTGTTTAACATATACCATATTTTTATGAAATAATGCATGCCTTTTGCATTTGTTAGCCAGCTGTTCCCTCCCCACGAGGTATTTTCACAGGTGTCACTGTGCCAGTTTTTTTTTTTAACATGTTGCTGTGTAGAAAAATTAGCATAGCATGCTTGTGAGGATGCCTCATTGGGGGAAGAGCACAGAAGGCATACAGAAGATGCACATTATTGGCATAAAAATATGGTATATATTAAAATGAAAAGGGATTACAGAAACTGGTACTTCTTAGATATAACGAGTCACCCCACGGGATTAGTTTTGTTTGAAAACTTAGGGTCATAGTCTCGTGGGACAACTTGGTCAGTTGACATATTTCATAAAGTTTATGTTCTACCTTCTACTTTGGTAAGTAGCATATGGCATCTTAAAGGCTTGTGAGCAGCCACCTAAGATACAAGTATTGGTCTCTACTTGTCTGGAGCAAAAGAGAAAGAAGGAAACCCAATATTCAAAGAAGGAACCAGTCTGCAGGACCAATTAATTGTTTGCATGAACCAGAACTTCCTCTGTCCCGAGATCAGAAGAACTAGATGATGCATGGATACCACTACTGAAAATTCTGATCAGGGCCACATTATATAAATCCTGAGAGAAAGGGAGAAAAATGTGGAACAGAACTTCACATTCTCAAAAAATCCAGATTTACTGGACCCATTGAGACTGGAAGACTCCCAAGAGTATTGCCCTGAAAAAGTCTTTAAACTTTGAAGCGAAACTGTCCCCTCAGGCCACCTTTTAGCTAAATAGCAGGGTTGCCTGTAAAGTAAATAATATCACCCTTGAGTACTGTGCTCTTTTAAAAAGTCGTCTACTGTACTTTAATGCAAATAATGGGTGCCTTCTACATTTGTTTGCCAGCTGTGCCCTCCCCCATGAGATGTTTTCATGAGGACTGCTCTGCCAGTTTTTCTTTACATGTTGCTATAAAAAATTAGCATGCTTACCAAAATACCTCGTGAGGATAGGGCTAGGTTGACAAACAATGTAGAAGGCATGCTTTCTTTGTGTAAAAATACGGCATATGTGAGCAAATGGTCAACAGTTACTTTAAAGCATAGATGAGAAGGCTGAGAGCAGTGAGACCAGGTTAATGGGAATGGAACAACTTGAAGTAATGAGAATATTGACACAATCTGAAGAATGTAACTAATGTCACTGAGCAATATGTGTAGAAATTGTTGAATGTGAACCTGTTCTGTGTACACTTTGCTGATAAAATACAAGAAAATATTTAAAAAATTATTATTAAAAAAAAAACCTCAAACCGGTTGTCAAGCTGCATCCGCCTCCTGGTGACACCATGTGTGTTAATGGAACTATGCTCCATAGGATTTTCCATGGCTGATTTTCAGAAATAGATAGCCAGATCTTTTTTCCAGGGTGTCTCTGGGTTGACTTGAACTGCTAGCCTCTTGGTTAGCAGGTGAGCAAGCTCATTAACCAGTTGCATCGCCCAGGGACTCCACCAGGTGTGTAGGCTTATTCTGTTAATTCACTATTAGAGCACACTGATGGGATCTGGGATAATTATTCCATTCAGATGGGCATGTGGATCTTGACAAATAGAATGACTGCAGACATCACCGGGCCACAGACATGACCACTCAGGGTTTTAGTATGAGAGGCAGGGACTATGGTTGTAGCACCAATGTGGTAAGAACACTTAGGAGGAGAAGGAGCTGCCTTGGAAGCCTGAGGGAGAACAATCGTGTCTTTAAAACCGTAGAGGGTGGTAGTGAGAATTAAATGAAGTGAAAATATGTAAAGCACATAGCACTCGGACAGATAAAAATTTTAAATATAGGTAAGTTTTTAAAGAGACCCGTCTCCTTTATTTTGACACGAAATGTGAAAGCATAACGTGTAAAAATTCCATTGTGTGACCTCCTCTTGCATCTTCTGCATATGCACTTTGGTTGAGAGCTCTTCCCCTTGTTTGGCTAGAAAGGGGAAGAGAACTACTTCCTGAGCACCTTCCATATAATGCCACTTAAATCCTTCATTTTTACGGGGCCCATATTATAGATGAAGGAACATAGCTAAGAGGTGAAGTGGGGATTTGAACTCAAAAACTCTTGCTCTTTCTGTTTAATCTCTATAAGTGAGAATGGTTTCACTATCGGTTCCTCAAATTGATACCATCCTCTCTTGAGCTGGTAATTTGAAAGCCTGATGCTTGATTTAGAGGTCGCCTTTGATATCAAACTCCATCTGGCACCCTTTGTCAAATGTACGGCGGATTTTATAAAAATTGTTTAGTCACGGCCATAATTGGTATGTGGGGGTGACCTGGAAAGATGGCCAGCTAGATTGCTCTAGAGCAGGGTTTCTGAAAGTGTGGTCCCCAGACCAGCAACATGAGCATACCCTGGGAACTTGTTGGAAATACATATCCTCAGACCTTATCCCAGACCTGCTGAATCAGAAAGGCTGGGAATGGGCCCAGCAAGCCATTCTTCTCTCCATTTTCGAAAGCTCTTTATTGTTTTTCTTTTTTAAATAGCATCCTGTTCTGTTTTTTTTGTACTTTAGATGAAGGTTTATAGAACAAACTAGTTTCTCATGAGTTAGTATATACCTTGTTCTGCGACATGCCTAAATAACCCCATGACATGTCAACACTCTCCCTTCTCAACCCTGGGTTCCCTATTACCAGCTTTCCTGTTCCCTCCTGCCTTCCAGTCCCTGCCCCAGGGCTGATGTGCCCCTTTAGACTTCTTTGGTTCCATGGGCCTGTTCAGTCTTTGGCTAAAGGTGAACCTCAGGAGTGGCCTCATTACTGAGCCGACAGGGTGTCCAGAAGCCATACTCTCAGGGTTGCTCCAATCTCTCTCAGGCCAGCAAGTCTGGTCTTTATTTTTGAGTTAGAATTTTGTTCTGCATTTTTCTTTAGCTCTGTCCGGGACCCTCTATTGTGGGTCCTGTCAGAGCAGTCAGTGGTGGTAGCCAGGCACCATCTAGTTGTACTGGCCTCGGTCTGGTGGAGGCCATGGTAGATGTGGGCCTTTAGTCGTTTGGACTAGTCTTTCCTTCCAGCAAGCCATTTTTAAAATAAGATTTTCAGGAGATTCTGATGCATACTAAAGTTTAACTATGAACCAAATGAGCAAAAAGGAGAGTTTTGAAAGCCCCTTTCTTATGGATTAAATTGCAGCAGTTTTGGTAGATTTAGATCTTTCAACAAGGCAGCTTTGTAACCCGTCAGCAGGGGTAACTTGTAGAAGTAAATGGGAAATTATATACATTAAGTAGGATGTTACTTCAAAAGGACAGATCTATGGCTTCTCTTTAAGGTTAGATTCTTGAGTAAATTAGTATGAGATTATTGACTCAAATGGTATCAAGGTGTGTGTTGTTGAACACAGGTTTGGTTATCTCTTAGCTTCAGAGAACAATTAAGGGAGTTAACGCTTCACATTATTTTCACAGTATTTGTATGTTATTTAGGATTTCTCATGAGTTCCTCTTGTGTGATTGTGAATCATTAAAAGCAGACCTGCTTTGTAGTTGGTAGTTGTCAAAAACCTAAATGCTTAGAGAAACACCAAAAATTAATGTAACAGAATATTGTGAGTAGATTCAAACGGGGCAGCATATCCAGGAAGGCAGTCTGAGGGGACAGTGAAAACAGGTTATGTAGGTCATTGTCATGTTAATTTCTCAGGAGATAGCGTCAGAACACGTGTAGAGTTCTGTGGTTGGGCCTGTTGGAGAAACAGTCACAGGACCTGCCATACATTCTTCAGTCAGACCCTGGGGTTCCTGTTCCTCAAAACTGGCTGCACATAAATAGTTCTCTATAAGAGCCCAATGCCTGAGGCAAAAAGGACTCTGCTAAGCTGCTTCCTAGGCTAGTGTTGGACTCGAAGGTGTCTTTAGGAACATAGTTCCTTAAAGGTTGAAGATTCAAAAGGACACCTGAGGGCAGACGGCCTGAGTGGGTCACTCCAATTCCATGAACCCAAAAATCTGGATTCCAGAAGAATTAAAATGGTTTTGTTGTAGTAGAGCAGGTCGTGATGTAAATGGGACTGGTAAGAACACATGGGTTTAGGGATGAGGTGTGGACAGGCTGCTGAAACTGATTTTTGGACACCTACATAAATAAAAAGCAGTATATTGAAGCCAGCATTTGGCAGTTTTAAAAATCCCTAACTGTGGATTCCATACTGAGTTCGTGGGCCTTCGGGTAAACTAGTTTCAACTGTATGTCTGCTATTCTTCAGGCATGTAAAAAACCGTTCTTGTCTCTCTTCTTTCAGAAATACAGTATTAACCCCTCTCCCACAAGAAAAAAAAGAAAACCACTCATCTTTCAGGATTCATTTCCTGTCACTTGCCTTTATGAAGCCCTTTTGCCTTCCGTGGAGTCTGTCACTCTTCCCTTCATGCCCCAACTACTCTGTACAGACTTGACTATAGTTGTGCAAACACTTTAGTACACTTCTGTTTACATGCCTTTTCCTAGTTACTCTCTTGTGCGCTTCACGAAGGCAGGGACTTTGTATTTGCAGTTGTATTGTTATTTTTGTTGCTGTTTTTAACTCCAGCTGCTAGCACAGTGCCTTGCATGTAGTAGGCCTGCAGTGTTTTAGATTAAATATTTTTAAGTAGAATGAAAGCTCTGCCTTGGAAAAGAGCTTTGCCCAGTGCATGGGTGGTTATAGATGTCTGATTACCCAAAGACGAGGTCTTTTTTGTTAAGACTTATGACCTAGAAGGTAGGGCCCCTGTAGTTCATCAGTCAAGAGATGAAATCATACAAGTGAGCTTTGTCACCTGGAGTCAGTGGCAGAAGTAGGATGGGGCCTCTAGAAGGCACCTTGAAAGTGAAAATTAGGAACTGACACTGGATGAAAAACTGAATTTCAACTAAAATAATCTTTTGTGTTGTGTATGGACTATTACTTGGGACTGTGTTGCTTCTTTCTTTACTCATCTCATTTTATTGGTTAAACAAGCCTATGAATTGGGAGCAGTTGTTTTCTTATTTTACAACTGGGGAAACTGAGACAGGAAGATTGACATTTTCCAGCTCCAGGATGTTCATGGTAAGGCTAAAGATTTTTTATTGCTGTGTTTGGAATTTGCGGTGCCACCTGAGATGAGACCATTGGGTAGATTCATAAACTCAGCCCGCTGAATCTAATTCAGAAATCCACAAATAGATTAATTTATTAGGAATGTATTTGTATCAGCAGGGGCATAGAAGTTACATTTCTCTGAAAGGCACACTAATTTATTTGTTGATGAATGACCCGATGGTGCACGCCTTTAGGACTTTTTCTCCTCCAGAGATTCTGATTGAGCTTCCTATTATACTCATTCATGTGGAGATGAAAACTTAGAGCCCTTTTCCTTGGCTACAGAGAACCTCATCTATACTGAATTTTTTGTTTTTGTTTTGTTTACTCTTTCTTTTCTAAATCAAGAAAGAGCTATTGGCCCTTGTGCATCCTTGAAGCCTTTTTCATAGCTCTGTGTTTGGATTAACTGCTGACCTCGTGTGATATACAGAGTATCTGGCAGCTGGGGTGGAATTCTCAGCTGTCTCTCTTTGTTATGTCCACAGAAGGAAATGTGAGTTTTATCTTACTGCTTAGGCGATGGTACATTCCTTTTTTGGTTCATGGGACCCACCAATCTGATTGTGGGCTGTTTTCGTACTATTCTTTCATCTCCTTGATCTTGTTAAAGGCAAGGGGTGATCTTAACCTACCCTTGTGAGTATGAATTCCTTCTTTGTCACCTCCCGCATTTCTAAATTCTGTTTCCAGTAAAGCTTATTAGGTCTTGCAGACATTGCGTGTCTTGTCCTATCTTCTGTGGTTAAGGGATCTCAGGTTAGGGCGCTGAAGAAGCCATTACTGTGGGTTTCTCTCATAGTATCTTTCCTCTATAAGTCTCCATTTTCCAGATCTCCATGAAATTTGTCATTTTATCCTTGCCACATCCATTACCATGATTATGTGTTGCCTGTACTTGACTAAGTCTCCTTGACTCTGAGATAAAGATGGGTGTTTTAAGAAATGGTGTGTCCAAGCTCAGCCTTCCCGGTGAGCCTGGGGCTCTGAGCCGTCGTGTGGCGTAACGTGTCCGTGTGCATGTGCATGCAGTAGAGGGCGGCAGGACTGTGTATTGTACTGAAATAGGACAGGAGCCTCCATTTTATTGAACTCTTGATAGTATTTATTCATTATGCTATATAATACATTGATTTTATCATTTTGTCACCATGACAACCTCATGAGGTAACTGTTGTTTTCTTATATTGTAAATGCAAGGAAACAGGATCAGAGAGCTTTGGTTACTTGCTGAAGTTATACAGCTAGTAAGTGATAATGTTGGGATTCAAACCAGGCCTTTCTTACTTCGGAAAGTCCAAGTTCCTAACGATGTTAGTATATCGCTACTGTGTGTCTGCTCTTACCCTGCGTGGTGGGGGAATGGAGTGTGGTCTGTTGCTGAAGATTGTAAAATAAGGATATTGATGCAGTTTTTAAAGGCAGAATGAAACAGTAAAAAGTGTAATTTGTTGGAAAGAAAGAACCATTTAGGGACAGACACCAGGACTTCTGTTGTAACTGGTACAGTGCAGTGTATCCTAGTGGGGCCACAGGTGCCCAAACTTCAGCATGAATTAGAATCACCTGGGGGCTAAACAAATTGCTGGGCCCACCTGCAGAGTTTCTGATTGCCTAGGTTTGGGACAGGGCTGAGAATTTTTATTTTTTTATTAAGTTCCCAGGTTTTGCTGCTGGTACTGGGACCACACGTTGAGAACTGCCTGTGTAGAGAAAAGTACAAGGGCTTAGGAGTCAAATAGATATGGGCTTCACTTCCTGCTTTGTTAGGTACTAGCATTGTTTTTTTTTTTTTTTTTTTAGCTATGTGAGCCGTAGATTTCTCCGTCTGTAAAATTCAGCAGGGTGATACCTATATCATAGGGTTGTCTTGAGGATTACATATGATTTACAAAATGACAGCAATATCTAGCATACTAAGTTCCAGGTGCTTTGGGAAGTTTTTACATGTATCGTTTAATCTTGCGCCGTTAAATATTGTTGTCCCCACATTTAAAGATCCTGGCATATAGTAGGTGCTAAGTCAGTATCTCTGCCCTTCCTTATCAGTGTCTAAGAAGGCAGGGAAATGTGTAATACACCGTAGGCAGATTTTCATAAAGCAAATTAAGTAAAAAAAAAATTTTTTTTGACATTTTAAAAGGAGCACTTCAAAAAACCGAATTATTTACTTATGTGAAATTGTTTTACCTATAGTAATGCTGGAAACCCTGGTGGCGTAGTGGTTAAGTGCTGTAGATGCTAACCAAAGGGTCGGCAGTTCAGATCCACCAGGCGCTCCTTGGAAACGAATGGGCAGTCCTACTCTGTACTATAGGGTCGCTATGAGTCGGAATCGACTCGATGGCACTGGGTTTGGTTTGGTTTTTTCGGTATAGTAATGCTGGGTAAGAAAAATGTTACTGTTATCAGTAATGATAGGATGTTTGTCCTTATAGTCTTTATGGCTTTTAAGTACTGTAGATTATTTAATGCCCATAATGACTTTTTGTTATCAATTACAAAACTTAGTTTTTAGAAAGTTTTATAATTTTCCTTTAAAACTAATTTGATCAGTTCTTTTACTTTTTCTGCATTCCGTTATGACTACTTTTCCTGTGGTTTCGTTAAACCGTAGGCAGTTTTTACCATATAGTTTAAATTCTTCATCTGTAATTTTAAATAAAACCAAAAACAGTAAACTTCACACTTCGTCTAAAAACTTTGGTTTGAGAAATAGTGTGTTTTATTAGAGTAGGTTGAAAAGGGAGGTAAAGACATGGAGATTCTGAAATGTGGGATCATTCGAGTTATTCTAGAATGGATGGAATAAGGATTTATTTTTTGCCTACTGTATGCTAAGGAGTCCATGGGTGGTACAATGAACAGGCTTGGCTGCTAACTGAAAGGTCGGAGGTTTGAGTCCACCCAGAGGTGCCTTGGAGGAAAGGCCTGGTGATCTACTTATGAAAAAAAATCAGCCAGTGAAAGCCCTGTGGAACATAGTTCTCCTCTGACATACATGAGTTTACCATGAGTTTGAATCATCTCAAGGGCAACTAGTTTTTCTCACTGTATGCTAAGTACTTTTAAATATAACTTTTAAAATACTAGTACTTATTTTATAGGCTATCAAGTAGGTTAAATGATAACCCTAATGTCACGGATTGAATTGTGTCCCCTCAAAATATCTGTCAGCTTGTCTAGGCCATGATTTCCAATACTGTGTGGTTGTTCACCATTTTGTCATCCAATGTGATTTTCCTGTGTGTTGTAAATCCTATCACTATGTTAATGAGATGGGATTAGTGACAGTTATGTTGATGAGACAGGACTCAATCTACAAGACTCGATTGTCTCTTAAGCCAGTCTCTTTTGGGATATAAAAGAAGTGAGCAGAGGGACATGGGGGACCTCATACCAACAAGAAAACAATGCCAGGAGAAGAGAACATCCTTTGGACCCTGGGTCCCTGTGCTGAGAAGCTCCTAGACCAGAGGAAGATTGATGACAAGGACCTTCCTCCAGAGCTGACAGAGAAGGCCTCTGGAGGTGACTCCCTGAATTCAGACTTCCAGCCTACTAGACCCTGAGAGGATAAACTTCCATTTGTCGAAGCCATCCACTTGTGGTATTTCTGTTATAGCAGCACTAGATAACTAAGACACCTAATCTGTGTGAAACATTTTAAATTGTGCTGGCGTATAGTAAACACTCGATGGAAGAGCCACTATTATTATTCCATGCACTTCAGATATGTGAATACAATAGATGTAATTTCTGTCCTCATGGAGTGTACAATCTAGCAGTTTCCAAAAAGAGTTTGAGGTAGTTCCTAAAAGAATCATCTATGTTAAGCAACTGCTTATGGTCACACTGCTAGTAATAAGTAAAGCTGTGTTCTGAGTCATGTGATTTCAAAACCTATGGTCCTTCCCCAGTACTACTACCGCCCAGAGTAACGCTTCCCATCCTGTATTTGCAACTTCCCTTCTTAATCTTGATTTAATTGTCAATGTTCTACTTGCCAACTTTGAATATCTCTTTTTGTGGTCTTATAGTTTGTTGTATTCTGAGTTAGAAATGATACTTGACCAAGTGTGGTTCAGTTTGACCTCTGCTGGGTTCTCTTTGGGCATTGACCATGTGCGTGTCCATTGCCCAAACCTGACGGGCTCAAGGATTTGGAGGCTTTGATCTATAGGCAGTGGGTGAGGTATAGCATGTATTTGATCAGATGAGGGGGCCCACCTACTACCTGAGGGCCCAGGTCTCTACACTGAAAGGAGAGGCATTGTCTTGTTTCATGCTTTACTGTCTTGCTCTAATGAACCATCATGCAGATGAGAGGAGGAGATAGGGGATAAAGGGAGCAGCATAGTCAGGTATATGGAGTGGGGCTTATATGTCCTGGAGTATTCATGAAACTCTCAGCGGTTTGGTAAGATTATACTGAGGTACTTGAGAAGAAGCTCTGTAAGAGAGATAAGACTGGAGAGGTCAGCAAGGGCTAGGATGTGGAGGGCCTTGTTTGCCACAGATTGGACAATTCAGGAGTTAGGAGTGTATCCTGTTGTCTAGCCAAGAGTTTTAGGGGAATAATTTGTTCAGATTGTACTTTGGAGACCCGTCTCTGCCTCCTAGTGTGTGAAGGGCTAGTCTGGAAGCCTGGAGACCCAATTTCACTGATGACGTTGGAGGAAAAACAGGTGAACTGAGGATGATAAATAGCCAAGGAAGAAGGTGAATGAATAGCTATGCGAGATGAGTGAGAATAGAAGTTGATAAGTTTTTTTTGGTTATGACCCATAGCTTTTTTTTTTTTTTTAATAATTTTTATTGTGCTTTAAGTGAAAGTATACAAATCAAGTCAGTCTCTCACATAAAAACTTATATACACCTTGCTACACACTCCCAATTACCGTCCCCCTAATGAGACAGCCAGCTCTCTCCCTCTACTCTCTCTTTTAGTGTCCATTTCACCAGTTTCTAACCCCCTCTACCCTCTCACCTCCCCTCCAGGCAGGAGATGCCAACATAGTCTCAAGTGTCCACCTGATCCAAGAAGCTCACTCCTCACCAGCATCCCTCTCCAACCCATTGTCCAGTCCAATCCATGTCTGAAGAGTTGGCTTCGGGAATGGTTCCTGTCCTGGGCCAAAAAAAGGTCTGGGGGCCATGACCACCAGGGTCCTTTCAGTCTCAGACCATTAAGTCTGGTCATATGAGAATTTGGGGTCTGCTTATCCAACTGCTCTCCTGCTCCCTCAGGGGTTCTCTGTTGTGTTTCCTGTCAGGACAGTCATTGGTTGTAGCCAGGCACCATCTATTTCTTCTGGTCTCAGGATGAAATTCTTCTGGTCACAGGGTGATGTAGTCTCTGGTTCCTGTGGCCCTTTCTGTCTCTTGGGCTCATAATTACCTTGTGTCCTTGGTGTTCTTCATTCTCCTTCGATCCAGATGGATTGAGACCAGTTGATGTATCTTAGATGGCTGCTTGCTAGCGTTTAAGACCTCAGACGCCACTCTTCCAAGTGGGATGCAGAATATTTTCTTAATAGATTTTATTATGCCAGTTGACTTAGATGTCCTCTGGAATCGTGGTCCCCAAACCTCTGCCCCTGCTAAATTGGCCTTCGAAGCGTTCAGTTTATTCAGGAAACTTCTTTGCTTTTGGTTTAGTCCAATTGTGCTGACGTCCCCTGTATTGTGTGTTGTCTTTCCTTTCACCTAAAGTAGCTCTTATCTACTATCTAATTAGTGAATACCCCTCTCCCACCCTCCCACCCTCCCTCCTCTCATAACCACAAAAGAATATTTTCTTCTCAGTTTAAACTATTTCTCAAGTTCTTATAATAGTGGTCTTATACAATATTTGTCCTTTTGCAACTGACTAATTTCACTCAGCATAATGCCTTCCAGGTTCCTCCATGTTATGAAATGTTTCACAGATTCCTCACTGTTCTTTATGGATGAGTAGTATTCCATTGTGTGAACATACCATAATTTATTTATCCGTTCATCCATCGATGGGCTTCTTGGCTACTGCCATCTTTTCGCTATTGTAAACAGTGCTGCAGTAAACATAGGTGTGCATATATCTGTTCATATAAAGGCTCTTATTTCTCTAGGATATATTCCGAGGAGTGGGATTGCTGGATCGTATGATAGTTCTATTTCTAGCTTTTTAGGAAGCGCCAAATCGATTTCCAAAGTGGTTGTACCATTTGACGTTCCCACCAGCAGTGTAGAAGTGTTCCAGTCTTTCCACAGCCTCTCCAACATTATTATTTTGTGTTTCTTGGATTAATGCCAGCCTTGTTGGAGTGAGATGGAATCTTACTGTAGTTTTGATTTGCATTTCTCTAATGGCTAATGACAGTGAACATTTCCTCATGTATCTGTTAGCTCCCTGAATGTCTTCTTTAGTGAAGTGTATATTCATGTCTTTTGCCCATCTTTTAATAGGGTTATTTGTCTTTTTGTAGTTGAGTTTTTGCAGTATTGTGCAGATTTTAGAGATCAGGTGCTGATCGGAAATGTCATAGCTAAAATCTTTTTCCCGGTCTGTAGGTAATCTTTTTACTCTTTTGGTGAAATCTTTGGATGAGCATAGGTGTTTGATTTTTAGGAGCTCCCAGTTATCTAGTTTTTCTTCTGCATTCTTAATAATGTTTTGTTTACTGTTTATGCCATGTGTTAGGGCTCCTAACATTGTCCCTATTTTTTCTTCCATGATCTTTATCGTTTTAGATTTTATACTTAGGTCTTTGATACATTCTGAGTTAGTTTTTGTGCATGGAGTGAGGTATGGGTCTTGTTTCATTTTTTTGCAGATGGATATCCAGTTATGCCAGCACCATTTGTTAAAAAGACTGTCTTTTCCCCATTTAACTGTTTTGGGGCCTTTGTCAAATATCAGCGGCTCATATGTGGATGGATTTATGTCTGGATTCTCAATTCTGTTCCATTGACCCACGTATCTGTTGTTGTACCAGTACCAGGCTGTTTTGACTGCTGTGGCGGTATAATAGGTTCTAAAATCAGGTAAAGTAAGGGCTCCCCACTTTGTTGTTCTTTTTCAGTAATGCCTTATTTATCCAGGGCCTCTTTCCCTTCCATATGAAGTTGGTGATTTATTTCTCCAAGAAGTTCATAAGTTTTAATTACAAATGTCACCTCTTCAACCAGCAACACAGAGTAGCAGAATATAAGAATCTGCTCTGTGGGAGGGGAGGAGTGCGGAGCCACAGGTACTTATTTATCTAATTGCCTCCAACTTTTTCATTAAATTTCTGTGAAGAATTAATAAAAATTGTTACGTTCTCTGCATTGCATTTCAACCAAATATATGGTGCTGTCAGCAAAGGGGAGGCCATCTCTTTAAGCATTGACCTAATTTTTCTAGCTGTTCCAGAGAGTTGTGAAACATTTGTGAAAGGGAGACTCTTATTTCTTTTTTGTAGCCACCAGAGAAGTCAGCACCCTCAGACCAATCCAGCTCTGCTTGAACAATAGACGGAGAAGCAGGACGGTACATTGAACCAAAAAGAGCTCGCTTACAGCATTTTTTAAAAAGCTCTTTTTTTTTTCTTTAAACCATTAAGGGGACCACACATTATGTGATTTGATTCTTTTTCCAGCTGAAGCCCTAAGGTTATTCCTCACTAGGGAGAATAGTCTCTAAAACCACCCCATAGAGAGAGAACTCTGTGGGTCTGTTGAGCGCCATCTGCTGGTCTTGTTTGAATGGATCAAGTAGATGGTTCCTGGAACTCCATCAAGAAAAACCCATTGCTGTCCAATCGATTCTGACTCACAGGGACCCGGTAGGAGAGACTAGTTAGAACTACCCCATAGGATTTCCAGGGAGTGGCTGGTGGATTCAAACTGCTGACCTTTTGCTTAGCAGTCGTAGCTCTTAACCAGTGTACCATGAGGGCTCCATATGCAAAGATATATTTGCATATATCTTAGTGTTGCAAAATTATGAAGCTGTAAGACAGTACGAATTTGGATTATTAGGAATAGTAATATTTAAAATAATAGTTTTGTGTTAGCGTTGGGAAGTGGGCTGCTTTTGGTTGAAATATAGACCGGCTTGCATGATTAAAAATGAATAAGGCAGGTTATAGGAATTTTGTTGACCAGTATCTTTATATGACAGAAGATTAGCCTGGTTGAAATAAAAAGAATTTTAAGTTTCAAATAAAATTAGTTAATACCTAGTAAGTTCAATTAGTGAAGTCAGTCTATGTGGAATGAATTTAGTTTATGTTAAAAAGTAAATATAATTCTCAGGGGCTCTCTGTTCATTTGCTTGAGGTACTTTGAGACATCTTTTAAAGAAAACTTTATAAAAGGAGCCTTGTGAGCCAGTTTGGATACTTGGGCTTTATCCTGAGGGAGTGGAGAGTAACTGAACATTTTTCCACCTAGAAAAGATAATGGGTAAAGCTCCTAGGTTAAGTAAACAAGGGTGGAGCTATTAGGTTTTTATGGTTCTGTTTTATCGGTAGTCTTTTTGAGCCTTAGTTTTATTGTAAGTGACCTTTTAAGGAACATCGAGCTAGAAATTTGGCAGAGCCACAGCATTAGATTTTAAATCTTTTAATTTCTCATCCAGTCATCTTAAATATTTAAGCAGTAACAACTGCATTATAAATCTGATCATCTAATAGGGCTCCAAAAAACCAAACCTGTTGCCATCGAGTTGATTCCAACTCATAGCGACCCTATAGAACAGAGTAGAACTGCCCTATAGAGTTCCAAGGATTTGAAATGCGAACCTTTTGGTTAGCAGCTGAACTGTTAACCACTCTGCCACCAGGGTTTCCTAATAGGGTTCCAAGTTAGCCTAATTAAGTGTGATTGAAGAGAGAGAGGCAGATCGTTTTCAGGAAGTGTCCTGTTAGGAATTTCAGTCATTCATTCAACCAAAATTCATTGAGCACCTGAAACAGCCCAACACTGTTTTAGGCAATGGGGATGTACCAAAAAAAACCAAACCCAGTGCCGTCGAGTCGATTCCGACTCATAGTGACCCTATAGGACAGAGTAGAACTGCCCCGTAGAGTTCCCAAGGAGTGCCTGGCAGATTTGAACTGCCGACCCTTTGGTTAGCACCCGTAGCGCTTAACCACTATGCCACCAGGGTTTCCAATGGGGGTGTAGCATTGAATAAAACAAACATGGTTCCTGACCTCATGAAGCTTACTTAATAGTTGGGAGGGGACAGGGCACTCAGATAAATAGATAAGCAAATAAATACTGTGTCAGACAGTAAAAAGTGCTGTTGGAAAAAATAAAGCACAGGGGAAGATGATACGTAAGGATAGTTGGGGTAGGGGAGTTCATACTTTATTTAGGAAAATACTTCATTGATTGGGGGACATTGGAAAAATAGTGATCATTAATGTTAAACAAGGCAGTTGTTCATGATTGTCCTGTTTGATCCTCACCAACCATAATACAGATAGTATGTGGGACAGATAATGTTAACCCTTCCGTGGCTCTCTTTGGATTGGAATATGAAGGCCAAAATCCTTAGCATTCATTTATCCTTGTCTCCTGTTATGTGTCCTCTGTGCTGAAACCATGGTATATTACTCCTTGAATGTGCCATGTTTGCTCACCTTTGTGCGTCTGCACATCCTTTTCTCTCCTCTTGGAGTGACTTTACCCTGTGTCTGCCTGGTCAACTCCTGCATGTCCTTTGAGATTCATATCAGAGTGGCCTTTCTAGTCTTCCTCTGGCCAGTTTTCTTTCTCTTCTATTGTGACATAACACTTTATACATGCTTCTGTTTATAAAAAAAAAAAAAAAAAAAATTTTTTTTTTTAGTACCTGGTATATCACTGTAACTCTTTGTTGACATGAGTTTGTCCTGACAGGCCTTGAGTTTTTAGTCTGTTTTTTTTTTTTTCTGTTGATGTCTTAGGGGAGGAGGTGTGAACCTCTGAAAAATATGTGAAAAGCTTTGTGTGTGTATTTTTCTTTCTTTCTTTCTGGGGAGAGGTATTATAGCTTTCTTTAGTCAAAGTATATACTATTTTAAAAGGTTAATACTAGACAAAGGGTTGATCAACTGTGGCCTAATACGAATTTGGCCCACTGCCTGTTTTGTAAAGAAGGTTTTATTGGAACACAGCCATGCCTATTATTTCTTTATGTATTGCCTGTGTCTAACTTGTGCAGTACAACAACAGAATTGCGTAGTTGCTACAGAGCCTAAAATATTTCCCATCTGGATCTTTACAGAAAAAGTTTGCCAACCTTAGAATTAGACTAAGAACGGTCCCTACATGTTCGAGACCCTACTGTCATCTTTTTTCATAGCCTTGGTGTGTATAGACCAAGACTGTACATCTTAGTGCCAGTCCTGAGGATTTAAACAAACAGGAAGTTTGGTTCTGTATGGCACAGTTATCTACCTCTTCTTTGGGTCCAGAAACCACAGTGAAGGTAGAACAAATCACCTAACTACTAGTATTTCCTTTTCCCTAGGACAGGGGCTTGATAACCTTCTAGTGAACTGATCTGGATTTTACCAAAGCCTGATTGCAAGTGGTTGTGTAGCAAAGAGTATAAGCCTCTTAGAGACAGGTGTGACCAGCCTACTTCCTTTACAAGTGACATCCCAGAAGCAGCAGCAAATGGGAGTAGAGTGTGGTGGCAGCAGTACCTAATCACCATACACCCACACCGTGTTCTAGTGCTGCTGGGTATAGGTGCACATCTGCCACAGGAGAGGCTTTCAGTGTGCTTCTAAGACTTGCCAGGAGGAAGTGGCAGACACAGGACCGTGGCTCGTGGGAGAATAGTATTTCTCAACTATCCTTGAGGGTAGAGGCCTCTGACCCATCTGTCTGGCATTTTGCCTTGTCTACTCTGTATCTTGTATCTTTACAGAGAGATCTCAGGAAGTTACACCCAAAGCATCTTAAGCTGGAAGGAGCTGGGGAGGGATACTCACTGAGCCTCTGTTTTTGCCAGATGCTTTATGTAGATTTTTAGGTAAGGGGTAGATGGGTGGTACTGCTGGCTCTCTAGTTCAAACTGCTGTCCTGTTTTATCCGCACTACTCTTAATAGCCTCCAAGGTGGTCTTCCTGTTTCTGTTGTTTACTTGCTAGGTCCGTTCTCCACAGAGAAGTCATAATGGTACTTTTAAAATGTGAATTAGGTATTTCACTCTTCTTTTTACAACTCTTTCATCTCTTGATATCACACTCAGAAAAAATGCATACTCCAACTTCGTCTCCCATCTAGTGTTTATTCACACTGACCTCCTGTGTTGTTCCGTGAACATGCTGAATTTGTACTTGATATTCCATTGGCCTTGAACATTTTCCTTAACTTGCATCTTTACTCATTCATATTTCAGCTCAGAGGTGATTTCCTCAGAGTAGACTTCCAGACCTTCCTATCTGAAATAGTCTCTCACCCCTACTTCAGATGCACTTTTAAGTCTTTACCCAGTCTTATTCTTTCCAGTAGAACTTTCTCACTATAATTGCTTCTTATGATTTCATTGTCTTACCTGCTTAAATATAAGCTCCATGAGGTCAGGGGCCTTATCTCTTTTATGTTTGTACCCTGATTCTTAACAGTGCCTGATACATGTTTGGTGATCAGTAAATATCCTAATGAATGAATTCATTTTACTCACAAAGAAAGTAAGTTTCTAGAGGTTGTTTATCCAGGTTTATAGCTGTTAATAGGAGCCTTTGTGGCATAATGGATAAGCACCTGGCTGCTAACAAAGGGTCGGTGGTTGGAACCTGCTAGCTGCTGCATGGGAGGAAGATGTGGCAGTCGGCTTCTGTAAAGATTACAGCCTTGGAAGCCCCATCGGGCAGTTGTACTCAGTCCTGTAGGGTAGCTATGAGTTGGAATTGACTGGACAGCAATAGATTTGGTTTTATAGCTGTTAATGACTGATGCTAGTGATGTTATTCTTGAACCTGTGCTTGTTCTACTTCACTACACTATGTCCGGGCAAATGGTATTACTGAATAGCATGTTGCGTTTAAGAAATAGTAAATGCTAAATAATATTGAAAGTTTGTATATGTGTCCTTTGTAATGGTGTTATTAATTGCCCAGAACTAAGCTACTGTGAGAACTACACAAGCTACTTTGAGGAATATTAAAGAATCAATAGAACTGAACAGCCCCATCCAGTGATACACAGTTTTGAAAAAAACAAAAAAAAAATTTTTTTTTTCCTTCTTCTGGTAGACCTTTTTGTTTTCTAAACTGGTGGCAACAACATCATACATTTATGTTAGCTCTTATTTTAAAGCAGCTTGGAGTACTTCTTTGCCATGACTCTGCTGAATTAATCTGCCGTGTAATTTAGACAGCAGAAATTTAACATATGTGTCGTCCTATAAAAGTCTGTGGTGTGCTGCTTTTGAGTGAGTTCCAGTGTAAAGAAGGCCAGGAACTAGCACTTTAGGATGTCCACAAAGATAGAAGTAGAGAAGGCTATTTCTTTGGGGTTTGCTAATGTTATATGCCTTCAGAGCAGCTTGGACTTCTTCCTTTAGTACCATTGGTTCCTGATCATATGCTACCTCCGGAAATGGTTGAATATCGACTAATTCTTTTTCGTATAATGACTCTGTGTATTCCTTCCATCTTCTTTTGAGGCTTCCTGTGTCGTTTAATATTTTCCCCATGGAATCCTTCACTATTGCAACTCGAGGCTTGAATTTTTTCTTCAGTTCTTTCAGCTTGAGAAACGCTGAGCGTTTTCTTCCCTTTTGGCTTTCCATATCCAGTTCTTTGCACATGTCAGCCCTTTGAAATCTTCTGTTCAGTTCTTTTATTTCATCGAGTCTTCCTTTTGCTTTAACTATTCGATGCTCAAGAGCAAGTTTCAGAGTCTCCTCTGACATCCATCTTGGTCTTTTCTTAGATGTTTCAACAAACAGATGCAGCACTGGAGGTGATCACTCGTCTATGCCAAGACATATGGAAGACAGCTTCCTGGCCAGCTGACTGGAAGAGCTCCATATTTATGCCTATTCCCAAGAAAGGTGATCCAACCGATTGTGGAAATTATAGAACAATATCATTAATATCACACACAAGCAAAATTTTGCTGAAGATCATTCAAAAACGGCTGCAGCAGTATATCGACAGGGAACTGCCAGAAATTCAGGCTGGTTTCAGAAAAGGACGTAGAACCAGGGATATCATTGCTGATGTCAGATGGACCCTGGCTGAAAGCAGAGAATACCAGAAGGATGTTTACTTGTGTTTTATTGACTATGCAAAGGCATTCAACCATGTGGATCATAACAAACTATGGATAACACTGAGAAGAATGGGAATTCCAGAACACTAAATTGTGCTTATGAGGAACCTTTACATAGATCAAGAGGCAGTTGTTCGGAGAGAACAAGGGGATACTGATTGGTTTAAAGTCAGGAAAGGTGTGCATCAGGTTGTATTCTTTCACCATACCTGTTTAACCTGTATGCGGAACAAATAATCCGAGAAGCTGGAGTATATGAAGAAGAACGGGGCGTCAGGATTGGGGGAAGACTCATTAACAACCTGCATTATGCAGATGACACAACCTTGCTTGCTGAAAGTGAAGAGGACCTGAAGTACTTACTAATGAAGATCAAAGACCACAGCTTTCAGTATGGATTGCACCTCAACATAAAGAAAACAAAAATCCTCACTACTGGGCCATTGAGCAACACCATGATAAACGGAGAAGAGATTGAAGTTGTCAAGGATTTCATTTTACTTGGATCCACAATCAACAGCCATGGAAGCAGCAGTCAAGAAATCAAAAGACGCATTGCACTGGGCAAATCTGCTGCAAAGGACCTCTTCAAAGTGTTGAAGAGCAAAGATGTCACCCTGAAGACTAAGGTGCACCTGACCCAAGCCATGGTATTTCAATCACATCATATGCATGTGAAAGCTGGACAGTGAATAAGGAAGACCGAAGAATAGTTGACGCTTTTCAATTGTGGTGTTGGCAAAGAATATTGAATATACCATGGACTGCCAAAAGAACGAACAACTCTGTCTTGGAGGAAGTGCGGCCAGAATGCTCCTTAGAGGCAAGGGTGGCGAGATTGCGTCTTACATACTTTGGACATGTTGTCAGGAGGGATGAGTCCCTGGAGAAGGACATCATGCCTGGCAGAGTATAGGGTCAGCGGAAAAGAGGAAGATCCTCAACGAGGTGGATTGGCACAGTGGCTGCAACAGTGAGCTCAAGCATAACAAAGATTGTAAGCATGGTGCAGGACCGGGCATTGTTTTGTTCTGTTGTGCATAGGGTCTCCATCAGTCGGAATCGACTCGACGGCACCTAACAACAACAACGTTATATGACATTTCATAAGCTCCATTACATCCAGTTTGAAAAAACTCTCAAATCTGACAGCTGTTTCCTGATTGATTTTTGGATTCATTTTGTATCATTTGTCCCATTCTCCCACATGGTGCTCATATTCTCTGTCCACTAGTTGCAACCATCACCTCAAACGGAATTGGAAATCAGGCGAGAGGAAATTCTTTTTCCTCTGGCTCCTTCCAATGACCTATTTATGAGATAAACCTTTCAGAAGCCTCCCTCCCTTGACTTGCTCGGAGTAGCATCAAGTGCCTCCTCTAATTCCTGTAGTACCTGATCCTTACTTTTCCTTAATACACTTTTTTATATAGCTGTAATTATTGTTTTCAGTGTCTTTCTTCCTTAAAAGACTATGACACCCAGAAGGGCAAAACAGTCTTGTCTTTGTATCCTAAAAAAAAAAAAAAAAAACCATAGTACTTAACCAAATGCTCGCCCAGTGTTTATTTAACTGATACCAAACCAAACCAGACGTGTCTCCACTGAGTGACCCGAAAAGACAAAGTAGAACTGCCCCACAGGGTTTCTAAGGCTGTAATCTTCACAGAAGCAAATTGCCATATCTTTCTTCTATGGAGTGGCTGGTAGGTTCGAACTGCCAACCTTTTGGTTGGCAGTCGAGTGCTTTAACTACTGTGCCACCATAGCATTATTTAACTGAAGGAAGTAATAAACAAGGACAAAGTTAATACTTTGCTTATTTGTAGCATTTTAAGTTTTAGGATAAGTGAAATGGGATGGTTCAACATTAGTAAAACAATGTAATGCATCATATAAATAAAACAAAAGACAGGAGCTACGTGATCTTATCAGTTGATGCAGAAAAGGCATGACAAACCTCAACACCCATTCATGATAAAAACTGTCAGTGAAATAGGATTAGAAGGAAAATTCCTCAACATAATAAAGGGCATTTATACAAAACCACCAGCCAACATCATCCTAAATGGAGAGAGTCTGAAGGCATTCCCTTTGTGATCCGGAACCAGACAAGGATACCCTTTATCACGACTCTTATTCAACATTGTGCTGAGGTCCTAGCTAGAGCAGTTAGGCTAGATAAAGAAAATAAAGGGCATCCGGATTGGCAAGGAAGAAGTAAAAATATTTCTGTTTGCAGATGACATGATCTTATACACAGAAACACTAGAGAATCCTCAAGAAAACTACTGAAACTAAGAGTTCAGCAGAGTATCAAGATACAAGATAAACATACAAAAATCAGTTGGATTCCTTTACACCAACAAAAATAACATCGAGGAGGAAATCACCAAATCAACAACCATTTACAGTGGCCTCCAAGAAGATAAAATACTAAGGAATAAATCTTACTAGAGACATAAAAGACCTATACAAAGAAAACTACAAGACACTACTGCAGGAAACCCAGAGAGACCTACATAAGTGGAAAAACATACCTTGCTTATGGATAGGGAGACTTAACATGGTAAAAATGTCTGTTCTACCAAAAGCGATCTACAGATACAATGCTATTCCAATCCAAATTCCAAGGACATTTTTTTAATGAGATGGAGAGACAAATCACCAACTTTGTATGGAAGGGCAAGAGGCCCTGGATAAGTAAAGCATTACTGAAAAAGAACAAAGTGGGAGGCCTCACACTACCTGATTTTAGAGCCTATTACACTGCCACACTAGTCAAAACAGCCTTGTACTGGTACAACAATAGATACATAAACTAATGGAACACAATTGAGAATCCAGACATAAATCCATGCACATATGAGCAGCTGATATTTGACAAAGGCCCAAAGTCAGTTAAATGGGGAAAAGACAGTCCTTCTAACAAATGGTGCTGGCATAACTGGGTATCCATCTGCAAAAAAAATGAAACAAGACCTATACCTCACTCCATGCACAAAAACTAACTCAAAATGGATCAAAGACCTAAATATAAAATCTAAAACGATAAAGATCATGGAAGAAAAAAATAGGGACAACATTAGGAGCCCTAATACATGGTATAAACCGTATACAAAACATTATTAATAATAAAAAAAAAAAAAAGAATGCAGAAGAAAAACTAGATAACTGGGAGCTCCTAAAAATCAAACACCTATGCTCATCCAAAGACTTCACCCAAAGAGTAAAAAGATTACCTGCAGATTGGGAAAAAGTTTTTAGCTATGATACATCTGATCAGCATCTGATCTCTGAAGTCTACATGACACTGCAAAACCTCAACTACAAAAAGACAACCAGATTAAAAAATGGGCAAAAGATACCAACAGGCGCTTGACTAAAGACATTCAGGTAGCTAACAGATACGTGAAGAAATCTTCACGATCATTAGCCATTAGAGAAATGCAAATCAAAATTACAATAAGATTCTATATCACTCCAGCAAGGTTGGCATTGATCGAAAAGCCACAAAATAATAAATGTTGGAGAGGTTGTGGAGAGTCTGGAACACTTATACACTGCTGGGGGGAATCTAAAATGGTACAACCACTTCGGACATCGATTTGGCGCTTCCTTAAAAAACTAGAAATAGAACTACCATACGATCCAGCAGTCCCACTCCTTGGAATATATCCTGGAGAAATAAGAGCCTTTACACAAACAGATATATGCACACCCATGTTTGTGGCAGCACTGTTTACAATAGCAAAAAGGTGGAAGCAACCAAGGTGCCTGTCAACAGATGAATGGATAAATAAGTTATGGTATATTCACACAATGGAATATTATGCATCGATAAAGAACAATGATGAATCCATGAAACATTTCATAACATGGAGGAATCTGGAAGGCATTATGCTGAGTGAAATTAGTCAGTTGCAAAAGGACAAATATTGTATGAGACAACTATTGTAAGAACTTGAAAAAAATTTAAACGTAGAAAAAAAATATTCTTTGATGGTTACGAGTAGGGAGGGAGGGAGAGGGGTTTCCCCTAATTAGATAGTAGAAGAACTATTTTAGATGAAGGGAAAGACAGCACACGATACAGGAGGGGTCAGCACAACTGGACTAAACCAAAAGAAAAGTTCCCTGAGTAAACTGAATGCTTCGAAGGCTACCGTAGCAGGGGTGAGGATTTGGGTACCATGGTTTTGGAGGACATCTAAGTCAACTGGGATAACAAAATCTATTAAAACATTCTGCATCGCACTTTGGAGAGTGGCTTCTGGGATCTTAAATGCTAGCAAGCAGCCATCTAAGATGCATCAATTGGTCTCAGCCTACATGGAGCAAAGGAGGATGAAGAACATCAAAGACACAAGGTAATTATGAGCTCAAGTAATAGAAAGGGCCACGTATACCAAAGACTACATCAGCCTGAGACCAGAAGAAGTAGATGGTGCCTGGCTACAACTGATGACTTCCCTGACAGGGAACACAACAGAGAATCCCTGAGAGAGCAGGAGAGCAGTGGGATGCAGATCTCAAATTCTTGTAAAAAGAGCAAACTTAATGACCTGACTGAGACTAGAAGGACCCTGGAGGTCATGGTCCCCAGACCTTCTGTTAGCCCAAGACAGGAACCATCCCCAAAGCCAACTCTTCAGACAGGGATTGGACTATGGGATAGAAAATGATACTGGTGAAGAGTGAGCTTCTTGGATCAAGTAGACACATGAGACTATGTGTGCAGCTCCTGTCTGGAGGGGAGATGAGAGGGGAGAGGGGGTCAGAAGCTGGCCAAATGGACGCAAAAATACAGGATGGGGAGAAGGTGTGTGCTGTCTCATTGGGGTAGAGCAACTAGGAATATACAGCTAGAGGTATATAGATTTTTATATGAGGGACTGACTTGATTTGTAAACTTTCACTTAAAGCACAATAAAAATTAAAAAAAAAAAAAATGAAATGTTTTTGGTTGAAGCCAACAAATACTGATGGGGCACTTGCAGTAGTCAGGCCCTCTGAAGAGATATTGAGTGTACAGAGATGAATCAGATATAATCTCTTTCCAAACCTCATTTTACTCAATTATTTTTGTGGGTTAGATGGTTGATTGCACATTACTGTCTTTCATATGATGTAGTGGTGTTGTTGTTGGGTGCTGTTGAGTCGATTCTGACTCACAGCAACCCCATGTGACAGAGTAGAACTGCCCCACAGGGTTTTCTAGGCTGTAATCTTTAAGGAAGCAGATCACCAGGTCTTTGTCCTGCATATACTCTGGGTGGGCTAGAACCACCAATCTTTTGGTTAGCAACAGAGCACTTAACCATTGGACCACCAGCTTCACTTTGAAATTAATTCTTTTGGTACTATAATAATTGTCACCTCATGGGAAGAATTCTTCATAATAGTGCTTAGTATTTACTTAGTATTGCTTAACCCCTTCGTTTCAGTTTCCTCACATGAATTATGGGATATAAATCTTGTAATTTTGATTTGAGAAGGCTTGTGAAACTCCTTAAAGTTTCTTGAATGAAAGATAGTTATTAGTATAATTTCATAATTCTGGGGCCCTGTAAGTGTGTTTTTTTACCAGATATAGGCCTACAGGATATAAAAATTAGCCTCAGGAATGTAACCTAATCTTACATTTTTTAACTTGGATACTTGGTCATCTTGGAAATTGTTTGAGCAAATGTTTCTTAGAAACATTTATTTTGAAATAATTTCAAATTTACAGAAAAGTTTTAAGGATAGTACAAAGAAATCCCATATGCACTCGCTCGTCACTACTTATTGACTTGGTTAGGTTCCAGAGACCAGATTGTTATGGGAAAATAGGTATTATATGAAAATGGAGGATGACTGCATCAGTTCACAAAATGGAGACTGACCACATCATTACATAGCTGCCATATTACTTCATTACATAACCACTATATTACACCATTACATAACTGCCACACGTAACCGCCAAACCACTGAGAATCATGACCCAGCCAAATTGACATATAACCTTAACCGTCACAGCCAATATTGCTTTAGCCTCATTCGTTAACTGCCAGATGCATGTCGTTAATATGCAAAGTAGTTGAATAGTAGATTTTTTACTATTGTTGTAAATGCAAAATGTGAAATCATGAAGTAATTGATAAGTGAGGAGAACCTGTTGAAATGAAAACCCCTTTGCTGTCAAGTCAATTCCCACTCCTATCAACCCTATAGGACTGCCCCATTGAGTTTCTGAGGATTGCCTGGTGGATTTGAACTGCCAACCTTTTGGTTAGTAGCCCTAGCACTTAACCACTATGCCACCAGGGTTTCCACATGAAGAGTAGGTATACCTTAAACCCAGGTTTACCAGCTGTTAACATTTTGCCACGTTTGGTTAATCATTTTTTTCCCCCTGAATCCTTTGAGTAAACTGCAGCGGTCATGCTCCCTTACCCGACTGTGTATTTCTAAAGAACAAGGATATTCTGTTAGGTAATTATGGCACAGTTACCAAAAACAAGTATTTTAATATTGATACAATGTTAATTCTGTAGACCCCATCTGGATTTTGCCAGTTTCCCCAAATAATGTTCTCAATAGCAGTTTGTTTTTTATTGTTTAGGATCTGATCCGGGATCATGTATTTCATTTAATTTTCAGGTTTTTTTAATTCCCTTTAGTCTGGAATGGAAACCTTGGTGGTATAGTGATTAAGTACTACGGCTGCTACCCAAGAGGTCAGCAGTTTGAATCCGCCAGGCACTCCTTGGAAACTCTATGGGGCAGCTCTGCTCAGTCCTATAGGGTCACTATGAGTTGGAATTGACTCGACGACACTGGGTTTTTTTTTTTTTTGGTTTTAGCCTGGAATAATGCCTCTATCTTTCTTTGTCTTTAGTGAGTGACGGTTTTGAAGCGTATCAGTTGCCATCAAGCTGATTCTGACTCTTGGTGACTCCATGTGCTCCATAGGATTTTCTGTCACTGATCTTTTAGAAGTAGATTGGCAGGCCTTTCTTCTGAGGTGCATCTGGGTGGACTTAAACTTCTAATCTTTCAGTGAGCAGTGAACTACGTTAACTGTACCATGCAGGGACTCCAGACTTCTTCTTCTTCTTTTTTTTTTTTTTTTTAAAGCCCTTCAGTTTGGGCTTGTCTGTTGTTTCCTCATGATTAGATTGAGGTTACGCGGTTTTGTTAGGAACACTCCCCAGGTCATCCTGTGTCCTAAGTGCATCATATCAGGAGCCCTGTGATGTTAGTTTATCTTATTATGTGTTGGTGTGATGTTAACTGTTTTGATCACTTGACCCAGGTGGTGTCCGCCAAGTTTCTTCGCAATAAAGTTACTATTTTTCCCTTTGAGGTTTATAAGTGAGCAGATTATTTTCAAAATAACTTCAAAAAAAAAGTAACCTATCTTTACTGTAAAAAAAAAAATCAGAAAAGCATGAAAAATATAAATATTGCTCTCAACTATGATCTAGGGATAACTAGTTAAAGTTTAGGTGTTTCCTTTTCTTTCTTTTCACATGTATATATCTGGCACCTGCTACTTATTGTGGTAGACAAAAGGGATATCTCAGCAAATAAAACAGTCTTGCTCTCATGGAGTACTTTCATTCTGATAAATACTAATAGGTACTCTTTACTGAGTGTGTGTTATGTGTCACGCACTGCTGTAGATGCTTTATTTTTATCAATTGTTTAATTGTTACAACAATCCTACCCAAAAAACCCAATGCCGTTGAGTCAATTGTGACTCATAGCGATCCTAGGAGGTAGGTATTGTTATTCTTATAGCACAGAGAACTTAAATAACATGCCTCAGGTTAAACAGCTAGAGATATAGCATACTGAGATTCCAGCCTAGGCTGGCTGGTATACCACTGGGGTATACTGAGAGAGTTAAAAGCAAAGCTTTAAAGCTAGAAAATGAACTGACTGAAAGGGGTATAACACTGACCTCATGTGAGCAGAACTACGGCGGTATTGTTATCCATGACCGGAGATGCTTCCTACTTACGTAGGATTTTCTCTTACGGCAAGACCTCCAGTTTTACTTCTCAGAAGTGGTCACCTCTTTTGATTGGGCCTGCCATGGCCTACCCTTTGCTTCCTTGTGGGGGTTCTCCCCCTTTCTCTCCTCACTTCCTTCCGCTGACCTATTCTCAGTGGTGTATTGGTTAAAAACAAACTAATCAACTTTGATTTGTAATATTTGCGACATTCACTGGTGTAAATACTTCCACAGTGGTTGATTTCAAGCTACCAGTGTAACATCATTGAATGAAGAGTTGGCAGAAAATGCAAGCTGGGAAGAGATATGTAATATAGCACACCATTATGTAGAATTTCTACCATACGGGTAAAATAGATATAAATAACCTGGAGAGAACAGGTAATAGTAAAATGTAGTAAGGATAATTAAAAAGTATGAGTTTTGAGTATTCCTTACGTTTGTTTTTGTAACTTATTTAATTTTAAGCTTAGGTCTTTTAATTTTTAATAATGGCCGTGTTTAACAGCTAGTTCACAGAATTCCTGAAATACTAACATTTGGCTCCCAAGATCCTGTGCCACCCACCTCTAGTATACTACTGCAATTACTTTGCTGCTGACTGGGCCCACCCTCAGAATCTTTGTGGCTGACACTGCCTTGCTTTCTAAGACATCAGTGCTATCTCTTCTTTTACCATTTCTCCCATAAAGCTTATTAACTATCTCATTCTTCTAAATCTCTACCCACCATTTTCCCTGTTACAAGGCCCTGTACCCATCCCCACACTGTAATCCACCTTTCCCCATACCTCAAATTCCTCTCTGATCCCTATTCCATTTCTTCCTTAATCAAGTTACTTTCTGTAAAGGAAGATTATCATTAGTATCCTGGGGTCTGGAGAGTCTCTCAACAGATGTTGGGTCTCATGTGGAGAGGCAATCTTTATCTAGAAAAGGAAGATATAGTCTTAGAATTCCAGGTTAAAAATTAAAGTGAAAAAAAAAATTTAACTTATTAGTGAGTGTTAAAGGTGATTACAACACTACTATTTCTAGTACATAAACGAGCTAAAGATGGGGAGAACTGAGACCATAGCTACCAGTCAAAACTCTGTTTTTATTGGCAAGTGAGTAATTATCAGTGGCATTTTAGACCACAGCCCATTTATATTTTGGGAATCACCAAGATGGAGCCTAGTATAGATGGTCTTTTCCATTGGTTCTTGGGTCATCTGTCAGCAAAACTAATTAGGACCTAGTTCAAGGATATAGTTCTCATTAATGAAAAAATATGAAATATGTCTTTGTAAGGCTAGCCTTCTGGTTTCTTGAGTTCAGATCGTTGGAAAGCTGGAGACCTAGATGAATTCTTTTCTAGCGTCAGGTCCAACTAAAATTATTTATGGAGACTGTCCTGAAAGTTGCCCTTGTTAATAATTTCTCCGTTGTAGTTAGAAACATGATATAGACTTGTTAACTGGGCATCCAGTTTGGTTTATCTATTTATTCTATGGGGCTGACCCTTTCCTTGAGCTGCAATATCATTTACCAGGGAATCTTTTAAGGGAGGCTATGATTAAAACAACTACTTACTACAGAATTTTTATTTAGGCGTGTTTTTCATTTTCATCACCACTCTACTTGCTTTATCTTTCAAGGCCATGTCAAGTAATACTAGGTGCCTGGTACTACTGCAGTAAAATAGAAGTCACGTGGCTGAAATGCAGAGCAAGAATGTTTGTTTTGCTCTCGGTGACTTTATCAGAGTGCAGAGAAAGAAAAGTACTGTCAGGAAAAACAGGTACTTTAATTCCAGGTGCTTTTGGAATCTAAATTTCAAGTAGCTTTGAAGTGAATGAGGCCTCTGTTTCCTTTTATTTAGTATTTTGGGCATAAAGTGGTGTGACTTACGTTTAAAAAAACAAAACTGTTAAACAAAGCAGTGAAAGCCATTTAAAACTTAATTTTGTCCTGGGAATGAAAAAAGAGACTGATACTAAAAGGTTTGTTAACAGAATTTTGAACTGTTTATTAGCCATTTCCTCCTTGATGTTTCTTCTGTCACTTCAGACTCTAGCATGTTCAAAACTTAACTTTTCTTACCTGTCACTGTCTCCCAACAAAACAAAATAGTAACTGCATTTTCTTAGCTTCCTTGTCTTTTATAGACATTGCTGTCCACTCAGGTGTCCTAACCAGAAGCTTGATAATAACCTCAGGTCCTTTTTCACCTCACTCTTTAACTGCCAGTTCCACGAAGGCCAACTCTGTATTTCTTCCCATAGCACCAGTGCCTCCTGGATAGAATGTGTTTAATGTTTTCTGAAGGAGTGAGTAGTAAAAGAGGAGGGCTGGAGATGAGTTTCCTTGTGCTGATACCTGTAATTGTCCGTCACCAGGTACTTCTTGAACCTGCTAGGCTCTGCTTTGGCTGACTTTGGAAGGAAAATAACGCAGGGCCCATGTTCTCTCATGTTTGCTCCTGTGAATCCTCAAACAGCTGCATCTCTAGAATCTATTGGTTTACTTCAAGGAATTGTTTTGATTTCTCTCTCCCTCTGTCTCTCCCCCTAAATGTATTTTAGCCAACTTTATGGACTGGCTACCAATAAATGTTGTAATTCATATGTGACCCCTTGCCATCCAGTTGATTCCAACTCCTGGAGACCCTGTAGGGCAGAGTAAAACTCAATGTTTCTTCTGTCACTTCAGACTCTTAACTCCATAGGGTTTCCAAAGCTGTACTGTGCAGTGGTTAAGGCGCTTGGCTGCTAATGGAAAGGTCATTGGTTCAAAACCACCAGTGGCTCCGCGGGAGAAAGATGTGGTAGTCTCCTTCCATACAGATTTACAGCTTTGGAAACCCTATGTGATCGCTATGAGTCATTATTGACTCCGTGGCAGTGGGGTTTGGTTTTTTAATCATTATGGAGGCACACTGCCACATCTTTCTCCCTTAGAGCTGCTGGTAGGTTCGAACTGCTGACCTTTCCATTAGCAGTTGAGGGCTTAACCACTGCTCCACCAGGGCTCCTTTTCATGTGTGAAAACAGCTCAGTTTGCTTGAGATGTTTTCTTTAATTCTTACCTTGGCCAGATGAATTTAAGTCACTGGTGTTACCTTGTGTGTTAGTATGGGTGCTGGTGATTTTGAATTAGCCATGACTTTTTAGCTGAGGGGTGGTGTGTGTGGGTGTGCTCATTGTTAGTTTTTTTGGTTTGTTTGCTTTGTTTTTTTAATTGAAAAGGTGATACAACAAAGCTGTTAGAATTCTTTTTTGGAGGAGCTCTATAAATTGTTAAACATTGTAATGGTTTCTATTTTGGCATTTACTGTTTTTTTCTTGGCCTTTTCATTTAACATTTTCCTATAAATAAATTTGTGTGTTTCAACAAGTTTTTCATAATTATTTATAGTGTTTGCACAGTATTTTTGTACCATGATGAACTGAGTCGTTTCCTGGTTGTTAAAAGTTGAGGAAACATTTTCAGAAGGATAAGAGATGTTTGCGGAATGATCGGTACTAGGTTCAGATCTCAGCCTTACCATTTACTTTCTTGTGTGCCTCTGGTCATGTTACATATACTCTGTCCATCTCCATTTCTATTGGATTCACTTGTAGGTTGGATTAAATGAGATGACTTAGGTATCACTGGGATAGGTGTTCAGTAAATGTTAGCCTTTTTCTACCATACTTCCTTGAGTATTTGAAAAGGAGAAAATAACTGATAAGAAAAACAGCAAAGTATTGGTCAGCAATTCACTGAAAAAGAAATACAAATGACTAATATAAAAATTGCTCAGTCTTACTAGTAGCTGGTGAAATGCAAACCAAAATAATAATAAAGTATCATTTGTACACATTAACTATGAAAAAATAAAGAATAATAATATCTAGAGATGGTTTCTAGTAGCTAGTGAAATGCAAACCAAAATAATAAAATACCATTTGTACACATTAACTATGAAAAAATAAAGAATAATAACATCCAGAGATGGTTTAAGAAGTGGAGAAAAGAGCATTTACATACGTAATATTGGGTATGTAAATTATCCTAACCTTGTTAGAGGACAACTTAAAAATACTATAAAAACTATAATTTAACTTACTCTTTAACTTAGCGATTTTAAAGCTATCTATCTTATAGAAATACTTGCACGTGTATACAAAAGTACATGTTCAACGATGTTACTTAAAACATTATTTTGTATTAGTAGAAAATGACAAACCACAGAAAAATCTATTGGTAAGAGAACAGTTACATAAATTATGTATATTTACTAAGTAGAATTGTGGAAGGCCAACAAAAAGAATGAGATAGGCCTATATATATAGAGAGAGTCATGTAAAGATCATTAAGATTATGTTGTAAATTGAGGATAGCAAAGCACACAATAATATGTGTAGTTCACATTTATTTTTAAAGGTTTAAATTTGGTATTTCTGTAGCAGATATGTAAATTTGTAGAAAAATGACTTTCAGAGTGAATATCAAACTGTAAATAGGGTTGAATATCTTTGGGAAGAAAAGTGAGATTGGCTGAGGAATATGAAATGAGATTTTGGATTTTTCTGTATAAATTTATTATTCCTTTCGAAACGAAAAAAAGAAAAATGTCACCAATAGTGCACAGTACCATTTTCAGCATCCACTTTGCTGGTATTCAGTATTACAAAATATTTTAAAAAGAGTTTTTGGGAGTTCTGAAACTGCGTATTAATTTTTTTTTCTCTCAATTATAGAACAATGAGCATATAAACTATATATATATTAAGCGTTGGAGTTTAAATACCCTTTCTCCCCAGGCCTGTTTTTATGAGACTGTCCAAAGACTAGAATAAAATCTGAAGGACAGTGACTGAGAAGATACCTATTTTACCAGTTTTACCTTAGCTGATATTTCATTTTGGATTGCATAACCCTGTGAAACAGTTATATATGTTTAAATCCCAAGAACTGGTCTCAAGTCATAAAACGAGAGAAAATTATTATTAAAATGGCCAAAATACACTCACATCTGTTTTCTTTTGACCGTTATTTTATGGTTTCTTGGCTCTAAAGCAGGGCTTTAGACCTGTGGGTGGGCTACTTGTTTTTGTAGATAAAGTTTTATTGGAACACAATTAAACTCATTTGTTTATGTATTGTCTTGTGTTATACCAGCAGAGTTGTGACAGAAGTCAGCTACTAATGAAGGGGTCAGCAAACTTTCTGTAAAGGTCCACAGAGTCAGTATTTTAGCTTTCTGGGCCATGCAGTCTCCGTAGCAACCATTCAGCCCCACCATGTCCTATGGTAGTGTGAAAGCCGTAGACAGCATGTAAATGAATTTTATTGGCAGTGTTCCAACAAAAACTTTACTGATGGATATTGAAATTCGCATGTTATATGATTTTCATGTATGGAATATTCTTTTTTTTTTTTTTTTTTCTTATCCAACCATTAGAAAATGTGTTATTAACCTTTCTCAGCTCATGAGCTATGCAGAAACAAATGACAGGCTGATTTTGGCCACTAGGCTGTAGTTTGCCAGCCTGTGCTCTAAAGAATAAACCTTAGTAGGTACAAAAATTCTCAATAAAGTACTAGCAATCCAAATCTGACAGCATATTAAAAGGATTATATACCATGACCAAGTGGGATTTACCCCAGGAATACAGGGTGGTTCAACATAAGAAAAATCGTT
This sequence comes from Elephas maximus indicus, assembly GCF_024166365.1. NCBI lineage: Eukaryota > Metazoa > Chordata > Mammalia > Proboscidea > Elephantidae > Elephas > Elephas maximus. Next base: position 80,733,591 of record NC_064831.1, on the reverse strand, counting down.
GTGTTGTACCACATTAACAGAATGATAGAAAAGACCTACTTGATCATCTTGATTGCAGAAAAGGCATTTAACAAGATCCAACATCCTTTAATGGTAAAAACACCAGCAAACTAAGAATAGAAAGGAAATTGTTCAACATGATAAAGGGCCTTTGTGAAGGAAAAAAACCTGTAAGATCAGGAACAAGACAAGGATGCCCACTGTCTCAGTTATCTAATGCTGCTGTAACAAATACCACAAGTGAATGGCTTTAACAAAGAGAAATTTATTCTTTCAGATCAGAGCCTAGGAAGCTAGAAACCAAAACAAACGAACAAAAAAGCCAAACCCACTGCCGTCTAGTCGATTCCGACTCATAGCGACCCTATAGAACAGAGTAGAACTGCCCCATAGAGTTTCCAAGGAGCGCCTGGCAGATTCGAACTGCCGACCTTTTGGTTAGCAGCTGTAGCACTTAACCACTACGCTGCCAGGGTTTCCAGGAAGCTAGAAGTCTGAATTGCAGAATGCCAGCTCCAGGGGAAGGCTTTCTCTCTCTCTCTGTTGGCTCTGGGGAAGGGTCCTTGTCATCAATCTTTCCTTGCTGTAGGACCTTCTCAGGGCAGGGACCCTGGGTTCAAAGGACGTATGCTCCTGGCTCTACTTTCTTGGTCATATGATGTCCCCTGTCTCTCCGCTGCTTCTCTGTTTTATGTCTCAAAAGAGATTGGCTTAAGACAAAACCTAATCTTGTAGATTGAATCCTGCCCATTAACATAACCACCAATAATTCCATCTCATTAACACCATAGAGATAGGATTTACAACACATAGGAAAATCACTTTAGATGACAAAATGGTAGACGGACAATCACACAATACTGGGAATCATGGCCTAGCCAAGTTGACAGATGTTTTGGCGGGGGGGTGGGGTGGGGACACAGTTCAATGTATGACACCTGCTTTCACCACTGCTATTCAGTATTATACTAGAAGTTCTAGCCAGAGCATTTAGGCAAGGAAAAGAAATCAAAGGCATCCAAATTGCAAAGGAAGAAGTAAAATTATCTTTATTCACAGAAGACATGATCTTATATATAGAAAATCTGAAAGACTCCACAAGAAAGCTCCCAGTGCTGATAAATGAATTCAGCAAAAGTGGTAAGGTACAAGATCAAGATGAAAAAAAAAATAAGTAGTGTTTCTATACACCAACAAAAAACAATCTGAAAAGGAAATCAAGAAAACAATCCCATTTACAATAGCATCTGAAAGAATGACATGTGTAGAAATAAATTTAACCAGGGAGTTGAAAGATTTGTACACTGAAAACTATAAGCACTGCTGAAAGAACTTAAAGACCAGAATAAATGGAAAGACCCCTGTGTTCATGGATGGGAAGACATAAAATTGTTAAGATGTCAGCACTACCCAAAGTAATCTATAGATTCAACACAGTCCCTATTAGAATCCCAATAGCCTTTTTTTTCAGACATGGAAAAGCCAATCCTCAAATTCATATGGAATGGCACGGGGCCATGAATAGCAAAACAATCTTGAAAAAGAGGAACAAAGTAGGAAAATTTATACTTCCTTTCTTTCAAGATGTACTGTCAAGCTACAGTAACCAAAACTGTGGCACTGGTATAAGGATAGACATACAGACCAATGGCATAGAATAGAGAGTTCAGAAATAAACTCATACATCTATAGTTAATTGATTTTTGACATGAGTGCCAAGTCCTTCATTCAGTGGGGAAAGAATACTGTCTTGAACAAATGGAGCTGGGATGATTAGATCTCTACATACAAAAACTGAAGGTGGATCCATACGTCACACTATATATGAAAATTAAGAACTAATACCATAAAACTCGTAGAAGAAAACATAGGAGTAAATCTTCAAGGCCTTGTTTTTGGCAATGTATTCTTATATATGACACCAAAAGCATGAGCAACAAAAGACAAAATAGATAAGTTGGACTGGTACAGCAAAGGACTTTATTAACAAAGTGAAGAGACAACCTACAGAATGGGAGAAGATACTTGGGAACTATGTATCTGATAAATGTTAATACCCAGAATGTAAAGAACTCCTACAACTCAACAACAAAAAGGCTACCCAATTTAAAAATGGACAAAGGATATTTCTCCCACGAAGAAATATAAAAATGGCCAAAAAGCACATCCAGTTTCATTAGTCATTAAACCAGAAACCAAACTTGTTGCTTTTGAGTCGATTCTGACCCATAATGACCCTGCCCCATAAGGTTCCCAAGGAGTGGTTGGTGGATTTGAATTGCCAACCTTTTGGTTAGCAGCCAAGCTCTTAACTGCTGAGCCACCACGTCTCCTGTTAGTCATTAAACCAAACCCACTGCCGTCGAGTCGATACCGACTCATAGCGACCCTGTAGGACAGAGTAGAACTGCCCGATAGAGTTTCCAAGGAGCGCCTGGTGGATTCGAACTGCTGACCTCTTGGTTAGCAGCCATAGCACTTAACCACTACGCCACCAGGGTTTCCCGTTAGTCATTAGGGAAGTACGAATCCAAACTACAATGAGATACCACTTCACGCCCACTAGGATGGCTATTATCAGAAACACAGTGTTGGTGAGGATGTGGAGAAATTGGAACCCGCGTGCATTGTTGATGGGAGTGTAGAATGGTACAGCCTGAGTGATAGTTCCTGAAAAAGTTAAACGTGGAGTTACCATATGACCCAGCATATGGCATATACACAAAAGACTTGAAAGCAGGCATGCAAACAGATACTGTACATCAGTGTTCATTGCAGCATTAGTCACAATAGCTAAGAGGTGGAAACAGCCCAATTGCCCACCAGCAGATGAATGGATAAACAAAATGTGGTATATGCATACAACAGAATATTACTCAGCATAAAGAGAAATGAAGTTCTGATAGTTGCTACCATAGTGAAAACAGTATACTGAGTGAAATAATCTGACACAAAGGTTAAATATTGTATGATCCCACTTATATGAAATATCTAGAATAGGGTAATGCATAGAGACAAAAGTTTATTACTGCTTACTGGGGGAGAGGAAAGCGGGAAGTTATTGCTTAAAGGGTACTGAGTTTCTGTTTGGGGTGATGAAACACTTTGGGAAATGGATAGTAGTCATGGTGAATGTAATTAATGTCACTGAATTGTACACTTAAAGATTGTTAAAATGGTGAATTTTTTGTTATATATATTTTACCACAATGTAATTAAAAAATATTTTCTAGAAAGGAACTATATATCTAAGACTAGTTACATAATTCTGAGTGGTTACTCAAGTCAGTCATATAATTCTGCTTACTGATACTCCTTGTGTTAGGATGCCTTGGAACTCCCTGATTTCAGCATTTGTGTTAATAATTCGCTTTGCAATCAAGTAATTTACAGTTTATTCGGGATTATAGTTTATTTGGACTTTTTATATGTTGCATGCAACAGATTTGAGTACCTACCATGTACTAAATACCACACAAAATAGAAACTCAGGTCTTTGGGAAATAATTTGACTCTGTTTCCAGAATTGATCAACTGGAGCATTTCTGCTGTTAGACTTAACCTTAGGTTTGAGTTTATAGTCTTTGGTTTTCAGTTTTCAGTAAAATACTACTTTCCGCTAAATAAGTTATGGCCACAGGGTGGCATGGTTCTCCTGTGGGCTTTACTATGGCTAAAAAAGAAAGGAAAAAATGCTGTAAATAATGAGAATTCTCTCCTCTATTTATTGCTAAAATGACTTGGCTTTCTTTAAATTGGCTTTTTTGTTAAATTGCTTTGCATAATTGTCCTGAGTGCCTTAAAATCTTGTTTATGAGTACAACACAAATTACATAATGTTTATGATTGAGAAAATGGTAATTAGGACTGTATTTCACAGAATATATTTTTTATTTAGCCACTTGCTTCAGTAAAAAAATCAGTGTACATAACTGCTAGAGGAATATTCGCAACCAGAGGAAAGAGATGTCTTAACTTCTAAATAGTATCTGAATCATGGGCAGAGTTACTGGCACAATATTTTTGTTTGATTCTAAGGGCTTAATGGGGGTGATGGTATAAGGAAGAGCAGGGATGCCAGGTGGTCAGCGAATTGTTAGAAAAGTGGACTTCCATTTAATTAGATTAAGGACATTAACATAGACTGAGAGCTGACCATGTTCCATGAGTTTTTATATATTAGCCGTAGGAAGGAAGGTGTTATCTCTATTTATAGTCAAGGAAGCTGACTTGGGATTTAAGTAAAGCCTTTGTAGGTGGGATTTAAACCCAGATTTACTTGGATTCCAAGCTCATGCTCTTTTCACCACACCACTTCCAAGCAGGCCTGTTATAGGCTCTCCTTTATACTCTTGCTGGGGACATGGCGGGAGTTGGCATTGAGAGAATTCTTGCTGCAGCTGGAACACGAGGATTGAGGAACGTTCTGAGTATGAGGATGTAACTATTAAATATACCGCTTCCATCCTCTGCCTTATTTTTGGATTTTCATAGTTTTCTGCCCTTTTTACCCATTCATTATGTAAATAAACAAATTGTTATCTTGTTAGTTTACTTATCTAACCATCTCCGCTACAGTATAAGCTTAAAGAGGACATCTGTCTTATCTTCAGCTTAATTCTGTATTCTCAATGACTAGACCACTGCTTAGCACATAGTAAGTGGCGTGGCGTTTGTATAAGCCTACTAGAATGGGAGCACAGGTTAGGTGATGTGTTTGATTTTACCCTAAATTTAATGTTTTATAAAGATAGACTCCTAAGAGGAGCCTTACTAATGCAAGCTTGCTATATCTTCTTTTCCTTTCCTAGGGCGATTGTGTTGTTACAGTATTGCTTGCTGAAGAGGATAAAGTTGAAGATGATGTAGTTTTTTACTTGGTATTTTCGGGTTCTACCCTCCATCACTGTACAAGCACTCGAAAGATCAGTGCCGATACGTTGGAGACCATTGCTCCTGGTAAGTATTTGAATAGAATCATACTTGCCTTATGAAAAATAAGCATGATCTTATTGTGTTAGAAAATTGTACATAGTTCATGAACACTTCCTTCTATGTTCGTTAGTATAGAGTGGTAGGAAAAATAAATCAGCGTGATCTACTGTTATCAGGTATTTGTTTTAAGCACATAGATACTGACTTTTGTTTATATCTTGCTTGTTCCACAAAAATCAGAGCCTAACTAGAAATAAGTGAGATAAAATGATGCCACAAATTGAAAGATAAAAATCAGGATTTACTGTTTTATTGGAGGTCTGGCATTTTTGGGAAAACTAAAACATACATACAAGATACATGGCTACTGTGGTGTGACTACGGATTGGATTATGAATTTACTGGTGGCAAATGTAAAAGACAATTGGTAACGGGTTTCTTAAAATGGGTGAGAGAAACAGAATCTTCCATAAAAGCTGGACTTTCCCCAAATTAGAAATTACAATTTATGGTGGAATGAGTGATTAATCATAGTTGCACTTGTAAGTTTAACAGAATTAAGGGGAAAATGTTTACTTACCAGGAATTCTGTACAAAGTCGTCAAGTCATCACTACTTCCATCAGACACTGTTGAGAAAATAATCACTGTCTCTTGGCCTATTCCAGCGTCTGAAGGTGCTGATTTTGGTTTGAGGATGAGCTTCTTAACTGATCTTGCTTCCAAGTTAACAATCAACCACTTTTCATCAGAATACAAAAGGGGGCACATTTAGGGTAGAACCCCTTAAAGCTGACAGTTTAACTATTTTCCTTTAGAGAATAAAATGGATTTAATTCTTATCAAAACATTTTTAAGCCAATATTTTATATAACACTCATTCTGCTTTGCTGATTTGCTGATATAGATGGGTGTAAAAAATTACTAATTTATGAAGCACTTCCAGTACCTTGTCTTGCTGGTATTGGATCAGATTGCCAGTTTTTTCGTTGCTGTGCTGTTTTATATAAATTAACTTAATGTCTGGTGCCTACCAAATCCTGAAAATCATACTGCATTCAAGAACTGGGATTAAGAAATTGGTCTCCAAAAGCAAAGAAGTTTCCTGAATAAACTGAATGCTTCGAAGGCCAGTGTAGCAGGGGCAGGGGTTTGGGGACCATGATTTCAGGGGACATCTAAGTCAACTGGCATAATAAAATCTATTAAGAAAACATTCTGCATCCCACTTTGAAGAGTGGCGTCTGGGGTCTTAAACGCAAGCAAGCAGCCATCTAAGATGCATCAATTGGTCCCAACCCACCTGGATCAAAGGAGAATGAAGAACACCAAGGACACAAGGTAATTATGAGCCCAAGAGACAGAAAGGGCCACATGAACCAGAGACTACTTCACCCTGAGACCAGAAGAACTTCATCCTGAGACCAGAAGAACTAGATGGTGCCTGGCTACAACCGATGACTGTCCTGACAGGAAACACAACAGAGAACCCCTGAGGCAGCAGGAGAGCAGTTGGATAAGCAGACCCCAAATTCTCATAAAAAGACCAGACTTAATGGCCTGACTGAGACTGGGAGACACCGGTGGTTATGGCTCCCAGACCTTCTGTTGGCCCAGGACAGGAACCATTCCCAAAGCCAACTCTTCAGACATGGATTGGACTGGACAATGGGTTGGAGAGGGATGCTGGTGAGGAGTGGGCTTCTTGGATCAGGTGGACACTTGAGACTATATTGGCATCTCCTGCCTGGAGGGGAGATGAGAGGGTAGAGGGGGTTAGAAACTGGTGAAATGGACACTAAGAGAGAGAGTAGAGGGAGAGAGCTGGCTGTCTCATTAGGGGGACGGTAATTGGGAGTATGTGGCAAGGTGTATATAAGTTTTTATGTGAGAGACAGACTTGATTTGTAAACTTTCACTTAAAGCACAATAAAAATTATAAAAAAAATAAAGTGCTTAAAAACAGTACACATAAAAAAAAAAAATTGTCTCAACCCACCTGGAGCAAAGGAGGATGAAGAACACCAAAGAGACAAGGTAATTATGAGCCCAAGAGGCAGAAAGGACCACATAAAGCAGAGACTACATTAGCCTGAGACCACAAGAACTAGATGGTGCCCAGCTACAACCGATGACTGTCCTGACAGGGAACACAACAGAGAACCCCTGAGCAGTGGGATGCAGACCCCAAATTCTCGTAAAAAGACCAGACTTAATGATCTAACTGAGACTGACCCCAGAGGTCATGGTCCCAGGCCTTCTTTTAGTCCAAGACAGAAACCATTCCCAAAGCCAGCTCTTCAGACAGGGATTGGACTGGACAATGGGATAGAAAATGATACTAGGGAAGAGTGGGCTTCTTGGGTCAAGTAGACACATGAGACTATGTTGGCATCTCCTGTCTGAAGGGGAGATGAGAGGGCAGAGGGGGTCAGAAGCTGACCAAATGGACATAAAAAGAGAGAGTGGGGGGAAGGAGTGTGCTATCTCATTAGGGGGAGAGCAAGTAGGAGTGTATAGCAAGGTGTTTATAAATTTTTGTATGAGAGACTGACTTGATTTGTAAACTTGCACTTAAAGCACAATAAAAATTATATATATAAAAAAGAATTGGGATTAAGACATTTGAAAGCTGTATTTATCTTCCTACTTGGGAAAAATGATTTTGAAAATAAAGGATTTAAAGCTTCCTGATAGTTCTAGGAATATATTGTCCCTCAAAACTTTAAGGATAGGAAAGGTTATGAAGAATTCCAGATAGACACTGATGTCCTTTCTGAAGAGTACTGGGTACCTTTGAAAGCCCAGTCATCTTGTTTCTTGGGATGGGCATCTTGTCAGAAAGGCTTATCTGGAACTAGAGGTTGGCCCTCTAGCAGGTGTCATCCAGTATCACCGCTGCTGAACATGTAGCAAGTGTTAGCGATGGCTAGACGCAGCTCAGCTGGGTGGGATCAGTCCCTGATTGGGGTTCTTAGTAGGAAAAGAGTAGAGATCCTTTTTATAAACTTTATTCTTCCTGAATTTAGGAACACTGTAGGAGTTAATGTTTCACGTGTATGTGTGTGTATATATGTATACGTGTTCACACACACATATATGGAGCATGTAAGTAGATTTAAGGAGAATACAAGTAGATATAAGGAGAAAGGACAGATATGAAGAAGATGTGACCATAGGTCATAGCTGTGCTCCTCAGTCAGAAGGTAGAGAGGGATGTACCCCGCAGCTTCGACACCCTCACTGGCCAGGTACTTAATTTAGAATGGACGAGCAGGCATTTACTCTCCATGGACTCACAAACCCACTCTACTTGTGCGACAGCCTAGAGTGCTCTATGTTTATAGCAGATCCTTAAGTAACTTACGTTTCTGACTGCGTGTACCCATTTCTTCCCTTGTCTTTGGTTAACTCCGCCTTATGTATCCCTGTGCCCCTCTTTTCTAGCTGCACCCGTTGCTGAGTGTCCATTTAGGCTTACAGATTCTTAGTACCCTTTCTCTGCAGACTCCAGCCCACCAGAATGGATGTTTTATTCTACTGCTTTCCTCTGATTTGGTCCAAATTAGAGGAAACCCTTTCTACCTTGTTTGCTTGAGGCATACAGTCCTACTTAGTACCTGCTGTCTCCTTCACTTGCTACCCGTCAGCTCTCTTCCCCTTAAATTATGACCTTACCCACTTCCTATATCTCTATCGTGCCTATGGGGCCCAACCCCTGCCCCGCCTCGGCTTGAATATTTTTCTGCTGCCCACCTGAATTCAGTTAGGCTACAGATAGGAGGCGCCTAATTACAGCACAGCAACAATTGTGAGGATGGCGCAGGACCTAGCAGCATTTCGTTCTGTTTTACATAGAGTCGTTGTGAGTCAGAACTGACTCAAGGGCACCTAACAACAACAAAAATCACAGCAGAGGTAACAAAGGATTAGAGTACTTGAAAGACCCTCGTGTACAGGCATCCCAAATGTAAGGCAGCACTTTAACATGTGAGCCTGAGATAGTTGTGTAAGGGCGCCCGTGGGGTCCCTAGTTGGTGAATTACAAGCTCTCTTCATTCAACGGCACTGGGTTTTTTGGGTGGGCTTCATTAATTAAGCAGTGGAGATTCATGAATAGACCCTACTGCCCTGGTCATCGTGGATGAGATTTCTGTTTCCCTGTCTTTTTCACCAGCTGTCATCTGAATTAGTTGAGTAATATGTTGTGGAGAGATAAAGATAGGGTCATTTTTAGGATTAAGGTAATTTTCAATTTCTTATTTATATCACAGAGTTACTTTTCTAGCCTAGAATTAAACTGTCTTAAATCTGCTTTCATGTACTCGTTGCATCTCTTCCTTCAGGTCTTTGCATAGATACCCCCTCTCAGTGAGGCCCTTCCTGTCCACCTTACATACATGAACAGCCGATGCTTCTCAGCACTCCCTCCTCCCTTCCCTGCTTTATTTTTCACCGTTGCACTTTCACCATCTAACACGCTATTTAAAAAAAAACAAAACCCATTGCCGTCGAGTCAGTTCCAACTCATAGCGACTCTATAGGGTAGAGCAGAACTGCCCAAAAGGTTTCCAAGGAGCAGCTGGTGCATTTGAACTTCTGGCCTTTTGGTTAGCAGCCGTAGCCCTTAACCCTTACGCTACCAGGGCTCCGACACACTACAGGTCTTACTTATTTCCTACCTACCCCTACTAAACTGTCAGCTTTTGAGGGCAAGGATGTTTGTCTGCTTTGTTCACTGCTCTTCAAACATGGAAAACGTTTCCACTATATTGAAATTCATTCTAGGCCTGGGAAGCCTTCTAGAAAGGTTACACCCACCTTTCCCCCACCCCCCACCCCACTTTTAGTTTTTTTAAAGAAGCTCAAAAGGTGTCTGTGCCTTCTTGAATTGAATTCTTGGCCTGGGGCATGAGTCCCTGTTCTCTTTCCAGAGCTACCATTGATGACTTGCCTGCGTCAGCTAGCTGTATTGAGCCTCAGATTTCCTGTCTGCCAGCCCAGGGCAGCGTCAGATCAGTCGCGATTGTTCATGGGAAGTTTGTACAGTGCTTTGTGCATCGCAGTTACTGGGTGAATGCTCATGGTCTTTTTGCAGCAGCTGCTGCCCATAGGGATGTCTTTGCACCATTTCTGTTCATGCGAGGACTGGCTCTGCAATTCGTAGTCCTTTTAGCTGACCTGAGAAAGAAAAAGAGCTTTTGTGTCATGTTCTTGCGTTAATGTCGTGTTTCATCCAGATTGTTGGCTCTGATTTTTCTTGAGTTCTCTGCGTGTTTCACTGTCAATATTTTGTGACATTTTAATTTTTACTAAAACTAGATGATTGATTGATTGACTTTCAAAAGGTAGATACTACTTGATGCTCGTCTATGACCTTTTATTATTTGGGGTGGAAATAAGACATTTTTAAATGGTCTACTAAAAAAAACTTTGACCTCAGATATTGAAATTATAGTCCCATTTTTTTTCTCCCTCTTTCTATACATTCTTACTTGTTTTCTAATGAGAAGTTTACAGTGGATTGTGTGATTTAAAAAATTATTGTAAATCAGTTTATAAAGGCTTTTTAAAGCACTCTTTCCTTGGCTTATTATCATTGAAAGGCTATAGACATATGGTATGATTTCCCTTCTTTAATAAAATATGTTAAGAGTAGGAACGTCTTGGCATCTCCTGCCTGGAGGGGAGATGAGAGAGTAGAGGGGGTTAGGAGCTGGCCATATGGACATGAAAAGAGAGAGTGGAGGGAGGGAGCGGGCTCTCTTATTAGGGGGAGAGCAATTGGGAGTATGTAGCAAGATGTAAAAAGTTTCTGTGTGAGAGACTGACTTGAATTGTAAACTTTCACTTAAAGCACAATAAAATAAAAAAAAAAGGGGGACAGGTAGGTAGAGACTTTCGCTTTCTACTTTATCTTTCTACGGTTGTTTGAATGATTTACAGTGAGCATTTTACTTTTATATTTTTTTAATTTTTTATAGATACAGATATTTTAAAAATTTTGAAGATTGTTTGAAAAGAATATCCTTTCTTTGGAAAACAAAGCCATCTTTGTGCTAACTAACACCAGAGAAGGACAAACAAGTTTTATAATAAAATTATTACATATATTTTATTTTATATATATATACTTTTTTATTGTGCTTTAGATAAAGGTCTACAGGATAAATTAGTTTCTCATTAAACAATAACATATTCTTCTGTGACGTTGGTTGCCAAACCCATGACTTGTCAACACTCTCCCCTTCTCAACGTTGGGTTCACCATTTCCATTTGTCCAGCTTTCTTATCCCCTCCTGCCTTCTCATCCTTGCCCCTGGGTTGGTGTGCCCATTTAGTCTTGTGTACATGGTTGAGCTACATGTATTTTTGTTTGTTTTATGGGCCTGTCTAATCATTGGCTGAAGGGTGAACCTCAGGGATAACTTCAGTACTGAGTTAAAAAGGGTGTCCAGGGGCCATCTTCTAGGGTTTCTCCGTTCTCTGTCAAACCAGTAAGTCTGGTCTTTTTTTGAGTGTGTGTGCGTTTGAATTTAGTTCTACATTTTTCTCCAGCTCTGTCTGGGACCCTGTGTTATGATTTCTGTTAGAGCAATGGGTGGTGGTAGCCGGGCACCATCTAGTTGTGCTGGACTCAGTCTGGTGGAGGCTGTAGTAGTTGTGGTCCATTAGTCCTTTGGATTAATCTTTCCCTGTGTCTTTGGTTTTCTTCATTTTCCCTTACACCCAGCAGGGTGAGACCAGTGGAATATCTCAGGTGGCCACTCACAGGCTTTTAAGACCCCAGATGCTATTCACCGTAGTAGGATGTAGAACATTTTCCTTATAAACCATATTATGCCAATTGGGCTAGATGTCCCCCGAGACCATGGTCCTCAGCCCTCAGCCAAGTAATTCAGTCCCTCAGGGAGTTTGGATGTGTCTGTGAAGCTTCCGTGACCTTGCCTTGGTCAAGTTGTTCTGACTTCCCCAGAAAATATTACATTTAAGGTATCTATGATGTGGCTCGTTCAACAGTGTAATTTGCTATAAAACATATTCTGAAATGGAAATACACCTTTAATAACAAAATGTGTCGCTTTTGTAATAAATAAAAATAAAATATCTCCATTGTTATCCTTTCCTGTAAAAACACAAAAACAAAAAAATCTCATTTTAACCAAAAATTTCTCTGTAGAGATGAAGCTAAAAAAATTTAAAAGACCTATGTAGAACAGGTAAGCAGTGTAAAGAAATCTGAATATCCTTGCAAGATAATTCTTGGGGGGATATAGACTACTACTTTATTGTTTACTTTTACTAATTAAAATGTGAATTTAGACCAAGCAAACAATGATTTCGGAATGAAAAATAGGACAGGATGTTTAGTGGATACTCCGTTCTATTTCTATGAAAGGCTTTTGATGCAGATTCTCTCATAAAATGAAACTTTTTTTCATTATGTCTGTTATTTAGAATTCACAACATGGGTTCTTGTTTGACAGGAAAACTGCAAACATTGACTCAATTTGACTTTGCTCTTTTGTTTTTTTCTTTCCTTTCTTACTCATCAAAAGGAAGATACCATACAAAATAGATGTGTCATTAAAAAAAGAAAGAAAAAAAAATACATTTGCCATGATCAGAAGTCCTTTTGGGTTTAATTAAAAATCAGTGCTTGCAGCCTGGGCTTCAGTAAGTAGTCCGTCCTACAGTTACAGCACTATGTGTCTCTCAGTTCTTATGAGCCCACACTGTTTCTAGCAGCAGGTGCCCAGAGATTACCAAATCGAAGAGCATACTGGAAAAGAAGTTATAGGCTTTTAACGGGCCTATTCAGAGAAGATATACCCCCCTCCACCCCCAAGTAATCAGTTATTTTTTATCGGACCTTTTCTGATAGCCTCCCTGTTGTAAAATATCCTGCCTTAGGTAGGCTACCTCTAGATAAATACGATTTTATATTTTAAAAAAGCTAAATTACTGTCCCAATGCTAGTCATTATTTAGTGGTTATACTGGAAGAAAAACTGAGAAGTAGTTGAAGGGGAAAAAAATCTGTTGTCTGTTGTCCCCAGTTGTAATCCTTATGGGGAAAGATCTGTATGTTTCATCACCTTGGTAGTGTGCCTGTGGCGTTGAAATCCTAAGCACGTGCATTCTCGGTAAGGCAGTGTCACCCCTGAGGGGGTAAACATTGGCTTGTGGGGGGCAAAAAGGTCTCTTAGACTTTTTTTTTTTAATTTCGTTGTTGTTGTTGACAATATGCACAGCAAAACATACACTAAAGCAGCAGTTTCTGTGTACACCATGTAGTGATGCTGATTATAGTCTTCACGTTGCTTAACTGTTCTCAGCCTCCTTTTCTGAGTTGTTCCTCCTTCATTAACACAAATTCATTGCCCCTTAAGGTTCCTATCTAATCTTTGAAATTGCTGTTGTCAGTTTGATCCCATGTAAATAAAAAAGATAATTATGTATAAAATATAGATATATATATATAGTGGAGCCCTGGTGGTACAGTAGTTAAGAGTTTGGCTGCTAACCAAAAAGGTCCACCAGCCATTCCTTGGAAACCTTATGGGGCAGTTCAGCTCTGTCGTAGAGGGTCGCTATGAGTTGAAATTGACTCGACAGCAATGGGTTTGGTTTGGTATACATATAGCACATAAAACAAATATATGGTATATCTATGGTATTAAAAGGAGCCCTGGTGGGGCAGTGGTTAAGTGCTGAATTGCTAACTGAACGTTTAACAGTTTGAATTCACCAGCCACTGTGCAGGAGAAAGATGTGGCAGTCTGCCTGCGTAAAGATTTATAGCCTTGAAAACCCTGCGGGCAATCCTTCTTTGTCCTATAGGGTCGCTGTGAGTCAGAATCAACTCAACAGCAACAGGTTTATGGTATTAAAATTACATGGGGCAAGAAATAAATAAGGGGGAAAAAGTCTAAAAAGGGTCCTAGAGGGGAATGACAATGAAAAATAGGTTCAGAAACACCGCTTTAGAGGTGTAGGTTGGACAGTAGATCAGTTTTTTAGCATTAATCGGACACTTCCTCTCCCAAAAATGCACATGATAACATTTCTGTGCCTGCTGTTTGCCCCTCCTGCTGAAATCCTGTACACGTAGAGAAGTTTCACACCTTCACCATTTTGCCATCTACCATTACATCACCAAAAACTAGCAGTGGGTTCCAACTTAAGCAAATAATCCTTTCTCCTATTTCTTAAGACTGAAAAAAAAAAAAGAAAATTTAAACCCTGCTGTAGCCACTCAAAGGGAAGAAAGAGACACTACGTTCTCAAATGTTTTCATGCAAAACTGAAGTAGCAAAACATAATTATTTTTATATTTTCCGCCATAGACTGCTAATGCCAGCTTCCTTGAGAAGATGACATCTGTGTTGGACTGGGCTTGGCTGGCTCAGCCAGTGCACTTTTAGGGTTCCTTTTTTGATGGCCGCTGAAACAAAGTCTCAATTGTTTCATCCTCAAAAGAGAAGGCCCGGATGGGATGTGTTCCACTTTTAGCTTTGTAGGAAATGAGGTAATTCTTGGGTCATGCTTCAGCAGTGTTGTTTATCTGTAGCAGTATTTCGTTTCCATGGGTGCGCGTGTTTCATATAGTGATAAGGAGCCTGCAGGAAAGCCCTCCCAACCTCATGAACACCCACCTCCTGACCTGTGAGCTTGAGAAAGGTATGGATTAGATGCTTTTAAGAGGACCATTAAACCAAAACGAAAACAAAAAAACAAACCTGTTGCCATCAATTTGATTCCTACTTATAGCAAACCTATGGGACAGAGTAAAACTGCTCCAGGGGGGTTTCCAAGGAGCAGCTGGTAGATTTGAACTGCTAACCTTTAAGTTAGTAGCCTGAGCTCTTAACCACTGTGCCACCAGGAACCCAAGAAGACCATTAGTAGTTAAATTTTTTGTTTGTAACCTAGGTGTTCTTGTTATGTTTTTTGTTTATTCTTTTGCACCTCCCTTTCTTTTTTCAGTTCTGCAGTGCCAAAGGCAACATGTGGCTCAGAAGCTTGTTGAGCCATGCAGCAGAAGCTCTTTGTAGAGTATTGGGACTCTGTTTTCTCTGAGTTAGCAGAACACAGGCACATAAAAAAATATATATATATAAGTAGCTAATAATCATAACTACCACTTTTTAGATACCTATTTTATGCCAGGAAACCCTGGTGGCGTAGTGGTTAAGTGAGTGCTACGGCTGCTAACCAAGAGGTTGGCAGTTCGAATCCGCCAGGCACTCCTTGTAAACTCTGTGAGGCAGTTCTACTCTGTCGTATAGAGTCGCTATGAGTTGGGATCGACTCGACGGCAGTGGGTTTTGGTCAGTGGGTTTATTTTATGCCAGGTGCGTTGTGTATGGCCATCTCTCAGGTCCCCATTTTTTATGACTTCAAAGTTGAGTGAGTGACTTTCTCAAGGTAAGCAGATGTTTTGACAGAGGAGCTGAAATTCAAACCTCTGAGATCTCTGACTATACATACAGCTAACTGCCAGCATACTTCAGAATCTCTTATAATTAACTCATTTGGTAACAGGTCTCCTGCCCCATAATTTATATTTCTGTTTTAAATTAACTTGATCTGATAGTGGAATAAACTCAGAAGGCAACTTAAAAAGTGGAATTAAAGTATAGGCCATGTTTCCTCAAGAAGTTATCTCCTTTTCCCTTAAATTCTCTAGGGTAGCTTCTTCCAAAAGAAGCTCGATAACTTTTTCAGAGCTTCCCTTTTTTTGAAAGATTTGCTATTTTTTATTTTCCTTTGTTGATACCAGGAAATTGTGTGGAAGGGAAGCCACCATGGAATTAGCCAAAAACCTCGTTACCCTTTTTTTTCTACTGCAGCTTCAGTTTTCATGTAGAAAGAAATTGCGGTTTTTGTATTGAGTCGGATATGGCTTCCTATTCCCATGGCTTTGCAGTGTAGTTGTAGACGTTGTCAATACTTTGTATTCTTTGTTTACAAAGGCAGTCATAAGACTGATGCTCTCCTGTAGACAGTCATGTGTCCACAGCAAGGTTATGGTGGTGAGAGGTTTTATGTATGCATATGCAGAGAGTTTATTTTGGGGTTCATACTGTATAACCATTGGTTAAAAAAGGTAGAGCTGGTTTTTTTTTTTTCCCTTAAATACTTTCTGTACAGCTGTAGGAATTAAAAATTAACCTCAGGAGCCACTTCAGCCTCATAGAAGACATTAAAATGAGAGAGTAGCCCGTGCCAATTCTGTGTGGTTGATTTCCTGTCAGTGTGAGGCATTTTGTTCCTGATCAATAGTAAACTTTCCAGTTTACTCTTTAAGTTTTATGTAGACTGATCCTTGAAACCCTCAGATCTCCACTGGGTGTACTCCTCTTTTAGCCCTCAGCTTCTCTTTTGGGGAACAAAAAAAGCCTATAATCGTAACCAAATAAGTTCCAGATTTATGGCGTCATTTTACTTACAATGATTCATAGTTTCTCCTTCAGATTGTGAGTTCATGTCTGAAGGGAAAGCATTGGGCTGACAATTGGATGGCTTCTCCTAGATATCTATGTCACGGCCATTTTCTGCCATTCTACCTCCTCTGATAGACAGTTTCACTTTATAGAAATAGAGCCAGACTACCGAACAAAAGCTCGCCCATACACCCTTTCGCCTGCTAAAAAATTCTCAGCAGAGATACGTATACTTGTGCTGGTAAGCACATGTATGTGTGTACACATACACGCAGGTGCGTATACATACTCCCCTATATCTTCCTCTATTTTATCCCCTCCTTGTCTGTCTTCACCCCCATCCTGCCTGAGTAAACGTTCAGTTTAGCAACCCTAGATAGGTTTCTGCACAGGTACTTCTGCGTTTTCCAGCTTCTACTAAAGAGAAATTGCCTCACCATGGCCTTTTGCCTTTGTGTGCATGTATGTGTGCCCGCATGCGTGCTTGCCAGTAATAAAATTAAAGGTGAAGAATATGATATGAACTTTGTGTACATACAAAAAGTGATTTTATGGAGCAGTAAGCGATGTTTATTTTTGGTGACATTGTGACTCCCTTTCTGGTTCAAGCTTTCGGGTTTCTCATCTGAGGGCTTATAAAGAAGTTAACACTGCATTGTGAAGCTTTGCACAGGCTTGGGGAAGGAGAGTGGTAGGAAAGCTCAAGACTGTTGGGATAGATAAGGACGGTGTATATTATTATTTTAGGTTAGTGTAATATTTTTTCTAAGGTATGGTGAGTTGAAGGTTTGAAGGCAGAATTCCATTTGGATTCTAAATTATCAGTTATTATCATGTATTATGAAATTGGTGATTTTCGTGTTTATTGACATTTATTCGTATCCACCTCAAAGGATTGTCGGTAGTTCGTAAATTAGCTTAATTATGAAAAAATGGACAACGCTGTAATTATTGGTTAGATTCCTAAATGGGAGCCATAACATTCTTTCTTAGACTGGAAAATATATTGCTGTCTGTCTAATTTATTTGGAAATGAAAATATGTATGTTGTTTTGGGTGATAGTATTAAAGAATTTGGGAAGACTCTTCTAAAATTATCTCTTCAGTTTTAAGACTAATAAACCCATTGGCCATCGAGTCAATTCAGACTTAAAGCGACTCTATAGGACAGAGTACAACGGCCCCATAGCGTTTCCAAGGTTGTAAATCTTTACAGAAGCAGACTGCCCCATCTTTCTCCTGTGAGGTGGCTGGTGGGTTTGAATCGCCAGCCTTTCGGTTAGCAGCCAAGCACGTAACCACTGTACCGCCAGGGCTCTTCTAGTTATAAGATTAAGAGATTATATGATTTAAAAGTATTGCAAAGATTGTCATTTGCCCCTGGCGTCACAGCTGAATCCAAGTGGATTACGCAATAGGCAAGGTAAGCACAGTGCATACCTTGCTTACCAGATCATCTGTCGTGAACAGTTACATGTTTTTCAACACATTAGAGATTCTCCTTGTAGGTATGGGTGGCATCTGTCTCTCTCCCAACCCCACAATACCCTCCTACAAAATCAAAGTCACTCTTCAAATTTACAGTCCCTGACAGGGACAGATGACCCAGTAAGCAGGGTAAGCATGGGCTTACTTGTGCTTACTTACTAATCTGTAGTGAACAGTTTCACTACAGATGATTTGCTAAGCAAGGTACGCACTGTGCTACCTTGCCTATTGGATGATCCACCACTGCCTGAAACGGTTGGTTTCTCCTCACACTGAATCAGTTGGTTTGTTTCTGCTCACACTGAATCAGTTGATTTGTTTCTGCTCAGAGTGAATCGGTTGATTTGTTTCTGCTCACGCTGTTGTCTTATGTAACTAAGCTGGCAGCCCTGCAAAGAATGGATAAGATTTTTTTTCTAGTTTCAGTTATGCCCACACATATAATTGAAATGCACACATGCAGACATAACATGTATATTCCAGGCAGAGGTTGCTTCAGATCCCTAAAGCCTTCAAAGAAAGAATTTAATTTGGAAGGCAGTGGCAGTACCTAGTAGGTTATATGTTTGTATGAAGACAGATGTTGATGGTTCATGAACCTGATATTCTTGCTTTATTGACATACTGGCCTGTGTTCCGGGTGCTAGAACACAGACAGGAATTTAGCTGTTACCCTTTCTCCTTTGCTTATAGGAATGTGGTACAAAACTCTTGCATCATGATATAATAGGCTATGTGCTTTGATGTCAGATTTGAATTTGAATAATGGGTTTTGTTGCTTAATTTTTATCTAACCATGGGCAAGTTACCTCTTGTTTTGTTTTTTTTTTTTCTCTCTCTAAATTTATTTATTTTGTTGTTGCTGTGGTTTAGAATATACACAGCAAAACATACACTAATTCAACAGTTTCTACATGTACAGTTTAGGGACATTGATTATACTCTTCAAGTTCTGTAAACATTCTCACCTCCTTTTCTGAGTTGTTCCTCCCTCATTAACATAAACTCACTGCCCCATAAGTTTCCTGTCTAACCTTTTGAGTTGCTGTTGTCAGTTTGATCCCATATAAATAGTTCTTAAAAAGAGCATATTGTTCAAGGCAGGCCTTTACTAGTTAAGCTAAACCGTTACTCGGTTTTAAGATGACTTCAGGGGATATTTTCAGTTTAAGGTTTAAAGATTATTTCAGGGCAGTAGTTTATGGCTCCAGAATGTTTAGAGTCCATGAGAATTTGAAGTTCTGTTCTGCATTTCCCGCCTTTACATCAGGATTCTTCTGTGGAGTCTTTGATCAAAATATTCAGCAACGGTAGCCAGGCACCATCCAGTTCTTGTGGTCTCATGGTAAAGGAAGCAGTTTTTTTTGGAGGGAATTGGCCACACATTCCACATCCTCCTCCTGTTCCTGACTCTCTTTTTCCCTCTGTTGCTCAAGGTGAATAGAGACGAATTGTTGTGCCTCGGATGGCCAGTCGTAAACTTTTGAGACCCCAGGCACTACACAGTGAACTAGGAGGTAGAACAGAAAGCACTAAACACATTATTAGCCCAGTTAACTGGGAAGTCCCATGAAATCATGACCCTAAACCTCCAAAGCAAGGAACCAAATCCCATGAGGTATTTGTTTGTACATAAGCAGCCTCAGCAGCTACTCTTTTTGTTTTTTTTTTTCGTTATTGTAAATATCTCTATTTCAGGTTTTGCCATTTCAACTTTTCACAGGTGTACAAGTTATTGACACCAGTTACAATAATTAGCTTACAACCCTACCCTTAATCAGTGCGATTTTTCTATCATCCCCCTCCCTCCCACCCCCGGGTAACTGCTAAAAAAACTTTGGTCTCTATACATTTGCCTTTTCTTGTCTTTTTATGTAAGTGAGGTCAAGCAGTATTTGTCCTTTTGTAATTGTCTTATTTCACGCCACATAGTGTCTTCAAGCTCCATCTATTCCGCAGCACATATCGAGATTTCATTTTTCCTGCTGGCTGAGATGCTCCTTGATCTGTTGATGGACATTTTGATTGTTCCCACCTTTGACTGTTGTGAATAGTGCTGCAGTAAATGTTGGTGTGCAAGTCTCTGAGTCTCTGCTTTCAGGCCTTTTGGGTATATACCTACGAGTGAAATGGCTGGGTCATATGGTAGTTCTATTGTTAGTTTTTTGAGGAACTGCTCTGCTGTTCTCCACAATGTTGTACCATTTTGCATTCCCACCAGCAATAGGTAAGGGTTCCAGTTTCCCCACATGCTGGCTAACATTTGTTATTTTCTGTTTGTTTTAATGTTAGCCATCCTAGTGGGAGTGAAGTGGTATCTCATTCTGGTTTTGATTTGTATCTCTCTGATGGCTAATGATGCTGAGCATTTATTCATATGTTTGGCGGCCATTCGAATGTCCTCTTTGGTGAAATGTCTGTTTGACTCCTTTGCCCATTTTATGATTGGGTTATTTGTCTTTTTGTTATTAAATAGTTAAAGTTTTATGTATATTTTGATTATTAGATTCTTGTCGAATATATGGTTTCTGAAGATACTCTCCCAGTGGGTAGCTTGTCTTTTCACTTTTATGGTAAAGTCTTTTGATGAACAAAATTTTTTATTTTTATGAAGCCCCATTTATTTGTCTTTTGCTCTTTGTGCTATTGTTATTATTTTAGACAATCCATTGTTGAAAGCTAGGCCTGATAGCATTGCCCCTCCTTGTTCTTCTAAGAATTTTATGGTTTTAGTTTTCATGTTTAGGTCATTAATCCATTTTGAATTTGGTTTTGTGTATGGTGTAAGGCATGGATCCTGTTTCATTTTTCTGCGTGTGGAAATTTAATTTTCCCATTACTGTTTATTAAAGAGACTCTTCTTGCCCCATCAGATAGACTTAGCATCCTTGTCAGAAATCAGTCTGTTTGGATTTATTTCTGAACTCTCAATCATACTCCACTGGTCTGTGTTTCTCTTGTTAAACCAGTGCCAGGCTGCTTTGATTACTGTAGCTGTACAGTATGTTTTAAAATCAGAAAGTGTGTGAGTCTTCCTACTTTGTTCTTCTCTTTCAGCTTTGTTTTAGCTATATGGGGCCTCTTGTCATCCCATATGAAGTTGAAGATTGGTTTTGTATTTCTGTAAAGAAGGCTGTCGGAATTTTGATCAGGATTGAGTTGAATCTATAAATCGCTTTGGGTAGTATTGACATCGTATCAATATTAAGTTCTCTAATCCATGAACATGGAACATCTTTCCATTTATTTAAGTTTTCTTTAGTCTCTTCCACCAGTGTTTTATAGTTTTCATTGTACATGTCCTTCACATCCCTGGTTAGATTTATACCTAGGTACTCTGTTCTCTTAGTTGCTGTTCTAAGTAGAATGGTTTTCCTAATTTCCCTTTCAAGTTTCTTGTTGCTAAGCTACTTTACTTCTTGAAGTCTTGGTTCTCATCTGTAAATTAAGGACAATACATACCTGATAAGTTTATTGTGTGGAGAAAATGACATGTCAAATGCCTGACATGACATGTACTTGATTAGTAAATACATTTTGCTACACTGGAATTACATAGCACTGAGAGATTTCTTCTGTCACAGATGAAGGGCTTTAGGAGGATCCTGGGGGAAAATTAGGTGGGAAGTCAACTTATTCATGTGATTTAAAAAAAAATATATATATATATATATATATGTATTTTCTTTGAAAGGCAGCAGAAAGCTTAGTTTGTGCCGCCACGGTCTGAAACCTCTCCTGGCCTGCACCCATGAAATGGACCACGTAGGGATCTGGAAGAGCCATCTCTGCAGGGTGATGAATGTAGACTGCTGTGTGCACAGGTGCCTGTGGTTAATCAGGCAGAGCACAAGGTGGCACAACTCAAAAGTAAAAATACTGGCTCAGTTTTTTTCCTTTTTCTCAACAGGAACGTATTTTATGGAACAACTATGTTAATGATAGGAGCATAGTTCTGTCAAGTTGAGATCAGTGTTGGAAAGTTGAAGGAAAATTGTATGTGTTTTAATGAGTACATTCCCCATATTTTGTGAGGCTAAAAATCCAGAAAAAAGCCTGCTTGTCTAAGAAGTCCTTAACTATAGAAAAACAGTGTGGTTAGAACTTGCCAATTTGACTCCGTGGAGTGGCTGAGCTTGCTGCCTAAAGTTGTGGCTCCTTTGGCCTCTGCCAATGTGTGCAGTGGGCACCACAGAGTTTATGGCATGTTTGCTTTCCCCGAACTGGGCTTCTAGTAACAGTATTGCATCAGTGTTGTATGCACCAGGTGACTTTATTTGAAGTCTTCGCTACCTTAGTGGCTGAGACAGGGAAGAACGTGCCTCTGAGAACAAAAATTATTTTCTAGGCCTTGGATTGCGAATACAGTAAATCCTGTGAAAGCTGAAACCTGTAAACGGCAGGAACCTGTCAGAGAAGGAAAACTCAAATATTGCCCAGCAATTGAGAGCGATAGAAAAGTGGTTAAGACTACATGTATCAAAGGCAGAAAACCTGCAAGACCAGGAAAAACAAGGCAGTCCCATCAAGCTCTGGCTTTTACAGGTTTCACTATAATAATCATGTGTATAACCATATACTTTTTAAAGTACTTCATCACATTCTCATTTGATCTGTTTCATTGTGTTGCAAATACAGCAAGTTCTGGGGAATCCATGAAATTCCTCCCATGCAACCTGTAGGAGTGATTTTTTTTTTTTCCCCATTGCATTTTCAGATTAATTCCATTTAGTAGGTATTAGATTTCCTGTTGTATCTAGGCTTCACTGGATCCTTGTTCTTCCTTTCTTTAATTTGTTCAAATTGAACAATAGTAGTTTGATGTTCAGGGCCTGTTAATTGCCATGGTGACAGGTGGGATGCAAAGTTATTTGCTCTTTGTTAAGGAACTATTTTTTATATGCAAATAACAATAAAACAACTGAAAATGACGTTTGAGGAAGTTTAGAATAATGCTGTGAGAGCTCCAAAGAAGGGAGGGATTTCTCTGAGGAGCAGAAGCTCGTAGAGCGTTGAAGAAGAGCTCACTGGACCACCAGTGTCCTTCTCTCTGCAGAGGACTCATGCGGTTTTCTTTGCTGCCTGTGTTTTCTTTAGGTCATGACTGCTGTGAGACAGTGAAAGTGCTGCTCTGTGCTTCCAAAGAGGGGCTTCCCGTGTTTGTGGTGGCTGAAGAAGACTTTCATTTCATCCAGGATGAAGCATATGATGCAGCCCAGTTCCTGGCAACCAGCGCTGGAAACCAGCAGGCTCTGAACTTCACCCGCTTTCTTGACCGGTCAGGACCTCCATCTGGGGATGTGAATTCCCTCGATGAGAAGGTAGCACTGGCATTCAGACACCTGAAGCTGCCAGCAGAGTGGAATGTGTTGGGGACAGATCAGACTTTGCATGGTGAGAATTTATATGACCATCAAACAAATTCTGAGGTTTTTTTTTTTTTTGTTCTTTAATTTTATTTCTTAATGGGGCTGCATTTATATTAATTAAGGATTTGGTCATTATCTTCAGGTCTTCCACAGTAGCTGAATAAATCTTATAATTAAGTGACCTTGTACTTGTTTGAATGCGCTGTTAACCTGTTCCTGTAGTGAAAGCACCTAAGGAAGCACCTTTGGAGTTGTTTTCAGTCTCATTTAAGGTAGAGAATGGCCCATCACTGTCCTCTGGGTCTGGATTTCAGGCTTGCTCTCTTATGCACAGAAAGTGAGCCATCCTTCACGAAGAGAGTAGCCAGAGTAACCATTTTTGTTATTATCTGGTGTTTAATCATCAAAGACAGGGTTTTCATTATCATATTTTGAGGTTCTTTTGAGACGCCATGGAGTTGGAGGAAAAGAAAGATTGGCAGAGGGGAGCGGGGAGAAGAGCATGAGAGCACGTTGAGCTCTGGGAAACCCCACACATCTTTAGCCAGAGAAGTGTCACTCTTACTTATTCTATTTACTCAGCTTCCGTATAAGATTTCATTGAAGAAAGAGCTTCCCTTTATTAAAAGCACTGATGTAACAAATATCTATCATATATTCCTTTTATTTGGAGAGGGGTTTTCCCACATAATTATTCTTGGAGCAGATGACATGTACCAAGTTTTATGATTTTTTTTATCCCCTAAAATGAAACAGTGTTTACCTGGGGTCCAATAAATAACATCCTCTTTCCTTCCTAGAGGAGCCCTGGTGCCTGAGTGGTTAAACACTTGCCCGCTAACCAAAAGATTGGTGTTTAGAACTCATCAGCTGCTCCGCAGGAGAAGGATGTGGCAGTCTGCTTCTGTAAAGATTTACAGCCTTGAAAGGCCCGTGGGACAGTTTTACTCTGTCCAATAGGGTCTCTGTGAGTCGGAATTGACTTGATGGCAATGTCCCCCCCATCCCCCCACCCCCACCCCTTGGTTTTTTTCCTTCCTCAGTTCAAATGCATTTGGAAGGTTTAGGAGTCACAGAGGTCAAAATATTTGGTTTATTACTGATGAAAGCTAGCTTGGAGGACTGGCATGAGATCTCTTGCCAAAAGGGTTTGCGTATACTTTATCTATGAGAGAGCTGGACAGTCACAGGACTGTCCCTCAAAGTCTGAGTGCACCCAGCTTTGATTACTGGGCCATGTAGGGAGAACACACCAGCTCTCTCCCTCTCTGTAGGTAAGCAGGTCCTGAGAAGAAATGCCCAGTGGGGCTGAGCCAGGGGATGCTCACTTCCTGCTCTCTAAGACCCATCAGATAAGTTTATTCTTCCTCCCATGGAAGAATGGGTAATAGGTATTTCTTAGCTTTGATTCTCTTAAATCCAGTGATTTTAACAGTGATCAACCACAGGAGTGGTGTGCCACGTGGTGGAGATGAGTATACTATCAGGACAGGCCTGCCCGGGTCAAACACAAAAAATATAGAAGAAAGCGTGGATTGTAAAATCAAACCAAGGAAGAAAACACTTGTCCTTTTCTTTTTCTCGTTAATGTGTTGTTCAAGAAGCCTCTGTATTGCTGAGATCTAGAGATCAGAATATTTGCAGTTTCATTTATGCACACACGTATGTATGTATGTATATCTATATGTGTATATAGAGAGAGGCATAAGTACCTTTTCAGAAACTTACTGTTGGTCTTTAGGGGAGTCTCTGGGTGGCACAAACGGTCAAGTGCTCAACTACTAGCCAAAAGGTTAGTGGTTTGAACCCACCCAGAGCTGTCTCAGAAGACAGGCCTGGTGATCTGCTTCTTAAAAGTCACAGCCTTAAAAACCCTAAGGAGCAGTTCTATTCTGTACACATGGGGTCACCAGAAGCTGGAAACAACTAACAACAGTAGTGGACCTTAATAACTTTAGCTCTTCCGTTAGTGTATTGTTATAGGAATGTTTGTCCTAGTTACCTTTTATAAATCAGTATCAAGATGGAACTGCGTTATATAGTTACTTGTGGGGCTGTGGTGATTTTTTGCTTTTGTTTTGTCACGTTCAGGTCTCTAACTCATTTTTATTTTCACTGAACAACTATGGGATTTAGCTTAATTGTGTTTTGATTTGATTAAAACTTGCTAAATGAAGTTTTCTCCTCAAAGGAGTTATGTATATATATATATACACACGTATGTAATTATGTATGTTGCGGGTAGCAAAGAAAAAAGTCCTGGACTGGCAAACAAATCCATATTTCCCACTCCATTTCTCTTGCCTCTTCTTGGCAACCCTCACCACTACCATCTCCCCCACCCACCCCCCCCCCCAAAAAAGACGATGGAAGGAGAGAAAATCAAGTCTGCATTTTAGATTATTTACCACTCTTCATTCTCAGTATATGCCTTGCTGAAATTGCTCTGATCCTTCAAAGTACAATTTCAGTGTTACCATAAGTTACAATTACTCGCTCTTAACTCTGTTCCCAAATCTTATCATGAGACTACCGTCAAAGTGATATAATCCATGAGAATAATAGTTGGCTCTAGTTCCGTTTCCTTTGTTTTGGGTGAAGATTTTATTTCAGACAAATGTATTCCCGCCACATCACCTGACTATACCTAGTGCTGTAAATATAGACCGTTTGAAATAGGGTATGGACAGGCTTTGGAGTTAGAGAGTGCTGATCTGGAATCCTTGCTTTGCCACTTACTGATCATCTGACCTTAACAAATTTCTTTCTTTTTTTATTTATTATTATTATTGTACTTTAGATGAAGGTTAGCTTCTCATTAAACAGTGCACATACTATTTAGTGGTGTTGGTTACCAACCCCACAGCATGTTAACACTCTCCCTTCTCAACCCTGGGTTCCCTATTACCAGCTTTCCTGTCCCTTCCTACCTTGTAGTCCTGGCCCCTGGGCTGGTGTGCCCATTTAGTCTTATTTTGTTTTATGGGGCTGTCTAATCTTTGGCTGAAGAATGAACTTCAGGAGTGACTTTATTACTGAGCTTAAAGGTGTCCAGGAGCCATACTCTTGGGGGTTTTCCAGTCTCTGTCAGGCCAGTAAGTCTGGTCTTTTTTTGTGAGTTAGAATTTTGTTCTACAGTTTTTTCCAGCTCTGTCGGGGGCCCTCTATTGTGATTCCTGTCAGAGTAGTCAGTGGGGGTAGCCAGGCAGCATATAGTTGTGCTGGACTCAGTCTGGTGGAGGCTGTGGTAGTTGTGGTCCATCAGTCCTTTGGACTCATCTTTCCCTTGTGTCTTTGGTTTTCTTCTTTCTCCCTTGCTCTCAAAGGGGTGAGGCCAGTGAAGTATCTTAGGTGGTCACTCAAAGGCTTTTAAGACCCCAGATGCAACTCACCAAAGTAGCATGTAGGGCACTTTCTTTATAAACTGTTACGCCACTTGAGCTAGATGTTCCCAGAGACCACTGACCTTAGCAGATTTCTCACTTTTCTAAACTTCAGCCTGCTCCTCTGTGAAATGAGAAGGATAATAATACCTATCCTCTGGAGTTGTATTAAATAAATTAATCCATGTAAAGCATTTAGTGCATAGTGCCTGGGACATTGCATGAAATATAAGAGTTGATGATGTTGTGTGCAGTTGATTCAAGGCTGACTCATAGCAGCCGTATAGGACAGAGTAAAACTGCCCCATAGGGTTTCCTAGGGTGTAATCTTTATGTGAGCGTATCGCCAGGTCTTTTCCCCTGTGGAGCTGCTGGTGGGTCCAAACCACCAACCTTTCCATTGGCAGCCGAGCACTTAACTATTGCGCCACAAGGACTGCTTCAGCAGTTGATAGTAGCATAAATATTAACTACAATTGTATGTTCTCGCCATCGGTTATGGCTACAGGGGGAAATGAGTAGATGGTTCGATTCGAAGATCTCTGTCATAACGCTTCAGAATTTAATACTGGAACATAGAGTTTTTCAATTTATGAAGCATCCTTAAGAGCATGAGCCAATTTTTTTAGATTGTGCAGTAACTGCAGGTAGGAGAAGCTTAAACTGAAGTGAATTCATTTAAGAATTCAGGCCCTCTAACATTTGTAGTAGGAAACCCTGCAGTCGGCAGTTCAAATCCGCCAGGCGCTCCTTGGAAACTATGAGGCAGTTCTACTCTGTCCTATAGGGTCGCTATGAGTTGGAATCGACTCGACGGCACGGGTTTTTTTTTTTTTTTTTTTGTAACATTTGTAGAGACTAATTCAGCCATATACACAGGAACCTGGATTCTTCCATTCATTATTTTCGCAGTCCACTTTGACGTGTGCAGTACAGAATTCAGAGAAGTGACTTCTGTGTTCTAAAAAGGGAATTTTGCCTAAACTGAAGATACTGAGATTACCCAACTGGGACCTTGGTTTTCATGTATCTGAAATTTGCTGATGACCGTAATGACCTTAGCACTGGTGGCACAGCGGTTAAGAGCTTGGCTGCTAACCAAAAGGTTGGCAATTGGAATCTACCAGCTGCTCCTTGAAAACCCTCTGGGGCAGTTCTTCTCTGTTCTTTAGGGTTGGTACCAGTTGGAATCGACTCGACAGCAACAGGTTTAGTTTTTTTTTGGTTTCATTATGTTAGCATGTGGAAATTTTTCCTTTTTTCCAAAATAGTCTTGTGGTAAGTGTATCCTCTACAATGTTTACTCTTAATTATTTATCCAGATAAACAGAGATGTACTATATAAACATTTTCATCGTTTCAAGTAGCATTATTTTTTCTTTCCCAAGTTGTCTTCCTATGGCTGTGTTATTCTGAGGGCACACCTTTGATTTTATAGTGAAACAGTGTGAGTCACAAGACAGAGTAAGGGGTTTGAACTCTGACATGCCCCTTCCCCAATACTTCCCTCCACTCCTCCCACTAACTAACACAGGATAAAATTGAAAATGAACAGACTTTAGAATTATATAGCCTGGCTTTGGATCCCAGTTTTTGTCCCTGACTAGCAAAATACAATACTTAATTTCCCTGTGCCTCAGTTTTCTCTGTCAAAAAGCAACAGTGTGCCTATCTGGTGATTTCTTTGTTTGTGTTTTGTGAAGATAAGAGAAACTGTATGCAATGTACTTAACACAGTACCTGGTACATAATGGACACTAAATAAGTGGTAGTAACTGTTACCATTTTTATGGCCATTTTTTCTTTTCTCCTATAATGGTTGTACAAATCAAAGCAGACAATTTATGTGAAGATACCTTATAAACAGAGGTTCTGGGTAGATTTATATGGTGATTATTACTAGGATAGAATATATGTGTTTGATTTATGTGACAGTTCCATCTCAAGAAGTCTTGGGAAAGTATTTTTTGAAGTGTGTGCCATTGGCAAGCTATTCACTTTGAATGTACCATGACCATACCCAGTGGCCTTTTAGAGACACAGAACATTGATGAGGTATGACGAGGGAAGGTGACGTTTCTTAGGAAAGGATAAAACAGGTCAGCACTAAAAGGAAAGGCTCTTCAAAGTAGAATGAGACTGTGTTTCTTTTGCTTTTAAATGTTTCTAAAGATAATCCTCCCTTTATACATGAATAAGAGGAAATTTGCCCATTTTAGTTCACCCAAATGTTCTTTAATCCCTAGTTACATAAAGGGTACTCTCTACTCTGTAGGTATTGCCATAGTTGTGTCTTAAATGTAAGTGGCAAGGATTCATCGGGGGGAGAAGGGGAGTGAATGGCAGGGCAAGGATGTCTTCCCTTTCCAAGTTATCCACATCTCACTTAGTTGCTTAGTTCAGCTCGTCTGTGCCTCAGTGGTTAGTGAGAGACACGTGCACAGTAGCAGTCAGCATGAGGTAACTTAGAGAGCGGGCCCCCTGGAGGGTTGCTGTGATGAAAGCAAGAAGGAGAACCATGCTGGGGGAGATCTTCATTCTTACTTTGTCATGGTTTTGTATAACTAAGTGAAAAGAAGATGTGTTCGTCTTTGGGGGTGGGAATCCTGCCCGTCTTCGGGGGTGGGAATCCTGCCCACAAAGACAAATTTGGGTGGGGAGGAGGGCCAGATGGTTTGAAGAAAGGCCACCTTGAGAATAGCCCGTGTAGTCCCAAGCCTGTATATCTGATGTTGGTTGATAAATCCTCACTCTTACTCATTTGGCGTTTTAGTTCCCCTGCTCCTTGCAGAGTGTTTGATAGTTTTCCACAGAAATGTTTCCTTAGCTCCAGCAGTATTTGTGTATTTCTGAACTATCATAGCTGCTAAAAAGAAATAATAAAATAGAAAAAGACCACCAATGGGCTGTTGCTCTTGTCAGAGGATTAATATAGACTTCAAGACAAGCAGTGCGTAGTAATGGCAGGGCTGTAGCTCCAAAAGGTTTTGTTGCCTCTCAAACCTTGGTTCTTTCACAAGGTACAGGTCTCATGTTTGCACAAGCCCATTTTCTTAACACTAGGCTGTTATGAATGTTTTTCTTCCTTATGTGGTGTGAGAGTTCCTGAATCATGTGAGACTTCAGGTTTATTTAAGAGGCAGGATGGGATAGTGGAAAGAATGGTGGCTGTGGAGTCCTATAGACAGATTCAAAGCATCCTGTGAGCAGGGCATGCTGGTGGATTGATGGGATCAGAAAATACATTTAGTCTTTGTACCATTCACAGAACTTAGAAAGTTCTGCTTGGTCAGAGATTCTGATAATTTGAAAAAGATGCAACCCTTTAGTCGACTCATCATGGTTGAATGCATGCTAGGCAGAGCAACCATTTCTGCAGATCTGAGTGGATGTCTGTGGGAGGTGCTTGCAGTAGATAATGTTTCAGTTCACCTTCTCTGTGGGGAAAAGTTGGGCCTATGTAGAGATCTTTCTCATTGAGTATGGCTAAACAGGGAAATAAACAGACCAACACGGGGCGTGTGAAATAACATTACAGTACAAAGGAAAGGGAAAAGTATGTTAAGTATTTAAATGGAAGACTCTCTGGTTATGATTTTCTTTTAAAAACAAAGAAAAATTTAGAAGGTACTTTCACTTTGCTGTTTAATAGACATATTATAAAATCAGAGGAAGAACCAACAAGGAGAGAATAAGTTTAGTAGATGAGAATTCAACCAGAAAAGCAGAACTAGTTGGAGAAATATGTATTAAGATTTATTACAAGAAATGGCTTACGTGATTGTGGGAGCTGGCTAAGCAAGTCTGAAATTATAGGGCAGGAAGGAAAGACAAGACCACGGGCAAGCTCAGTCCCACGGGCATGGGCCAAAGCTATCATCTTTAGGCCATCAGGGAGGGAAGATCCCGAGCCTGATAAAGCTCCAAGGACACAGGCCGAAGCTGTCCTCCGCGGGCCAAGTGTATTTCTCTCTCCAGGGCAGACTTCAGCTCTGCTTTTAAATCCTTCCAACTGATTTAGTCCGGCCCATCCATGTTATCCAGGATAATCTCCCTTATCAAATGCACTGATTGGAGGCTTTAGTTACATCTGCAAAAAAGCCATCACAGTGAGGACAAAACTGGAAAAGGGAGTTGGCTGAAATGATGTATAATGATATTCAAACTGGGGACAAAGGACCAACTGACGTTGTAGAAAAACGCAGTTAGTGATATGAAAAACAAAGTTGAGTAACTCTCAGAATACAGAGGAAGATCAAATAAAAATGTGTGAAAAATGAACAGGGGAATATTATAAACAAACGGGTATATTCATGCAGTGGACTGCAATAAAAAAAGGAGCTGCTGATACACGACAGCATGGCTGAATCTCAGACATGATGCTGAGTGAAAGAAGCCATTCACAAGAGTGTATATGGTATGGTTTCATTTATGTGAAGTTCTGGAACAGGCAGAACTAATCTATGGTGAAAAAATTAAGGACAGTGGTTGACTGTAAGCGGGAGGGAGGATTAACTGAGAAGGGGCACAAATGAACATTCTTTGATGTTGGCAATGTTCTGTATTTTGATAGAAGTTTGAATTACACAGGTATATGCATTTGTCAAAATTTATCAAATGGTGCATTGTACCATTTGTGTTTTACTGTATGTAAATTACCTACAGTAGTAACCATATGTTGAACTATAGTTAACAGGGTGCATGATGAAGTGTTTAGTAAGTCTTCAACTTACTTTAAAATGCATAAAAGATGAATTGATGACTACATAGTGGGAAAGGTAGTTGGAGAGATAGGTGATAAAGCAAATATAGAGAAACATTAATTGTAGAATCTAGGTTGGTGGGTATCTAGTTATTCACTGTATGATTCTTTTAATTTCTGTGTGTATTTGAAAGTGGTGATAATAAAACGTTGGGAGGAAACGTGTGAAAAGGTGATTTTTTAACCACAACTTTAGCTTGCTTGCATGGTTGCTTGATTTTTACTAAAAAAAAAAAAAACAAACAGGGTGGAGTAATGGAAACGATATGGGTTTTAGATTCAAGACAGAACTATTTTCAACTCCTGATTATTGCTGTGCAAGTTGTGAACACTTCGAGCCTCTCTTTCTTCATCTACAAAACGAGAGTAACGAAACCTCACAGGATTGTTGTGAGGATAGAATGAAAAAAGCTGAAATAAGCTACTTAGCCCAGTGCATGGCATGTAACAGGTCCTCACTGCATATTACTTTTCTTCTAATCTGTTGTCTGCAGAAAGGGGCTACTGAAAAGCAGATAGGGTGCCTGCTGTTAGAGGCCTTAGAGTAAGATTGGGGGAAGAGTGCAGGTGGAGGAGTCAGGGTGCCTGCTTTTAAGCAGGTGCATGACGTTGTAGGAACCCTACTGGTAAGTGCTTAGCTGACTAAAAGCTAATACTAAAAGCTAATAAGGGGTCAGAAAGGGCGGTGGGGGGCGGGGAGGGGCATGTAGGAAAAGCAGCTTTAAGGAGGTGTTGCCTAGTAAGGCCTGAATTAACCAATCTCTAAATAAACAATCACTTCCTGGTCAGCACCCTGTTAGCTTTTTTTCTGATGTCAGAATGATTGTGAACAGCTGTAAAGCACCACGTCAGATGGTGACGCTTGATCTTTTGTGAGGGTTCTTTCTGTCTTTTTGTCTGGCCTTGCCACCTGCTCTGAGGTGTTGATTATTAAAATTTATGCTTGCGCATGTGATGGTTTCTTCTGGGACATTGATTTCTTTCTACCATGTGCCTCTGTTGAACACCCTATAAATCCCGGATTGGCCAGTGTGCATAGTTGCATTGGAAAAATGTAAAATAGGAAAGATAGCTTTTGCTTCTAAGGAAATCTACCTTGGTAAGAGGGAGACCAGACTAATACACAACGTGACATTAAAAAACAGTGCAGTTCAGTGTAAACTCACAAGTTCAAAGATACGTTCACTCTATTACACACTCAGACGCATCTGAGCACTCCAGAGTAAGGAAAAGATACCGAGGTCCAGGCGTGCTTAGTGAAGGGGAGAGCTGTGCGGCTGAGAGGAAGAAGGCCGACACAACGCCAGGGGGCACCATCCATATCGGAGGTTCCGTGAGTGCTGGCCCCTAACGGGGAGTACCCCACTGCCTTGTGCAGCTGTGTGCAGTGGCCCTGCATGGCCACAGCTGTGTCACCATTGCACCCTTTCTTCTTCACCAACTGCTTAATAGTCGTTCGGAGCCTTAGCTCCTGCCATCACAGGTCGGAAGGAGCACTAGAAGATGCCTGAGGCAAAAGGAAGAGTGGTGCTGGTGAACCTGGAATATAACACCAAGTCTAAGATGACAGGGAAAGGGAAGGGAGATGTGTATTTCATGAGTGCCTCCTACATGCCAGTCACTGTACTTGCATTTCACTTACCGGCTTATCTCTTACAACTCAGTGTGAGCTGGGTGACCGTATCTCCCCCACTCTGGGGATGAGGAGAGCGGAGCCCGGAGAGATTAAGTGAATTATCCCTGGTCACACAGATGGTGAATGTCAGACTTGAACTCAGATTGGTTTGCCTCCAAAGCCCTTTCTCATTCTACCACCTCAAAGTGACTGCTGCGCTTAGGGACCTCTGAGGAAGAACGTGTGCGTTAAGTGAAGAAAGCCCGAATGCATGTTTCTCTCTCTGAAGTTATCAGCCTAGTATGCCTTAAGAGTTAGTCCTTCTTACTATGCCTGGAGATGCATTTTTCTCATTAAGCAAACAAACAAAAAAACTGGCAGTGCCAACAATTTTGTTTGCCCTAGATGGGGTCGGGGCGGGGGGAAGAGACCGGTGTGTTCTCAAGCAGAACCTGTTTTTAGTGTTGAACGTGCCAGCTCCTATCTGGGTGTTCTCCTTTAAAATAATTACACCCTTTACGATACGCCCATTTAAGCCCCAACCAGTATTCCCCTTGAGTCCCCATGTTGTGGGAATGCCTTTTTTTTTTTAGAAAAAGAATAAAAGAATGTGTGGAGTCACCCTTATAAACCTGCTTATATAAATTGGTTGAACAGATACATTAAGTCAGAATATAGCGACGGCTTGATTCTCTTTCGTGGAACTGTCTCCAATTAGAGAATTGTTTCTCATACTTTTTTCTAGCTTTGTTTTGTCTTTACTTAAGAGCCAGTTCTTCCCGGCCACAATAAAGTTGTTCATGTGGTATGTTACGGCGTAACTTCAGTATCCTAGGTAAATGCATCTGGAGGAGAGAGTACTTACCTAATTTGTCTTTTTGCTTTTTGTTTTTACATTCTCCTCACTCATTTTTATTTTTTTCTCCATCTACAGATGGTGGCCCACGGGAGACTTTGATGCATTTTGCTGTGCGATTGGGACTGCTAAGGTTGACATGGTTCCTGTTGCAGAAGCCAGGTGGCCGTGGAGCTCTTAGCATCCACAACCAGGAAGGGGCGACGCCTGTGAGCTTGGCCTTGGAGCGTGGTTACCACAAGCTGCACCAGCTTCTGACTGAGTGAGTGCTCATTCTCCCTATTTCCCTCCTCTCACCACTGGCCCCACCTTCCGATTCATAGTGGTACCACCCACTTGGCTGCTCAGTGTGGGTTTGCCACAAATTGAAACCTCAACTCTGTACCTTGCCTTCTGTTGGAGGTTTGCAAGCTTGCTCCTGCTAACCACTTCATTGCAGGAGAGAGACAAACGTAAGTCGTATTACCATTTTCTCTCTCTGCCTGTCGGCCTGCCTGTACTGTTTCACGCTGCTTATATTTTACTGAAGACCCTGAATAAGTCTTCTTTCTTGGGTAGCATAACTTTACCAGCGTACCCAGTGTATCCCAATTTAGTATAAGAGGAAACCATTTTTCTATGCTGTACTTTTTTTTTTTGGTATGTCTTTAAGACTTGAGAGAGTTAATTAGAAACCAATACTTCAGCATAAGTTGTATCTAGAAAATATGCTAAATCATTGCATTTTGGTTTGAATGTGACTTCTATGAGTAAAATTGAGACCAGTGGTCTTTCCTGAGAATAGCAGTAAAAAGCAACTGAGTTGTCCTAGAAACTGGGCAGTAGGAAACTCTGTCTGTGTGTCTTTGAGCCCAATTGTTGTATACACTGATGCCAAAGGATTCTCTGGAGGGATCAAGATTGTTAGTCAGGGCATTTGGGGAATTCTTTTTTCTTATATAGAGAAATAAATGGATTACAGCAGCCAGTATTTTGCATTGGAATACTTAAAGGTAAAAGTTTAAAGTATAATGTCTCTTGTTCAGTATATATTTTTTTATTAGTTTTATGGCCCCTGGCTATCATCTTTTCCACTAAACATTTTGAACAAATACAGACCCCATTGAATCTGTGTTCTGTAGTATTTGAGACACTCTTGTATGTTAAATTCGTCTTTCCAAATTCTGAGATATTTTGCCCATGCTAGCTCTAATTTAGTTGCGTTTTATTTTTTACATGTGTGAATGGATGTGAGTGTAGGGGTGGTGGCAGTATCAAGGGCCAAGACGAGATCTGCAGCTGTATACACCATTTTCTCTTGCTTTACCTACCAAGCTCATAACTTTTCCAGGCAAGCCGGACAGAGGGCTCTTTGCAGAACATTTTCTGATGGGTGCTGTAGATACAGTGGTGGTAGGAGGGGCACTTTTCATCTTAAATGAGCTTTGGATACCTGAGCCCTCCTATGACAGTATTCCAGAGAGCGATATATTCCAGTCCTTCCTGCTTCCCATCTGGCCAGTAATTGGATTTGTTCTGCTGTTGACCTCATGGCCTTAGGAAGACAGGCCTTGTTCCAGAAGTTTAAACAATTAACTCAGTGTAACTATTGTGAAGTTTAAATGCAGTTCCTCTAATTTGACCATATAACTCAGAGTTTTTGCTGGGAAACAGAGTTGGTTAAGGACTGCCATCCAAATGGGGAAATAAAGTGATTACAACAGCTTTATTATATGCTTGAAGGGCATGTCACAAGACTATATTGCAGCACAGCTTGAAGGAAACTGGAGTGTATTTGTCCTTGGAGAACATTTTTGGCTCGTTTTAAAGCACTACCTCTGTTACATGTGGGTAAGCCTCTTACCTCCTTTTGAAAAGATTGGTAAGGGAAAGGCAATTTGAGTAGGAGAGTCTGCTGTATGTCTTGTGCATAACCTGGATTCTACTAGGCTTTATTGTCTGAAGCCTAGAAAAAAATGCCTTGATGCATAATTAGCAATTGAAAAAACAAGGACATGATTATACTAACCCTCCTCAGTCTTGCTCTGATATTAGTAGACTTTACTAGACTTTCGATTATACAAAGTCTATAAAGATCATCTATATCAAATGAGGAAACTGAGATCCATAGAGGGAAATTGACTGGATTAGGGTAACAAGATGGCAGGGTGGACTAGAAATAGAAGCCTAAGCTCCTAAAAAACTCAGTCTCCATCCAGAGAGTCTTCTGCTCCTAGGATTTGTAACTGGGTGCCCAGTGGTGGACTCTCTGAGATCTGAATCCATTGAAATTGTAGGCAGAAGTTTATACATACATTTTTCTGGGTATAGCATTCATTTTGTGATTCCAAAAAGGCTTGTAGAAAGTTAAAGAGTTGCCACACAATATGGTACTGTCTTCTTAATAGGTTACTAAAATCTTTAGACTTGTGTGTCTCATACCCCACCCCACCCCCATTTTTTATTAAGTCTTCCCATATAAGCCTATCTCTTTTACTCCATCTTTTAAATTTATGTAAAATTGAAGTATAGTTTTATACATTTAATATTTTTTTAAATAACTATTTACAATCTAGTCTTCACTGAAAAGTTTATTTAACCCCTTTTGGGTTTTTTTGGGTATAACCCTCTCAAACTAAATTAATTGTTTTAATTCCTTGCTGCTTTTGCCTGTGTGTGTGTGTATGTGTGTTTTGTCTTGGTGTTGCTTTAATTAGAGACCGAAAGTTCCTTTTGTGTTTGTGTGACTGAGGATTATAGTGTTGACAGTCCATTTTGATAAACTGAGTTTTACTTTTATGTGAAAATTATGATTTAGCCATATTTGGAAGTAGAAAGACTCTCTAAGACTTTTATCTTTAGAGAACTTTTGAAATTGATATTAAATCCCACCAGATAGTACAGTTTCAGGACATTTTTGTCAGCTTCTTTTTTCTGTAATCAATTGTTGTTAACTTTCACTTAGTTCAGTAGCGTGGAAGGGAGAGGTTTTATGATTTGTTGCTGTTTTGCTTTAGCTCGTTTTGATTTTACATTATGGGTATGTATGTATTTGTGATCTGAAAATTCACCTCAAACCAAAGTGTTAGCAGTCTTGCTTGAGAAGTCTTTGCCTTACTCAGGAGAACACCCAGGCCTTCCACTGCTTTTAGATAGGTGCACAGTCATCTGCCCCATTTTGAAGAGGAGTCAGCTGGACACCCTGCCCAAGGTCATCTAGCTGGTGATAGGTAGAGTAGGGAGAAAACTCAGGGCTTCAGGCTCTTAGCTTAGTGAATGCTAGGAAGTTACAAAGTTAGATGAGTGTCAAGTTAGATGAGTGTCGTGTTGGAGTAGTTTAGTAAGAGAATGTTAGAGCCAGAAGGGATTTTAGATGCTATCTAATATCTTATTTATACATCACAAATAAGGTATCTTGGGACCTGGATCATTCATATAGGCAGGCACAGAGTTTAGAATAAGAGGTAGCTCTTAGGTAGTGGCTAAGTATGCAAATTTTGGAGTCAGACCTAAGTTTGCATTTTGGCTCTGCCGTTTTTAGCCATGTTACTTTGGACACATTAAGGAACTTTCTTCTCTAAACCTCAGTTTCTTCACCTGATAAAAAAGGATAATATCATCTACCTCTGGATTGTTAATCAAGAATCTGACTTGTGTAATATGAAAAATCAGGTTTACTTGTTACACAGATTATAGTTATTCCTTGGGGCAAAAAAAAAAAAAAAGCAGTTGCCTTAGAGTTGACTCTACTCACAGCAACCCCATGTGTCTTAGGGTAGAACTGTGCTCCATTGGGGTTTTCAGTGACTGATTTTTCAGAAGTTGATTGCCAGGCCTTTCTTCTCAGTTGTCTGTGAGAGGACTCAAACCTCCAGCCTTTTGGTTAGTAGCCAAGTGAGCTAACTGTTGCACCACCCAGGGACTTCAAAGGGGCTGTAACTATTTCTCCTTGCAGAGTGGTAGTGTGATATAGTAGAACTGCTTACAATAAAGAGCTTAGCTGAAATCTAAGCTTGGAACAAATCAGCTATCCCTCTGTGTTTCATATTTCTCATCACTAAATTACATGTAATACCTATTCTGTCTACATTACGAGGTCGTTATAACCAAATGAGATTTGTACCAATACTTTGTTAAATCCTAAAGTGCTATGTAAATATGAAAGTTTCTTATATAATAATAAAATCAGCAAAATTACAGTTTATTGATCAAAGAAACTCAAGTTTCAATTGATTGGTCTTCTAAGAATATCTTTTTTTAAAATATTTATTGTAATTCTCTGAATTCGAGTTAGTAGAGAGGAGAGGTTAGGAGAAAGATAGTTAGACAGGCTAGGTTTGAATCCAGGGTCTACTTCTTTGAAGCTGTTTGGCTTTGGGCAAATTGCTTAACCTCTCCAAGCCTCAGTGCTTGTTTGTAACATGGGAAGAATAACTGGAGTGTCCTCAGTGGGTTGCTTTGAGAAGGAAGTGAAAGATTACATGTAGGAGGTATGACACAGTGATGGACACAGATGTTACCTGTTACTATCCTTTCCTTAGTTTTCCTTTCCTTGTAGGCCTGTATCAAGTTTTCACACATCACTTTAAGGAAAGTTTGCCATAATCTTGAATTATTTTTTAGGTGGCATTCGGATGGTCCCTACTTGATAAGGAATTGAAATTATTACCTAGTGTAATAGATACCACTTTTTAAAAAGTAGTGTGGCTTTCTGAGACATGCTGGGATGTCAATACCTGTGGGTTGATGGAATAGAGAATTCTAGATTGATAAAGTATCATTTACAATGCCTCCACCCTTATCAGAAGAGTATTTCTTTTCAAAACTTCAACTCTGGAGTGTTAGCATAAAAGTGCTGAAATACTTTTGAAAGTATTTGTCCTTCTCAAGGAATTCCTCTCATTTTCAGTATTCGTTCAACAAGTCTACACTTATTGAATGCCTACCAAAACCAAACCAAACGCGTTGCCGTTGAGTCGATTCCGACTCTTAGTGACCCTATAGGACAGAGCAGAACTGCCCCATAGAGTTTCCAAGGAGCGCGTGGTGGATTTGAACTGCCGACCTTTTGGTTAGCAGCTGGTAGCTCTTAACCACTACACCACCAGGGTTTCCATGAATGCCTACAGCATACTAGGATTAATGGTATGTTACAGATACTTCATTGCAGCTGTTCTGAAATAGACATTATCTGTGTTTTATGGACAAAATATGGTCACTCAGAGAACTAAAGTAACTAAAGCATTAGCCAGTGAAAACCTTATGAATAGCAAAAGTAACTAGCCTAACACTAAACAGAAAGTGGCAGAGCTAGAATTACATACATCTATGGAATACCTAGGCCCATATTCTTTCCTCCACAAAAATTTGGTAGAATGGAAAGAAGAGACTTAGGAGGAGGCCTCTAGGGTGCAGGTTGAAATATCACTCAACTATTAAAATGTTATGTTTTCCTTTTAGCCCTAGTCTCTGTCTTTCCTGAGGAAAACAAGATCCTCAGTATAACTTTACATTTATATTGCCAATCATAATAGCTTCTTTTTTTGAATGCTATATTGTGCTATTCAGTAGTTCAAGTTTTTCCGTGACATTGACTGCAGTCCCCACAATTTGCCAGCACTCTCACCATTTCCACCCTGGCTTCCCATTCCATTTGTTTAGTTTCCCTGCCCCTTCCTAGCTTCTCATCTTTGCTTTCTGGGCAAATGCTGCCTTCTGGCCTCATATAGTTGACTGTTCTAAGGAGCACATTGCTCACTGGTGTTAGTATCTACCTTTTGGGCCTGTCTGTTATTTGGCTGAAAGGTAATCTCCAGGAATGGCTTCAGTTCCAAGTTAGAAGGGTGTCTTAAGGCGTCTTGGGGGTTCCTCTGGTCTCTATCAGACCAGTAAGTTTGGTCTTTTTTGTGAAATCAAATTTTGTTCTTCATTTTTCTCCCACTCTAACCAGGACCTTCTGTTGTGTTCCTGGTTAGAGTGATTGGTAGTGGTAGCCAAGTACCATCTAGTTCTTCTGGTCTTAGGCTAGTGGAGGCTATGGTTCTTGTGGGCCTTCAGTTCTTTGGATTAATTGCTTCTTTGAATCTTCAGTTTTCTTCACTCTCCTTTGCTCTAGACGGGAAGAGACCAATAGTTGTGTCTTAGTTGGCTGCTCCCAAACTTAAGACCCCAGGCGCTACTCACCTTGGCGGGAGGTAGAACATTACCTTTATGAACTGTGTTGTGCCAGTTGACCTAGATGTCCCCCAAGACTATTGTCCTTAGGCTTCAAGCCCAGTATCTCAGTCCCACGAGGTGTTTGGTAATGACTAATTTCCATAGCTGTGCCCTCTATATGCTCTATTATATATGTGAATGTATCTACAGTACGTATAGATACGTACATAGAAATACCCACCGCCATACTTATGGATGCACGTGGGTGTGCTCTGGTACAACTTCCTCACCTATTTAGCATACATATTTACTTGGGTGTCAACTTGTGAATTATTGTTTATTCTTGTTGTTGAAGGTTTATATATGCTGTAGTATTTCACACTTCTCAAAGCCTTCTTTTGCCTTGCTCAGGTTGTGCTGTCTTCCCTACCCCCATATTGTGTATCGCCTTTCCTTTCGCCTAAACGAACACGTGTCTGCTACCTAGTTAGTGATTCTCTCTCCCTGCCCCTCCCATCCTTGGCAACCAAGAATGTTTCTTTCTGTGTGTAAACCTATTCGTGATTTTTTATAATAGTGGTGTCATACAATGTTTGTCCTTTTATGATTGACTTATTTTACTCAGCATAATGTCCTGTTGTGACATACTTTGCGGGTGCATCGTTATTCTTTATCGTTGCATAGTATTCCATTGTGTGTAGGTATCACAGTTTGTTTTTCCATTCATCCGTTGATAGACACCTAGGTTGTTTGCATCTTTTTGCTATTGTGAATAATGCTGCAGTGAACATGGGTATGCATATGTCTATTTGTGCCATGGCTCTTATTTCTCTAGGATACATTCCTAGGAGTGAGGTTGCTGGATCATGTGGTATTTCTATTTCTGACTCTTCCATTTTCCATAGTGGTTGTACCATTTTATATTCCCATCAGCATTGTATAAGAGTTCCAGTCTCCCCACAACCTTGCCAGCATTTGTTTTCTGTTTTTTTGAACAGTGCCGTTCTTGCTGAGGTGAGATCGTATCTCATTGTAGTTTTGATTTGCATCTATCTCTTGGAAACCCTAGTGGCATAGTGGTTAAGAGCTATGGATGCTAAGCAATAGATCAGCAGTTCATATCTACCAGGCGCTCCTTGGAAACCCTATGGGTCAGTTCTGTTCTGTCCTGTAGGGTCTCTGTGAGTCAGAATCCACTCGATGGCAATGGGTTTGGGTTTGGTAATGGCTAATGATTGAGAATGTCTTTTCATGTATTTGTTAGCTACCTGAATGTTTTCTTTGGTGAAGTGTCTGTTCATGA
The DNA here is from genome assembly GCF_024166365.1 of Elephas maximus indicus. NCBI lineage: Eukaryota > Metazoa > Chordata > Mammalia > Proboscidea > Elephantidae > Elephas > Elephas maximus. Next base: position 80,692,297 of record NC_064831.1, on the reverse strand, counting down.
CCTTTGCCCATTTTGTAATTGGATTGTTTGTCTTTTTGTTGTTGAGGTGTCGAAGTTTCCTGTAAATTTTAGAGATTATACTTTTTTCAGATATGTCATTGCCAAAATTTTTTCCCAGTCTGTAGGTTCTCTTTTTACTCTCTTAGTGAAGTCTTTTGATAAATATAAGTATTTAATTTCTAGGAGGTTCCAGTTATCAAATTTATCTTCTACTGTTCTTACATTTTTAGTTATGTTGATAATTTATTTATGCCATAAATTAGAGCCCCTAAGTTTCTCAGCAGCTAACCAAAAGGTCAGCAGTTCGAAACCACCACCTGCTCCTTGCTGGAGAGAAGACCTGGCTACCTGCTCCCATAAAGATGACAGCCTAGGAAACCAAGGGGGCAGTTCTACTCTGTCATATACAGTCACTGTGCATCAGAATTGACTTGACTGCACTCAGTAGCAACAGCAGGTTTGTCGGTATGTTGTCTTCCATGAACTTTATAGTTTGAGATTTTACATTTAGGTCTTTGGTCCATTTTGAGTTAGTTTTTGTGTATGGTGTGAGGTATGGATCCTGTTTCATTTTTCTGTAAATGGATATCCAGTTTTGCCAGCATCATTTGTTAAAAAGGCTATCTCTCCCCCATTTAATGGACTTAAACCCTTTGTTGAAGTCAGCAGTCCATAGGTAAATGGATTTATTTCTGGGTTTTCAGTTCTGTTCCATTGGTCTGTGTGTCTGTGGTTGTACCAGTACCAGTCTATTTTGACTACCGTGGCTGTATAGTAGGTTCTGATGGCTGTATAGTAGGTTCTGGATCAGGAAGTATGAAGAATGCCTCCTACTTGGTTTCTTCAATAATGTTTTATTTACCCGGGGCTTCTTTCCTTTCCATATAAAGTTGGAGGTTAGTTTTTCCATTTCATTAAAGAATGTTGTTGGAATTTGGATCATGATTGCGGTATATCTGTAGATCACTTTGTATAGTATTGACATTTTCACAACGTTAAGTCTTTTATCCACGCGCATTTATGAAAATGGTGTGTTTTCCACTTACGTAGATTTCTTGCAGTAGTGTTTCGTAGTTTTCTTTGTGTAAATCTTTTCTGCTTCTAGTTAGATTTATTCCTGAGTATTTGATCTTTTCCAGGGAGGGCTATTGTAAGTGGTATTTTCTTGATTTTTTTAGTGTAGAGGTATCAAACTGATTTTTGTATGTTGATCTTGTATCCTGGCACTTTGCTGAATTCTTCTATCAGTTCCAGTAACTTCCTTGTGAAGTTTTGGGAATTTTCTATGTATAGGATCACATCATCTGTGAATAGGGATAGTGTTTTGCTTCTTCCTTACCAATTTGAATGCCCTTTATTTCCCTTTCTTGCCTTAATTGCTCTACCTGGGACTTCCAGTACAATATCGAATTAAGAGTGGTGATAAAGGGCATTCTTGTCTGGTCCCTGTTCTCAGGGGAAATGCTCTCTGTCTCTGTTGAGAATAATGTTGGCTTTTGGTTTTCTATATATGCCCTTAATTATGTTGAGGAATTTGCCTTCTATTCCTATTTTGCTTAGTGTTTTTATCAGGAAAGGGTACTGGATTTTATCAAATGCCTTTTCTACATTGATTAAGATGATCATGTGTTTTTTTTCCTTTGTTCCATTTACGTGGTAAATTACATTGATTGATTTTCTAATGTCTAACCATCCTTGCATCCATGGTATGAATCCAGCTTGATTGTGATGTATTATTTTGGATATGCTGTTGAATTCTCTTGGCTAGAATTTTTTGTATTTGTGTCTATATTCATGAGGGATATTGGTCTGTAATTTTCTTTTTTAGGGATGTCTTTATCTGTCTTTGGTATCGGGACTATACTTGCTTTATAAGATGAATTAGGGAGTGTTCTTTCCTTTTCTATATCCTGGAATAGTTTGAGTAGAATTGGTGTCAGCTCTTTGCTGAATGTTTGGTAGAATTTTCCTGTGAAGCTGTCTGGTCTGGGGCTTTTTTTGTTGTTGTGGTTGTTGGGAGTTTTGTTTTTTTTTTAATGACCTCTTCCATTTCTTCTTTTGTTAACAGATCTATTCACATTTTCTATCTCAGTTCATGTTAGTTTAGGTAGGTAGTGTGTTTCTAGAAATTTGTCCATTTCTCCTAGGTTTTCAAATTTGTTGGAGTATAATTTTTCATAATACTCTGTTATGATCCTTTTTATCTCAGTTGGTTTATTGCAGTTTCTCCCATCATATTTCTTATTTTGGTAATTTACATCTTTTCATTCTTTTCCTTTGTCAGTTTGGCCAGTGGTTTGTTGATTTTATTGATCATCATGAACCAACTTTTAGTCGTCTTCATTCTTTTATTGTTTTTCTGTTTTCTGTCTCGTTTATTTCTGCTCTAATCTTTGTTATTTCCTTTCTCCTGGTGACTGTGGGCTTCTTATGCTGCTCTTTTTCTGTTTATTCTAGTTGTAGGGTTAAGCTGTTGATTTTGGCCCTCTCTTTTTTGTGTGTGTTTATTACTATAAATTCTCCTCTGAACACCTTTTGCTGTGTGCCAAAAGTTTTGGTATGTAGTGTTTTCATTCTAATTTGCTTCTAAGAAGTTTTTTTTTATTTCATTTTTAATTTCTTCTGTAACCCAGTGGTTTTTAAGCAAGGTGTTACTCAATTTCCATGTATTTGATTTTTTTTTCCTTTGTTCTTATTATTGATTTCTAGTTTTATAGTGCTGTGATCAGAGAAGATGCTTTGTATTATTTCAGTTTATTTTTTTTAATTTATTGAGGCTTTCTTTATGTTCTCAAATATGGTCTATTCTGGATAATGATCCATGTGCGTTGGAAAAGGATGGGTATTGTGCTGCTGGTGGGTGGAGTGTTCTTTGTATGTCTGTGAGGTCAGGTTTGTTGATTGTGTTATTTAGGTCTTCTGTGTCTTTGTCGGAAACCTTGGTGACATAGTGGTTAAATGCTACAGCTGCTAACCAAAGGGTTGGCAGTTTGAATCCGCCAGGCGCTCCTTAGAAACTCTATAGGGCAGTTCTACTCTGTCCTATCAGGTTGCTATGAGTCGGAATCGACTTGGCAGCACTGGGTTTGGTTGGTTTGGTGTCTTTGTTGAGTTTCTTTCTAGTTGTTCTGTCCTTCATTGAGAGTGATGTGTTAAAGTCTCCAGCTGTTAACTATGAAACCATTTCTCTTTTCATTGCTGTTAAAGTTTGTTTTATGTATTTTAGAGCTTCTCGTTGGATGCATAAATATTTATTATGGTTAAGTCCTTTTGTGGAATCACCCTTTAATCATTATATAATGCCCTTCTTTGTCTCTTGTGATAGATTTTGGCTTAAAGCCTATTTTGTCAGAGATTAATATTGCCACTCTTGCTCTTTTTTGGTAGCTGTTTGCATGGTACACTTTTTTGCATCCTTTGATTTTTAACCTATTCAGGTCTTTGTGTCTAAGGTGTGTCTTTTATAGGAAACATATTGGTGGGTCATTTTTTTTTTTTTTCATCGTAATAGTTTTTAAAGCATGGTTGGTTACACTCAAGCTGTCCTTTTACATTTTGGTTCTAACCACAACCTAATAAGTGGGTAGAGTAGATATTATTATCCCTATTTTATAATCAAAGAAACTGAGGCTGGAGAAGTGAAGTAATTTGCCCAGTTACTAAGCTACAAAGTAACAGAACTTGACTCAGGCACAGTTTTCAGTGATCTGTCCAGACTGAGCTGACACATGTGAATGTGCAGCAGCACACAGACCAAGTCTGGCATGCACTGAGCGCTCAGTCATGGTTTATTATTGTAGTCGGCAATGTTGGCCCCTTGCAAGGGGGGTTTGCCTCTAAGCTCTTGAGCCCTTCTTTTCAGACACTTGAAACTTGGGTTCAGGGTCATATGGCAGAGTAGCTACTCAAAGTGTTCATATTTCCCAATGGAAGCAAGTGCTTTTGAGCAAGATGTTCTGTCAACATAGTGATTGCCTTGTTAGGGTCTTCTTCAGGTACTTGATAAGTGGGTCCTCAGTAGCCCTTATGGTGCAGAACAGGTTTGGAGCCTTTGCATTTGCTTAGAAGGGGCAAGAATGAAACAGATGTTCAAATTTGATTTCAAAATAGTAGCTGGAGAGCAAGATTTGAGATGACTTTGCATTTCTTGGAAACCCTGTTGGCGTAGTGGTTAAGAGCTCTGGCTGTTAACCAGAAGGTCAGAAGTTCACATCTACCAGGTGTTCCTTGGAAATCATATGGGGCAGTTCTGCTCTGTCCTATAGGGTCGCAATGAGCTGGAATCGACTCAGTGGCAGTGGGTTTGGTGTGTGTGTGTGTGTGTGTGTTTACATTTCTTTGGCCTGAGTTCCAACAGTTGTTCAGTTGGTCCATCCATTCATCCATCTGACCTCCCTTCTCACTGTGTGATCTGGATCTTTGCGTTATGGTAAAGATGAGTCAGTTGAACTAAGTGGAAACTAGAGGCAGGGAGACACAAATTTTGATTGAAATACTGAATTACCTGCTTTGTATTTCCGTTGTTACATTGGTGTTCTCCATTCTCATTTAAGTTTTCTCAACAGATCTCTAAGGTGAGGATAGTAGAGTTAGTATTCTGCAGATGAGAAAGTTGACCCTGGGAGCTAAATAGCTTGCTCAAAGCCGTACAGTCAGTAAGTTGCCATTATTCATGAGACTGTCTTTAGGTTGTTTTCAAGCTTTCTTGATAAATGTTGTGAGCAAGCTTGATTGGTAACATTGTCAGGCTTTTAACCAAACTAACGTGATAATGATTCAGAAATTGAGTTTTCACTTTTTTGGGTAAATATTCAACTGGGTTTTCAGTCATCCTTTTTGGGGGGTAAATTTTCATTGAAGGGTTTTAAGAATTTTGACATATCATAGTTCTTAAGCATTCAACTAGTAATTTTCAGGTTTCCCCTGTCTGGCACCGTGCTGGGAAATTACGAAATGTACTTTCTGCAAATGTTTATATAACAATAACACTTACTTGCCATTTATTGTAAATATTTGTGCCAGGCATTTTACATAAAGTTTCATGTATTTTATCCTCTTCCCATTCTTATGAGGGTGCTTATATTATCCCCATTTCACGAGGAGATAGCTGCAGCTGATAAAGTGATGCAGTAGCCATTTGAACCAGGTCTAAAGCTCGTGAACATTTACACGTCCTAGACTTGATGGCAGTGGGTTGGGTAGACATTCTAAGCAGACAGATGAGTGTCGGAAGTTGGTTGGAGTAACAAAGCCATTCCATGTGTCCTGTGTTTCTTCCTGTATACTTTTTTTCCCTCCATGTTTACCCTTGGTTGCCATGTAACATTTAGGCCTCAGAGTTTTTCCTCAAAGAGTTGTGAAGTTGCACAGCTTAATCTGTGGTCACAAGTTCTCTATGGCAACAGCATGTGATTTTGAAAACACTTGCTTCTCATTTCACTTAAGGCCTAGGTGGAAGAAAATATGAATCTAGAATGTAAAGCTTGATAGGTGTATGTGAGAAAATGAAGGACCCGTTGGCACCTTCCACTCTTTAAAAAACAACAAAGCTTTAGTAATCATTACACGGTGTCTTTGTTGGCTCAATTTTGAATTTTCCATAAAGACACACCATTAGGAAGACTGGAAAATTTTACCTACATTTACTGTTAGTAGAAACGAGTGATTCTTAAGAAAGGGGGGGGGGTGGGGAATAGGTGAGTTGAATAACCATTTTAGCTAAAATCAATATTTGACCAAAGCTGAGTATCACCATCATATAATGAAGTTCTGTGACGCAAGCATAAATATGGAATTGTATCACATATAATTAATCGGTCCTATACTTTTTTTTTTGTACTTTTATTAAAGTGTAATAGTTCTGTTTTAGAAGTTTGATCTTATAGTGCAAGAATAATAATTTACCAGTATTCCCATGTACTGGATTGCTCTTGATTGACTAAACTCCACATTAATATTATTAATCTGTTGGGTTATCTAGCAAATTAATAATTCAGGAAAATTTTTTAGTAACATGTTTTCTAGGAGAAATATTATACTTAGAATTCTTGGTTTGGCAAATCTCAAAAATCTTTTAGCTACTGAAATTGGTAGGCAGCATATAACAGTCGTTTTGACAAGGTTTTGTGTAAATGTTTAGTGTACATGCACACTTAGGACTATAAAGAGTTGCATTCTTAAAAGCATTCTTATTAAAATCTGTTGTTTTGACATTTGAGGAGCAAAAACAAAATATTTTGAGTATCTCAGTTTTTTGTAACACTTTTTTTGCCATGTAGATAATTTACCACAGTTATTGCACATGATTTTGGCATTTTTCCATCTTGTAAAATTTGGAGGTGGCAGAGTTGACATTTTACTTTTAATGTATTTCTTATTAGATGTGAATAATTTTCAAATAGAACTTTTCCTTGAAAGACATATGGCTTAAGTGGAGTGAAATCTGTGAATTAAAAAATATATATATTCTTTTTTATGTTTAACATTATGGATGCTAGTTAACAAAACAGTTAATCAAAATTAGAACCTTTATATAATTTAATATCTATAATTCTTTGTAGCATTTAAATGTTTTTAAATATTTGCTCAAAAAATTTTCTTCCTTTAGTTATCTAACTGATGTACTGTCTTTTAATGTTCATGTTAAATATCAACCTATTTCTCTGTTTAACCACTTGAAAACTCTTGTTTTTGAACACAGCGGTAACAATTTTACAGGCGTTTTCCTCTCACCATAATATACATTTATGCTATACTGGCCTATAAAATTTCTACATACAAAACACCTGAGGAGATTTGCACTTTAAATTGTGTGTAGAATACTTAGCTTACTCCTGTGTTATCATTATTGCTCGCGTCGATGTTGCTTCACTGCTGGTAACTTCTGGAATGACTTGGTCATGGATCTTGTACACGCTCAACAGGCATCCACCTGCTTGTCCCTAGAAGTGCGAAAGCTGAACTTCGGTGCATTCCTGTTATTTAGCATCTCTGAGCCTGTGTCTTCATCTGTAAGATGGGAAACAGTAGTATGTACCTCATAGGTCTGTTAGGATAAAGCAAGAACATGTTCATAACTTAGTGTGAAACTTAGCGTGTCCCTTTATTTGGAGAGCTGGAAAGTAGATTCATTGGAAATACGATAAGCACTCAGCTTTATACAAACATGGCATCTCTTTGCTCCAAAACCTAGTGTCTGACTCACTGTTCTCTGAGTGGCTTTGCGCCACTACTGTGACAGTGATTCCTTTAAACTGTAGAGAAATTTGAGCTCCATTCTCATCTTGGTTTTTTTGAGGGGGGATAGTGATAGGCGATGTGGGGGTAGTTGCCTGATAGTTATCCCACAAGCAAGGCCTTCGACACTTTTTAAAGCCTTTCAAACTCAGAAACTGCCGTCTTTTTTGTTTATCAGAATTACACCAGCCCTATAATTTTTTTTTTTTTTATAATATACCATATAGTCATAATTTATTGAGCACTTCAAGGTGGAGGGCATACACTGTGCTAACACTTGGCATTCATGCTCATTTGGTCCTCACAATTAACGTAGTATTCCCATTTTACAGATGAGGAAATTGACATGCAGAAAGATTTAAGTAACTCGTCCAAGATCACACAGGTGGTAGTGGCAGAGTAAGGAATCAACCAAATCTGTCATACTTTCCAGCTCATGTTCTAACCATTACCTTATGAAAGTTTTCTGGTTTTAATTAATTAGAAACAGAAAATGTAGAACAAATAGAATACTGGCACACAGTAGTTGCTTAAATTATTTGTCCCTTCTCTTTTTTGTTTCCTTTGCCCTTCATGGTAGTTGTTAAGGGCAGAGTGGCAGTACTACGAAAAGAAAAGAAAAGGGGAAGGAAGAGAAATACTAAGAATATGAATGCTGAAATTTCTGGTGAATTTGTGTATGCACGAATGCGTATCTGCCTATAACTAGCCTAGCATTGAGTCCCCTACAAATGCCTGATAGTAGCCCCCTGTTAATTTTGAGGTGGATCAACTATTTCTCTCTCTCTCTCTCTCTCACACACTCACACACACACACACAACTGCCTACTCCCACCACACAGCCTTTTCTGACGTTTGGTCTCTCTCCCTCTCTTTCAGTAGAGTTGTGGTTAATTTTATAGAACTCATTGAGGCTTGGCGCTGTTGTGCTAATGTGGTCAGGGAAGATACTGCAATAGTCCCCAAATAAGGAACTAGGTGTTGCAATTCCTTGTCAGAAGTAGACTCACAGGAAAACACCCCTTTTGGGAGGTCTGACCTGGGTATTTTTCTCTGTTCTTAAAGCTATAGTACGAAGCCAGGTCCAAAATAGGATGGGCTTGCGATATTCGGGGTGCTCAGGCAGGCGTATGTGAGTATCAGCCTCCAAACTGATGTGTTCTGATCTTCATTGTTTATTCTGACATTTTCTCTGGCTTTGTGTTGTATCTGAAAAGAAGCATCTTTGAATTCCTCTGGATGCTAGGGTTGTTAAGTTCAGAGAAGTGTCTTTCTCAGCAGTTGATTGGGCAGGGTTTCACGTATATGTTAGCATCAAACCTGAATTTTTCTGAGTTGCAGCGTGCTAGGGAAGGTAAGAAGGCAGACCATGACTGGTTGTTGTTTGTTGCATAGCAGCTAGAATGCTGGGGAATTAGTTGAAACCCGCCCCCCGTGGCTTATTAAATTTTGCTGTGCCACGTACATACACCCATAAACCTCAGCTGATTCGGCCGACTATGAATGTTCTGTTTGAATGCTGTAATTACAACTTCTGAGGGATGGCGTCTAATTTGCATTTTCCTGTAGTCGAAAAACTTGCTGTGGATCCTGTAAAATCTGTGGTAACAGGGAACTTGATTAGCTTCTGATAAATATTGCATCACACTTACAGTTTGTATAATTTGTGTGTTGTTACAGTTTGAAACTGTGATACAGGCAAGTATCATCGTGGGTAGTGGAGAGAGTACAATTGTTTTAGAGTTAGGTCTGGGTACAGATTTTGGCCTTTTCATTTACTAGCTGTGTATACTTGGGCAGATTATCCCTTGAGCCTCACTTTCCTCACGTGCAAAAGGAAATCCTTTGGCACCTGCCTCAAAGCTGTTGTGAGAATTAAAAGTAGATAACATTTGTCTAGCACCATACTAAATAGTTAATATTGTTAAGTTCCTTCTTTTTTTTTTTTCTTTGCCTTCCTCCTCCTAATGTTTTCTCCCCACACACAGAATAAAATCCTAATTCCTACCACAAAGCAGAAAGCTGTCTGAGATCTGAGCCCTGCATCACTCTTGAACGCCATTTCAGAACATTCTCTTCATCTGTTGCTTTCTGCGTACCCACACAGGAGCTGGTTATTGCCACCTCAGGGTCTCTACTTGCTGTAACCCACTGCCTGATACATTCTGTCCCAGTAGCTCCACACGCTGGCTCTTCCGTCTGATTTGGGTCAGTTGTCATGTCACCCTTCAGACAGATTTTCCTGGCTACCCATCTGAGTTAACCACTGTCTCCACCCCTAAGATGCTTGCTACCATAAACACCTTGTTTGTTTTCTTCAAAGCACTTAGCTCTACCTGTAATTATACCCCTCCAGAATATAAGCACCCTTAACAGCAGGCACCTTGGCTGCTGTATGTTCATTAATAGAGTTCCAGCATCTAGGAATATATCTGGCTCATAGTGGATACTATGTGAATATTTGTTGAATGGTTGAATGAATAGTGTATAACTCAGACCCACCCTTTTCTGGAAATAATGTTGTTTTGAGGTATCTTAAAATAAAATATGAACTTAACAGTATAGAGAAGACCAGGTCCCAGATAGAATACATTATTAATACATTTAAAAGCCATCTATGGTGTTACCTTTTCAACAAGCTTTTGGAAACATTTTATCAATAATAGAAAAATATCTGTATGAATACTTGAGAACAAGTATTCATATAGAGCCTAACATATTTTCATTTACTGAGAAATAGTGTTTTTGTAATTGCCTCGTGTTTAACCCAGTCCCCTCCTGTTTCATAGGATTTTTATTTACATTTTAAGCTTCATAAGAGTAAGTTGAAATGCCATATACACTGATGCTGTAATCATCTTCTGGGATCTTTGTATATGCACACCCTTTTGGAGAACATGTGCTAATGTGAAATGATTTTGTTGCTTAGATGGGAATGTTCAGTAGAATACTCCTTTAGTACCATTTTCAAATGTAATCGAAAGAAACATTTTGCAGTTCATTAATCCATTAGTGACTACAGATTGCTTTGGAATAAATAGATGGCTTGAAATGAATTTTAAGAATTTGTATTTTTGCCCTCTTTTCAGCCCTTAGCTGTGTGAAACCTTGGTTGGTTCACTTAAACTTCATGCTCCTCCATCTATATATAGTACATTGACCTTGTTGTTTGTAAGATTAGGTATGATACTTACAATAAAAGTGCATTGAAGAACTGCTTTATAATTGTGTTATTTTTATTATATACTATGATTACTTCCGGCTGTCCTTTAAAGGATAAAAATAAATGTTATATGGTTTTGGAAAAGCAGCAAATTATAGGAAACATGAAAAAAGTCACATGGAGTTTTGGAGACATCGTTTCTTTATTACGACCTGTTTTATTCACCGGCATACTTCTAAATAAAATGAATTCGTTTCAACAATTGAATTATGAAAAGTACTGAATCAGAGCAATGTGTTATATAAAAATCCACGGTCACTAGAAGCTTATTGGACTTGTTAAGTATGGGTTCTTTTTTGAGTTTTTAATGGCAATAACTTGATTACATACATAAAATCAGGTGAACTTTTTATGCCTGAAGGTAGGGGTCCTGCCCAGACTAATGAGCAAAAAAAAAAAAAAAGTTTTTTCTCCCTAAATGGGAAAAGCTAGTTTAGATTACTTGTGATTGAGGTTATTAGTTTCTAAAATTAGGACAGATCACTTATCAGTAGAATCATGGAATCTTCACAGTTGGCAGCTTGTTAATCAGTTGATCTTACATTTTGCTTTTACACTGGAGTTATGGATTCATATTTAGCTCTTAATCTTTTGTTAGTTGCAGATGCTTACAGTAATAAGACAGGAAGAAACATATGCACATCTTTTCTACCTTGATTAGATTATTAGCTGTTTATTTTCTTGGGTAATCATATAGCATTACTCTTTGTTTTTGGTTTGTGTTTTTGCTCCATGAGAAAGCTAAGGAAGGTCTTGGCATTTTAAAGACTTGTTATATTTCTACCGGTGGTTGGTACTGAAATTTTCTCCATGACCTGTTTTCTGTCATCAGTTAGAAATTAGTTTATCCAGTTGTATTATTTTCCTTGTTTCTGTTTAGTTTGTAAACATTTCTGTCTTAGTTATCTAGTGCTGCTATAACAGAAATACCACAAGCGGATGGCTTTAACAAACAGAAGTTTATTCTTTCACAGTTTAGGAGGATAGAAGTCTGAATTCAGGGCGCCAGCACCTGGAGAGGGCTTTCTTTCTCTGTCAGCTCTAGGGGAAGGTCCTTGTCTGTCAGTCTCCTAATGAAGGAGCTTCTCTTTCCCTTTACTTCTCCTTCCCCCGCCCTCCTTTCTCATTAAGTAACATCAAGCACTAGTTATATGAAGGACAGTAAATAGTTATCAAGCCAATAATTGCCATGGAAATGGCAAAAAGACAAGTTCTGAGAGAGTTCGTCATAGCTTTTGTACATAAATAATAAGTTCAAGTAATATTTAAATAGAAATCGCTATCTAGTCACTTGTGTCTAAGTCATCTGTTGAATGATAGGGTTGAAAAAGAGAATTGTGTGACTGAGCAAGTAGAGATTGGTTACCCTGGAATTGTTTCTCAGGTGAACATCTGTTTGAAGTGTGTGGTGTTGGTCTGGGAATGAACTAAATGTAACTGTGCTGAAGTGTGTACCCAGACTTCTGTGCCATGGTTTATTTCTCCTATGTTCATTTTAAGTAACTCTCCATGACATTTACTCTTTGCTTTCTCTTCTCTGACTTAGACTAGAGGCAAGAAGGATAACAAAGAGAGAGAATTATTTATTTTTTTAAGTTATGCATAATAATATTGCTCATAATCACATCACCATACAACAGTTTTATTTCTTTATCAGATATTACATCCCACACTGTGCAGGGTTTTTTGAACAGTTGCAGCTGATATTCCATTTTGCATTCTCATATTTTCACTTTATCATATTCTTTATTTCTATGGTCTCTATAATTTTTTAGACCTCTAAGATATTTCATTATGTTTATCATTTGTCTTTAAATCATTAACCAGCGTTCTATGTTAATTTCTGATTTTTTTTATAGTAAAACTAATGAATGCTGCAGTGAACCCCATCTTTTACCATTTGATTTTTACTTCTGTTAAATTATTTCCTTAAGAAAAATTCCAAAGATTGTATATAAAATTCATTGTGGTCCTGCCAGCCTGAGCTTTTCTTTCTTTATACTCTGTTTCTCCTTTCTTTTCTTTTAAATGAGCTGGCACCTGTAGGCTACATTATCATGGTATTTTACAACCTTGGTTGCACATTGGAGTCACCTGGGAATCTAATTACACATTAGAGTTACATAGGGAGCTTTAAAAAAATACTAACACTTGAAGGCCGCCTCTACAGATTCTAATGTAATTGGTATAAGATGTGACCTGGACATCAGGATCTTTAAAAGCTCTCTAGGCAATTAAGGTTAAGAACTTTGCTTCGGTGGGAAAATTGGGCTTAAGGTTACATCTGAAAATTAATTTCTAAGTGTTATTTATTGAATCAGGTTAGTGGCTTAAATAAGAGTAGCCATTAGTAGACAACTAAGGAGCTTGGTCATGTCAATAAGTAGTTATTAGTCTAGAATAAAATTGATTTAACTTTAGTTTTTCCTCATCCTGTGAATGTTGGTTTATTAGATAATGATGCATATGTAACAGATACCATGGTGGGATATTGAAAATTACTTCTTCAAGATCTTGAAAACAGTGTAGTAAGGTGGAACTAGACAACACAGAGCTTTGGCTAAAACAGGAGCCTGGTCTTCCAGAAGTCATGGAACCATTGAGTAAAGGAACCATTTGAGTAAGGAAGCCCGCCAGGATGAAAAGCGAAAGACAAAAATGACCGTAGGAGCCATGGACCACAAACTACAGCCTCTATCCATGATGCACAGTGGTCTAGAACTTGTATACTAATTTCCCAGAGTGTGCATATTATGATGTTTTGTTTCATTGGTGCATTTTCTGGTGCAGCGTAGGCAGCAGAGGCAGTTTTGAGTGGTGGTTTACAATGTTGGTCCAAATCTTGGCTCCATTACTTACTAGCCATTCAGCAAGTTACTGAATTTCTCATAACTTCAGTTTTCTCATCTGCAAACTGGGGTAATAGTATTCCCCCTTTACATGATCGCTAAGGGAATACATATAAAGATGATACATATAAAGCACACAACTCAAGATCTGGTACGTTATTTAAAAAATTAACAAATACTAGCAATAAAAAGGAGCAGTTACGGTGCATACCCACTCGCTTGTGAATAAAAAACTAATAGTTAATGAGTACCTCCCAGTAATATATGTATGTATGTGTCAATTCCGACTCATAGCGAGCCTATAAGACAGAATAGAACTGCCCCATAGAGCTTCCATGGAGCTCCTGGTGGATTCAAACTGCTGACCTTTTGGTTAGCAACCTTAGCTCTTAACCACTATACCATCAGGGTTTGTATATATATATATATATATATATATATGTTTTTTTAAGGCCGTGTTATCTATATCAGGAGTTCAAATCCACCAGGCACTCCTTGGAAGCCCTGTGGGGCAGTTCTGTTCTGTCCTATAGAGTCGCTATGAGTTGGAAGCAACTCGACGGCAACGGGTTATGTATGTATAGGAGTCACTGGGTGACCTAAACAGTTAATGGACTTTTCTGCTAACTGAAAAGTTGGAGGTTTGAGTCTACCTAGAGGTGCCTCAAAAGAAAGATCTGGCAATCTACTTCTAAAAAATCAACCATTGTAAACCTCCTGGGGTCACCATGAATTGGAATCAACTGGAAGGCAACTGGTTTTATATATCTATGTGTACATATTTTTAATTCTTAAAACAACTCTAAACAAGCAGATATTATTTCCACTTTTCTTTGTTCTTAAGAGATGAAAAAACTATGGCGCATAGAAGCTAAATAACTTATTTTAGATCAGACCATGGTATAGATGAGTTTCTAAGCTTTTTCCATCGTAACACACCTTGTTTTAGCCTCCAGGGAAATCTTAAATTAACATAAATATGTGGTGAATTGGTATGGTGAGTAGAGTATTTCTTTCCCCTGAGGAAAAGATAAATGCTGGTTGGTATAAATTTTGTGAAATTTGTGATGAACAGTTTGGGCATGTGATTTTTGAAGTTGATGCTGTTCTTCATTTGAGTAGAATGTGCTCATTCTGAAAATAACTAGGCGGTGAGAATTTGGGCAAGGCACTTTGTGCTACATTTTGTCACCGCCTCATTCAGAACTGAGAACGTTGTGGTTGGTCTGTTCTTCATTCTGTTGAGCAATTCAGCAGATGGTGGACTTTGAAACTTTTTTATCAGAAAATGTGTGTGTGTGGAAAAATGTTCTACCTGGCATGGACATTCTTTTGATTTTTAAAGAAATTTTCCCCCTAAAGGCCTCTTTGTTTCATGCTACATTCAAATGTCCTTAGATACTTCCTGCTGTGGGCGTGCCCTGAGTGCTCCTGGAGTCTCCTTCATATTGTAGGTCTGTAGAGATCAGAGATCAGCCCTTTCTGCCTCGGGCAATGCAGCATTGTCTTGTCAAGTAGAACATAGGCTTTGGAGCCTGGATGCAAATGCTTTACTCCATTACTTATAAGCTGTGCACTCAGTGAGGGGGCTACTAAAAATCTGCTGAACGTCTACTATGTTGGATAATTTGTTTATTTTCCTCTTTAATTTCCACAGCAACTTTATGAAGGGACAGTTTACTGTCTTCTTTGTAGAAATCACAGTATAAGTTCAAAAAGGTTAAATATCTTGCCCAGTTGCTCCCTTCCAACTTGACTGTGACAGAGCTTGGGCAAATGAGTTAATATTTCTGAATCTCAATTTCCTCATCTCTGAAACAGGAATAACACTACTTTGAAGGGCTGGTATGAGGATTAAATAATACAGTGTATCTAAAAGTGCCTGTTAGAATACTTCTCTCTTAGTAGACACCTAAATAATATTAGACTTTTCCCTACCTTAGGTAAACAGTACTTCAACAGTATTCATAGAAGAGTAACACTGTTGTCACCGCCATCTTTTTTTAAGTTAATGTTTTATATTTAACTTTGGATTTTGAAAAAAATTTAAACTTACAGAAAAGATGCAACAGATACAGAACTCCTGTATACCCTTCCTTTAAATTCGCCAGTTAACATTTTGTCACATTTGCTTTATCTGTGTATGCGTTTGTGTACACAAACATAATTTTTTCCGACAAAGGTGCAGATATCATGACATGATTCTGTTGTACTCCTTAAACATTTCAAGATATACTTCCTAAGAACCAACGACATTCTCTTAAATACAGTGCAGTTATCAAAATCAGTAATTTAACATTAATATAATACAGTTATCTAATAAATAGTTTGTGTTCACTTTCCACTGGTTGCCCCAATAATTTTTAAGAAATTATTTTTCCTCCTGATGTTAATCAGACACTGCATGTACTTGTTACGGCTCTTCATTCTCCTTTTCCACCTTTGCGTTTTAAGCCATTACTCCCCACTACATTGGGTTGTACTAGAATTACTTCCTTAAACTACGTGTCCTTTCACAAAGAGTAACTTAGTGATCTCAAATCCTTTGTAAGTATCTTTTGGAAGACAGAGTAATAATCTTACTGGTCTGACCTAGACTGCAGTCCCAAATTTGAATATCTACATCGTGCCAGGAGATATTGCAGGGTAGTGGGGATATATAGTGTTTGACCTCAGTAGGGCTTATGGATGAGTAAAGAGATGATTGCAGCGTTGTGCAGCAACCAGTCTTTGGGAGCACAGAAGAGAGAGCCTACTCCGGAAGTTGTGCCGGAAACTAGATATAATTCAGGGCTCCCAGGAATGTTTGAAGACTATATAAATTGCCTCATGATCTGAAGATGGAATGTTCCAGGGTAATCATGATTATCAGCCTTTTATACCTTGAAGTCTGTTCTGGGACCTGGTTGAGTGTGAAACTCTTAAGAGCCCTCAGTGCTGTCTGATGGAGCAGTGTATGAGATAGTGCCTGTACTGCATAACTGCTGCAGTTACTGGCAAAATACCCTTTCTTTTCTTCAGAGTAGAGCCCTGTTGGCCAGTGGTTAAGAGCTCGGCTGCTAACCAAAAGGCCAGCAGTTCAAATCCACCATCCGCTTCTTTAAAACCTATGAGGCTGTTCTACTCTGTCGTATAGGGTTGCTGTGAGTTGGAACTGACTCAGCGGAAACGGATTTTCTTCATAGTGGTGGTCTCCTCATTGGGATGAAAATGAATGGTGCTAGAGATTTCTTTTAGACCTTCCTGGAGCACTTACATTTCTTGGTCTACAAATCTCATTTCCACTCATTTTTCAAAAAGTCTCACCAAGACCAGGTTACCCTTAATCTACCAAGTGAAACAACCAGAATTTCTAGTACATTCATGGGTATGCTTTTCTGTCCTGCCAGACATGATTTAGTTACAGTAAAATCATTGTGTACATTATCCAAGGTAAATTTTAGATACCCAAGCGTAATCTTCTCCACGGCTAGATACAAGGCTGAGGGATAGGTTAATTGCTAACTGTAGACACAGGGAGGGTTTCTAATCAAGAGAAATGCTGACTAGTTGTTCTGCAAGTCCAAAGGATACTAAACAAGGAAAATGAGTTCAAAGTAGGAAATACGTAGTTGTACATAAAGGAATTCTGTACTTCTGGAATTAGCAAATATTTTGATACTTGTGATTCTGAGGGAAATACTGGATTTCCAAGCCTGGGGAGCCTCAAAAAAAGAATGCATCTTTTCATATCCTAACCTAGACTCCATGGCAACAGGTTTTGGTTTAACATAGACTTGTAGATATGAAGCCCACATAGGAGGGAAGGCCGGACTTCGCCTTCCCCATCACCAGAGCAATTCTGTTTCTCCATACGACTTTATTTGAAAACAAAGTTCGAAAAAGTTTTCAAGGTGTACCATGCTATAGTCTTCTAAGGTCTCTTGCAGTTCAGTCTGAAGCTTCTGAGTTTCTTTCCTCACACATTTCTGCTATCTCTCTGTTGCATGCTTTGGGAATACAGGCAAATACTATGTTAAGCAGAGCATACTATGAAAGCAGATGATGTTGGAACTGTTTGTTATTTGAACAATCTGTACTACCACCACCAGTATTTCAGGCAATAGAGAGCTTTATCTATTCTAATACGTGCATTTTTCCAAGTGTGAAATTGGATGCATTTTGATGAACGATGTCATCACACCCTATCAAAATTAAATTTGCCAGTTTTTTCCTTCTTAGTGGTGCATAAAATGGTGGTTCATTTATTAGCATATTAATTTTAATGAAATGTGGTATATTTAGTGCATGAAAGTCCACACTTGTAAGGGGGACAGTTCTGCTTGTTGTGTCTGTGGACGTGGCAGTAACACTAATAAGCCACACTGTGACTATCTGACGGAAATTCATGTTTGACCTAAGACCGTGTGTTTCAATTTCTACTTGAGAAAGCCATCATATTTATCTTTGTAGCCCTGGTATCTAGCACAGTGCCTACCATTTAACAGGTGTTCAGTAAATGTTTGATTGAATGATCTTTGAATATGACATTGTGAGACAGACCATGAAAACAAGATTTTAGATGGGAGTAAATTAAAAAGAGAAGAACTCAATTAACTCCAGAGAAAATAATAAATGGTTCAAGAAAGGAAAAGCAGTCATAGCATTTTACTTGGATCAGCGATGAACAGCATTTCTAAATGCATAATAACATAGACACTGATCCAACCAGAATTATAATTGTTATGAGGAGAAGGGGACAGGCTGTGTGCATGTGTTTGTTTTCTTTTTGTTTTTTGAAAAAGGGGAAGATACCTGAGCTAAATAACCAATTTTCTATGTTGGGAAGTCAATTCGTAATGCCTAAAAAAAAAAAAAGAAAAAAAGAAATGGTACTATAAGTATATAACAGGCTAAGAAGATAAATACTAAAACACTATAAAAGTTGAAAGTGGTTGCCTGTGGTGAGTGAGGTGGAGAGGAAGTTGGGAGAATGCAGTTTATTTTTATAAGCCTTGTAGAAGTGTTTGTGCCTATATAACTAAATTTTAAAAAGCTGTTTTGATCTATACCTCTCTATTTCTCATTGAATTTGTTTCGCAAAAATATATTGTTCACACTTTATTGCACAGGCATTTTGATTGTATAGACTGGCTTATATGCATCCTTAACTTAGAGAATTCATCTGTAGGAGGATGGAAAACAAACAGAAAGAATTTAAAATAGTGTAGGTACCTACCACTGCATGCACTGGACATAGACTTCACAGTGTGAGTGATAAGGAAGACCTAAATCTGTTTTGCCTCAGTCAGTCTCAGTTCCTCCAGTCGTCTTGTCTGTGCATGTCTTGTTCTGCCTTGAGAGTCTACAACTGGGAGATTGTGGTGCAATTGATTACTTTCGTGTGGCCTTTCTGCCCATGATCTTGTAACTCCCACCCAGGTGATTGGACAGAACTGTGTGATAGGGTAGTTGTGACCTACCAAGGGAACTGCCAGAAATTCAAGCCAGATTCAGAAGAGGACGTGGAACCAGGCATATCATTACTGATGTCAGATGGATCCTGGCTGAAAGTAGAGAATACCAGAAAGATGTTTACCTGTGTTTTATTGACTATGCAGAGGCATTCAACTGTGTGGATCATAACAAATTATGGATAGCATAGTAAAGAACAAAAATTCCAGAACACTTAATCATGCTCATGAGGAACCTGTACGTAGATCAAGAGGCAGTTGTTTGGACAAAACAGGGAAATACTGTGTGGTTTAAAGTCAGGAAAAGTGTGCGTCAGGGTTGTATCCTTTCACCGTACCTATTCAGTCTGTATGCTGAGCAAATAATTTGAGAAGCTGGACTGTATGAAGAAGAGTGGGGCATCAGGATTGGAGAAAGACTATTAACAACCTGCATTATGCAGATGACACAACCTTGCTTAATGAAAGTGAAAAGGACTTGAAGCACTTACTGATGAAGAGCAAAGACTACAGCCTTCGGTGTGAATTACACCTCAACATAAAGAAAACAGAAATCCTTACAACTGGACCAATAAGCAACATCATGATAAATGGAGAAAAGATTGAAGTTGTCAAGGATTTCATTTTTCTTGGATCCACAGTCAGCACTCATGGAAGCAGCAGTCAATAAATCAAACGATCCATTGCACTGGGAAAATCTGCAAAAGACCTCTTTAAAGTCTTGAAAAACAAAAATATCACCGTGAATATTAAGGTGTGCCTGCCCCCAAGTCATGGTGTTTTCAGTCACCTCATATGCATGCAAAAGCTGGACGATGAATAAGGAAGACCGAAGAAGAATTGACGCCTTTGAATTGTGTTGGCAAAGAATATCGAATATACCATGGACTGCCAAAAAAGCGAACAAATCTGTCTCGGAAGAAGTATAGCCAGAATGCTCCTTAGAAGCGAGGATGGCGAGATGACTTCTCACATACTTTGGACATGTCATAAGGAGGGATCAGTCTCTAGAGAAGTACATCATGCTTGGTAAAGGGCCAGCGAAAAAGAGGAAAACCCTCAATGAGATGGATTGACACAGTGACTGCAACAGTAGGCTCAAGCATAACAATGATTGTGAAGATGGCACATGACCGGGCAGTGTTCGTTCTGTTGTACATAGGGTCACTATGAGTCAGAACAGACTCGATGGCACCTAACAACAACAAGAGGATTGGTCAGTTTTGCCTTAAAAGAGAGCCAATTCCAAAGCAGAGAGGAGAATCCTACCATTACTAAGGAAGAAGAGCCAGGAGCGGAGAGCATATCTTTTAGACCCAGGATCCCTGTGCTGAGAAGCTCCTGGAAGCAGGAGACTGAGACAGGGAGAGAGAGCAAGCTATAATCCTGAAGACGGTGAGAAGTGGTGGCAGGAGAGACCTGGTGGCTAGAGACTTCGCGGTGGGCTTCCCAGCCCATGAAGAGAGAAAGCTGAGCGCCTTTGGGGAGAGGCCTAGGGCCAGGGAGAAGCGTGGCTGCGAACACTGTTGAGAAGAGGCTGTCCTGATGGAAGAACTGTATTCTGAGTAATTGTAGCTATTACTTCCCTAATAAGCCCCATCATCATAAGTATGGTATGTGAGTTCTGTGTGGCGATTGCAATGAATTAGTGAACCCAACAGAGAAGTAGAGAGTGTTGTGCGAGGGACTGTTGGTGTCAGAATTGGTAAAGATGGTGGACAGAGGAGGCATGTCTGACCCTCGCCTCATAGGAATCAGCCTTGGGCTGTTGATCTTGATTCTCCTTCCTTGTGAAGCTAGAGGTCACACAATGCCCCAAGTTGTTTTTACAGAGATGTGTAGTTTTTATACAAGATAGCCCCCAAATGTTAAGCCAGGTTTTTATTTGTTACTCAGCCAGAGGAATAGTAATTAAGGAAAATTCTTCATACACCCGTATTTTTGTATTATGTGCTGACTTTAGATCTTAAACTCTTGGTAAATTGCAGCTCCAGTTGACAGATGCAAATGAGACACAGCCCCACAGCCAAGGAGCTTGTATTCTAGTAAAGAAGACATTCATCAATTATTGGAAGTGTGGAAGAAGCAGAAGTTCAGAGAGATTTTTAAGCTAGAGAGAGTTTTGGGATATGTACTGGGACTATGGGCCTGGATGAAAGAAGAAGACAGTTCAGAAAGTTGACATGTTCATGTCTGAGATGTAAGGGGAAGAAGAAGAAAGAGCCAGAGAAATCAGTAGATGAATGGGGACAGTTCTTTATGAGACTAAAATTCCAAAGAAGAGTCAGGTTAATATTTTAAAATTTTGTAAAACTCAAGGAAGGTCATTGGATTTGGGGATTCATTTGTTGCTTGTGACCTGTGAGAGGGTGAGTAGAAGCCAAATTGCAAAGGTTAAAGTGTTGTAAGTGAGTGACAAGGAGGTAAAGATGGTGACTCCTTGAAGGGAAGAAAGAGAGGAAGAAGACAAAGTAATTCAAGGAGTTTACAGCAGAGTTTCTCAGCCTCAGCAGTATAGACAGTTTGGAGCTGATCATTCTTTGTTGTGGGGGCTGTACTGTGCATTGTAGGGTGTTTAGCAACATCCCTGGCCTCTACACGCTAGATGCCAGTACCACCTACTATACCAGTTGAGACAACCAAAACTGTTTCCAGACTTTTGCAAATGTCCCCTAGGGCAACATTCCTGACTGAGAGCTGCTGGTTTATAGGGTCTAATAAGGATTGCAGCGGCTGCTGCTGCTGCTGTTTCTACCACTGCCAGTAATCCCTTTTACTGCCACTGCTGCTGTGTCTAATACTGATCTTTAAGCATTCTTGTAGGTGGATGGAAAAGGAGCTAGCCCAGAAGCTGGTAGACCACCACAGGCCACCAGGGGATAATTACTGAAGCGGTACCTGAGGAGGGCAGGAGGAAACAATAGCAAAACCACTGTTTTGAAAGTTGAACTTAGAAGTTCCCTGTCTCTAACTGGGTGTAGTTGGTAGAGTTTTTAACTGAGTCATTCAGCTGAACTTTGAAATAACTATCTTACAGTCACCTTACTTAGAGTAGAGCAGCTTGGTAAATACATAAAACATTTAGCATAGCATAAGCTAAACTTATGTTATGCAACTGTTGGGCACCCGCTCTTGAATATAGAAATTAACAATAAGTTTATGTTGGGCAGCCTTAATTGTTACCCTGAGCCAGTATGTGAGTCTTCAGTTATAGTTTTACCACTATAGCATATTTTTAGCTTTAAAATTCTAATTTTCTCCAGGTAAATTGTTAATAACAGGCAGATATGACTTACTAGACAAAACTCTGGAAAGGGAGTTGAAGTGGTATTCCTCAAATTTGTGAATGGGTATCTATTATTTCTTCGATTTCAAACCATGATAATGATCTGAAATGTAACCTTCTTTCAGACTCTCTGAGATACTTTACCAATCTACTGGTTGCTTAGATGGGATATAATAAATATGGTATGGGGGTTTTCAAGGATGTTAATGTTCTAAAGAAAGGGATAATAAGGGGACATTCAAGATAAGGAGTAAAAGGCTGATGGAAAGCATAATCTATTATTGTGCTACTATGTTTGGTTCTTTAGATGCGTTTTCTCTAATTCTCAAAACAGTGCTTGCATTGTAGTATCCCTATTTGCAGATTGTAAAATTAAAGCCCAGAGAAGTTAAGAAACTTGTCCAACATCACATACCTAGTGCTGGGATTTGAGCCCAGATCTCTCCAACTATACATTTCACCATCTTCACACTAACAAGAAAGGGCAGTCTTGCCAAGGGTTGGGGCTTCAGAAGTTTATCAAAATGTGGTGAATCCTGAAGAGGCTGCTGAACACTTGACACCTGTGCCACATTACAGCAATTGTGTCATCTGCAGTTGTGCAGTGTATCCCTGTGTACCTCATCCCTGTTTATCGTATACTCCAGGATTCTCTCATCTGGTATGAAAAATACAATACTGATTGCGTATTTTATTGCAGCAGGCACTATGGGTATAAGTATGCCTTCTAGAAGTAGGGGTGGAATTGGAGTTGCCGTGGCCTCTAAAGAAGATATCCACTTTTCAAATTAGTTGGCTTATAGTAGTGGAAAGTTCATTATAGTGAACCACATAAAGGGAGATTTCATGCTTTGAGTCCCATCCCAGGAATGGCTTTTCATACACCTGTGCCCCTGTCACCTTTATGTGCATATAATGTATGTTTCTAATGATAGGAGCTGAGCAAAGATATTTGTTTTTTAAATTAAAAAAAAAAATTAACTTGTATTTCTTGGTATTAAGTGCCTTATTCAAAATAGGATTTGATGATTATATTGACAATTATAGAATAGTATGGCAATTGTGTTAGTTTTTCTATGGAGTTGACTGGGTATTTCGAGAATGCATCCTCCACTTATAAAAGGTGGAGGGCACTTGCATGGGCTGCAGTAACTGGTTCTTCACTTTTTAATATAATTGACTGCAATTAGCATATAGTATAACTTATTTTAAGAGAAACTCTTAATAAGTCTTGCTAAAACCATCCTCTTTGCGCTTCCTCCTTACCTGGTTGTTAGCATAATGTTAGGATCCCAGGTGTCTCTGTATCTTGGTCAAAAGAACCTCTGTATAGAGGACTCCTGCAGTTTTCATTTACCCTTTTGTGACCTTTAATGAGGAGAATGGAGCAATTAGTTACAGGCCTGAAGAAACAGGGCACTACACAAGCCACATTTCCACATCAGAGCCTCCTTTTCAAGACAATCAGGTTAGAACTTTTACATAAGACAGAGAGGGCTAAATCTATGCCTGGGAGGCAGAATGTGTATATTCACCAGAGCGTGCTTGCTTGCTTGCTTGCTTGCAGGGAGAATGCTGGAGAACCAGACTCCTGGAGCAGTTTGTCCTATGAAATACCCTACGAAGACTGTTCTGTGAGGCATCATCGAGAGCGGGACATCTATACGTTAACCTCTGAGTCTGAATCACATCATGAACCCCCATTTCCTGGAGACACTTGCACTGGACACATTTTTAAACTTAGGAACATCCAACAGCAGTTGATGGTAAGGAAGAAAGTTTCCGCTTTCGGGCTTCTGTGAGGTTTACCTTCCTTCTTCCCCCCGTAGACCTTGCTGTGTAATTAGAACATAAAAATCCTTCCCCCAAAGATTGAGAAACCTGTTAAGCAGTAATAGCAGTATTAGTTGGTGCCACTTACATATACAGAATTAGCATTTAGAGTTGTAGCAATAGGGAGATGAGAATTTTTCATTGGCTTTTGCCAGATTTTTGAATAATGGAAGATGTACATACACACACATATTACAGATACAGAAATACACAGCCAAAACCAAAAAAAATCAAACCTTTGCCGTTGAGTCGATTCCAAAACATAGCAACCCTAGAGACAGAGTAGAACTGCCCCATAGGGTTTCCAGGGAGCTCCTGGTGGACTCGAACTGCCAACCTTTTTGTAAGCAGTCATAGCTCTTAACCACTATGCCACCAGGGTTTCCAAATATGCAATTAGTGCGAAATTTTTCTGGCATAAAGGAAATTTGTCTTTTTTAACTGTATAAAACTGAATGAGCAGAACAGTTTCTGAGATTGTTGCTAAAGAACAAAAACTGCAATTACTCAGGAATGAAGCCTTTTCACAACTATTTCAGTGAGTGATAGTGTTACTGTATTTAAATTGATAGTTATATGGTAAAAAAGATCACTAAACAAAATAAAGATTTTATAACCCACTCAAGCCTTCAAGATAAAGTTGTTGCCAGACATAAAAACATTAGAGTCCTTTAGTAGCATTTATTATGGATAATATAAACGTCATATGGCTACATCTCCCTTGGCCATAACATCTGAAAGACTAAGTTTAGATAATTTTTCCACCCAGTTTAGTTCAGAGCTGATTTGATTTGGAAACAGCTTGGCAGTAATTTCATTAAAGATCATCCAGGGTCAGCCCAGTGCCAGAGGCTTGTTTGGGAGCAGGCATTTTTGAGACCAGCAGGCCAAGAGGCTTCATAGCAAGGTTGTGTGGTGCGCCTGCCTCTGCCTTCCAGAATCATGTTTGTTCCAGGATAGGTGTCGTTTTGTTTTCCTCTGGACGGACTGGCAGGAAATCAGAATGTGCTTTAGAGCTCTTGTGGCTAGGTAGATGATAGCCTAACTGACTGTGGGAATGGTTAACGGGAAGGCATGAGAAATTAAAAATGTGGAAGGATGCATGTGTTAAGAGCTGCTGAAATTCTTCAAGGAATATCTCTTGTTTCCTGGATCACTGTTCTGTGATGTTCGCTCTTCATTAGATTTAATGATCTGCTTTCATAGCTTTAAGGAGACTGCCACATTCTCAGTGGAAATGGAAGCAAGCTACTTTTGAATAGTCTGAGGGGTATAGCACGGAAGCTTTCAGTGAAGATCCATTTTTCTTCTACTTTCGTATAGAAGGACTTGAACACATTTCACACTTGCCTGTGTAGACTTTTATGACAGACCCAGTAAGTAGACAGGAACAGTGATGGAGTAGTATAAGCTCAGTGTATCCACTGAGTGAATAAATGATCAAGAGGATGGAGGAAAGTAGATATGCTTGGGATTATTGCAGTAGGTCAGATATTGAGTGAAGAACAAGCCACCTGTTTTAAAAATAGTTCTTTATGTGTTGAGGAAAACGTATTTTTAGTAATAGTGAATTTTTATATAAAGGTAAACTTATCCTAATAAATCAATTGTATTTGTTTTGCCCCATTTCCTTCTAGGGCTTATCTACATACACATGTTTTGTTTTTTTTTTTTGCATAATTATAATTTTAGATTAACTAAAAAAGTTTTTTTCAACATTGTATTACAAGTATTTTTTTCCTGATTTCTCTGTGGTCTTCATAGTTAACATTTATGTAACAGCATGGTAGTCTTTCCATTAGGTTGATGAGCCTTGGTTATTTTAACCATTATTCCCATGTTGTTGGTTACCTCTGTTTACATTTTTAAAAATATTTTAAAGTTGGAAAAACTATTTTGAAGATGACCTATAATATCCGCAGGCCACAGTCCCCTCTGTGAATAATCAAGATTTAGGTATTATTAGCATTACATGCTCTCTTTTATTTAATATTCAGTATCGGACAACAGAGGAACTGTTTTCATCAAAAAATGAAAGACAATCTACCATGCCATTGTTCTTGAAATTATTAACCCTAAAATTGTTAAGCTAGATTGGGTGGAGCATAGTTTTAGGATTAAAGCACAAGGTGTAACTCCTCAGTAAATATTTAGGCTGCAGCAGCATTTGGTTGTACCTTGAGATTAAAGAGAGCTTGCCACGCTCGTTAGGATTTGTTCTTACTCGTATATATGAAGCAAGGTGGAACCAGCAGCCTCTGTCCCTCTAAAGACCCTGTAAGAAGTTATCTGTCTCAGCTGCTCATTCGAGGATTCTCACCTTTACTTTTTTTTTTAAAACAAGGTTGTTGTAGCGGCTCAAAGGAGTGGATGGGAACGTTGGGGACAGTGAGTTTATGTTAACATGGGGGAAGAACAAGTCAGAAAGGGCAGATTAGAATGGTTGCACAACTCGAAGGGTGTAGTCAGTGTCACTAAATTGCACATGTAGAAACCCGTGAATGGGTGTGTGCTCTGCTGTGCATATTCTCAACAACAAAAAATAAGATAAAATAAATTATAAAAAATAAGGTTATTGTGGCTCAGTTTTAATCTACTCTTCAAACTAAATTCATCATACAGGAAACAGTCATCTTGTATATTCTTTGCCATTTTTAACACCCCAGGGGATATGCAGGTACAATTTAGGAAAGTAATATCAGGAACAAGAGAAAATTGATTTGTATTTGTTAGACCAGCTTATCATGTGACCTTAGAAAGGCGGAAATGGCCATGAATTCTCCCCACCAGGATCTTTGCTTATAGGTGTCAGTGACATCTTTTCCCATGGACAGTTTTTTAAAAGTGTCTTTTATTTCTTCCTAGAAAACAAACCTCAAGCAGATGGACAATCTTATGCCCTTAATGGTTACAGCACAGGATCCCTCAAGTCTTCCCAGCACCCCAGATATAGATGGCCAGTTCCCGCCCTGTGCATCAGAGCCCATGGACAGCCTGCAACCTTCTTTTCCTCCTAAAGATACAGGTAGTACTCCATGCTGCCAAGGGAGCTCTGCCAAGGGGCAGATTGAGAGTTCCTGTGATTTGTCAAGTGTAGTTAAGGAAGAGAACACAGATTGTTCCTGTAAGGAAGAAAATCAAGGCATGGAGAGAAAAGGGGAAGAGGTGGAGCCAGCCCCCACTGTGGACTCTGGAACTGTGTCTGATCAAGACAGCTGCCTTCAGAGCATGCCTGACTGTGGCAAAAAGGACACGAAAGGCTTTCCCTCCTGTGGAAACAGCAATGAAGAAACGGGAACAAAACCTTTTGGGATGACTGCAGACCAAGAGTCTCTGGGCAGTAGAGACAACGTCCTGCAGGGAGATCTGGCTGCAGAGCCAGGCACAGCCCAGCATGTCTCTGGAGGTGAGCTGGCCGTTATTTCAACAACAGATGTCAGTGTCCCAGATACTGCAGGGGAAATGGAACATGGTCTCATGAACCCAGATACCACTTTCCAGAAGAATGTGCTCGAAGTAGAGAAAAGCACAAAGGAGGGAGTCGAGAACTTTCATATCAACACAGCTGGAGCCTCTGACGTAAAAGTCACCAGTAAGCCTGTGGATAAAACCAGTGTTCCAAACTGTGTCTCTGCCACCAGTTCCCTGGATGGTAATGAACCTGCCGAGTCTTTACTTGCCTTTAGTAATGGAGAAACCTCTGCCGAAGGAACTACAGAAACGGAAACTTCAAGTAGAGGTTATAAAGAGGGTGCTGATGTTCCCGTAGATCAGAACTCTCTGGTAATTCCAGCTGCTGCAAAAGACAAGATACTAGATGGGTCAGAACCTGGCACTCCCTCAGCAAGCATATGTGAGGCAGTGTCAGCCTCCGATTTAACTTTTCCCGGGCCAGAAAAAGATTTAATATCAAACTGGAAATCAGAAACTAATTCATCTCATGTTCAAAGTCAGAGCAGCAAGTCACCCATCTGTTCTACAACTGGAGATGATAAACTTTGTGCTGATTCTGTAGGTCAACAGAACACAGTGACTCCTAGTAGCGAGCTGGTGGCAAAACATTGTGATGACATAGTTGCCCAGCCTGAAAGCATCATAACAGGGCAGCCCATCACACAAGGTTCGCCCCCCGTGGTCCTCTCTGAAGCCCCACAGGCTAACACAGTCATCTCTGACCGTGTACAGGATACCCAGGAACATGTGGGTCTTTGTCCTCCTGAAGGTACAGATAAAGGGGGCCAAGGAGAAGATTTGAATCTAGATACAGCTTTAACTAACATGCACGAAGCAGCTTCTCATCCACAGCCACTTGTCCCCAAAGCTGAGAAAGAAGTGGTGCCAGACCAGGCAGTGACATCAGACAGCACTTTTTCTCCAGCAAGCAGGCCAGGCAGTGACTCAGTAACCAAAGATGACGCACTTTCTCCTGTCCCCTCCCAGGAAAAAAAAGGAACGGCAGCTCCTGAACTACATGAGGCTACAGATGGCAGAGATGACCCGGGCGGAGGTTCGAGTGATCCCAGTGAGCAGCCACTAGAAGACAGTGCAGCCGGCCTTACCACATCCCTTTCTGCTACAGATCTCCAGCCCAGTATGGGGAATACCAGCCCTGTGGGACTTGGTGGGCAGCACGAAGGTCCCTGTCCCCCAGCAGCCCCAGAAGTTCTGAGTATCAAGGGATTGGGCACTGGTTCTTCCCTACTAAGTGTGAGTAAGGCCTCTTTGGCCACTGAGTCAGTTTTGACTAGAGAAGGAAAAAATCTAGTGGTTCCAGAAAGCTCTTCAGCTCAGGGACAAGATGACAAGGACAAAGCAGTGATTTGCGCCTTCATCAAGGAAGACACTCTTTCTTCAGGAGCCTCACAGGAAGAGCAGAGAACACCACCTCCTGGACAGGAAGCACTGGGATTCCGTGAAGAACCTAGTTCAGCTGCCTGTGCTGAGGGCAATGCACTTCAGCACAGTGATTCACTGGGCACACCCTCTGCCTTTCTTAATGCAGAAACTGAGCATAACAAGAAAGTGGCCCCACGAGGATCACTGCTGACTGAAGGTGGGGCTGCACAGAGCTTGGTGCCACCAGGAGCAAGTCTGAGTGTAGATTCCAGGCAGGAAGCCTTGGGCCCAGAGCAGAGCAGCCCACCTCTGTTGCCAGGTCAGGATGCTGGAGTGAAGAACACTCAAACCCAGGGAAAAACTGCTGCTTGTGAGGTGAGCAGAAATGTGACATTGGATGTTGCCTTGGTTAGTGCTCAGCAAGATACTGTTGGGGCCAGAAGGAAGGATATATCACACAACACCCAAGACATCCCTATTTCAAAAGTCTTGTTGAGCCAGGAGCAAAATACAATCTTGGGTTTGCCAGGAGCTTTACCAGACCAAGGTGTGACTGACCTACAGGTAGCTACAACCCTAGAGGTGCTACCACTTGACTGGGAGAAAGGGAAGCTTGAGGGAGCAGACCATAGCTGTATTGTGGGCAACTCCAGGGAGACACAGATGGACAAGGAAGCAGACCAAGTCCTGCTGCAGCCTATTGCCAAGGAGCTCCCTGCAGAGACAGGGCTCTTAACCACTGAAAACAGGGCCCCACCTGGCATGAAGGAAGCCAGGCAAGCTGCAGCCCTGCACAAGGAAAGCAGTATTCCCACTCTGTCTAGCACTGTGTCTGCCAAAGCTGTGGACCTGCCTAAGGGAGCAGACTTGATAGAGGAGGCTGCAAGTCGGATAGTGGATGCTGTCATAGAACACGTCAAGGCCTCAGGAGCACTGATGACTGACAAGGAAATCAGTCACATTCCATCACCCAGTCCTTCTGAGTCAGGTCCTGTGGCTGAACAACTACAGAATGTTTCTACTGAGAAAATGAATGCTTTCCTGCCAGGGGAGACCCCACAAATGGTCAGCGTTCGTGGAGAAGCCACTGTGAACGTTGCAGTATGTTTTGCCGGAAAGGAAGAGCCAGAGGAAAGTGTTCTGCCTGTCCAAGGGCCTGAGCCGGCAACAGGTAAGCAAAACAATACAGAATTAACAAGCTGAGAAGCAGATTTCTTTAAGAGTCTCTGTGATGTGCGGAAAAAAAAATACAGACATCTTTGTTTAGAGACATTGCACTTATTTGGTAGGTTGCCAAGTTAATAGTTACCAGCATTAGAAGAGGCACGTCATCTCTGAGGGTTGGACAGATTTTGCTTCCTGTATTACAGATTCCTGGCTTGATTGCTTGCAGCTCTGTCTGTCAGACGGGAGCAGTTGCAACTTTCTAAACCTGGAAAACAATGCCTGGATCACAGGTGCTCTAAAATGATAAAGGAATTTAGTAGATGTTTTTATTCACATGTCCTAGTCTTTTTCTCTAGGGCCATAGAAAACAGTGCTGAAAAGTGTGGTTGGGAAGTTTCTGCAGTTTCTATTTTATTTACAAGCCTGAAACTCCCTTCTTTTCCTGTCATCCTAGACTATATTCTGAGCGCACAGAGTCAGAGTGGTTTCATAAGCAGCTGGAGCTATCGTTCTAAGCTGGTGATCCAGTATCCGTGGTGGTGGTACTGGGTCATTGGTGGGGCTGAGGGATGGGAAGAGGGAGCTCCCTCCTTTTCCTGCCTACGGAGTGCACCTCCAGTTGCATTGCTTGTTGCTTTTGGGCAGCAGTCTGGGAATTCAGGACCGAGCACAGTGCAGGGGGTAGGATGCAGGATTTCCGCCCAAGCCCAGTCGGCTGAGCCGCTGTCACAGGGCAGACCTTGTGTCTGCTTATCTGGGTGAAGCAGCTGCACCAAGCAGATTGCTCACAATTTGCTCAGTGCAGCTGCCTCACCCAGCAGCCTGTTCCGTCTATGGGTAACCGCGTCCAGAGAGAGCAAAGAGAAACCACTACTGCTCAGTGGAAATAAACTATCAGAATAAAACGTCTTATTGGGGGTTGAGGCTGAAGCTAAAACTGGAGTCAGCCTTGGTATTGACTCCTGAAGTCTTTGAAGGTCAGTTTGATTCAGACGGTTTTATAGCACCACCTGTTACCAGGTGCAGAGGACCTATCTCCATGCTTGCCCTTAGGCTCTCGTAGGTAAGAAGTAGCCTATTTTGTTTTTATTATGTTTTTTGTTGTTCTTGTTCATTTTTGAAGATCCTTCTGAATGTAGTGCTTGTTAAGAGTCTGGGGGCAGGAGGGAGTGTGGAGAGAAATGAACAAATAGGTCAAGAACACAAGTCATGTAATTCTTCTCCCAAGTCTCTTAGGAAGAAGAACAATTTAAACCCAGCTGTCATTTTCCCCAGTAGAGGGTTTTTAACCATGTACAATCTTGTTCCGCCTCCCCTCCAGTTGGGGGTTTTAAGGAACCTGAGGTAGTATTTTTGGTGATTTCAGGTTTTTAGTTTTGAGGGATGATTTGGAGTGTTAGTGATAGAAATTTGTTGGCTGCTGTCTCAAAACTTAAATGAGAAGATCTGTAATTTTTAAAACTCAGGCACAACAACAAGTCTATTTCGGGGGCCCTGGCAGGTTGACATTTCAGAAGAATGGGAGTGGCCGTAAGCTGATGCCTGGCTATGTTCTTCTCATTTGGGTGCTGTGTCTTTGGCCACATGGGCTGGAATTATTTCTCTTTCTGGCTTCGTCAAAATTTAACCCAAGAAAGGGCGAACTGTGTGTGGGGTTTGTGTCTATTGAAAAAAAAAAAAAATTTTTTTTTTTTTTTAAATAGTACTAATAAAAGGTAAAAGCCAGGGAGAATTTCAGACTTTGGTTTTTAATAATTTGTAAATATATAGTAAAGATGTCAAGAAATGATTTTTAAGGCTTTAGGAAGGATAACAAGATGCATGAAGTTTCAACAGTGTATGGGTTTGGGATAAGTATATATGTGTGGGCCATTTACTTGTTTTGCTACCCAAAGGAGACATGTATGCTTGGTGGTCATAGTCTCAAACTACAGGAAGAAGTGGTCAGTGATAAAGAAATCGGGGCTTTCTTCAGAAAATAGCCAGGGTTAGGGAAAGTACCTAGTCGTGTTGCCTTGGAGAAAAAGCACCCGAGAGTGAGGTCAAAGTCAAAGGTTATTTTCTAGGAAGTCTATAGTGCGTTACATGGATTTAACCATACTTGTGTTATGCGTGAAAAGATGTAAGTTTAACTGCTGATACGGAGGTTGTCATACCTCTCCCTATCATCTACGTAACACTGACTTCCTCTTTTTATATAGTGTTTGAAATAAAGCCAGATAGAAATTGAAATGGGGAAAACCCAAAGTTCTAGGTAGAAAGAAGGGAACGTGGCCCCTCAGCCATCAAGACCGTTGAACACTGTGCTTTGGGACGTTGGTGGCATACAACTGAGCCAGGTCAGTCCTGCAGAGATTGCCAACACCCCTAAAGTCTCAGTAACCACTGTTTACCACTGTGACTGGGTACGACTTGCCAGGATACATATTTTCAGTTGATGGGTATAGGAGGGGAAGGTTGTGCCAAAAATCACACCCCCAAATAAATAATGTAAAATTCATCACCAACCAAAAACGAAAAAAGTACTCTGACTCACCTAGAAGTGTTTTGATCAAGGGACACTTCTCAGGGAGTTGCTTAGTCAGATTTTCTTTTTCTTCTTTTTTTTCCTTTAATCACATTTTATGAAATGCAAGACAGACTTTGGTTCTTTGGGCAAGGAAGCTTGTTTACCCGTTTTGAAATTGCTAGTAAGACTGTTTAAGAGTGAAGACAGAAGAAAGTGATTTATAAATGTTCATTTATAGGAATGTAACTTTCCTAAATCTTAAGTTGTTGTTTTTGTTAGTTGCAAATGTGTTGTCTCTGGCTTGTGGCAGCCTTGTGTATAACAGAACTTGATGTTGTGTGGTCCTGTGTCATATTCGTGTAGACCTTTGTAAATGTCATGGTGTGCTGCTAGGATAAAATCTTAATAGGATTTATTCTTTTGTGAAAGAAACCTCTCTGCCCTTTGGTGTAGGGAGCAATTTTTTTTTGTTACAGTAGAGGTACCACTAGGTGAATAACGATCTGAGAGAATTTTCTCCATGAAGTTGAGATTACAGTTCCACTTCTTTTTGGATTATCAGGGTGAATTTTGACTATTCAGTCATCAGTCCTCTTTAAGGAAGCATGAGAAGCTGAAATTTGCCTCAGACATTATTTTATCACTTTCTGTCTTTGCTTGACCATACGGTGGCCGATAGTAACAAAAGCCACTGCTTTTTGGTCCCCCGAGCATGGTCAGCAAGAAGACAATTGCATAATCCCAGAGAAAGCATGTTTAAAAACTTTCTCTTAAGAAAAGGAACTGCCAGTTTGGGATTATTGGTTTGGGGAAGAAATAAGACTTAAAACACAAAATTATAACTTACTGGAATAGTTCACTTAGTCTTATCAGTCGCAGTGATGGGTAGATCATGGAGTGTGGTACATTTTAAAAGAAAGCCAGACTTGTCCCAGAGGCATCGCCTCATTCTTAGTGAATTTTTCCTTTTTTGTTGTTGTTGAGAAAGTTTGTTTTGTTTGGTAAAAATACACGCAGCAAAGCCTGCTGCCGTCCCACAGTTTCGAGACATAATGTTCAGTGACATTATTCTCATTGTGTCAGCAGTCTCGTTATTTCGTTATTTCTGTTATAGTTGTTTCACTTCCATTCACTTAATCTTGCCCCCCAACCTTCTCATCTGTGCTTTAAAATAGCTGTTGGTGACTTTTCCGTTATTGTCCTGTACTAATATCTCCTGACTTTTTTGATGGTGGCCAAAATAGACCATCTACCTTCAGCTATTAGTCTGTTCCCTTGAAGCTTATGAATTTACTTTTCCATGTGCAGGTCAGCACCACAGTCAGATTGGTTATGAAAAGTCACTAGTGAAAATGGAAGTTCAAGAGACATTGAATTGGCCCCTCCCTTAGCTCCAAACCCAAACAAGGCTAAATGGTGATCATTGGCTGCTTTTGGGGAAAACCGTACAACCACGGGGTAAGGGAACAGCTCAGCTCAGCACAGGGTCAGAAATGACAACAGAGGCTGAAAGCAAAAGAATACTTTTCCATTTTAAAACGAAAGCAAAAACAAACAAAATGCCTGATACCAGAGCATGTTGTGTAAATAGTAAGGCACAGGAATCAGTTTTTCAAATGCACTCTGTAACCCCCTTGTTGTCTTTAGAAATGCCAGGCACGAAAGCTGAAGATGAAGTGGATTTTCTGAGTAATTCCAAAGAGAGTTCAGTTTCTGAAGTGGTGGCCATAGGGCACATAACTGCACCTATGATGAAACAAAGCCCGAAGACCCAGGTGGTAAGTAGCATCAGTGAGTCTGTATGGGCACAAAATATATGTGTTTAGCTTGGTCTGCTGCATCTGATTTATGGCCTTGTTTTTTATTTGGGGGAACTTTTTTTTTTTTTGCAGAACAGTATTCTTTCCTTCTCTCTTATTCCATTATATAAATGTGGATATGTGATGGCAGGTCAGCTTTCATGAACGGTGTGCACCACACAGCCCTCCTCTGTGACTGCCTTGGAGATTATAATGAACAAGATTCCCTGTGAACTCAAAAGGTTTAAATTTGTCCTTCAGCTTAAAGTGTCACAAAATAACAGTCCTCAAAGAAGGGATCTATTAACCCTTCTCAAACTTGACCTTTCTTTATATAGAAACTGATAGCAGCAAAATGAGATTTTAATTTATAGCTCAATATTATGGTCTAAAATATGAAGTATGCCATTTTCACAAAGGAAATAGTTCAGTAAATTTTTTTTATCACAGCTTTTTTATTGAGATATAATTCACATACCATAAAGTCCACCCATTTTAAAGCATATAGTTGTTATACATACATTCATAGAGCTATGCAGCCATCACCACTACCTGATTTTATAACATTTTCATCACCCCAGAAAGCAATGTCATGCTCATTAGCAGTCATTCCCTACTCCCACCCCCCACTCCTGGAAACCACTCATCTATTTTTTTTCTTTATGGATTTGCCTATTCTGGACATTTCATATAAATGGAATCATATAACGTGGTATTTTGTGACCGGCTTCTTTCACTCAACATAATGTTTTCCAGGTTCATCCATGTTGTAGCATGTATCGGTACTTCATTCCTTTTTATTTTTAAATAATCCATTGTATAGATATACCATGTTTTGTTTGAAAAAGGTGATGTTTTCACTTTTTGCTATTGTGAATAATACTGCTGTCAACATTTGTATACAAGTTTTGTGTGGACATGATGTTTTCATAGACTTGGGAGTAGAATTGCTGCGTCGTATGGTAATTCTGTGTTCGGTATTCCAGTAAGTTTTTTCAAATGGCTTCACTGCAGGATTCTGAGATTATTGTTTTTCTCTTATTTGAAACTATTAACTTTTGAAACAAAGGAACTTATTAAGCTTGTTGAAACAGTGCTCTAAGCTTTAGCTTGCATGCTGCGCAAAGAAAAACATTTAGGAAGCTAATCAAATTACTGGGCTACGGAATACTGCCCCTCAGAAAGTCAGTCTTTTTTGACTAGACTTAGTGCTCTGTTTTTCTCCTCAGAGGGCTAACGGGGGTTTTTTTTTTTTCCTTTTAAAGTTACCCCAGTAGGTAAACAGAACTGTACTCTCCCAGACTGTTTAAAGTGTATGAACTGTGATAAACAAGCTTCATTTTATTGGAGTACTGTGGTGGGAAGGTGCTGACTGTTCCTAACCTGGCTCCTTATTACAGATACTCTTCGTGACTAATGCCAGGGTGGCTACTTGTACAGCAAGCGTTATTCAGACAAATGTTACTTTTGCCCCTGGAGAAATAAAAGAATACACCGTCCATGGGTAGATGTGTCTATCTTATCTACCATAAAGAAGAAGAAAAACCATTAATTAAAAAAAAAAAACTCAGTCCCTTTCCTCCTCTTCTCATTTTTCCTTTAGCTTTTCTGGAGTTGAGAGAGAGAATACTTCTCAGGTTGATGGACATGCCTCATTTTATAGATGAAAGAATAGACCCTGAAGGAGTTACAGGACTTAGCTTAAGGTCAGACCCCGTTGAAATGAGAGCTTAGAGTCTGATTCCTAACCTAGGACTTATACAACAAAGCACACTCTTGTCCTGACTCTGGGACTGGTGGATATATTTTAACGAGTGTCAGATTCTGAGAAAAGATGTCTGTTGGTAGAAGTTATCTGTGCCTTATGCTTTGTGTCTGCCTCCTCCTTGTATATAGTTGGAGACAACATACGTCAATGGAACTTTCAGTTCTTGAAAGTGTTCAGGTCTAAATAGTGGAGGTTTTCGTATTCACAGTATTGTCATAGTGAGGTGAAATCTGATTAGTTACCTCTCCTCCCTGTTGCTCTGCCAAATTCGCCCTGTTTGCTGTGAATTTAAAGGATTAAGCATGGATGATGATGATGTTGTTAGGTGCCATGGAGTCAATTGTGACTCATAGCGACCTCATGTGACAGGACTGCCCGTAGGGTTTTCTTGGCTATAATCTTTATGGAAGCAGATCGCCAGATCTTTCTCCCGCGGAGCTTCTGGGTGAGTTCGAACCGCCAGCCTTTTGGTTAGCAGCTGAGTATTTAACCATTTACGCCACCAGGGCTCCTTAAAGCATGGATATACAACTTTAATTTCTTCTATTCCCCCCCTTTTTTCTTCTTCCCATTCATATTCCTCCCTCTGTGTGTGTGTGTGTGTGTATATGTATACGTATACTTATACGTATATGTGTGTGTGTGTATATATATATAGTATAGATTTTCATTGGGTCAGAAGAGAGTAGAGCTCTGAAAACTTTTTTTGTAAAGGGCAGATGGGACACTTTTAGGTCTTGTGGACCTTACAGTCTCAGTCGCATCTAGTCAGCTTTGCTGGTAGTGCTAAAGCAGCTATAGACAGAATGGAAATGAAACAGCAGGACAGTGTTAGAAAAAAGACATATATGACACTGAAATTTGAGTTTCACAGAATGGTCATGTGTCATGACATTGCTCTTCTTTTGATTTTTCTTTTTCCCCGACCATTAAAAAAATGTGAAAACCGCTCTTAGATTTTTTTCATGGGCTATGCAAAAACAGGCTGTTGGCCTTGGGCACTGGTTTGCTGGCCCCAGGCCAGAATACTTGCACACCAATGGATAGAAAGAGAAGGAAGTAGATTTCTTTCTTTCCTTTTTTGTTTGTTTTGAGGTGAAACCTCTAGTTTTGAAACTTAGAAGCTGGGAATCAGGGCGTTCCAATTCCATGTCTCTCTGAACCAGCTTCTTGACTTAGCCTCCCTAGACCTGTTCCTCTCTAGCCATAACCTTCTTGGTTCTGTTTGCAGTCTGAAAAGGGTTAATTGAGCTTGTGATTGTAGTTGAGGGTAGAGTGGCATTTGTTTAATATTATTTAATCCAGTATCCCTGACACATGCCCAGCCTGTGTTGGCCTTGGGAGTAGGCCAGTCATTGCTTCACTGAATCATTGCTTCATTGAAGTACCCTGTTCCAAATGTAAAACAGAAAGAATTTGTATTTCTTATGCAGTGCTGCCAGCTTGAAAAGCTAGAACAGTGGTGAATATATGGCAGTTATCTAGTAGATGTAAATAAAAAATCCATTCTAAATTCTCATGGGGATATTTCTATTTTATAGTCTTGTAAACATATGTAACTGTCAGAGTATAGGGATCTCCGTGGAGAGCAGCACTGCCAAGGATTTAAAGAGAAAAGCTACGGTTAGGGTCCTGTTTTGTTTAGTTTAGTGGTCTTGATATCTGCCATACACACTAAGGAGGTATTTTTCATTCCTTAACCCGCCTGAGACATTGTGCTATAAATAAACCCTTTCTCATGAGGTCAGTAATGGTTAAAATCATGGTTCATAAAGGAATTAGGCAATATGAATGTCATTGTTTGCATATAGTCTCAGAGAAAATACACACATGAGTTAAATGCTGCCAGAGGCCCCTAACTGATAATTCTTCCGTGGATAGCAAATTGTTTACAATTTAGAAGGCCAAGTCATTAATTTACACATAATATAGTTCTTTCCAGTGACCATTTTATCAATATTTTATAGTTGTGGTTTGTTATTACATATTGCCATAGCTTTAATAGTAGCAACAGTTTAATATTCAGTATTATCCCCTTTTACATACTTTACTGGTTTCAAGGTTCTCAGATACCTTTTGTTTTCTTCATTTTTCCCTCGATGAGTTATGTATCAAGTGTTTAAAGCAGTGTCTAGCACACCATAAAGACAGCTTAGGTTTATTGTCATTGTTACTACTACTGATAATAATAATTAGTTTTACAACTTCGGATTTGAATATTCTTTTTCACTCTTTTAAGTAACCAGTGGTATACAGTGGTTCCCAGAACAATCTAAACTCAGTTACTGCTTCTTGAGCATATGTTATAAAAGCTTCAGGAATAGAATTATAAATTCATTAAATTGGAAGACATGGAGTTCATTTTGTTTCTCAGACCTTTAGAATTTGAATGAACCTTAAAGATTATCTGAGGTCTAACATCTTTGCTGTACAGTGGATTCGGCATAGTTAAGTGACTTGCCTTGTCTCTAAACTAGTTACTTGTAAACTGGATTAGAATCCAGCTTCTGTGCTAGTAATGTTTCCAGTATACCTTCGTTTTTTGAAGGGCCATCCTGAGGGTACAGTCTCGGGGACTCCAGTTCCCTCAGTCAGGAGTGAGTATTTGCATTTTAAACAAGCAGCCCTGAATGATAACTTATGCACACTAAAAATTTAAAAAAAAAATTTTAAACCATTGCATTATACTCCCAGATTTCAGTGATAATTGGAGGAATTCCTTAAAACACTTTGGGATCTAAGCTGATTCACTTCAAAATGAGTCTCATGTTCTTTTATTTATTTGTGACCAGGCTGTATTCCTTTTATTAGATAATTTATTGTATTCTTGTTGTTGTTGAGAGTATACACAGCAAAACCTATGCCAATTCAACAGTTTCTACGGTACAGTTCAGTGACATTGATTATATTCTTCAAGTTGTGCAACCATTCTGACCCTCTTTTTCCGAGTTGATCCTCCCTCATTGACATAAACTCACTGCCCCTAAGTTCTCTATTCCTATTTCTAACTCTCCTTTTTCCTCTGATGCTCCATACCGACAGAGACGAATTGTTGTACTTGGATGGCTGCTGCATGCAAGCTTTTAAGATCCCAGGCAGTACACAGTGAAGTAGGAGGTAGAACAGAAGCATTAAAATGATATTAGGCCATTTAACTGGGATGTCCCATGATCCACGACGCTAAACTTCCAAAGCAAGGAACCAAATCCCATGAGGTTTTTGGTTGTACATAAGCAGCCTCAGTAGCCACTGTTTTTGTTGTTGTTGTAAGTACATCTGCCGCACAACTTTTGCCAATTCAACTTTTTACAAGTGTGCAATTTATTGACAGCAACTACTTCAATCAGCCGTGCAACCCTACCTTTAAATGATGCAACTTTTTCTTTACTGTAAACCAAAACTCAGTACTCCATAAACAATAAACCTCCCTTTTCCCCTCCCTCCTGCCCCTGGTAGCCACTAATAAATTTTGGTCTGTATACATTTACCTGTTCTTGATTTTGTGTATAAGTGAAGTCATAACAGTATTTGAGCTTCTGTGATGGACTGATTTGACTCAGCATTATATCCTCAAGCTCTGTCCATTCTTCCTCGTATATCAAGACTTCATTTCCCTTACTGGCTGAGTAGTATTCCATTGCATGTATGTATCCGTTCATCCCCTGATGGGCATTTAGGTTGTTTCCACCTTTTTTGCTATTGTGAATAGTGTTGCAATGAGTGCTGATGTACAAATATCTGTTTGAGTCTCTGCTTTCAAGTCTTTTGGGCATATACCTAAGTATAGAATTGCTGGGTCATATGGTAGTTTTATTTTTAGTTTTTTGAGGAACCGCTTTGCTGTTTTCCACAATGGCTGTACTATTTTGCATTCCCACCAGCAGTGGATAAGGGATCCAGTTTCCCCATATCTTTGCCAGCGTTCGTTATTTTCTGGGTTCTGTTTGTTTGTTTTTACCTGAGTCATCCTCCTGGGAGTGAAATGGTATCTCATGGTGGTTATGATTTGCATCTCTCTGTTGGCTAATGAAGCTGAGCATCTTTTCTTGTGTCTATTCAAGTCCTTTGCCCATTTTATGATTGGGTTGCCGTTTTGTTGTTAAGCTGTCAAAGTTTTATGTATATTTTGGTTGTTAGATTCTTATCAGACATATGGTTTCTTAAGATATTCTCCCTGTGGGTAGCTTGTCTTTACTTTTTTGGTAAAGTCTTTTGCTGAACGGAAGTTTTTAATTTTTATGAGGTTCCGTTTACTTATTTTGTCTTTTGCTGTTTGTGCTTTTTTAAATTAGATAATCTATTGTTAAAAGCTAGGCCTGACAACATTACCCCTGCATTTCCTTCTAATAATTTTATGGTTAAATTTAGGTTTTTAATCCATTTTGAATTTATTTTTGTGTATAGTGTAAGGCATGGATCCTGTTTCATTTTTCTGGTTTTCCCAACACCATTTATTGAAGAAACTCTTCTTTCCCCCGTCAGACAGACTTAGCATCCTTGTCAAAAATCAGTTGACCATAGATGTGTGGGTTTATTTCCAGACTCTCAATTCTGTTCCATTGGTTCATGTGTCTGTTGTTAATATCAGTACAGGCAGTCCCCAGATTACAAACAAGATCTGTTCCTAAGTCTGTCTTTAAGTCTAATTTGTAGGTAAGTCAGAACCGGTACATACGGTTCTTACTTAGCATCAGTTGTCAAATGTTTATCTTAGTATATAGTATATATTTCACCTTTGTGTGCATATCAAAACACTTAAGACACACTTTCAAGCCACGTAGCGTTCTCATGAGCATCACTAAAGTGGTGCATGTGTTTGTTATTATGTACCATTGTATGTAATTAACTCAAATTTTTAATGTAATAGGCTTTATGGCCCTCTGTTCTTAAGTACGAGTTGTCCAGAAGTCAGACATTTGTAACCCAGGGACTGCTTGTACCAGGCTATTTTACTGTAGCTGTGTTATATGTTTTAAAATCAGAAGGTGTGAATCCTCCCACTTTTTTCTTCTCTTTCAATATTGCTTTAGCTATATGGGGCCTCCTGCCGTTCCATATAAAGTCGAAGATTAAAGAAGGCTGCTGGAATTTTGATCGAGATTGCACTGAATCTTTAGATTACTTTGAGTGGCTTTAACATCTTAACAATATTAAGTCTTCCATTCCATGAACATGGGACATCTTTCCATTTATTTGAGTCTTTAATTTTGTATAAGTTTTTCACATCTCTTGTTAAATTTATTCCTAGGTGTTTTATTCTCCTAGATGCTGTTGTAAATGGAATTGTTCCCCTAATTGTCCTTTCAGAGTTCTTATTTCTGATGTATGGGAACCCAACTGATTTTTCTTTGTTGACTTCGTACCCTACAACTTTGTCAAATTCATCTCTTAGCTCTAGAAGTTTTCTTGTGGATTCTTTGGGATTTTCTATTTAGAAGATCATATCATCAGCGAACAGAGATAATTTTACTTCTTTTTTTTCCAATCTGGTTACCTTTTATTTCTTTTTCTTATTGCTTGAGCTAGTACTTCTAATGCAATATCGAATAGAAGTGGTGAGAGCAGGCACCCTTGTCTTGTTCCCAGTTTCAGGGGAAAAGCTCTCAGTCTTTCTCCATTAAGTATAATGTTGGCTTTTGGCTTTTGGTATATGCCCTGAATCATATTGAGGAACTTGCCTTCTATCTCAATCTTCTTGAGGGTTTTCATCAGAAAGGGTGTTGGATTTTTATCAAATGCTTTTTCTGCGTCCTTAGAGATGACCATGTGTTTCTTTTCCTTTGTTCTATTGATCTTATTATGGTGATTGGTTTTCTAATGTTGCACCATGCCTGCATTCCTGGAATAAATTCCACTTGGTCAGGTGTACGACTTGACTTGTTGTTGGATTCTGCTCACTAGTATTTTATTGAGGATTTTTGCATCCATATTCGTAAGGGATATCGGCCTGTAATTTTCTTTTCTTGTGGTGTCTTTGTCTTGTTTTGGTATCAGGGTTGTGTTTGCTTCATAGAGCAAATTAGAAAGTGTTCCTCCTTTATCTTTTGGAAGAATTTAAACAGAATCGGTATCAATTTTACTCTAAATATTTGGTAGAATTGCCCAACGAAGCCATCTGGTCCAGGACTTTTTATTTACTTACTTAGGCTCTAAGTGAAAGTTTACAAATCAAGTACAAAAACTTATACACATATTGTTATGTGACCCTAGTTGCTCTCCCTGTAATGTGACAACACACTCCTCCTTTCCACCCTGTATTTCCCGTGTCCATTCAACCAGCTACTGTCCCCCTCTGCTTTCTCATCTTGCCTCTGGACAGGAGCTGCCCACTTAGTCTTGTGTATCTATTTGAGTTAAGAAGGACGCTCCTCACCACTATCATTTTATGTCTTATAGTCCAGTCTAATCTTGCTCTGAAGAGCTGGTTTCAGGAATGGTTTTAGTTTTGGGCTAACAGAGAGTCTGGGAGCCATGTCTTCTGATGTCCCTCCAGTCTCAGTCAGACCAAACTGGTCTTTTTACTAGAATTTGAGTTCTGCACCCCACATTTCTCCTGCTCCACCAGGGACTCTCTGTTGTGTTCCCTGCCAGGGAGGTCATTGGTGGTAGCCAGGGATCATCTAGTTCTTCTGGCCTCAGGCTGATGCACTCTCTGGTTTATGTGGCCCTTTTTTTCTCTTGCACTCATATTTTCCTCGTGTCTTTGGTGTACTTCATTCTCCTTTGCTCCAGGTGGGTTGGGACTAACTGATGTATCTTGGATGGCCGCTTTTGCTAGCTTTTAAAACCCCAGACGCCGCTTGTCCAAGTGGGATGCAGAACATTTTCTTAATAAACTTTGTTATGCCAGTTGACCTAGGTGTCCCCTGAAACCATGGTCCCCAGACCCCTGCCTTTCCTACTCTGTCCCTCAAAGTGTTTGGTTGTATTCAGAAAATGTCTAAGCTTTTGGTTTAGTACAGTTGCGCTGACTTCCCCTGTATTGTGTGTTGCCCAGACTTTTTTTCGTTGGGAGATTTTTAATCAGTGATTGAATCTCTTCACTTGTTATGGGTCTGTTGAGACTTTGTATTTTCTCTCACGTAATTTTGGGTAGGTTGTGTGCTTCTAAGAGTTTGTCCATTTCATCTGGTTTACCCAGTTTGTTGTCATACATACAGTTGTTCATAATATTCGGTCATAATTTTTTTTATTTCTTTCGGGTCAGTTGTAATGTCTCCTCTTTCATTTCTTATTTTGGTTATTTGCATCTTCTCTCTTTCTTT
Source organism: Elephas maximus indicus (assembly GCF_024166365.1). Taxonomy (NCBI): domain Eukaryota; kingdom Metazoa; phylum Chordata; class Mammalia; order Proboscidea; family Elephantidae; genus Elephas; species Elephas maximus. The sequence goes on along the minus strand of NC_064831.1, from coordinate 80,649,073 downwards.
CCTTGTAAGTGTAGCTAGAAGTTTGTCAATTTTATTGATCTTTTTAAAGAACCAACTTCTGGTTTTGTTGATTTTCTGTATTGTTTTTCTGATTTGGATTTTATGTATTCCTGCTCTGATCTTTGTTTTCTTCTGGTGGGTTTAGGTTTACAGTCCCATGTTCTTATTATGATATCTTTAGTGAGAGTTAATATCACCAAGATGGTGTTTGTCCAAAGAGCTTGCTTTGGGTACAGAAATTACTTACTAAACTTCTCTAGACTTGCTGTTTATTTCCCAAAGAATGATCTGAAGCGATAGGCATTAAGTAGAAAGCAGGAGATGACATTAAATGCTTGAGTCCAGAAAAGAAAGTCGTTTGGGACCATTCACCTTGAGTATGATCCGTGGTGGACAGGAATGAATCCTGGCCTCTGTTTCCCTGTCCTGGTGCTGCAAACTAACACATTCACTTGATACAAGGAGTCATGTCTCTTTAGTATGTGACTAATTTTGTTAGGAAAGAGCTTGCCTCCTGGGGTATCTTGTTCATTGAGGTATCTGTGTAATAATTTCTCTTCCAAATGCTCATTGCATAAGTTTATTAAAAAAAAATATTAGCCATATGGAATTGTTAATTCAGCAAGTCACTATATCTTGTCAGGATGTCCATGGTCTTCGCAACCAAGCACTCAGGAATATGTTAAACCATGACTGTAAAATCCCATATGTTGAGTATTAGATTACTGGTAAAGTCTACTTTCCGTTTACCAGACCTGCTCCAGTCAAGAAAACATTTTAATTCAGAACCATGCCCCTCCCTTCTTATAACTACACAAGCAAACATCAAATTAACTGAATTTCCATTATTATTTTTATGACAGTATTAATTTCTGTTTCTTTGGGGTTGTGGTCACGGCAGTGTTGGTCATGTTATTTCTTTTTATATCTCCTTCAAATCACTGTGTACTTTTGTTTTTTTTTCCTAAATTTTATTCATTTTATTTTTGTTGAAAATATACACAGCAAAACATACACCAATTGAACAGTTTCTACATGTACAATTTACTGGCATTGATTACATCGTTTGAGTTGTGCAACCATTCTCACCCTCCGTTTCTGAGATATTCCTCCTTCATTAACATAAACTTACTAATCTTTCCTGTTGCTGTTGTCAATTTGATCCTATAGGGCAGTTTTACTCCATCCTGTAGGGTCACTATGAGTCAGAATCGACTTGAGGGCACCGGGCAGGTTTTCTATAGATGGTTCTTAAAAAAAGCATAACACTCATCCAAAGACTTCACCAAAAGAGTAAAAAGATTACCTACAGACCGGGAAAAAGTTTTTAGCTATGACATTTCCGATCAGCACCTCGTCTCTAAAATCTACATGATTATGCTAAAACTCAACTACAAAATGACAACCCAATTGAAAAAATGGGCAAAGGATATGAACAGGCACTTCACTAAAGAAAACATTCAGGCTGCCAACAGATACATGAGGAAATGATAACAATCATTAGCCATTAGAGAAATGCAAATCAAAACTACAATGAGATTTCATCTCACTCCAGTAAGCTTGGCATTAATCCAAAAACATGTAATAATAAATGTTGGAGAGGTTGTGGTGAGACTGGAACACTTATGCACTACTGGTGGGAATTTAAAATGGTACAACCACTTTGGAAATTGATTTGGTGGTTCCTTAAAAAGCTAGAAATAGAACTACTATACAATCCAGCAATCCCACTCCTTGGAATATATCCTAGAGAAATAAGAGCCTTTACACAAACAGATACATGCACACCCATGTTGACTGCAGCACTGTTTACAATAGCAAAAAGTTGGAAGCAACCAAGGTGCCTGTCGATGGATGAATGGATAAATAAATTATGGTATATTCACACAATGGAATGGTACGTATCAATAAAGAACAATGATGAATCTGTGAAACATTTTATAACATGGAGAAATCTGGAAGATATTATGCTGAGTGAAATTAGTTGCAAAAGGACAAATATTGTATAAGACCACTATTATAAGAACTGGAGAAATAGTTTAAACAGAGAAGTAAATAACTCTTTGATGGTTACAAGAGGGGGGACGGAGGGAGGGACGGAGGGAAGGAGAGGGGTTATTCACTAATTGGATAGTAGATAAGTTTTATTTTAGGTAAAGGGAAAGGCAGTACACAATACAGGAGAGGTCAACGCAACTGCACTAAACCAAAGGCAAAGAAGTTTCCTGAATAAATTGAATGCTTCCAAGGCCAGCATAGTAGGGATGGGGATTTGAGGAGGACTGTGGATTCAGAGGACATCTAAGTCAATTGGCATAATAAAACCTATTAAGAAAACATTCTGCATCCCACTTTGGAGAGTGGCGTCTAGGGTCTTAAATGCTAGTAAATGGCCATCTAAGATACATCAATTGGTCTCAACCCACCTGGAGCAAGAAAGAAGAACACCAAAGACACAAGATAATTATGGGCCTAAGAGACAGAAAGGACCACATAAACCAAAGACTACATTAGCCTGAGACCAGAAGAACTAGATGGTGCCTGGCCACAGCCGATGACTGCCGTGACAGGGAACACAACAGAGAACCCCTGAGGGAGCAAGAGAGCAGTGGGATGCAGATCCCAAATTCTCATAAAAAAAAAAACAAGACTTAATGGTGACACTGAGACTAGAAGGACCCTGGAGGCCATGGTCCCCAGACCTTCTGTTAGCCCAAGACGGGAACCATTCCCAAAGCCAACTCTTCAGACAGGGATTAGACTGGAATATGGGATGGAAAATGATACTAGTGAAGAACGAGCTTCTTGGATCAAGTAGACACATGAGAGTATGTTGGCATCTCCTGTCTGGAAAGGAGATGAGAGGACAGAGGGGGTCAGAAGCTACCCGAATGGACACGAGAGAGTGGAGGGAAGAACTGTGCTATCTCATTAAAAAAAAAAAAAAAAAAGAGGGAGAGCAATTAGGAGTGTATAGCAAGGTGTATGTAAATTTTTGTATGAGAGACTGACCTGATTTGTAAACTTTCACTTAAAGCACAATAAAAATCAATTAAAAAAAAAAAAAAACATAATGCTCAAGGCAGATCTTTTTCACTAGTTAAGCTAAACTATTTTTCAGTTATAGGATGACTTCAGGGAATATTTTTGGTTTAAGGTTTAAAGATTACCTCAGGGCAGTAGTTTGAGGGGTTCATCTGCCTTTCATGACTCCAGAAAGTCTAGAGTCCATGAGAATTTGAAATTCTGCGTTTTCCCAACTTGCATTTATTTTAATGGGACACTGTTTTCTCTTGTCTCAGGAGTTGAGCTTTCATTTCCATCCCTGGTCTAGGAGTTTGATTAAAACTTTCTATGTTTTGGATGCCTCTTCAAAGCCTTCATACTCAGCTGCCATAGCAGAATTTGGCTATTTGGTAACTATTTAACAAGCCATGACATTGATACTCAAAATGGCTTTGCATCCCATCCACTATTTAACAGTTTTCAATTTCAAGAAAAGTTATTTTAATAATGTCACTGCTCTTATTTACAGTATATAGTTTTGTGTGGGGTGTGCATCTCCTAGGAAAAGAAAGATTGGCCTCTTTCTGAGTTGCTAATAAGTCTTCTCTGCATATATTTGGCATTTAAGAGAAGCTACCCTTCCTGTCCCCTATTCAGTTTTACCTTTTGGGTTCAAAACTAGAGCTGGCATCAGCCACAGGGAAACTTACTCATCTTTTTCACATAAATTTTTTGGAGACTCTCTTTCTTTACTCTGAAATGGAGAGTGTCCAGAAAATTATACAATGGGTGCTTCTGCAGATATTCTTCCAGAGTCGATTGTTGCAGAAAGAAGCACCTCAAAGAACCCCAAATTGTAAAGCCATAAGTGGCAAAACTATAACCTTAGTGTAAAACTATCCAAAGATAATGGAAGAATATAATTTATGATTTGACTATATATTTTATTATATATTTTCAAGTGACTTTTATTTAAATTCTCTGGTCTGTTTTCTCCTCTGTATAATGGTTAAATAATCTCTAAAGTTTTTTTCAGCTCTTAATTTTTGATCAGTGTATAATTCTGATATGATTGGGATAAATTCATAAATACATGTGTTGGACCAAAAGGACAATCATGAGGGACTTCTTAAAATTACTTTCTTTTATAGTTAAATTTTTAAGTGATCACTTTTTCCTTGAACATTTCCCAAGGTGTTTTGCTCTGAGGCCTTAAAATAAATTATAATTTATCTTTTTTTTCTCATAGAACTACTGAATCATTGCCATGTATGCATTTTAGAAGGGGTGTGTATGTGTGTCTTTTTCTTCCTTCCTGTTGGAACAGAGGAACTGAATCTGATTCTTATCACTCTTCCTGCCCATTTCTTACCAGTCTTCATTGCTTTATCTTTTTTTTTGTTTTTATCTCACTGTATTGACAACCTTCTTATCAGTATATTGAGACCTAAGGGTAGTAAAAAAAAAAAAAAAGGTAGTAGCCAAGCGAAATGGAAGGATTATGGAGCCCAGTAAACAAAGGTTTTAATACCAGTTCTGCAACTTGTTAGCTGAGTCACTTTGATACAGTTATTTGTCCTCTCTTTAGACTCTGTTTCCTCATCTGTAAGTTTGGATAATGATGCCTACTTCAGGACGTATTCACACTAACTAGAGTATGTGTCAGTATAGTGTTTGGCACGGAGTAGACATTTTATAAGTGGTAGATGTAATTCTAATCTTATTTAAAACTAGCTCAGAAATATTGGACTCACTTTTGAGACTGTATAGATAAATGATTTCAGATAGGCAATGGTTAAAATGTTCATGGAAGAAATTGCCAGTTATCAGGCCATGGCGATACTCATTGAAATTATCATGTCACTTTATGTTTACTGTGAGAAGCATTAATTTGTTCGGTACTTGATTCACTCACTGAGCTGTGTGCTAGGCCTTAGCATATGCTGGAATGAGAATAGGTTAGTCTCAGAAGTCAAAAGCTTATACCCTATAGGAAGAGACAGTTACTAAACCAGTAAATAAGACCCAATGCAATAAGTGTTAAAATACAGATAAACATAATTGCCTATGAATGGATGTCTTTCAGTGAGGTAGATGTAAATTCTTCTAAATTGCCATGCACCCTCTGGGGGAAGGGAAGTTTTTAAAGAATGGTGTATTGTTTTTACGCTATTTGCCTCAAGTGACTTTCCAAGTTCCATTTTAAAAATTGACTGCATTTTATGGGAGTGAAGACATGGGTGTTCTATATGGAAGCACAGGCATACACTTGGGTAAAACCATTATTTCTGCCAGTGGACTTGTAAAGAAAGCTTGTAAGAGATTGCTAGGTGATCTCTTAGAAAAACTAAGTATGCCTTCTCATCCTAAATTTTGTGTTCAGCTCGCTGGGATAAACATGACTTAAAGCCGCATGTTTTTGCCACTTAAAAGGGGCTTCTATAGTAGGAAAAAAAATTTTTTTAATGTAATTTAATCAGTTAAGAAAGGTCTCAGTCCTTCTCAGGAGTATACTTGGGCACCTATGAAATATTTGGACAGTTATAAAATTCTCATATTAGTTTTTGAATGAGGATTTTAAGGGGATGTCTAGTTCTGTCTTGCTGGTTGGCCACTGTCCTAGTTATTTCGTGCTGCTGTAGCAGGAACACCACAAATGAGTGGCTTTAACAGACAAATTAATTTTCTCACAGTTTTAGGAGGCTAGAAGTCTGAATTTAGTGAGCTGGCTCTAGGGACAAGCTTTTTCTGTCTATCAGTTCCTGGGGAAAGGTCCTTGTCTCTTCAGCTTCTGTTTCCTGGTTCCTTCGAGAGCTCCACGTGTCCTGGCATCTCTCTTAGCCCATCTCTCCTTCTTTAGCTTGCTTGTTTCATCTCTTTATATCTCAAAAGAGATTGACTCAGGACACACCCTGCACTAATCCTGCCTCATTAAGATAAAAAAGATAACCCATTCACAAATGGGGTTATAATCAAGAGGTTAGATTTACAACACATATTTTTGGGGGACACAATTTAATCCATAACAGCCGCCATAAAAGTAAAGGTGCGCACAGTCTATGGAATTGTCCACTTTATCCAGAACAAGTTTCAGGTCTAATGATTTCAGATATTTTTGGTCTTTTAGCCTACGCAGTTTTACTATATAGTTTGTGGCTTTGATTTCATTCAGTAAACATTATATGAATGTCTTTCCCTGATCAAGGTACTGCATCAAGTATCTAGGGCATTAAGAAAAGCAAGATATTGTCTCTGCCCTCAGTACACTTAAAAAAACAGTACACTTAGAATATGGTTAAATATACAATTAAGCACATAAAATCGCAGTATATGAGACATGCCAGAAGTACTGTTAGCTGCAATAGGAGTTAACAGAGAGATTAACCAATCCCTTGAAAAGTGCTTGCCTGAAATGTAATTGTGTTTCCTTGGTGAGAACTACATTGTAACACGTGGTAGAAATAATTCCATTGGAAAGACTAGGAATAGATTCAGGGAGTCTTTGATGTACTTTCCAACCATATAGTTCTTTTTTGCGTTCACAATGCATTGAGCCCTTCAGAGGTCATAGAATTGCCTAAGAATTGCCAGAGCAGCCTGATTTGCAAAGTAACTGATCTGGAGATAATCCAGGTTCAAAAAAAAAAAAAAAAATTGGGGAACTGAGAAAAGGAATACTACCAAGGGAAGTATGAAGAGTGGAGGTATTCTGTCGTATGTGAACCATGTTGGAATTAGAAAGAATAGTACCAAAAAACCTCTTGCTGTCCGGTTAATTTCCAAATCGTGGTGATCCCGTGTGTTACAGAGAAGAACTGCTCCATAGGGGTTTCTTGGCTGTGATCTTTATAGAAGCAGATTGCCAGACCTTTCTTCCATGGCACTGCTAGGTGGGTTTGACCCACCAACCTTTAGGCTAGCAATCAAGGGCAAACCATTTGTACCACCTGGGAACCTCAAAAGCATAGGACATCTGTTTAAGTATTTCCATTAAAAAAAAAAAAAATAACTATTGCTGTCAAGTCGATTCCGACTCATAGCGACCCTCATAGGACAGAGAAGAACTGCCCCATAGGGTTTGCAAGGAGCAACTGGTAGATTTGAACTGCTGACCTTTTGGTTAGTAGCCAGGCTCTTAACCCCTACGCCACTAGGGCATTTAGTCAGTGTCAATTCTGTGTTTTCCCTCTTTATCTCTTTAAATTCTTGAAGAAATATAGACATTTTGCTTGCATTCTGAGGTCCCTAAAAGCCCTGACACTGCTTGTGTCCCCAAAGGATTGTTGTGACAATGTCATAAGTCCTTACCCCAAGTTAGGTGACGGTGAAAGTACTTTCTAGGAAGTTCAAAACAGAGTCCTGTGAATACCTGTAAACGATCCTAAGTTTAAGCTTAAACCAAAGGTTGAGTAAGCCAGAATGTTACTTGTGTTGGTCGTCCTTCTCTGTAGGTGACATTTTGTACCTGCTGAGTCATCAGGATGTATATACACTGAAGAGTTTTCGAAAGCCTTGTCATTTTGAGGTTGGAGTTTGGGGTTGAACTGAGGCATGAAAATAAAACATTTTTCATGAAGTGTGGTTCCTGGATTCCTGCTAAGGATAGTTGTAGAAGATGGTATCTCAAACTGTTAGAACTAATTATAATAGGAATAATTAGAATAAATATGTGCTTCCCAAAATGGATACTGTGGAAAATACCAGTTTGAATATATAAATCTGACTTTGCGCTTTCATACATGTGAGGTGCATGTATATATATATATATATACCTGTGCTTGTGAGTACGTGTGTGTGTTTCTTTTACTGCATAATATGTGAGGTGCCTTGTGAGAGACAGTCAGGCATCTGGAAAATTTTTGCTCAACCACTTCCTGAAGCAATAAAAAAAAATTAAGAGGGGAGTTAGTGAAAAAATTAATAATTTTGTTACTTAGAATTCCCCTTAAAGATACCTCCCGCCCAAAAAAATGCCTTTGATTCGATTTTGCTTTGTGGCGACCCCATATGTTGCACAGTAGAACTGTGCTCCGTAAGGTTTTCAAGACTGCGACCTTTTGGAAGCAGATTTCCAAGCCTTCTGAGGCACCTCTGGGTGAATTTGAACCACAAAGCTTTCGGTTTGTAATTGGGTGCTTAACTGTTTGTGACACCTAAGGACTACCTTCAAGGATAGTCCAATAGAAAAATACGCTGGAGCCAGACGTGTCCCAGCCCTTTTTTGGTCCATTTGTAAAAATAGAGTACGTGAAATCATAAGATTTGTAATGGAACTATTTAAAGTTCCTTTCTATTTAAATTCCAGGTGATATACCTGCGAAAACCCAAAATTTTATGGAAATAATTGTTAAAGAATCTTAGTATGAGGAGAAATTTTAGTGATCATGCATTCTAAACCCTTTCATTTGCAAGGCAGGAACTTGAGAGCCCCAGAGAGTTAGAAAGCCCGAAGGCCCTGCCATTGTTTGCCCAGCTAGTTAGCGTTAGGGCCAGGCCTAGAACTTCAAATCTCGGAGTCTTGCTATGGTCCAGCTCCTCTGTTCTTGCCCCTCTCTAACTTGGAGCTCCCTCATCTCTCTGAAATAAGTCCCTCAGGGTCACACAGTAAGCTGTGGGCACCCTGGGAACTGCTGCAGTGTTCCTCCTGATTTCCAGTTCTGTGCTTACTCCACTATGGAAATTCTTAGGACGTCTGGACTGATCGGCAGTTCTCCTCTACTTTATTAAATCCTTGATCTTTCTGCAGACATTGAGAGGAATTATGGGAAGGGTACAACTGAATATGTACACGGAATCCTGTTGTAGTTGGTAAGCAGTATGCACCTGCTGCACTGGTGACTCTGCAGCGCTTCCTTGTAGCAAACTGCCATCTGATGCAGATCCCTGGAGGCTTGTGGCTGGGCCATGTGCCGATGACAGTGTCAAGGCCATCCAAATAGATTTAAGATTCCCACCCGGAAAGCTGGACTGTATGAAGAAGAACGCAGCATCAGAATTGGAGGAAGACTCATTAATACTGTGATAGGAAGGTGACACAACCTTCCTTGCTGAAAGCAAAGAGGACTTGAAACACTTACTGATGAAGATCAAGGCTACAGCCTTCAGAATGGATTACACCTCAACATAAAGAAAACAAAAATCCTCACAGCTGGACCAATAAGCAACATCTTAATAAACAGAAAATAGTAAAGTTGTCAAGGATTTCATTTTACTTGGATCCACAATCAACACCCATGGAAGCAGCAGTCAAGAAATCAAACAACGTATTGCACTGGGCAAATCTGCTGCAAACGATCTCTTTAAAGTGTTTGAAAAAAAAAAAAAAGATGTTTACTTTGAGGACTAAGGTGTTCTGACCCAAGCCATGGTGTTTTCAGTCACCTCATGTCCGTGCAAAAGCTGGACAATGAGTAAGGAAGACTTAAGAAGAATTGATGCCTTTAAATGATGGTGTTGGCAAAGAATATTGAATATACCATGGACTACGAGAAGAATGAACAAATCTGTCTTGGAAGAAGTACAGCCAGAATGCGCCTTACAAGTGAGGGTGTTGAGACTTCTTCTCACCTACTTGGACATACTGTCGGGGGGGACTAGTCCCTGGAGAAAGACTTCACACTTGGTAAAGTAGAGGGTCAGTGAAAAAGAGGAAGACCCTCAACGAGATGGATTGACACAGTGGCTGCAACAGTAGGCTCAAACATAGCAACAATCCTGAGGGTGCTGCAGGACCAGGCAGTGTTCCCTTCTGTTGTACATAGGTCATTATGAATTGGAACCAATTCGATGGCACCTAACAGCAACACCAGCCCTCTGTTGCCTTCGTCTTTCTAAAGCATGGCATCTGTTTGGTTTTTTGTTTTTGCTTGTTCTATGTTACCTTCCCTGTAATTTAATGAAAACTGTTACCTACCCGGGACAGGGGTTCTTTGGTTCCAGATGAGCCTGTATGAGCCACTTGGGTATCCAGGTTTGTTTAAATCAAGGATGTTTTCTGGCAGTGCCACAGTGGAAGAATGCCGTGAAAAGAGGAGGAGCCTTCTCTTTGCTATCTCCTTCCCTGAGGATATATCTTGGCTGTCCTAGGAAAAGCAGCCTTGTAGGATCCCCTTTCTCTTTCTGTTTCTATGAAAGTAACTACTTGTGGACAATTTTATTTCTAACATCATTAATTTATTTCTCTGCCATCCTTTTTTATTTTGCTTCTAAAAATCTGTTGTATTAATTTTCCCCTTGAGCTATCTGCTGAGCAAAGCTCTTTTTAGGCAGAAGTGGCCTGGGGACAGAGTTGGTTGGGAACAGCTTTTCCCTACCAGGCTGAGCTAGTGGCAGAGATGACTGAAGAAGACCTAAAGCCACCACCTCGGCTGCAGGCCTCTTGACAGCAGACCAAGGACAGACCAGTCTGAAGATGGATGCAGGAGGAGCAGAGCATAATCTCCACTGTATGGGCAAATAGGACATTCGTTCTAAGAGATTCAGGAGATTTTTGTCTCATTCCATCCTTGCGTGGTCAGGAGTTGTGGGAAGCCACAGACTGACATGTCAGTGGGGGAAACGTGGAGAGCACACAGGTATAACCATGCCTGTCTTTACACATTTAAAATCTGTCTCCATACACTTAAAACAAAGATTTCAACAGGAAATTGTGCGGTGGAACATATTCCCTTCCCCCAGGAGGCATTACTGTCGTGTATTTCCAAAATTAAACAGAACCTTTAATCTACAAATTAATCTACTGTTTTGTCTGCTGAACAGTGTAATAGAAACTGGGCGTGTCATGCTGGGTGAATGAGTAAGATACATCCCATCCCCTCAAGAAACTGTTGGGAGATACAAAAGCATGAGCCAGTAGTTGACACCTGAGTGGTAGGAACCTAGGGGAGAGAGTATGTATCGCTGGGACCTATCTGCATTGCCGTCCTTCTGCTTTTTACTTTAGGTGGCATTATACCATCAGGCATGAAGTGGAATTCTGCTAAAATATTTCAAGGGATTTTCCGCAGTTGACAGTCTTTCTTGCCTTAAAATAGGGAGCCAGTCTTTTCATTCCAGTTCCAGAAAGTGATGCATGTGTCATGATTGTTTTGCGGTAGAACAGTTCCTGTCCCTCTCACCATTGAACACAACACAATAGGCTGTGTTCCTTCCTAGGAGTCATTAGGTTTTCCTAATGGGATAATCCAAAGAAGGAAAATAAAGCTCTGGCCCTCCACCCTCATTAGCGCTGAAGTCTGGTGCTGTGTCTGCTTCACGTCAAGCTCAATGCGTTGTTTTTCTCCTTGCCCGAGACTGTTCTTTCCTCCTTGAGTCAGGAAAAGGATTTAAATCCTGGCTTTCTTGACAATGAACTTTAATGCAATTGCTGATACAGCCGAGTCCATTGAAAGGACTCTCTGTAAGCTGTTGGAAGAAATACTGTTTCAAGATTGGCATATAATATAATGTGGACAGTACTCTTAGGTTTGCTTTTCAAAAGACTGTATCTGATAAGCTTTGAGAAAGAGTTTGTCATGGGCACTTCACCCTCCACCTCCCCAGGCTCTGTGAAGCCACTGGAGGTTCTTAGATGCTGGCAGTGGTGAATACAGCGTCATAGTTCCAATGTCTCACTTCCTGCTCACATTGGTTTTGGTCTCATACTGGGAACTACTATGATTTTAGCTGTCCCCGGAAGGGCTGACCAGGGTGGGGGCAGCTCCTCAGTGCCTAACAATGCCAAGTTTTTGTGTCTTTGTTTTATTCCTGATAGACCATGTGCTGCCATATGTCTGTTTCTTGGCAGGACTCTTTGTTTGAGTGGTTATGGGGGAGTGACTGTTAAATTAAAAACAAAGCAAGTCATGCCCTTTTAAGAATTTAATTTCTTAAATCAATCTTGTTTTTTAAACTTGGACTCTCACCCCAGCCATCTACTAGACAGAGAACAAACGTGGGGTGCCCTGAAATATGACTGATAGGAAAAGTTGCCTTGATCCTCCATCTTTTAAAGCTAGTTGGTGGAAGCTTGGAGCAGAATAAAGAGAGGTAAAAGGAAAGGGACAATAAAGGAGAGTTTTAATGTGGGGGGTCAGGGAGTGAAAAAGTAAACGTAAGTCCCTTTACAACATCTGTAACTGGACAAGCTCCAAAGGCATGAAATGGCAACAGCTGTGAAAAGACCCAAGTTGTCCAACTCTTCTAGCGGTTATTCCTATGAGTTCTTGTAGTTTATCACCCCAGCATCTAGTGGGGAAAGTGGAAATAAAGGAAGATGAGATTTTTTGAAAAAGAAGAAACAGCTAGCTGACTCTCCTTCCTCTGAAAAGCATTTTATCACATAACCAACTAATTTAGTCTAATGGGGGGAAGTAAATGCACAAATCTAAATGAGTAAAAGGTAGAAATTGTCAAATATTTTTAAATGCAAGTCTCTTACTTTCAGATACACACCATTACTCAGGGAATTTCAGCAGCTGTTGCTAAGTGAAGGCGCTGCTGGGCCATCTGTAATGCAATAGACAGAACTTTAAACGTTGGCATCCATTTTTACAAAACAAAGGGCCTTTTAGGAAGTTATTTCTCATCAATTAAAATAGGCTTTAAACTGAATTGTCACCAGTTTTGAATTTGTGGCACCTAGATAGAAATTCTATTTATAGGTACAATGATGTAGTGCTTATTTTAATATATATATTGTGCATACAAGTGCATTTTTCCATTAAAATTTTTTTTTCAGGATACTTTTCAATATTATTTAAAGTTATCTAAATAAAGGCAGTTAGAAAATATATTAAGTAAAGGCTAATGCTCAATTGTTTTTCTTTTTTACTAAAATGAACTTTAAATAATTATTAAAATATTTCACAAGTGCATGTTATTGATCTTAAATTTTAATAAGGCAGATTTTTAAGGGGATATTACCCCCCCCAAATAAATAAATAAAACACACAAATACACATATGTTCTGACAACCGCAAGGAGTGACTGAGTTGAGAGATAACTCAGCATTGGCAGGGAAAGAAACTTGTAGGCCAAGTCTTCTACCGTGTTTTTAACTTCCATTCTTTAGTATTGTGGCTGTAGTTCCTCTGTTGTTACCAGCTCCAAGAGTGAACGCCATGTTATAATTAAAACATTTCCAGTCTATGAGACCCTTTGTCAGGTGAGTCTTCTTGGAATGACAGAGTTTTCAGATAGCTGGGGGAAACCCTAAATGGCTGGAGCTTCTACTTGGAAGTCTTTGCTGTAGTACATTTCTAAAATATTCTATGCACTTGGCTGCCTTCTTAAACACTGAGCAAAATTTACCCTCTTTTTGCTGGCACAAAATTATCGTTACGGGAATCAGTGACAGTTAAGTCAAGGATATATGTACATCAGTGGGCACTGATCCTACTAGTATAGCACAGGAACTAGCATTGAAAAATTACTCATGTCAGGTTACCTGTTGGCCATTTGCCCTGTCACTCAAAAGTGGAATGAGACATATTCATCCATGCCTTTCCACTAAATTTCATTATCATAGAGATCATTTAAGCAGTGTTTTCCTAAAGAGCTTTGTTCATCTTCAAAAACTCATCCCTGTTTTTTATTCTTGTTATAGTTACTCTTCATTCATGAGCTTTATTCAAAACATCAGTCTGGGCCTCACTTCATCTGTAAGCAAGGCATCGGGTTTCACAGTCTCTTAAGCTGGAACACTCTTCTCATCTCTTCCCTCAAATCATTTTCTTTTTCCCTCCCTTTGGGAGAGCCATCAAATCTAACTTATCACTTCAGACTGCTCATTTAGAGAGTTTACTTCAGGATCCTTAGAGGGGGAACTTCGCAGTCTGACTCCTGAGAGTACTTGCACAGTGCCATCAGTTACACCGTCCATCCTGCAGTCCAGCTGCCAGGTACACCAGACTTCTCTTTATCCGTTAAAATCCATCATTGTACATGCTCATACGTTTTCTGCCTGAAATGTATTCTTGGAGTCTACCTGGGTGTTAAGGCCCTCCTCAGATGTGATCTGTCCTGTGCTACCTTCTTCATTCTTTCAGGGAGAATTGCACCTTGTCTTCCTTACACTGCAGTGCAGATCCAGTGTAACGGTGATGTGTTTCATATGTCCTGCTCAGTGCTGTCCTGGGAGCTCTGCAACCTCCTGGCAGTGACTCTGCCTTAGCCTTGTTTATGTGCACAGTGACCCTGTCACATTGCCTCACACCTAGCAGGCATTTGTAATTGATGTATGTGAGTGTCTTAAAAGAAAAAGGAACACAGGGAAGAACTGCAAGGCGGATCTCATTATTTAAGTGACGTTTTCCTATAGGTATTACTTCAGTGAACTTTATATGAGTATATTTCATTTATTAAATTCTGTCCTTCAGAGCACTGATAAACTTTAGTCCCCTTTCTTTGAAAATCCTATTTCCATAACAAACATGTCCAAAACTTTCAGTTTTATTAGTTGAGGTAAAAAATTAATCAGTATGGCAGGAGTTGGAACTAAAAATTGGTTGGGGAAGAAGAACCCCTTCACTGGTAATGCATTAATATGAGTATTTAGAATTGATCCAAGAAGAGTGGCTCATCTTTCTGTCTACTTAAGATTCGGAAGATTGCTTTCGTAGTAGAACAGAGCAGGTGAAAAACTTCTTCAGATTTGTCAATATGAGAGTTGGTGACCTAGAGCCATTAGAATTCAGAACTTAGGTGAAAGAAAAATAATAACAATGAGCCATATTAAATAATACTGTGTCCTTTTGAAGACCACTAATGCTTATTATTATAACCTGTGCACGGGGAAGGCAGAAGATAGATTAATGATGCTCTTCCTGTGGGTGACCTGATGAACTAGAGGGACTGTCCTTGCCTTAGCACACAGCCAGTCAGTGCTGTGCAGTCTCCTGAGCCTTGAAACACACACACGTTTTGTACAGAGTATATTTATTTAAAAGTTTCACTGGGAACAGTTGTTTTCTTTTCACAAGGCTTGTATTAAAAAGCATTCACATTAATTCCAGAAACACCTGCATATATAGAAAGGCACTAGGATACTAGTCTGTTAATACGAAAAACAAAACAAAAAAACCAAACCCGTTACCATTGAGGCTATTCCAACTCATAGCAATAATCGTGAGCCAATAAAATAGTAATCTACAAATCAATATGTATTTAGATGAATCTCCAGAATGGGTGATCCTATAGAGTCCACCCAAACTGCAATTTATATTTTAAAAACCATTCTGGGTAGGCACAGAAGTTCTTCCATTTACTAATTATTTCTGTTAGGTTCCATTTATTGATAAGATCTGCTAATGCCATTTATTTGTAGTGGGCAGAATAGATGCCCCCTTTTCTAGTACATACACTTGTATCATAAGTCCATGGGTAATATAAATTCATAAATAAAGGAGCCTCTGAATCTAGATTGCCTGTGCCGGTTTGATCTACTCCTGAGAATGGACTGCCTGAAAGATTCTCTTCAGACAGAGAGATGGTTATTTACTCATTCACACAGGAACCTTTGTTGTATGCTAAGGCCAAGAATCTATAAGCAATCCAAAGGAATAAGAGATGTCTCATCCCAGGAAATTGTACAACGGGCACCCAGATAAATGTGATAATAGATGAGTGCTTGAAGTGGGTATGAGTGTTACCACAATTCTGATAGAGTCATGGTAAGTACAGGCCAGTTTTTTGGCTGAGGTGTTCAGTGGAGGCCTCATGGATATGATAGCATCTGGAGGGGCCTTAAAGGCTTGACTTGCTCTGCACAGATGGAGAGGAACAGCAGGGTAGGATCAAGGTCATGGAGCAGCCAGGGAGTAAAATCTAGTCTGAGCACAATGAGTGGACTTACATGTCTGTAGTAGAAGAGTCTTGCAATCATGGATTGGACTGGACAATGGGTTGAAGAGGGATGCTGGTGAGGAGTAAGCTTCTTGGATCAGGTGGACACTTGAGACTATGTTGGCATCTTCTGCCTGGAGGGGAGATGAGAGGGTAGAGGGGATTAGAAGCTGGCAAAAAGGACACGAAAAGAGAGAGTGGAGGGAGAGAGCAGGCTGTCTCATTGGGGGAAAATAACTGGGAGTGTGTAGCAAGGTGTATATGGGTTTTTGTGTGAGAGACTGACTTGATTTGTAAACTTTGCCTTAAAGCACAACAAAAATTATTTAAAAAAAAAAAAAAGTCTTGCAAGGAGAGGTGAGAGAAAAGGTCAAGGAGATATAATGGTGGGAGATTTCTCTGCCATGGTCTCCTTTTGGAGCCAAATGCCCTTTAATCCCAGTTCTTACCAGTATGTCAGCCAGTCTTCTGGGTCAGGATTGTTCATGAACACATTAAGTTCAGTCCAAATTAGGCACTTGGGCATTGGCCAGGAAAAATCTATAAATATCTGTCTTTTTTTCTTTCTCTTTTGCTTTAGATGAAGACTTTCTTTTTTTTCCCCCTAAGGCTAACTCCTCCATCTGTGTTCTCCATTCTATCTTGCTCTTTTGGAAGAACTTTCTTGTTGCTATTACCTGCCATCAAGTTGGCCTCCAACTCATGGTGACCCCATGCACATGAAACAAAATGCTGCCATTCCCATGATCCATTGTGGATTAGAGTGTTTTGATCCATAGGGTTTTCATTAACTGATTTTCAGAAGTAGATCATCAGGCCTTTTTCCATAAAACAGTTTGGCATTTGGATGCTCAGTACTACCTTTAATCTTTTCTGGGAAAGCTACTTACTTTCTCCATGATTGGAATCAGGAAACCTAAGTTTCCCTTTATCGCACTATCTGCTTTCTTGTCCCAGGATACAAAATATACCCGTAAGAAAAGGTGGTGGTCTGATTCAAACCAAAAATGTTTTGTTTTTTCAATTCTAAATTGAGTCAGAATTTACTGTAGTTAACTTGGTTTTATCTTACATGCACCCTTTAGGCTAACTTAAATACCTCCTTTTTTTTTTATTTTAAATGAGGCAAAAACAATGATGATAAAATAAAAATAACTAATACTTATGCCACAGGCATTATACAAAATACATGTTATTTCATTTATTCCTCAATAACTTTATTTTTTTTACTATTTGCATTTATTATTTTTATCCCCATTTTACAGGTGAGAAACTGAGGAACAGAAAGGTTAAGTAACTTGACCAAGGCAGTCTGGCTCCAGAGTTTATCCTCTTAACCACTATGCTAGGTAAATAGGATAATGAAGCCAGCCAGCCATCCCTTGATTCCCTTTGACGCTTACCATATGAGACATCTGTTTGCATGTATTTAAATAAAAGGGCATTTTTCCCTGTCTGAGAATATTTTTATGATGATAAACCTTCCAAAACCAATTCTTACACTTTAATCTGAGATAGAGTTATGTTCACCACCTTAAAAATTTTCAGAACATTAAAATATCTATCCCTGTTGAATAAAATTATCAAAATACAAAGCTCAAATGAGTAGTTTCTAAACGAGTAGAACCAAGTTTATTCCTCTGGGGCTGAGTGAATGCCAAAGTTGACCTGGCAGTAGTGTTGAAAGATAGGTTTTTCATGAAGAATTGTTCTCTCTTCCCATTGCTTTGTCTTTTGGACAATTGATAAAAAGTGCTAGTTGTACTGGTACATTTTTTGGAAGGCATGACTGTACAGTGGTGTGTGTTTGCCTGGAGGGATGAGGGAAGTCTTCTATGGGAAGCTGAGTCATTTTTTGGCTTCTCTGACCGAGTGACTATACTAGAACTATTCTCTTTGCCGTGAAGTGAAAAATAAGAATAAGTCTAGTAATTTCCTAAAGTAATACATTTTCATTTTATATGGGATTCAAAATTTTCCTAAGGCTATGGTTATTTTGAACAGGAGTTTTCATGTCTGGCCAGGACTTTAATCCTTTTAACTCAGAAACTCTTTCAGACCACTCACCGTTTGTGTATGTAACACTGACAAAAAATTTCTCATTGTTTAGTAACTAAATTTCTCCAGCCATTGCTGGAAAAGTCTTGGGGTTGTGATTGTGGTAGTGAACTAAGACATAATCAGTTAGTCCTCTAGCCTTAGGATGCCTAGTACTGCATTTGGTGCTCTGGGAGTGAAATTTAGGAAACGGCTGTTGCTTTTAAGGAGCACACCATCTACTTAGAGACACAGCAGCCTGCAGCAACAACGAACGGGACAGAACACGGCAAAGTGAGTGTGTCAGAGTCTGCTGCCATAGTAGTTCAAATGAGAGTGTCATAGGGTTAGGGTAGACAGAGACAGCTTAATTAGGGAAGTTAGACTCAAAGAGTGGGCTTTGGCTAGATGGAGAGACAAAATAGAGAATTCGAGAAACTTTGATTGCCCTGGTGGCGCAGTGGTTAAGAGCTCGGCTGCTAACCAAAAGGTTAACAGTTTGAATCCACCAGCCACTCCTTAGAAACCCTGTCGGGCGGCTCTGCTCTGACCTCTAGCGTTGCTATGAGTCAATTCTGACTTGAAGGCAGCAGGGTAAATGATTGTTCCAAGGGCGGGGACATTGAGGTAGGAAGAACCATGTTCTAACTGTGCAACTGTGGGACATCAATTATGTACTTATTTTGAAGAATAGTAGAAAATGAAGTAGGATAATAAAGAAGGAGCAGTATGAAATTCAGTCAAGGGGGATTAGACTGAAATCTTTTGTAGTCTGCCTGAATTACAGCTCAAATAATAGCACTTTTCTCCTCAAACTTCTTCAGTGGCACCTACCTGCCTCTGAATAGAGTCTAAACTTTTTAGCATGACATCATGTGCTATTATAATCTTGGCCATTATTCTTTTCCAGCCCGATACCATTAGTTTGATGCATGTAATCACACAGCTTGCTATTCCTCTGTAACACCTGACATTCCTCCATAGGTCTGCCTTGGCTCATAGCCTTCTTTTCCTGTGCAGTGCCTGCCTCCCCCTCCCATTTTCTCTCCCTCTACATTAAACCCCTACGTTTATGAAACTTTTCTTCCTTATCAGCTCAGCTGGAGATCCTCATCCCTTTTGTTGGAAATCTGCATTTCATCTGTACTAGCCGTGCGGCCTTGTATTTGTGTTACATGTCATTTCTTCTGCTGATGTCCTCAGGGACCCAGAAATGTCTTATGCATTTTTATATCTCTCGTAACACCGTTCAGAGCGAAGTACTTACAGCAGACCCTTAAATATTTGTTAGATGGATCATCTGCAAAGAAAAAAAAAAATGTAACAAGACCCATACCTCACACCGTGCACAAAAACTAACTCAAAATGGATCAAAGACCTAAATATAAAATCTAAAACAATAGAGATCATGAAAGAAAAAATAGGGACAATGCTAGGAGCCTTAATACATGGCATAAACAGTATACAAAACATTGCTAATGATACACAAATGCCAGAAGAGAAACTAGATAACTGGGAGCTTCTGAAAATCAAACACTTAATGCTCATCGAAAGTCTTCACCAAAAGAATAAAAAGACAACCGACAGTCTAGGAAAAAAATTTTTGGCTATGACATACCTGATCAGGGTCTAATCTCTAAAACCTATAAGATACTGCAAAACCTCAACAACAAATAGACAAGTAACTCAATTTAAAAAAGGACAAAGGATACAAACAGGCACCTCACCAAAGAAGACATTCAGGCAGCTAACAGATATATGAGGAAATGCTCACGATCATTAGCCATTAGAGAAATGCAAATCAAAACTACAATGAGATACCATCTTACTCCAGCAAGGCTAGTATTAATCCAAAAAACACAAAATAATAAATGTTGGAGAGGTTGTGGAGAGATTGGAACACTTATACACTGCTGGTAGGAATGTAAAATGGTACAACCACTTTGGAAATTGATTTGGCACTTCCTTAAAAAGCTAGAAATAAAACTACCATACAATCCAGCAGTCCTACTCCTTGGAATATATCCTAGAGAAGTAAGAGCTGTCACATGAGTAGATATATGCATACCCATGTTCATTGCAGCACTGTTCACAATAGCAAAAAGATGGAAACAACCTAGGTGCCCATTGAAAGACGATTGGATAAACAAATTATGGTACATTCACACAATGGAATACTACCCAACGATAAAGAACGATGAATCTGTGAAACATCTCATAACATGGATGAATCTAGGAGGCATTGTGCTGAGTGAAATTAGTCACAGAAGGACAAATATCATATGAAGCCACTATTATAAGAACTCAGGAAAAGGTTTAAAGACAGAAGAAAACATTCTTTGATGGTTACAAGGGCAGGGAGGGAGGGAGAAGAGTATTCACTAACTAGATAGTAGACAGGAATCATCTTAGGTTAAGGGAAGAGCAACACACAATACAGGGGAGGTCAGCACAACTGGACTAAACCAAAAGCTAAGAAGGTTCCTGAATATAACCAAACACTTTGAGGGACAGAGTAGCAGGGGCAGGGGTCTGGGGACCATGGTTTCAGGGGACATCTAGGTCAATTGGCATAGCAAAGTTTATTAAGAAAATGTTCAACATCCCACTTGGGTGAGTGGTCTCTGGAGTCTTAAAAGCTAGCAGGCAGCCATCTAAGATGCGACAATTGGTCTCAACCCACCTGGAGCAAAGGAGAATGAAGAATGCCAAAGACACAAGGAAAATATGAGCCCAAGAGACAAAAAGGGCCGCATAAACCAGAGACTCCATCAGCCTGAGAACAGAAGAACTAGATGGTGCCTGGCTGCCACCAGTGACTGCCCTGACAAGGAACACAACAGAGAGTCTCTGACGGAGCAGGAGAACATTGGGGTGCAGAACTCAAATTCTAGTAAAAAGACCAGACTTAACGGTCGGACTGAGACTGAAGGAGCCCCAGAAGACATGGCCCCGAGACTCTTTCCTAACCCAGAACTAAAACCATTCCTGAAGCCAACTCTTCAAGGATTAGACTGGACTATGAGACATAAAATGGTACTCATGACGAGTGTGCTTTTTAGCCCAAGTAGATAAAAAAAAAAAAAAAAAACATGAGACTAAATGGGCAGCTCCTGTCTTGAGGTTAGATGAGAAGGCAGAAAGGGACAGGAGCTGGTTGAATGGACACGGGAAATACAGGGTGGAAAGGAGGAGAGAGCAACTAGGGTTACATAACAATGTGTGTATAAATTTTTTTATGAGAAACTAACGAACTGTGAACTTTCACTTAAAGCACGATAAAAAATATACATATATTTGTTAGATGGAATAAAAAAAATTGGCTAATTTTCACCAGTTTGCTACTAATTGACCATGACATGCTGGTGATGATAAAATCCCATTAGGAAATTCTGGTCAGTAAATGTCAGCATCGTTTCCCTTGACCTCATTGCCTTTGTTTTATAGAATGAGGTTTGTTCTTATTTCCATAGATGATCATATGGAAAGGGAGTTTCTTACTTGTTGGCTCTTCCCTTCTTTTTCCATTTCCTTACCAAAACACTCTTTGTACACCCTGCTTCCCTCCTCTAGCTATTACAAAACCTTTGTGCTTATTCCCAACCCAGATAGCAGCTTATGCACTCAAATGTTCTCTTTTGGCCTCTGTGACAGGATCTCTGAAAGAATTGACAGTATCCAAAAGGACAGACACACACATGTTGCATAAAGTTCACTTCATGATAATGACAGTTGTTCTCTGTTAATAGTTTAGATAATTCAGAGACTTTTGACAGTCTAAAGCGTTCATTATAAGGTTAGCAACCCTATAGCAGCCATGTGTAGGGATTAACTAAGGTATTTTCTCTAACAGGAAAACATCTTAAGAGAAAAATAGAAAATGTTGAATATACAAACAAAGCTTTCCCTGTGAAATAGAACATTTCAATCCAGCTTTTATCACTCTGGAGTCCTGGTGGCACAGTGGTTAAGAGCTACAGTGAGCTGCAGCTGCTAACCAAAAGTGCAGCAGTTCGAATCTACCAGCTGCTCCTTGGAAACCCTAGGGGGCAGTTCTGCTCTATCCTATAGGGTCCGTGTGAGTTGGAACAGACTCGATGGCAGTGGATTTTTCTGTTGTTGTTTTTATTACTCTGCTTCTACAGCATAACTACCCTCACCAAGGTCCACCAAGACATTCACATAACAAAACTGAGATCTTATTTGCTTGACCTTTTTCGCAGCATTTGACACTGTTTACCATTCTTTCTTTGAAATACTTGCTTTTTTTGTTTCTTTGGTAACCACGTTTGTGTGTGTATTAATCCCCAAATCTGTATGCCCAGTCCCAACCATTATCCTGAACTCCAGATACATACATTCAGCTGCCTACCATAGCTCCACTTAGATTTCTCTGAGATACCTCAGACTCACTGTGTTTAAAGCAGAAATCATCTAATCTCTCCTCGTCACCTCTTTCTACTCCACACCACCGTTTATCTGGCTTCCCAGGGCAGTATTTGCCTGATCTAGATATCTCATATAAATGGAATCATGCGTTTGTCTTTTGGTGTCTGATTTATTTCACTCAGCATGTTTTCAAGGTTCATCCAGTCGCTCCAAATGAATCATTCCATGTATCAGAATTTCATTTTTCTTTATGGCTGAATAGTATTCCATTGAATGAATGTACACAGTTTATCTTCCTGATGTCCAGTGTCATTGCTTCAGTCACAGCTTTTTAGCTAATCTCCCCTCCTCTAGCCTTGCTCCCTCACGTCTACTAGGTGTGCTCCAGAAAAACTGACATTTTTGGAATGCAGAACTGATCATGCCTTTTCTTTGCTAACAACCCATCAGTGGCTTTTTACTATTGCAGTGATTCAGACTTCAGAATATAGCTGACGTGTTCACCTGGACTGGCCTAGTTCTGCTCCTTAGGCCTCACCATCAGCCACTGTGCTCCTTCTTGCCTCTGGGCTTAGCATGCAGCCCTCTGCCTGAACCTGTACACAAATTAGTGTCTCTCTAGCTCTCCTTACCCTGCTTCCTTATACCATTCACATACACACTTTTCATCTGGTTAATTACTGCTCATCCATCAGGTGTCAGATTAGTCAGCATTTCGTCAAGAGGCCTGTATTGCCTCTTAGAGTATATCACAACTTATGCAAAACTTTCTCATAGTAGCCTGTGATTCCTCTGTTTTAGTGCTTCTTACACATTATTGTCTGTCTTGTTTGCTGCTGTATCCTCAGCGCAAAGGATAGATGTTCAATCAATTATTTTTCTAATGGTTGAACTAATTTAGGATAGTAACGTGGTAAGTTGTATTTTAAAATCACAACAATATTTTGAATTTTCCTTGTGAAATTTCTTGGTTGTTTAAATTGTGGCTCTTACTCAGTTTGCCATTTTTAGTGTTCCTAGCATTCCAGGCTTAAAGAACAGTAATGTATTTTGAAGCCACATTCTTTGTACACTATAAATATGTGTAATTTACTACAGCCTTCTGTATGGATTACACCTCAACATAAAGTAAACAAAAATACATTTGGACCAATAGGCAATGTCATGATAAATGGAGAAAAGATTGATGTCAAGGATTTCGTTTTACTTGGATCCACAATCAGCGCCCATGGAAAGAGTAGTCAAAAAATCAGACGACATATTGCATTGGGCAAATCTGCTGCAAAAGGCCTCTTTCAAGTGTTAAAAAGCAAAGGTGTCACTCTGAGGACTAAGATGCACCTGACCCGAACCATGATATTTTCAGTCGCCTCATATGCATGCAGAAGCTGGACAATGAATAAGAAAGGTGGGACAAGAATTGATGCCTTTGAATTATGGTGTTGGTGAAGAATAGTGGACTGCCAGAAGAACGAACAGGTCTGTCTTGGAAGAGATACAACCAGAGTGCTCCTTGGAAGCGAGGCTGGCGAGATTTCATCTCATGTACTTTGGATGTGTTAATCAGGAAGGACCAGTCCCTGGAGAAGGACATCACGCTTTGTGAAGTAGAGGGTTGACGCGAAAGAGGAAGACCCTCGATAAGATGGCTTGACACAGTGGCTGCAACAATGGGTTCAAACATAACAACGATTGTGAGGATGGTGCAGGACCAGGCAGTGTTTTGTTCTGTTGTACATAGGGGTACTATGAGTCAGAACCAACTCGATGGCACCTAACAACAACAGCTATAACAAATTTACTATATGTCAATTATACCTTAAATAAAGTTCTAAAATTTTTAAGTGTTAAAAAGTATATTTCAAACTCTAGATTGCCATCTGAAGTAACAGTTATGACCAAAGCTTAATCTGAATCTCGTGCTTTTTGCACTTGTAAACACATCCAACAATTTTGGGTGGAAAAATAGCAAAAGGATATGTATTCATTTGGAATGATTATTTGGTAGTAAGCAAGTTTAAGAAAATGTGGAGACAGCATATCCTTCTGCCATTATTGCTGTGGGGGGAAAAAGAGAAGCTAATATTTATAGTTATTTTACGCACATAAAAGTTTGCACTTACAGGCTTCATTAACTTAGTAGGATTTCTAGATGCTAGAAGAAATTCTTGTATCATTGTGCCATTATAGGAACCAATTCCCATGAGGTTTTTGGTTGTACATGAGCAGCCTCAGCAGCTACTCTTTTTTTTTTTGGTCATTGCTGTAAATATATCTATCACACAACTTTTGCCAGTTGAACTTTTTACAAGTGTACAACTTACTGAGGAGCCCTGGTGGCATAGTGGTTAAGAGCTCTGCTGCTAACCAAAAGATCAGCAGTTAGAATCTACCAGCTGGTCCTTGGAAACTGTATGGGGTGGTTCTACTGTGTCCCATAGAGTCGCTGTGAGTCAATGAAAACTGGTTTACAACTTATTGAAAGCAATTAGAGTGATCAGCTGTGCTACCCTACCCTTAATCAATGCCATTTTTTCATCAGTGTTAGCCCCCCTTTCCTCCCTCCCCTGGTAATCACTAATAAACTTTGTTCTCTGTGCATTTGCCTTTTCTTGACTTTTTATATTAGTATGATATACAATATTTGTCCTTTTGTGATTGGCTTGTTTCACTCAGCATGTCTTCAAGCTCCATCCATACTGTAGCATGTATCAAGACTTCATTGCTTCTACTGACTGAGTAGTATTCCATTGTGTGTATGTACCACATTTTGTTTATCCGTTTATCTGTTGATGAACATTTAAGTTTCCACCTTTTTTGGCTGGTGAGAACAGTACTGCAGTGAATGTTGGTTTACAGGTTTCTTTGAGTGTCTGCTTTTCAAGTCTTTTGAGTATCTTTCCAGGAGTAGAATTGCTGGGTCAAATGGTAGTTTTATTTTTAGTTTTTTGAGGAACTGACACTATCTTCCACAATGGCTCTTCCCTTTTGCATTCCCACCAGCAATGAATAAGGATTCCAATTTCTCCACATCCTTGCCAACATTTTTTAACTGTTTTTTTTTAATCTTAGCCATCCTAATGGGAGTGAGGTGGTATCTCATTGTAGTTTTGATTTGTATCTCTCTGATGGCTAATGACACTGAGTATCTTTTTATGTGCTTGGTGGCCGTTTGAATGTCCTCTTTGGTGAAATGTCTATTCATGCCCTTTGCCCATTTTATGATTGGGCTATTTGTCTTTTTGTTAAGTTGTCAAAGTTTATGTATATATTTTGGTTGTTACATTTTTGTTGGATATCTGGTTTCCAAAAATATTCTCCCAGTCGATAGCTTGTCTTTTCACATTTATGGTAAAGTCTTTTGATGAAGAAAAGTTCTTAATTTTTATGAGGTCCTGTTTATTTATTATGGCTTTTGCTGTTTGTACTTTTGTTATTATATTAGATAATCCATTGTCAAAAGCTAGGCCTGACAGCATTGCCCCTGCTTGTTCTTCTAAGAATTTTATGGTTTTAGTTTTCACATTTAGGTCCTTAATCCATTTTGAATTTGGTTTTGTGTATGGCATGAGACGTGGATCATGTTTCGTTTTTCTGCGTGCGGCTATCCAATTTTCCCAGTACAATTTATTGAAGAGACTCTTCTTTCCCCATCGAATGGGCTTAGCACCCTTGTCGAAAATCGATTGACCATAAATGTGTAGATTTATTACCGGGCTCTCAATTCTATCTCATTGTTCTATGTGTCCGTTACACCAGTACCAGACTGTTTTGATTACTGTAGCAGTATCCAAAAACCAAACCAAACCCGCTACTGTCGAGGAGATTCTGACTCATAAAGACCCTATAGGACAGAGTAGAACTGCCCCGTAGAGTTTCCAAGGAGCGCCTGGCTGATTTGAACTGTCGACCTTTTCGTTAGCAGCCGTAGCACTTAACCACCACCCCACCAGGGTTTGTATGTATATAAATGTATGTATAGCATGCTTTAAAATCAGAAAGTGTGAATCCTCCTGTTTTGTTCTTCTCTTTCAACATTGTTTAGCTACTTGGGGCCTCTTGTCATTCCATATAAAGTTGAGGGCTGGTTTTTTAATTTATTTAAAGAAGGCTGTTGGAGTTTTCTTCAGGATTGCCTTGAATCTATAGATCACTTTGGTTAGTATTGCAATTTTAACAATATTAAGTCTTCCAATCATGAGCATGGAACATCTTTCCATTTATTTAAGCCTTTTTTAATCTCTTTCATTAGTGTTTTATAGTTTGTTATATACGTCTTTAATGTCCCTGTTTAGATTTGTTCCTAGGTATTTTATTCTCTTACATGCTGTTGTAAATGGAATTGTTTCCCTAATTTCCCTTTCAGATTTCTCATTTCTGGCATATAGGAACCCAGCTGATTTTCAGTTTTTTGACCTTGTACCCTGCAAATTTCTAGACGTTTTCTTCTGGATTCTTCGGGATTTTCTATTTATGACATCATATCATCCACGAATAGAGATAATTTTACTTATTTTTTTCAAATCTGAATACGTTTTATTTCTTTTTCTTGTCATATTGCACTAGCTAGGACTCCAGATACAAAATTGAATAGAAGTGGTGAGAGCAGGTACCCTTGTTTGCAAATTCACGTAAAAATCTCTCAGCCGTTCTCCGTTAAGTATAATATTGGCTGTTGGCTTTTCATATATGCCCTGAATCATATAGAGGAATTTCCCTTCTATTCCAGTCTTCTTGAGGGTTTTCATCAAGAAAGGGTATTGGAAAATAAACATACAGAAAATCAGTTGGATTCTTCTATGCTTACAAAAAGAACATTGAAGAGAAAATCACCAAATCAATATCATTTACAGTAGCCCCCAAGAAGATAAAATACTTAGGAATAAGTCTTACAGAGATGTAAAAGGCCTATACAAAGAAAACTACAAGACGCTACTGCAAGAAACCAAAAGAGACCTACATAAGTGGAAGAACATACCTTGTTCATGCACAGGAAGACTTAACATTGTAAAAATGTCTGTTCTACAAAAGGGGATCTATAGATACAATGCAATTCTGATCCAAATTCCAATGACATTTTTTAATAAGATGGAGAAGCAAATCACCAACTTCATATGGAAGGGAAAGAGGCCCCAGATAAGTAAAGCATTACTGAAAAAAAATAACAAAGTGAGAGTCCTCACTCTACCTGATTTTAGAACCTATTATACCACCACAGTAGTCAAAACAGGCTGGGACTAGTACAACAACAGATATATAGACCAGTGGAACAGAATTGAGAATCCAGACATAAATCCATCCACATATGAGCAGCTGATATTTGACAAAGGTCCAAAGTCAGTTAAATGGGGAAGAGACAGTCTTTTTAACAAGTGGTACTGGCATAAGTGGATGTCCATCTGCAAAAAAATGAAGCAAGACCCATACCTCACACCATGCACAAAAAGTAACTCAAAATGGATCAAAGACCTAAATATAAAATCTAAAATGATAAAGATTTTATATTTAGGTCTTTGGAAGAAAAAATAGGGACAATGTTAGAAGCCCTAATAAATGGCAAACAGTATACAAAACATTACCAACAGTGCAGAAGAGAAACTAGATACCTGGGAGCTCCTAAAAATTATACACCTATGCTCATCCAAAGACTTTACCAAAAGAGTAAAAAGACTATCTACAGACTGGGAAAAAGTTTTTAGCTGTGACGTTTCCAGTCAGCACCTGATCTCTAAAATCTACATAATTCTGCTAAAACTCAACTACAAAAAGATGACCCAATTAAAAAATGGGTAAAGGATATGAACAGGCACTTCACTAAAGAAGACATTCAGGTAGCTAACAGATACATGAAGAAATGTTCACTGTCATTAGCCATTAGAGCAATGCAAATCAAAATTACAATGAGATTGCATCTCATTCCAACAAGGCTTGCATTGATCCAAAAATCACAAAATAATAAATGTTGGAGAGGATGTGGAGAGTCTGGAACACTTATACACTGCTGGTGGGAATGTCAAATGGTACAACCACTTTGGAAATTGATTTGGCACTTCCTTAAAAAGCTAGAACTAGAGCTGCCATCTAACCCAGCAATCCCACTCCTTGGAATATATCCTAGAGAAATAAGAGCCTTTACACAAACAGATATATGCACACCCATGTTCACTGAAGCACTGTTGACAATAGCAAAAAGAGGGAAGCAACCAAGGTGCCCATACAGATGAATGGATAAATAAATTATAGTATATTCACACAATGGAATACTACGCATTGATAGAGAACAATGATGAAACCGTGAATCATTCCATAACATGGAGGAACCTGGAAGGCATTATGCTGAGTAAAATGAGTCAGTTGCAAAAGAGAAATATTGTATAAGACCACTATTTTAAGAACTGGAGAAATAGTTTAAACAGAGAAGAATTTATCCTTTGATGGTTATGGGCGGGGGAGGGAGGGAGAGGGGTCCCCACTAATTAGAGAGTAGATAGGAACTATTTTCAGTGAAGGGAAAGACAACACACAATACAGGAGAGGTCATCACAACTGGACTAAACCAAATGCAAAGAAGTTTCCTGAATAAACTGAACAGTTCGAAGGCCAGCGTAGTAGGGGTGGGGGTCTGGGGACCATGGTTTCAGGGGACATCTAAGTCAGTTGGTGTAATAAAATCTATTAAGAAATCATTCTTCATCCCACTTTGGAGAGTGGCATCTGGGGTCGTAACGTTTGCAAGTGGCCATCTAAGATACATCAACTGGCCTCAACCCACCTGGACCAAAGGAGAATGAAGAACACCAAAGACACAAGGTAATTATGAGCCCAAGAGACAGAAAGGGCCACATAAACCAGAGACTACATCAGCCTGAGACAAGAAGAATTAGATGGTGCCCGGCTACAACCGATGACTGCCCTGACAGGGAACACAACAGAGAACCCCTGAGGGAGTAGGAGAGCAGTGGAATGCAGAACTTAAATTCTCATAAAGAGACCAGACTTAATGGCCTGACTGAGACTAGAAGGACCCCAGTGGTCATGGTCCCCAGACCTTCTCTTAGCCCAAGACAGGAACCATTCCCAAAGCCAACTCTCCAGACAGGGATTGGACTGAACAATGGGATAGAAAATGATGCTGGTGAAGAATGAGTTCCTTGGATCAAGTAAACACGTGAGACTATGTTGGCATCTCCTGTCTGGAGGGAGATGAGAGGGCAGAGGTGGGGTTAGAAGCTGGCCGAATGGATACGAAAAGAGAGAGTGGAAGGAAGGAGTATGCTGTCTCATTAGGGGGAGAGCAAGTAGGAGTATATAGCAAGATGTATATAAATTTTTGTATGAGAGACTGACCTGCTCTGTAAACTTGCACTTAAAGCCCAATAAAATTTTTTTTTTAAAAAAAAGGTGTTGGAATTTGTCACGTTTTTTCTGCGTCCGTAGAAATGATCATGTGGTTCCTTTGTTCTGTTGATGTGGTGTGTTAACGTTAATTACTTTTCTAATGTTGAGCCATCCCTGCGTTCCTGGAATAAATCCCACTTGGTCATGGTGTATGACTCTCTTAATATGCAGTTGAACTTTTTTTTTTAATGTACTTTAGATGAAGGTTTACAGAACAAATTATTTTCTCATCAAACGGTATACACATTGTTCTAAGCCATTGGTTAACAGTCCCGACAGTGTGTCAACACTCTCCCTTCTCAACCCTGGATTCTGTACCACCAGCTTTCCTGTTCCCTCCTGACTTCCAGTCCCTGCCCCAGGGCTGGTGCGCCCCTTTAGTCTTGTTTTATTCCATGGGCCTGTTCAGTCTTTGGCTGAAGGGTGACCTCAGGAGTGACCTCATTACTGAGCTGAAAGGGTGTCTGGGGGCTGTACTCTTGGGGTTTCTCCAGTCTCTGTCAGGCCAGCAATTCTGGTCTTTCTTTTTGAGTTAGAATTTTGTTCTACATTTTTCTCCAGCTCTGTCCAGGACCCCTGTATTGTGATCCCTGTCAGAGCAGCCCGTGGTGGTAGCCGGGCACCATGTCATTGTGCTGGGCTCAGTCTGGTGGAGGCCGTGGTAGATGTGGCTCATTAGTCCTTTGGAGTAATCTTTCCCTTGTACCTTTAGTTTTCTTAATTCCTCCTTGCTTCTTAAGGGGTGAGACCAGTGGAGTATCACAGATGGCCGCTCACAGGCTTTTAAGACCCCAGACGCTACTCATCAGAGTAGAATGAAGAACATACTCTTTATAAACTATGTTATGCCATTTGAGGTAGGTATTCCCTGAGATCATGGTCCCCGCATACGCCGTTGAATTCTGTTCGCTAGTATTTTGTTGAGGATTTTTGCATTTATATTCATAAGAGATATTGGCTTATAGTTTTCTTGTGGTGTCTTTAGTTTGGCTATCAGGGTTATGTTTGCTTTATAGAATGAACTTGGAAAAGTTTTAACAGTATTGGTATCAATTTTTCTCTAAATATTTGATAGAATTCCCAGTGAAGCCATCTGGTCCAGGAATTTTTTTGTTGTTGGAGGGTTTTTGATCATTGATTTGATCTGTTCACTTGTTATGGGTCTGTTGAGACTTTATTTCCTCTTGCATCAGCTTTGGTAGGTTGTGTGCTCCTAAGAACTTGTCCATTTCATCTAGGTTATCCAGTTTGTTGCCATACAGTTGTTCGTAATACTGTCATTCTCCTTATTTCTGTCAGTTCAGTTGTAATGCCCCCCCCCTTTCATTTTTTACTTGGTTATTTGCATCTTTTCTTTGTCAGTCTAGCTAAATTGATTTTTTTTTTCAAGCAACCAACTTCTGGTTTTATTGGTTCTACTCGATGGCAGCGGGTTTGGTTTTGGTTTGGTTATTGTTTTTCTGTTTTAACTTTGATTTGCTGAGAGATGTTTTTAAAGCTTTTTTTTTCTTACGTTTTTCCATTAATTTCTTTTTGTTGTTATTGTTGCTATTGTGTCTCCCCTTCCTCCTTTACTCTTTTTCCTTTCATGAAACCTCCAAATCTGTGTGTCAGTAAAATGCAAGGTGGGAACACCGTGCCTTCCTCTCCTAGGCCTGAAATCAAAACCAAACCCATTGCCATTGAATCCAACTGATAGTAACCCTATAGGACAAAGCAGAACTGCCCCATAGGGTTTCCATGGAGAAGCTGAGGGATTCAGACTGCTTACCTTTTGGTTAGCAGCCGAGCTTTTAACCACTGCACCACCAGGGCTCTTCTCCTAGACCAGGGAGGCTTAAATGCCTGATTTGAAATTAAAAAGGAAATCTTAGAAATACGGCCTTTGCAACCATTGCAAATAATTTCTTTCTTTCTTCTCTCAAATATATATATATCTTACTTGAAACCGCCTGTTCTAAGCAGACAGGAGCTGCTCAAGTGGAGACTAAATGTTTTATCTTTAGTCTAGTAAATTATGCCACCAAGAAATGTACAGCCCTGGATGACTCACTATTTTTAAGTTGATGAAATCACAGATAAATGAAAATTGCTAACGGTGGTAGACTTTTCCTTCTTTATCATTTCATTTGAAAATAAATGTAGAAAACAAAATTGTGCAAGAATATACTAGATATTTTCCACACAAAGTTTTGAGAGCATGTCTCAATTTTTCTTTCTCCTTTGAATCCACCAACATCCTATGAGCTATCAAGCAGATGATGATTTCTTAGACTCAAACTGATAATATATGGTATTTGAGCAGGAAGGAACTTAAGATATGATCTAGTGTCCAACCCCTTTATGTTCCAGTTCCGGAAACCTAGGTCCAGAGAATAACACTCATAATCCCAAGTTGCTCAATGATATTATATAGTGGCATGCCTAGGAATAGAAAGAACCCTTCATTTTCACCTTAATACCTTGTGTTGCCTGCAGAGCCCATGTTGATCCTTTGATGGGTCACATGCTGCTACATCTGTGTTCAGTTTGGGGTTTCAGGAAAAATATTTAGTAGCAGTGAACTTTTAACATTTTTTTTCCTACATACTTTATGGCCATTGGATTTCTGTTTGGGTCTTCATCTTATTTATGAAGTGGTGCCCTAATTCAGAAACTTTGCTGTCGGACTTCAGAAAGGGTTCTTGCCCATCTGGAATTAAAGGAGCCAAAAAGAGTTGACCCATAAGAATGGTTAAACAATTTGTATAAGGTATTAGATCTTGCAGTTAAATACATCAAGAGAAAATTTAATTCATGAACAGAATGCCATGGTTAAGCTGAAATGCATAAAGTATTTTTATATTTCATTTTCCATAATCTTTAAGTATGTACATTGGGCTTCTGGTGTGAGGCAGATAAAAAGCAGTGGCTGCTTCTGTTGTGGAATTTGGGACTCCTTCTTGGGGATAGGAAGCCATGGTGGCTCAGTTGTTAAGAGTTAAGGCTGCTAACCAAAAGGTCGGCAGTTCAAATTCACCAGCCGCTCCTTGGAAACCCTATGGGGCAGTTGTACTCTGTCCTGTAGGGTCAATATGAGTCAGAGCAGAGTCGATGCCAGTGGGTTTGGTTGTTTTGCTCTGGTGGTGGTGGTGGTGGTGGAGGAGGAGGATAGGGGGTGGGATAGAGCACACAGAGAGGGGAGATATAACTAATATTGCAGATAACTGCTGTTGTAAGTTGTTGTAGATAAAGGAAAGGGGGGATATACTCAAACCTCCTTTAAATTTGCAACTTTCAGCTCTGATTTGGATATAAAATGATTGGTTGCTGTGTTTCAAAATCCTAACAGAATAATTGTTCAGTGGTTCCAGATGTTTTCGATAAAAACTTGGAATTGTAACATCAGCAAAAGCACAGGACTACAAATTCTGTCTGCTGTTGGGGGAGTACTGGATAGGTCCAGAGGGGAAAGCAAAACAGACTGTCTTTTTCCCCACCCAGAACATTTTCCCCACCCAGAACATTTGTTCTCTGAAAAGGAATAGAGTCCGTCTGGGCACTTCCAGATCCTCCTCTTCATGTGTTTACGTGTGCAAAAGGAGTGAGAAGTCTGGATTTCCAGCCTGTGGTGCGAAATAAGAAGATAATCTGTACGTCTCAAACAGTAACCTGGGCTATTTCAGAAAATTACATTATATCGAAATGGATTTCTCTGTGATTTTACAAACTTTTTGAGGACAGAGTCCTTATTTTTATCTTTCGTTCGCCTCCACTGCAAGGCACATAAATAGATATAGATTATCTACATTTAATAGCTTGATGGGGTTGGGAGTAGAAAGGCTCTATGGTGATTACGGCATCTCTGGTCCCTTGAGAGATGCCTGGGAACCTAGGAAGCAGGAAACATTTGATTCTAATTAAAACAGAAAGGAGCGGCAGTGAGGAATAAACCATACTGAGGACAGAGGGGAGGCAGCTTTGTGTTCATATGGGAAGAAGGGTGAGTTTAAATTATAGCTTGGTGAAAGTTGATACAGAAAAGATAATAAACTATCATTTTTTTCTGTACGCGAAAGCCTAAGGGATCTTTCAATCTGTGCCGGGAACCACATAGTTTCAAAGTATTTGTAAATCCCTGGCCAGGTTCCCACGCTTTTGGTAAGCCTGAGCAAGAATTTTATTTACAATTTTTTAATCTCTCTCTGATCATTTTGTTTCTACTGTTTTCTATCGTCATCGCTAATGAAAAGCAGCATCTGTGTAGCTGTGTGTATTATTGCAGACATTACAGGGCTCACTGTTGGGTATGTGGGAATGGAACGGGGTGTCCACCGTCATGCCTGGGGTGAAACAGTGAGGAGTGAGGGAAATAAAAGGCTGCCTCGATTATAGCTGTAGCTGTGGTGTATTAACAGATAAGTGGGGGAAATGCTTGCATTCTTAGCAAGAGTTTGTTGTATTCCTCGGCTAAGCTCCTTAGCAACTCGAATGTCTGGCCTGAGGAAATGATGATTCATCAGACCTTCTATACCCCTTTTATAACTTCTGAAAAGCTTTATTTAAATCTCTTCTTTTTTATTGTGATTTGAACTTCATTTACATTCTCCAGGTAGAGTGAAGTCTCCTCTGGCTGCTTGAAAATGTTAGCAGCTGAATGCTTCTGGAAGGAGAAAAACCTTTTTTTTCTCCCCTCTCCTTTTTTGCTTCCCTCAGTTCCTTCTCCCTCCCAAATCATTTAAGACCCAAGTGAGAGAATGAATTCTGGAATAGATCTGCCCCTAAGAATGTTAGATAGGGAGGGTAGGGGCTAGAGGAGTCTAGAATAGTAAGAAAACAGGCAGGTGAAGTAACAGAGCACATGCAGGGCCCCATTAATGAGAATGAACTTGTTGAATGGGGCAGAAGCCCCAGCCAGGTGACCATTAGTCACTAAAAAGCATTAAGACACATTACCCACTCGTTTTTGATTTTCTTTAAAGCCCCTTTACTCCTCCCCTGGAGGGGGAGGGGAAGCCTTGCTATTGATGATTTTTAAACCTTGTCAGACACTGTTGTAGCCACTTCTGGATCCTTGAGCCATAGCCCTGAAATATTTGGCTAACATTTTTCTCATATTAAATCATTGGTTTGCATTGGCTGGGCGATGCTGTGTACGCATTGGTAGTTTCGATTTTCTGTACTTCGTGGAATAGAAAGGTCGGTTGTACTCGTTTGTGGTGTTTAGGATGACATCCCCCTTCCTTTATTACTACCCTGACATCAAAGCACTGAAGTTGCATCTTGCACTCTCTGACAGAGCCTTGTTCACAGGGGACAGTGTGAGGAGGAGGAGGAGGAGAAGGAAGCGGGTTGGAAAAGGAAGCCTTGTTGTTCTCTTCGTCTGCAGATGAATCATGTTCCCACCACTGCAATTAGGTTTTCAAACCTCCAAGGCTGCTGGTGCAGAGCTGAAAGGGCAAGTAGTGACGTTCTCTAGAGAGAGAGAAGAAAGGGGAAAGAGGGATGGGGTGGGGAAGGGCGCGCACGGGCAGGAAGAAGGGAGGGAGGGGATAGGGCAGGAGGAGCAGTCTTTTTTTTTCCCTCCGACTCTGCTCTCATTAGATATTTTCAACTTAAATCAAAACCAAGCTCTCCTGCCTGATGAGCAAGAGACAGACTCTAAAAACCATTACTTTGTAAAGAATCTGCCGCCGCCTTTTTTTTTTTTTAACGCCTGTGAAGGAAAAATTGGTTTTCCTTATCTTCATTTTTTTTTTTTCCCCTTCTCTCTCTCTTCCTGGCGAAGTGCATATTGGATTTGTATTGCCTGCTTCGGGTTTTTCCCTACCTGTGTCAGCCGTTATGCTTAGCCAGTTAATTTTTAATTTTTCCATTGGAGTTATTGCCAGCGATGGAAACGGTGTGCTTTTCTTTCGGTCAAGATTTGCGCAGAGTATAGCATCAAGAGGCATTTATTGTTTATACTGTGAATTGTAAATTCATCATCCCAGTGCTTTGAAGTTGCCAGAAAGTTCTCAATTCAAGGAATTGGATTCAGCTTGGTTTCTTTTTAATTCATATTTGACCCTTTGAGGATACTGTATAGAGGAGCCTGGAAGACAGATCTCATCCAGCTCATTTGGAAATTTGGAACTC
The DNA here is from genome assembly GCF_024166365.1 of Elephas maximus indicus. Classification (NCBI taxonomy): domain Eukaryota; kingdom Metazoa; phylum Chordata; class Mammalia; order Proboscidea; family Elephantidae; genus Elephas; species Elephas maximus. Next base: position 80,613,304 of record NC_064831.1, on the reverse strand, counting down.
TGGACTTGCGTGGAGCACACTGGTCCCCCAAGTTAACAGTGGGTATACCTCCTATATTTTATCTCCTCTTCTGCATTTGGACAAAATGTATGAACGGCACAAGAGGCGCTACAGCCTGTGTGACATTTCCAAGGTGGACAGGACTGTGGATGTGGTGTTGCTAAAGGTAAGGGGACCACACCTCATAAATCCTAAAGGTCTCCAGGTTTTTGCTCCTTGAATCCAGTTGCTGTGTCCTTGGGCGTGTCCTGCTGGGACAAAGACTGAGAAACCTGCGTAAATAATGTCTGTGTTGGGGGATGATTTTAAGACTCTTTTAAAGGTGGGGCGCCTGAACAGAAACAACGGGTGTTTGGGAGTCTGCATTAAACCACTTACTGTTTAAGTGTGATTTTCATCCTTGCTTTAAGATGGATTGTTATGATCAGGAAAATCTCAGGCTGTAGAAATCACTGAGGGAGAAATCTACCTTCACGGTTGCTCTTTCCTAGTGTATCTCTGTCCCTATGTCTGTCAGTCCCTCCCTTTATGTTTTCGTCTCTCAGTCTGTCTTTTGTCTGAGTTTTTTCTATCTGTTGTTCTGCTGCTGTCTCTCACTCAGTTCTCTAGGGGAAAGAAAGATAGACAACAGTTATTTCTTTTGGAAGGGTCTCTAATCAACCTGTTTATCATCGGCTTGACTTGACCATGTTTTCAGGTCTAGCTTCTGACTCTGTTGATGGCTGTAGTTGTTTGTTTGGTTGGGTGTCTAAGCAGGATGGGGGCGGAGACTCTGAATATCTATCTAATGGCCCAGGGAAGTCACACTTGAATCTAAAATTAGTAAGGACTCCTCCAAGGGGTAAAAGGGAGTCTGGGAATGCCAGGCAACTCAAGGAGCACTTTTTGGAAGTTTAGCAATTTTCTAACAAATACAAGGGAAACTGGAAACCAGCTAAGTGTTTCACAGAGGCCCAAAAGAACCTCAGAACTTCAACTTGTGAAAAGAATACGGAGCCAGGGGTGGGGTGGGGGGAGATCTAGGCAAAGTGGCAATGTATTGCTTTGGCCAAAGAAATACTGAGACTATTAATTTGTCTATTCAGTTTATTACTTGAGAGTCCCTGATTTTTTTTATTGGTCGAATGAGGCTCAGAAGGTTAGTGAAATACCAAGGCGGATGAGGGGGCTAGGTAGAGGAGTTGTAATTTCTGGTTCACTGTTATCTTTTTCCTCCATAACCTCTATCAGGTGGTAGTTTGACTTACCAGGAGAAGGCTGAGAGCAGCGGATAACTTGGCATTTTGAACTCGTTGTAAGATATTATTAATTTTCGTTTTTCTGCAATATGATTTCCTCTATGAAAACAGTGATTTTTTTAAAATGTTGTCCATATGTATTTAGGAGGGCCATAAAAATATATATATATATTTAGTTTTTAGGACATTTATTTGCTGTGCAAGGGTGACAAAATCGTGAAGCTTTCCATGCTATTTAGGAGCCCTGGTGGTACAGTGGTTAAATGCTTGACTGCTAACCGAAAGGTCAGCGGTTTGAATCCACCAGCCACCTTACCAGCGAAAGATGTGGCAGTCTGCTTCCTTAAAGACTACAGCCTTGGAAACCCTGTGGGGCAGTTCTACTCTGCCCTGTAGGGTCACTATCAATTGGATTGGACTCAACAGGAGCTGGTTTATTTGCTTGACTCTTTACAGTTTTACCTGTTTGGGAAAAAAAAATTTTTTTTTTAAATAGAAAATCTCAGTCTAGGTATCACTTGATACCTAAGAATCTTATACATTGAAATTAATACAGAAATGTATCGTACTATAAACTCCAGCTGTCCATGAAAACCTTTAAAAGTAGAGCTGAATCATCTCAGCCCTATTGGCCTCATAGATGCTATTTTATAGTTTTAACAAAGCACTTCTACATGCATCGTTCCATGAGGTTTACCTTGTCAGGTACTGATTGTTTTCTCTCCTTTTCATTTGAAGAATTTAAGAGTTCTCTTGAGCCATGGTGAGGAGTGTGAAGAACTTGAGGGGCGAAGATGTGTTTCTTCACAAGGCCATAGCTCATAAAGAACATACTTAGTTTTTGAAATGAACTTATGTTTGTATCCTTTGATTTGTGCTATACTGCCTGCTATAAAATAAAAGATTTTCGGGAACGAAAACTTCACTTCTCAGAAAATAGTCGTTTACTATAAATAAATAAACACTAAGAGTCTTGAAAAATCCTTATTTCCAGTCTGAAATGAGATGGGGACATTTGGCATTAATTTGTTTTGGAGATGCAGAGTGAGACAGCATCATTGAGAGCTATGCATTTAAAATTAAAAAAAAAAAAACAAAAAACTGAATACGTATTTGATGCCAGGCATGTTGCTATGTCCAGCCTTTATCTTCATGTTGCTTACAGACAGACAGTAAACAGAGAAAAAGTAAGTACAAATTGTTACAAGTGATTTGACGTAAATAAACAGGGTACCATAAGGGAATAATGGGAGGACCTGTTTAGATAGGGTTGTTAGGGAAGTTCTTTGTCAGATGCTGACATTTAAAAAGCTAATCTCCTAAGGATGAAAACACATGAGCTATACCAAAGGAAGGTGTTCTAGAAAGAATGAGCAGCAAATTCAGAGACCCTGAGGTAGGAAAGAGCTGACAGGGCTGTTGGTCGTGACTGGAGCGTAGTGAGCAGGTGACAGTGTGAGAAGAGAGCTGGAGATAGAGGTGGGACTAGAAAAACAAGGCCCTCACAGCCATGGTGAGGAGTTTGATTTGTTTGGATGTATGACTTTTCGGTTTATGCGTTTAAAAGATCATTCTTGCGGCTCGGAAATCAGTTAGGCTGACATTATAGTCGTCCAAGCATGCTAAATGGTTTTGTGGTCTGAAGCAGGAAGAAGTAGAAGGATATGAGACACAGGCATTTAATTTTTATATTCCTAGTACTTACCTCATTGTATATATGGAAAAACAGACTCGGATATTTAGTAATGTTCCCAAAGTCTCACAGCTCATAAGTTATAGATAGTAGGGTACAACCCCAGGTCTGACTGTTTTGAAAGTTCAGTTCATGTTTTTTTCTTGCTCTCCTAGGCCTCTTCTTTGAGTTAACCAGTTGCTTTTATTACCTGAATGTGTATATCTGCATTTAGTGATGTATACATATGTATTTTTTTCCATCATAGACTCTTCATGTTGGAAGAAATCTTAGAAGTTATCTTTTTTTTTTCAATATGGTGGTGAGTTTGTTGTTTTGTAATGAAAACCGTTTGTTTTATTTACATTGAAAGTTTACACAGCAAATTAGGTTTCCATTTATAATTTCTGTATAATTTGTTCAGTGACTTTGGTTACATTTTTCACAGTGTGTCAGATTTCTCATTATTTCTGTTCTGGTTGTTCTGTTTCCAGTAATCTAGCTTCCCTGCCCTCTTGCCTTCTCATCTTTTGTTGTTGTTACTAGGTGCCCTCGAGTCGATTCTGACTCATAGTGACCCCATGTACAACAGAACAAAACACTACCCTGGTCTTGCGCAATCCTCACAGTCATTGCTAAGTTTGAGCCTGTTGTTGTAGCCACTGTGTCAGTCCATCTCATCAAAGTCTTCCTCTTCACTGACCCTCTCCTTTACCAAGCATGATGTCCTTCTCCAGGGACAGGTCCCTTCTGATGACATGTCCAAAGTATGTAAGACAAAGTCTTGCCATCCTTCGCAGGAGCATTCTGGCTGTACTGCTTCCAAGACAGATGTGTTCATTCTTCTGGCAGTCTATGGTATATTCAGTATTCTTCGCCAACACCATAATTCAAAGGCATCAATTCTTCTTCAGTCTTCCTTATTCATTGTCCAGCTTTCATATGCATGTGAGGCAATTGAAAATACCATGGCTTGGGTCAGGTGCACCTCATCTTTGCTTCTGAATAAATGTTGATTGTTTGGTCTCATATGGATGATTTTGTAAAGGAGTACAGTATTTATAGATAATATTGTTTATTTTATGATCCAGGCTTTTATTTAACTAAAAGATGACCTCATGAAGTAGTTTTGGTTCCAGGTTTAAAGAGTATCTCAGGACTATAGTCTCAGAGACTCTTCCAGGCTCAACCAGTCCAGTAAGTCTGGACTCTAAGAATTTGAGTTCTGTTCCACATTTTGCTCCCATGCTATCAAGATCCATCTATTGTGTTTGTGATCTGAATAGTCGGTAGTGGTTGCTGGGCACCATCTAGTTCTTCTGGTCTCAGGATAGATGAGGTCATGGTTCCTGTAGACTATTAATCTTGTGGACTAGTTTCTTTGAGTCTTTGGTCCTTCTTTCTCCTTCACTCCGAATGCGTAGAGACAATAGTTAGATAGGCACTTGCAAGCTTTTAAGACCTGAGACACTACTACTCTCCAAGCTAGAATGTAGAACATAAACTTTACGTACTGTATTATGCCAGTTGACTGAATTGTTCCCCGAGACTATGGTCCTGAGCCTTCGGACCCCATAAACCAATCCCGAGAGGTGTTTGGTTAAGTCTACGAAGTACCCATGTTTGTGCCCCATGTGCTTTATTGAAAATCCTGGTCAGCAGTTTGAATCCACCAGGCACTCCTTGAAAGCCCTACGGGGTAGTTCTCTGTCCTATAGGGTCAACTATGTGTCGGAATTGACTTGACAGCACAGGGTTTTGTTTTATGTGTTTTATTGTGTGTATGAGCATATATGGATGTATACACTTGCATATATATATGCCCACATGTATACACATATATACATACCTATACATTTGTATGCATATATACATACACATGTAGCCACACTCCCTATTTTTTAGCTGTTGTTGCACAGTTGTATATGTCGTAGCATTTACCTAAAACGTCCTTTTTTTCTCACGTTTCTTAGTGACATCATTTATCTTGGTCAAGCTGTGCATACTTCACCCACATTTGGTGTTATATTTCCCATCACCAGAAATTACGAGTGTCTACTATCTAGAGAGTAACCCCCACCCCCACCCCCAACAGCTATCCCTGGTAACCACCAGTGATCATTGGTTTCAGTGTGCCTATTTTTGTCTTTTTTATAATAGTGAGATTATACAGTATTTGTCCTTTTGTAATTGACTTATTTCACTCAGCATAGGGTCCTCCAGATTCATCCACATTGTATTTTGAGAACTCATCATTATTCGCTCTGGCTGCATGGTATTCCATTGCATGTATGTACCGTATTTTGTTTATCCTTTCATCTGTTGGCAGGGACATAGGTTGTTTCCATCTTTTTGCTGTTGTGAATAGTGCTGCAGTGAGCATGGGCGTGCATGTGTTAGAAGTTATCTTGATCACTGCTTTCCCAGTGCAGGAATTCTCCCTAGAACACTTTGGACAGGTGCATGATCTCATATAAATTCATTTTGTCACAAAATTTTTAGCAGATTTTCCCACAATTTTTTGGTTCTATCCCCCCCACACCTTTTTTTTTTTAAATCAATTCAGTAGTGTTCTCCAGTTTTTTTCCACAAAATCTTCTTCCATTTTGCAGTTCAGTGTCTTTTACCAGTATTTTTAAAAAACAGTTATATCAGGGGCATGTGCCATCTCAGTTCTCAAGTAATGATGTACATGGTCTCACTTCACTTTTTACCTGTGGAAATTTGATTTTTTATACTAATTTTCATCTGTTCACAAATGTATCTAAATACTTAGAACAGTGTAATTCGTATTAGGTGCTCAGTAAGTATTTGTTGATTGAATGAATGAATGTTTCAAGATTTGTAAGTATGGATTCATAAGCATCATGTTATATAAATTGTGTTTAATATACTGAGAAGTTTAGTATAAGAACACAAAGGAAATACGGGACTAATCACAAAATTTAGATTGTGAGCCTGTCATTTTGATATTCCATATACACAACTCTAGCCCCTGCATTGACATCCTAATAATTTACTGTAGATTAGCTTCAGAATTCTCATCCTTTGTTATGGACCCATACTTTCTTTGGCTTATTCTGCATTCTGATCTGCTCCCTTTGTAGGTTCTTTACGGTCAGTTTTATGGTCCTTAGTCTCTTAAAATTCACCTAAGGCTACAAACAGCTGTCATCATCCTCAGGTCGGCTCTTTGCTTCCCATCGTTGACACCAACACCCCTCAAATCTCATTTCCTTTCAGAGACTTTTTCTAACTAGTTAGACATAAGTTGACAGTATTTCTTGGTCACCTACCCCAGTACACGCATGCACACCCCTCTTCCTCTGTACATGACATTCCCTTTGTTACCCTCTCCTGATGTGTACATGGCTCCTAGCTATTATGATAAATGGCAACTATGACTCATATACTAAAAATGGAATATGAGAGCATTTTAATTGTTGGCAGGGGCCTCTGATACCAACATGCCCTTTTTTCTCAGCATTCTTCAAAGAGTTAGCATTGACCTCACAAGCTGGTGACTTATCAGCACTTTCACTTAACTTGGTTCAGTCAATAGCCAAACTTTGGCTTGTGATGAGGAGTCCCGAGACCACTCATAATGCCAGAGGACAGCAAGCGTCAGAAACTTACTGCAAAACTAGCATACCAAAAGGGAAGAGGTAGTCACAATTTCAGATTAACTGCAGATTTAAACTGATTTTATGTAGCTCGGGGGCCATTTCTGTTTTACTAATTTAATAACTTTGGATACCTGGGAAAATATTGTCTACTAATAGTATCATAAAAAAAAAATAGTATCATACTTCTTCATATTATTGATGATCATTTTGTAGCTAGTAATTCAGAACATTAGCTGAATGGCTAAAAGGTTTGAAACAGTATTTTGTGTACATGAATGAAGATATTTACAGAGGTGCACACCTCCTATGGGGCAGTTCTACTCTGTCCTGTAGGGTCGCTATGGGTCGGAATCGACTCGACGGCAGTGGATGAGTACACCCTCCCTACCCAATCCTTGATGTCCAGGCAGGCCACATTCCCTCATTAGCCGAAGCTCAGAAGGAGTAGTTGTCTCTAACTCTAGTGTCATTTTCCAGAGAAATACCTGTCCTTTGAAAGTTTGCTTGCTCTAAGAGATATCCACGTTGCAGCACATGAAAGATGTAAGGATTGACAGCAGCCACACGTGTCTGCTCATCTGCAACCTGATTCTCTGACTCAAATGTTGGCTGCCATCTCCGGATGGTGGGTTTTTGCTTCCTTTTGTTCAGCCTTGTAAGTCTAGCTGGATCTCCTGAGACAGTTGCAGAGGAAGTAAATATGAGCAATGACTGGGAAAGTTGGGCGTAACCATGAGCTTTATTATTAGGATGTTCAGATATAAACAGCACCAGAAATACTGCCAGAAACAAAAGACAGTTCTCTCCCCACTGAAAAATATGTGCAGGTCTATTTTCAGACTGATAGGAACACATCACAGTGTGGGTAAGGTTTAGGTAATAACAACGAGCCCCCAGACTTCATGGCAGGAATATAAAGGTACCTGGATTGGTCTGCAATGTCTTCCGAAGTAACTTTCGTTATTTCATATTCCATATGCACTATAACTCACCAGTACTTCGGATGTTGAATATTGGTGATGTCCATGATGTGGTTGTCATGGAGATACTATGGACAGAGGAAAACCAATGACTGAGTTTGTTTTTTAACTAAAGGGTCGTAAATGTGATCAGAGCCAGAAAGTGTGTTTTGGTAACTTACCTTCCAAAAGATGTAGACATTTAATGGCAAATTCTGTTTTCCTCATTTCAAACTACTTGCTAAAAAAAAAAAAATTCTGAATCATCTTGAACTATTCCCTCTCATACCCATCCAGTCAGTCATTAATCCTGTATTTTGCTAATAGCTCAGAGATTTTATATGGACAAAAATCTGAATAGAAGGACTCATAATTATCATCTTTATTTTTCTGTTCAGACTCAGATTATTAGCAGTGTCAGTACTGGTGTCTCGTCCTATTCCATCTCCTAATTCTGTTCACAGTCCAAATCGTTTGCCAAGCCTGGCCTCAGAGCTGAAGAAGTGTTGATAGTACAAAAAACCAGCTTATCATCTGTCAGTGTAAAAACCTCAGTCTTAGAGATTACATTTTGGGGAGGAGACTAATATGAGAACAAGCATTTCTGTAACTGAAAATGTCTGATAACTTCAGATTTCCTACAGTATAGATCGCAGATGTATTACCATGCCTGTGCTCGGGACTCGGCATTGTATCTGGCCAGTAGGAATCGCTCTGGAAATGTTTCAGGTGGAGCCACATAGTGTGGCTTTCAGTGGCCTTAATTGTGTGAGACTAGGGCAAATTTATTTACCACATCAATGATTCTGAAATAGGGCAGAAGGAGGGAGAGGTGTTTTGTCATCCAAGAGATATAAGTATCTCTGAAGCAGTTTACTTATACCAGGCACAATATTCTTCACACATGAATATGATATGCTTGGTATTGCTGTCCCTGTATACAGGATGTGGCTGAAAATGATGATGCAGGCTTTGACATTCTTCCCGCACTCAGCGCATGTGGAGTTTGTCCTCTGGTTGATGGCATTGACCGTGATTGGTAGCATCCGGCCCAGATCACCAGCTCTGCCTCTGGCTATGTGGGCTGCCGGACTACTTTTCTCTAAACAAGCTTGCATATCTCTGACTGCTGCACACTCATTTTTGTGCCATTTATGTTGTAAGAGCCAGCAAATACGAGCTTTCCTTTTATACTAGATCTCTGATTTGTCCCTTCTCCTGAATGCCGAAGGACCTCTCCCCAGTCCAGGTGGACGTACCTCTAAACTAGACCAGTGGAGGCTCTATCTAACTGGTCTTCGTGTCCTGAGTGCCCTGTGCTTCCTTCCTCTCCCCATCCCATTTTATCTACATACTTCTAGAATTCTTTTCCTAGCATAAAACTGCCCATTTCACTCCCTTGATTATATTATTAGGGGCGCCCACACTTTCTAGAGATGAAAGCCTGGATTCACTGTAGACATAGCACCCATGATTCTTCATTCCTCAGTTTATGCTTCTAGGCACCACTCGGCTTTATGTGTACCTGAAATCCCTCTCAGAGGTCTCTAATCTGGGTTATAAGAATATGTTCCAGAGCCACTGAGTGTGACACACACGTACCTGTTTCTGGTGAGGGTTCGTAGTTTTCGAAGGAGTCTAAAGGCTATGCCTGGCGGCATAGTGGTTAAGAGCTAGGCTGCTAACCAAAGGTTGACAGTTTGAATCCACCAGGCGTTCCTTAGAAACCCCATGGGGCAGTTCTACTCTGTCCTTTAGGGTCTCTGTGACTCAAAATTGACTTGACAGCAATGGGTTTGTGGGGTTTTTTTTGTGTGTGTAAAGGCTGTGAACTCCATCTCTGGAGCTTTGTAACTGCTTTGCTCATACTTTTTTTTCACATGGCTGAAATTCCCTGTCTTACCATCTGTCTTGGTCATATAGTGCACAAGTGGATGGCTTTAGCAAAGAAATTTATTCTCTCACAGTCTAATAGGGTACAAGTCCGAACTCAGGGTGTCAGCTCTAGGGGAAGGCTTTCCCTCTGTGTCAGCTATGGAGGAAGGTCCTTCTCATGAATCTTCCCCTGGACTAGGGGCTTCTCCCCACAGGAACCCCAGGTCCAAAGGACAGGCTCTACTCTTGATGCTGCTTTCTTGGTGATATGAGGTCCCCAACTCTCTGCTTACTTCCCTTTCCTTTTATCTCTTATGAGATAAAAGGTGGTGCAGGCCACACCCCAGGGAAACTCCCTTTACATTGGATTAGGGGTGTGACCTGAGCAAGAGTGATACTATTATATAATTCTCTTTAACCACAGGCAGAGATTATGATTTATAACACATAGGAAAATCAGGAAACGGAGGACAGCCACACATGGCCTAACCAAGTAGACACGTATTTTGGGGGGATACAATTCAGTCCATTACACCATCTCTATCCCTGGAGCCATACTGCCCCTTTTAAGGCCTACCTCATATACTACCACTTCTGTTAAACTTTTCCCAAGTTCCTGAACCAGAAGTTAGCTTTTTTACCCTAGGGCCTTCCTTACCTCTTTTGTGGGTCTTAGTTATTTGTATGCCCTTTTTTTTTTTTCCACAAACAAATCAGTGGTCCCAATCTATGGGCCACAGTTTGTGGAGTTACTTCGTTGGATCTGATAATCTGTAGATTCATATCATTATATATACATCTGTGATCCTGGGATGTGGAGGCAAATGTGTAACGCATGATATTTTAGTTAAAAAGGATTTCTCATGCTTTTAAACTGTGGGACCTACTGTACAGACTGTGATCAGGGTCATGTCTTATTCACCTTACTATTTAATGCTGCACCATAACACTGTTGATTGCCTGAAGGGGGCCCTCCATAAACGATGATGAGGAAGCCTTGATACCTGAAATCTTACTATTTTTGAATATAGGTTTTACTTTCAGATATTTGTAAATGAAGTCTAATTCAGAAGAGGGAACTGACTGAAACTGTGCATCATCACCCGGTTTGCTTAAGTTTCTTAGTGTGCACTTGGAGGAAGTGGGCCTTTTCAGCATATTGTTAATTAACTCTTGATGACTGAAAACACCAAACCCGTTGCCATAGAGTCATTTCTGACTCAAAGTGACCCTGTAGAACGGAGGAGACCTGCCCCACAGGGTTTTGTAAGCTGTAATCTTTAGGGAAGCAAAGAGCCGCATTTTTCTCCCGTGGAGCCGCTGGTGGATTTGAACTGCCGCCTGCCTGTAAGTGAGCAGTCAGGCGCTTAACAGCTACCCCACTAAAAAAAAAAAAATAGGACTCCTTAAAAACACAGGCACCTAGAAATAGACAAAGCTAAAAACAAACAAACAAAAAAAAAAAACTTTTTTTCAATTGTGGCATTTTGATGTTCAAAACATTGGTACCCAGAGGTCCATATTTTAGTTAAGCTTCATATTGATATTTTATTTTCTAAATATTTGTATAAATTAAACAATGACTCTTTCAAAAAAATCTTCTCCAGAGATGTTACATGCACTTTGCAAGATTGTTCAATTTACTATTAATATTAACAATTGTTTTAAACAATTATTGTTGGATTCTGAAACAAAGAAGGTAAAGAACCAGAAGAGACACTGGTAGGGTGGGGAAAGACTGGACTGGAAGCCAGGGAACCTGGATCCTCTGTTTTATTTTGTTTTCTGTTTTGTTTGTTTTCAGTTGCTGTCTAGTCACTTCCGACTCGTGGCAGCCTCGTGTATGTCAGAGCAGAACTGTGTCCCACAGGGTTTTCAGTGGCTGATTTTGCAAAAGTAGATCACCAGGCCTTTCTTTTGAGATGCTCTGGGTGGGTTTGACCTCCGTGCTTTTGGTTAGCAGCTGAATGTGATAACGTTTAACCACCCAGGGGACTGTGGTCCTATGTGCCTAAATAGTGTATTACGTTTCACGAGTGACTTCATTTGGTCTCAGTTCTTGATGGATCTCCTAGTAAAGGGAGGCAAAGCGATGGCCCTAAACGCTCTTCCAAATTTGATTTTTTGGTAAATTTACTGAAGACAGTGCATTCAGAATTTATTCAGTGAGCACTTACTGTAAACCAGGCATTTACTACTCACCAGAGACCCATGGAATAAAAGATGTGATTCTGTTCTTGAGAAGCTTGCAGTCTCTCAAGCAGATAAAGCTATCAGTGCAATATAGTAGTTCACACACAAAGGTTGTTGTTCTGTGCCGTCAAGTCCGTTCCGACTCGTAGGGACCCTACAGGGCAGATTAGAACCACCACATAGGGCTCCCAAGGAGCGGCGGGTAGGTTCAAACTGCCAGCCTTTTGATTAGCAGCCTGAGCTCTTAACCACTTCGCCACCAGGGCTCCACACACAAAGATACTCGCTCCAAATCATCAAACCTTAGTAAATCTGTTTCTTCATCTCTGAAATGGAAACATGCTTCCCTAAAAAACCCAAACCCCAGTGCCCTCGAGTCGATTCCGACTCGTAGCGACCCTATAGGACGGAGTAGAACTGCCCCATAGAGTTTCCAAGGAGCGCCTGGCGGATTCGAACTGCCGACCTACAGGGCTATAAAAAGGCCAGATCTATGTTACAGAACTTTATAAACTGCAAAGTTCTAGTCACAAAAGGCCACACAATGTCTGATTCCATGTATGAAATATCCAAGAAAGGCAAATTCATAGAGACACAAAGGACTGCACCTGGGGCTGGAGGCCGCGGGCAGGTGTGACGGCTAGTGGGGTATGGGGCTTCTTTTTCACGAGATGAAAATGTTCTAAAATTAAATAGTGATCATGGTTGCACTACTCTATAAATATACTAAAACTATTGAATTGTACAATTTAAATGGGTGTATGTGGATCATATCTTAATGAAGATGTTAAAATCAAAAGATACTAATGATGATAACAATACATACTAAATGCATTGTGGTCTCTTAGATTGGATCCTGGAACAGAAAAAGGGCATTAGTGGAAAGGACTAGTGAAATCCAGATAAAGTCTAGAGTTTAGTTAATAATAACGTACGAGTTAACGTGTGGAGAAACTGGTGAGGATATATGGGAACTCTCTGTACTATCTTTGCAACTTTTCCGTCAGTCTACAGTTATTACAAAATAAAAAGCTCATCAAAATAATTTTTTTTTAAAGCAATAAACCATTAAATTGTCTCTTTAGAATCATTCAAGCATAGCAACTCAAAAATAGAATCTGATCAGGAGTTTGCATCACGTAGTTGTAATCGGATCAGTAGATTTTTGGCTGCCCGTTGTGGTTTAAATTTTTAACACTGCTTAATATCTACCAATTGTCAAGAACTGTGGTCTGAGAGTTTTATCTACTTACAGGCTAACAAGTTAGCCTGACAGTTTCATGGATGCTGGCAGAAGTCACAGGACTCTTGGGTCAGAGGCAAATGACTGTTATTCATGGCGCAGCAAGCAGCATCAACCTCAGCCCCCTTTTGGTTTCTCTTGCCCCCAAGTCTCACGGGAACAACATGAGGGGGCCAGGTCGGAGCTTTGTCAACAGCGGAGAAACCCCAAGTTTAGGAAACTTGAACTTTCATAATGAACAGTAAGCCTGCCTGACCTTTGCCCCTGACTGAGACATTATCATACTGTACGGGAAACAAACCTGCTCTTTGCTGTGCTTGAAAGGGAAACAGTATCTCTGTCTTCCAAGGCTGTTTGATGTACAAACATTCTTGAAAAAAAAAAACAGTCTAGAACAAAAGCCTAGAAAAAAAAAAAAGGCTAGCCTAGAAAAAAAGAATAGTTGGTGCCTTTGCTTGTAATATGCAGGAACGCATAAGACCCATGGAGAATTACCAACATTAGTATGTTCTCATCACTGTTATTCAGAAATTAGAGTATGTATTTAAAGGGATTTGGTTTAATTTTAATCCCTCATTCTTTCAGTAAGTATTTATATGCATGAGACTAATAGACTGTACTTTTCATGTCATTTTAGATACTGTTACATAAAGTGAATTACACATTTTGTTTTTATAGAATTTAGATGGGAATTGAAGGCAAAGAATGTTCAATTTACTCATTACTTGTGTGGTATTGAAAAGGTGATGATAAATATTCTGAGATAGAGAATTTTAGCATAATTTCCTCAAATGTTGGCTGAAAAAGTTGTTGGTCATTGAAAAAGAGAACAATACTGTGATAATTCAGAGCAGTTCATTTTCAGATTCTTCGCTCTGTTATTAAAGGGTCTTTTATCTCAGATTTTTTATTTCTCTTGGTGTGGTGGTGTTAGGTGCTGTCCAGTTGGTTCCAACTCATAGCAACCCCATGTACCACACAACAAAACACTGCCCGGCCCTGTGCCATCCTCACAATCAATTGTTGCTGTCTGTTTCTGTTAACTGTCTAAATTCGTTGCTATATTCATGCAGCTTCTTCCTATTAAGGAATAAAAGAAAGGAAAACGGTTTTTTTCCTTTCCAGCTTCAAAACGTAGTTTTAGATTGAAGTACGGTGAGTCTGGTCTCTGTTACTTTTAATGTTAACAGAGAAACGTATTCCATGATACGTGAAATTTTACTTATTTCGAATAAGATGCAGTTTAAAATGAGAAAAAAATCCTTTAAATGACTGATTCTCTCTCTCTTTTTTTTTTTTTTTTAAGAAAAATTGCTGTTTCATTTCTTCGGAAGATCTGGGTAGGGTTTGGTAAAGTTGCTGTATTTGTAATTACTTCCTTATCATGCCACTCAAATTACATTTCAGGGGCATATTTTCTATAATCTCAGGAAACGTGCTGAAGGTTCTTTTCTATTCAGGATCACTTTCAAATTTTTGGCAGCATTTACACCTGCTACACACCAGGAGCTCAAAAGTTGATGCCCCTGGCCCCAGCTGCCTCCTTTCCCTCCAGCCTCCTCTCTGCCCACTGTCCCCACTGCCTCCTCTCACCTCTGCCTCCTCTCCCCCACTGCCTCCTCTTTCTAATGGTAAATAGCTGAAACGAGTGAAAGAATTCATGTTTTGTTTCCTGTGGTTCTGGGTTTGCATAGTTAATTGCAAGCAGTTTAATGCCTTGCATTTCTTGCTTATCAGTTGTAATTTGACTAAATGTCCCCCACCTCTCTGCCTATTCCGCTTAGTGTGTTGTTGTTAGTTGGCTGTAGAGTCCATTCTGACTCCAGGCAGCCCCATATCTGCGGAGTAGAACTACACCACTTCTGTTCAGTACTGATGTTGATCTTTAGAAGGATTTAAATATCTTCTCAGCAAAGTGATCCGAAATCTTCTAAGGAGAACATACTATATTCTACCCACCACGTTGCAGTAGAGTCGATTCCGGCTTATAACAACCCCATCGGGTTTCTAAGGCTGGGTAAATCTCTATGGAAGCAGACTGCCACGTTTTTCTCCCACAGAGCCTCTGGTGCTTTCGAACCGCCGGCTTTTCGGTTAGCAGTCAATTGTTTTGACCACTGCACCACCAGCGCAGTGGTCATTAAATAAAACTTACAGCTTCCATCTTTGAGCATTACAAATATTCAGCTACTTAATTTGTTAGATACTCTTATTTAATGTCTTATTATTATTTAGAGTTACAGTTATTTCAATGTTAATGAGATTTGAAAACAGAAACAGAAAGAAACCCATTGCCGTCAAGTGGATTCTGAGGCACAGCAACCCTATGGGACAGAAGAAACCTGACACATAGGGTTTTCAAGGAGCAACTGGTGGATTCAAACTGCCAACTTTTTGTTTAGCAGCCACTGCGCCGCCAACCAAACCAAACCCATTGTCATTAAGTCGATTCCGACTCATGGTAACCCTATAAAACCAAACCAAACCCAGTGCCGCAGAGTCGATTCTGACTCAGTAACCCTATAGGACAGAGTAAAACTGCTCCATAGGGTTTCCAAGGAACGCCTCGTGGATTCGAACTGCTGGCCTTTGGTTAGCAGCCATATCTCTTAACCGCTATGCCACCAGGGTTTGCACTGTGCCACCAGGGCTCCTTAATGAGATCAGAAGGTTATAATGTAAAGGTATTTGGGAGTTGTGAAGACTATAATTTATTTTGTATTTTATACCTCTCTTGTAAGTGGTGTTGCTTTTGCCTTTAATTTTAGTTTCTAATTGTTCCTTGTTAGTATATAGAAATAGTATTGATTTTTGATACTAATTTTGTATCCTGCATCTTTGCTAGACTCACTTAGCATTCAGGTAGCATTTTTGTAGATTCCTTAGGATATTCTACATAGACCATCTTGCCATCTGTGAATAAAGAAGTTCTACTTCTTCCTTTCCAATCTGTAAGAATTTTCTTCTTTTTTCTACTTTGTTGCACTGCCTAGAACCCTCAGTACAATGTTGAATGAAAGTTATGAGAATGCACATCCTTGCCTTGTTCCAGGTCTCAGAGTGGCAGTGTTAGTGTTTCACCATTAAGTATGCTGTCAGGTGTAGGTCTTTCATAGAGGCCTCTATCAGTTTGAGGAATTTTCTTTCATTTCCTGGTGTTCTGAGAGTTTTATCATGAATGAGTATTGAATTTTGCAAAGTCCTTTTTCTGCATCTACTAATAATCATTTGGTTGTGGGTTATTTGTTAATGCATTGATTTTTTTCAATTCTCCGTCAACCTTGAATTCCTGGGACGGATGTCTCTACCTGGTTGTGATGTATATATGTGTGTGTTTTATATATTGCTGGATTTTATTTCCTCAAATTTTTTCGGGATTTTTGCACCTGTGTTCATGAGGGATATTGGTCTATAGTTTTTTTATTCTGTCTTTGCTAGACTCATAAAATGAGCTATGTACTCTTCCCTCGTGTTCTATTTTCTGTATGAGTTTGTGTGGAATTGGTTTTCTTCCTTCAATATTGGTAGAATTAACCACTGAAGACATCTGGACCTGTAATTTTCTTTCTAGGGAAGTTTTAAACAATGAATTCAATGTTTTTAATAGACTAAGGCTACTTAGGTTATCTGTGTTTTCTTGAGTGAGTTCTTTCTGGAATGCGTCCATTTCATCTAACTTGTTGAATGTATTGCTATAACATTGTTAACAATTCCTTTATTATCCTTTCAGTGTCTATAAGAGCTCTATGATCTCTCTTTTTAATTTCTAACGCTGGTTATTTCTAACTGTTCTTTTGTTCTTGATCATGTCTAGCTAGAGGTTTATTGATACTACACCTACTCCTTACTTACCAACTATCTTGTTATCTGACATTTCTCATTTACAACAATAGTAAGCCAGTAGTTGTAGAAGCAATGGCTGCCGAGCATCCCCTCCCTTGAAGAGGATTTCCTGATGGCCTCTGGGAAACTGGGCCATGCCACCCCATGCCCTCTGCTTCCTCCTGCCGGCAGAGGTGCCCCATCCAATTGCCGCTCGGGCTGGCCTCTGGGTGGACAGCAGAGGCAGCACTGAGCCAGTGGGCACCTGTTCTGGGTTCCCAGTTCCTATGCATCCTGGGGCCCTGCAGCTCAAAATTGGCATGGATGGAAAGGGAAGAAAGAAAGAGGGTGTTTGGAAGAAATGTGTGTGAGTCTGATGACATTCCCAAAGTGAGCTGAACTGAGCCTCAAGCCTCTGCCTCCGATGGGGCCAGGTACAGGACCAGGCTCCCAGCAACCTCGCATGACTTGCCAGGCCCAGAGAGCAGAGCAGGCTCTGGGATTCTGAACACAGGGCTGTAGGGGTGAGAGTGGAGCCCTAGAGGCAACTCTGCAAGGGAAGTTCTGACTCAGCACGGGAGGAAGGTAAAGTGTTTAGTTAAGCAGTGGGCCCTCCAATCACTCAGCCTGGCTTTATGCAGCTTTGTCTCCCCCCAAGCCCCCTTTTCTGCAGAGGAATAAGAGCACATTCATGAATCTTAGCTATTATTCTACAGTCATTTTTCTAAATTAGAAAAAAACGGACAAATGGATAGTCTGAAAACAAAACAAAAAAATCCTCCATTTTTTAATAACGCCCATTTTTGCATAATGGCCTGGTCTTTGGAACCTGACCACATCGATAAGAGTGGGTGTATTGATCTTTTCAAGAAACCAGCTTTGGTTTCATTAATTATACAGTTTTTTATTTCACTTATTTCTGCTCATTATTTTCTTTATTCTGCTTACTTTGGATAATAAGAAGCCCGGGTGACAAGTGGTTAAGCACTCAGCTGCTAACCACAAGGTTGGTGGTTTAAATCCAGCAGCTGCTCCAAGGAAGAAAGATGTGACAGCCTGCTGCTGTAAAGATTTACAGCCTTGGAAACCCTGTGGGGCAATTCTGCTCTGTTGTATGGGGTCAGTATTAGAACGGACTCAGTGGCAATGCGTTTGAGTTGGATGTGGGGTAACCTCTTTTTTCTAGCTTCTTAAGGCGGTGGCTTCAATTGTTGATTTGAGACCTTTCTTGTATAAATATTGGAGTGCTATAAATTTTATTTTAAGGTCCACTTTAGCTGTGTTCCACAAACTTTGTATGTGGTGTTTTTATTTTCATTTTATTTGGTTCAAATTATTTTCCAATTTTCTTTAAGATTTTTTTGAATTGTAGATTATAAGTTTTTGTTTTTTAGTATGTGGGGATTTTCCAAATATCTTTTTGGTTTTGATTTCTAATAATGTTGTGGTTAGAGAAACATGCTTTGTATGATTTTAATCCTCTTAAATTTGAGCATTGTTTTATGCCACAGAATATGGCCTTTCTTGGTGCATAGTAGATGTGCTCTTGAAAAGAAAGTTGTGTGTTCTACTGTTGTTGGGTGTAGTGTTCTATATGTGTCAGTTAGGTCACATGATGTTTTGCAAGTTTTCTATATCCTTGTTCTATCAGTTACCAAGAAAGGAGTCTTGAAATCTCCAATGGTAATTTTTTAAATTACAAAATTTTGAAGTTAATAAAATTAGAAGGTTATAATTTTAAGATGATTGGAGAGTTGTAAGGACTACATATTTTTAAAAGTTTTTATTTTAGGGGGGTGTATTTATTCTTTCATACGTTGAGGGATCGCACACTTGAGTTAAAGTTACCAGTTCTACCATGTATCACCTCAGCAACCACTCTGAGCCAGTTCTTCTGATAGAGATAATATAAACTTTATGTAGCTATTATAGGGATTAGATGAGATAATATATATAGTATTCTTAACATAAGTCTAGTAATTTTAATAATACCTTTGTATTATTAAAAAAAAAAAAATCTTTCAAACCATGGCATCAAATGAGTATTTTAATCATGTACTAAACTTCTTTTTTATTCTACCCTTGACCTGTACCACGGCTTTGTACATCTCCTTCCTCTTGCTTTTGTATGCTTAACTTTTGTTAACACTCTCTTTAGAGCCTTAATTGAGCACAGATTGCCTTGATTGTATTGTAGAAATATTTTGTTCTTGACATAATTTTATTCAGCTTGCAGTAAAGTATTAAAGAAAAAATAAAAGTAGATATGCAAGTAGATATACTTGCAAACTAAAATTAAAAAAAAAAAAAAACAACTCATTGCTGTCAAGTTAGTTGTGACTCATAGCAGCCCTCTAGGACAGCAGAACTGCTCTGTAGGGTTTCCAAGGCTGTAAATCTTTAAGGAAGCAGACTGCCACATCTTTCTGCCATGGAGCGGCTGGTGAGTTCGAATCGTCTGCCTTTCAGTTCTCAGATAAGTGCTTAACCACTGCACTACCATAGCTCTTTAGGTATACTTGGAGCAGCTGTAAAATCATCCTGCACTGCTTAACTGTCTGAAGTTCAATCTGTTTTTCTTTTCCTCCAGATAAACCAAGAAAGCTGGTGTACCATAGAACCATGCCCTGAAGCAGCATCTCTTTTGGCTCCCAAGCAGAGCCCAGGTAAGCAGAAATTTTCCAGCTTCCAATTTGCTGGAATAACTGCATCCAAATGCCTGTTTCCTGGAGCCCTAGTCCCATTCTAATAACAAGTTACTGGATTTGGAGAGCTTGCCTTTCTTAGCATGTTATGCAGTTAATTAGAGGAAGGGGCATATATGGGTTGGGTTTGTAGCATTTTGTCTCAGAAATGAAGGTGAGCATATATAAGCACTTAAATTTCATTTTTAGTGGTAGCAGATTTCACAGATTTTCAGCTGTGATTTATTAACTCATCTGTTAAGGCACCTGTGCTGTGTATATACATATGATATAGGTCTTTTAATCTGGTAAAACTGTGAATATATGTTATTAAGGACCAAAGCTGTGGTCCTCAATCTTGGCAGTACATGGGTATTATCTGCGGAGCCTTAAAATATATATTCATTTAAGGTCCTACCCTCTAAAATTCTGATTTAATTCACTTGGAAAGTGGCCTGACATCAGAGTCGGTAAAAGTTCTTTTGGTTACTGTAGTGTGTTGAGAACCATTGTACTGTCAGGATTGAGTCTTTCCTTAAGTACCCATGAAGTACAAGGAACAAAAGCTGCTGTTAAGATCTTGCGTGTTACAATGACAGGTGCAGCACACAACTTAACGGCTAGTTAAGGTTCCTGACTTTTAACTTGGGTTCAGCCACTAACTCTCGGTGACCTTCCCTAATGTGTGTGTTTATTGTCTCCCATCTGTAAAGTGTTACTAGCTTGCCTCACTTCAGGGAGAGGGGAGGTAGGTGTTGCAAGGATGGCCTACTTGGTAATTGTATGTTTTGTGCCTGTTGCTGCAGGTGCTAAGAGAACACACTTGGTAATTTGGATTCTGGGCTCTTGAGCCGCCCTTACCCAACGCCATTTCTGATTACCTTCCTGGTTTTTGCTGACCTGCTTTAAAAACTGCTGAGTTCTCATTTGTTGGTCTTTTTAGAAAGCTTTTAGCTATAGATACCTTACAGTAGTATTAAATTTAAAGGCGACTGTTCAAATCCTCAAGGAACCTGTTGGCGCAGTGGTTAAAGCACTCGGCTGCTAATTGAAAGTTTGGCGGTTTGAACGTATGGGAGAAAGATGTACAGCCGTAAAGATTACAGCCTAGGCCAACTCTTCAGACAAAGATTAGACTGGACTAAACTATACGACATAAAATGATGCTAGTGAAGAGTGTGCTTCTTAGCCCAAGTAGATACATGAGACTAACTGGGCGGCTCCTGTCCAGAGGTGAGATGAGAAGGCAGAAAGGGACAGGAGCTGGCTGAATGGACATGGCAAATCCGGGGTGGAAGGAAGGAGTGTGCTGTCACATCACAGGGGAGAGCAACTAGGGTCATATAACAATGTGTGTATAAATTTTTGTATGAGAAACTTACTTGAGCTGTAAACTTTCACTTAAAGCACAATTAAATAAATAAATTAAAAAAAAAAAAAAAGATTACAGCCTAGGAAACCCTATGGAGCAGTTCTACTCTGTCCTTTAGGATCATCCCTGTGAGTCAGAATCCAGTCAGTGGCAATGGGTTTGGCTTGTTCAAATCCTCTATCTCTAGAGATTTCCTACTGATTCTGAACTCTTTGACTTTACTATAGAGGAAGTATTAGAAACAAATTATATAAAATGTTTTTCTCTATCTCACATAGAAAAAAATGGATAAAGGATATTATTATTCTGTAGGTATGTTTGGGTTCTCCAAATTTTATAAGATTGACCTTGTTTACAAATTTAGCTGACACTTCTCCCATTTCACCCTCTGGAATCTTCTATTTAAAAATATACTACTTTCTGTGTTTTGGTTCCTTAAACTGTTCGGGAGCTTTTTTAAAAAGTGTAATTACTCCCAGCCACCTAACAAGTGAAACTTTTGCAATGTAAAGGTTAAATGGGCCTCACAATTTGAATATTCACAGGAAATATCTCCACACATTGTAGTTTAATTCACTCATTTAAAGAAATGAATTTTGAGCCCTCAGCATTTTCCCCAGGGCATAATCTTGAATTTTATAGACCCTCCCCACCTCAACCTATAAACACAAACAATTGGGCCTTTTTAGAGTGATTCTTTTTAAATCCTTAAGTAACAAAATCCTGGGTTTTCCGTTTTAGGTATAGTTGATTGTGTGTCCTAAGTACTTTCAGTCTCGCAGATTTCTTCTCTTTACTTCACAAACACATGCTTAAGAGAGCAATAACATTAGACCAAATAAGGTAGTGTCTTTGAAAATCTCTTTGTATACTCTTCAATACTGAATAAATACAAGATAGGATTATGATTAACATGGCTTAACAGAACCGTGCTGCATGTTTCCCTACCCTTCCCTAACTATAATCTGTTTGCACATATATCATTTTAAATCCAAGTGACTACACAGCATCTTAAAAAGTATAGACTGCTAGCTTTTAAAAGCTAATGGCTAAGTACACAAAAGATACAGACAGGTTTATATGTGGGTCATGAATGGGACTGGCCCCTGCTATGCCCACCTTCAAGGTACTGTGATGATGGGATACTTGCTGAAACACACATTATGAGTTAATGAACCCCTAACTTCATTAGGTACATTTATCACATGACTGCTGTATGTTGAAGGGCAGAGTTCAAGTAACATTAAACTAAAACCAAACCCATTGCCATCAAGTCAGTTCCAACTGATAGCAACTCTGTAGAAAAGAGTAGGTCTGCCCCGTAGGGTTTCCAAGGCTGTAATCTTTATGGAAGCAGACTGCCACATCTTTCTCCTTTGGAGCGGCTGGTGGGTTCAAACCACCAACCTTTTGGTTAGCAGCTGAGCACTTAACCACAGCGCCACCAGGGCTCCTTTCAGGTAACATTAAAAAAAAAAAAAAACCATTGCTGTCAAGTCAATTCCTACTCATAGCAACCCTATGGGACAGAGTAGAACTGCCCCATATGGTTTCCAAGGAGCAACCGGTGGATTCGAACTGCAGACCTTTTGGTTAGCAGCCATAGCTCTTAACCACTGTGCCATCAGGGCTCCGTTATGTATATATTATTTCTGTCACCACAACTCTTTTTGTTGTTGTTGTTAGGTGCCGTCAAGTCAGTTCTGACTCATAGTGACCCTTTGTACAACAGAAGAAAACACTGCCCGATCCTGCGCTGTCCTCACAATTGTTATGCTTAAGCCATTGTTGCAGCCACTGTGTTAATCTGTCTCATTGACTGTCTTCCTCTTTTTCGCTGACCCTCTGCTTTACCAAGCATGATGTCCTCCTTCAGGGACTGGTCCCTCCTGATAACATGTCCAAAGTATGTGAGACAAAGTCTTGCTATCCTCACTTCCAAAGAACATTATGGCTGTACTTCTTCCAAGACAGATTTTGTTTGCTCTTCTGGCAGTCCATGGTATATTCAATATTCTTCGCCAACACCGTAATTCAAAGGCATCACTTCTTCTCCGGTCTTCCTTATTCACTGTCCAGCTTCACGTGCATATGAGGTGATTGAAAACACCAAGGCTTGAGTCAGGTGCACCTTAGTCCTTGAAGTGACATCTTTGCTTTTCAACACTTTAAAGAGATTTTTTACAGCAGATTTGCCTGGTACAAAGCGTCGCATCTTTTGATTTCTTGACTGGTGCTTCCATGGACATTAATTGTGGATCCAAGTAAAATGCTAATTACCCCATTTCACTAGTATTGGATTACTTCTTGCCTGGAATCTTTCTGCTGATAAGTACTCAGACCTAAATTTAAACGATAATAGGTTAACTCTAAAACCAATGGTCTTTGCTGTTGTTTACCCCTTGATATGCTGTCCCAACTTTATTCATTAGGAAGGGGGCATGAAGGAGGAAAGGAGATATTTCTTTAATTTTGAAAACAACACATGATGTAGGGCATGGAGTAGCTTTGGAAGGGGGGAGTATTGTTTCCTGATTGCTTAAAGTCCTTCTCGCGCTGATTCCATTTTTTCACACTCTCCCTACCTTCCTACCCCAGTAGTCAGCATTATCTCACACAGCCAACTCATCTCATCCCAGACTTGGTTTGTGGTCCCTTGTAGTGCTGGTTCAGATTTATTTTCTTATTTTCTGGGTGAGGTATTCCTACCAGGGCTGAATCTGGATCTTCCCTGTGAATTTTCCATTAGAATATCTCGGGGCTGGTTTGTTATTCAGTGTGGAATTTGGACGTGGTCTGCTCAACTGCCAGTTGGACAACTAGTAGCTCAGCATAGTTGCTGTGACAGCCCTTTCTTTCCTTGGCCACCCCCCCAATTTCCCGTCAACCAGGGAATGGAGTGTTTGGTTTTTCCAAGTGGGGACAGGGGAAGAAATAAAGATCACACCCACCAACTCTACCTGCGTGCTCTATGAAATGTAAACAAAGCTCCAGAATACCCATGATTTCTAGTCTTTTAAAGGCAGAGCTGTTCCTCTTGAAATAATGTACTGAAATGGTTTGGAGCAAGATTGAAATGGAGCAGGGTCTTTTTTTTTTTTAACTGAAATATGTGCTTAAGTTTACTGTTTCAGATTAGTCTGTGGGCCCTGCCTTGCTTCCTGTGGCTTCTTTTGTGTACTTCCGTGTTGAAATTTTCTCATAATATGTCCAATTCTCCCATAAGACTGTAACCCCTCCCCCCCGGCACACAAACACTAAACTTCGCTTTTTATGTGAATTCTCTTAGTACCTTGCCAAGTGCCTAACTTAATAGGAACCCACTGCCGTTTAGACATAGCGACCCTATAGGACAGAATAGCACTGCCCCGTAGAGTTTCCAAGCAGCATTTGGTAGATTCGAACTGCTGACATTTTCACTAGCAGCCGCAACTCTTAACCACTATGCCACCAGGATTTCCAACTTAATAGAAAAGGCAGTTTTATTAACAGGTGATTCATTCAGTGCCTCCCTGGCCCCTTCCTCTTAGCTACTCAGCATATCCAGAGTAATTAATGTATTAATAACCAGTTTTTAATTTACTAATTCATCTAAATAAGAACAGCTTCCTCCCGTTATCGCCACACCCAGCGTGCAGGTGCACATTATTGTCTAAGCAAAAAATCTGAGACTCAAAAGGGAGACATTGCAGGTTATCTAGTTAAATCTCCACTTTTCCCTCTGCGTAGACAACTTTTCTGAAACCTCTTGACACAGTCACTCAACCCCTGCTCAGTCCTTCTGGTGAAGTGACAGTCATTACTTAGTGAGGCTGCCTGGAAACCCTGCCGTAGTGACTGTGCAGCTTCCACCCACTGACTTTGTTTTGGCTTCTGAACAGCGCAGAATGATTCTACTCACTGTTTCTCATTTGATGACTGTCCCTAGGCACATTTTTGTTAAAATCCTCTGCAAGCTAAGTGTACCTCAAGCATTTCCACTGTGGGACCTCATTGCCAGTGTTTTAATTTAAATGTATTACCTAGAAACAACCACAGTTCTTGGGTGTGGTCTGTCTGGCTAGCACTTAGTAGCAAGACTGTCCCCATTGTGGCTTTGAGTACACAGTATATTAATAGGGTTTAAAAATATTAAGGTTTTGTGTGTATTTATTGTCTTCTACTTTTTTTGCAAGTGCCTTGCATTGTCAACTCTTCTAGAATTTAGTTCAGTTTCAAGTATATCACACTTGTCTTCAAATCTTCTTGAAGGAGATTGACCTCCATGCAGTAACTGACCCTTTTTGGATTCTTGATTTTACCATCTACAAATCTCTCTAACCCTATCACTACGCAGCCACATGTTCATTTTGTCCACAAAGTTAAAAAGAGAGAATGGGCTAAATACCTTGCTAATTTCAAGGTACTGTGTCTTTGGGATTCCTTGATACCAGTGTAGTATTTCTGTCAAGGCCCCCTCCCTTTGGTTCAGCAGAGCCCCTGTCCTACTTATTGAGCTGAAAACAGATTCTAGATGATATACTTTTCTACTTTAGCATGTTTTTTTTTTTTTTTCTGAGATGAATTTAAGGTAGGAAAAGT
Organism: Elephas maximus indicus; assembly: GCF_024166365.1. NCBI lineage: Eukaryota > Metazoa > Chordata > Mammalia > Proboscidea > Elephantidae > Elephas > Elephas maximus. The sequence continues at coordinate 80,588,039 of NC_064831.1, read as the reverse complement.
TAAATAATTATATTTTTGTTACTAAGGAACAGAATCCCTGAGTGTGATACACTCATATGTTTATTAGATATACTTCCTTTTGCCTTTTATCCCAGAATTCTGATAAAATAACAAGCTTCCAGAGGGAACTTAGTCTCAAAACAAGGATTGGCCACAAACCCTATCACGTAGCTTCCTAATAATGGACTTCTGATTTTGATGGCAAAAGAAAAACACTTGGAGGAAAACATTGCCACTAAGGTACCTAAAAATAGGTGGAATTAATGGTTCTGAATCATCAGTTTATCTCTTTAACCCAGGGTGAACATGGCAAACTCATGGACATCCTGTAGTAATGTCTTAATAGCTTCTTAAAAACAAAAGAAACAGAATTTAAGAGACTGGTTTCTTGGATGGAAAGAAATTAAAATTTTATAAAGTATTGGTTGCATAAATTGTCTTTTTCAGAATGTGATGAAAACTTCCTCCATGTTGGACTGGGCAGAGAGTGTGCCTCGTCACAAGGTGGACTTAACAGACAGTCTGGGAGTGATTCTGACCTCTTTCACTCGCCCAGTGATGAAATGGAAAGCATCGTCTTCTCAAAGGTATTGTTCGCCACAATATGTGACTCTTGCTAGTAAGTTGTGATCCAGCTAGCTTTACAGGGCCTCTTTCAGGCTCTTAGAGGATCTTAAAAAAAAAAAAAACTAAACCCAGTGCCGTCGAGTCGATTCCAACTCATAGCGACCTTGTAGGACAGAGTAATATGATCTTAAAGGAGTATAAAATGTTCCCTTTTGAGGAAGAAAACTCCTTATTGTCTGGGCTTAAAAGAAGGCACTGGCAGTTTTAGATTTCTGCACAATCATGACTAGTTATGTGCAAGTTTTGAAGCTCACATTGAAGCTTAAAGAAATGGAAGTTCCTTTGGTATAAATTTAGTCAGATAACAGTGAACGCTTTTCAGTGGGCAGGAAGGGACCGCAACTCAGACTATATGATGTCATGTGTATAAACTAACCATAGAGTCATTTCTGATTAATGTGTTTAGTTAGGCCTAAAGCTCCCTGCTGAGCTTGGTGATATCACCTCTCCTCATCTAGCCTGCTTAATTGGAACTTTCTAGATCTCTGCTAGGGAACTGGAGCTCTCACCCTAGTGAATAGCCCATCCACATGAGTCACCTAGTGTTTGCATATCATTTGAGGCTGTCTAAGGGTTGGGAGGCAAGAGTTGGGAGGGGGTCTGCTTGTATTCCAGGCACTAAACTGAATTTTTACGCATGTGATCTCATTTCATAGTCCCAGCTACTCTGCTAGGTGGGTTGTTTTATCCTCGTTATAAAACCACCTGTCTACCAGGAAATGGAAGTTCTGATTGGTAAAGAAGTTTAACCAAAATTACTCAGCTGTAAGAGTCAGAGTTAAGATTTGTACCTCAGTTAGCCTGACTAAAACCTCTTCATTTCTGGTATTTTTCTCTCAGTCTCCAAACACCTGCTTTTATAGCCAGTGATTTATGTAGAAGCATGGCAGTGGCCAGCCATTAGGTACTTCCCTAAAAAGTCTTCCTCAGTGGTCATCCACACACTGTGTGCTGAGAAATATCAGAATGTCCCAGAGTTTGTCCCTAGAGTCTAACCTCCTCTTTTCCCTTTACTAAAAAATAATCTGTAGGCAAGACATTGCAACATCCTTTTCTGTGAACCATGAGTGGCGCATTAGGTCACTTCCTGAAGTCATTTAGATGACTCTGGCCTTCAGAGGTCTCTTTAACAGCCTGCAGTGTTTGTCATGAGCTTTTCACTTTAACCTCTTCTTTCCATTCGGTATGCCTCCTGGCAAATATGATCCTTGGTGAGTGTTATAAAAAAAAAAAAAAAGCTTCGTGTTTATTCTTAGGAATATTTGCCAGTTCCTAAGGCCTGTCTTTTCCTTAGTTCAACAGCATAAAATTTAATTTTGTTTTAAGAGTGAGAAGAAATCCTGGGATTTTTTTGGGCGCTAGGTAAGAAAGAAAGTGTGATCATAAAATATGCATGGTCTAGGCCATCATGTAATCCAAAAGAATAATTGAAGTCTGTAGAAAATATTAATAGTTGTTGCCTCCTTGCCCAAAGAGAGATAAATCAAAGCCCTTATACTTGTTGGTTTTTTTTTTTTTTCCAAGTTATAAGAAGCATCCACGGTTGACTAAAAAATCGAAGTAAACCCCTGAGACTATTGCCCTGAGATAATCTTCAAATTGAAACCAAAAATATCCCCTGAAGTCTTCTTAAAACCAAACATTAGTGTAGTTTAACTAATAAAAATTGTCTGCCTTAAGCGTTATGATCTTTTAAGAGCTATCTATATGGGATCAAATTGACAACAGCAGCTCAAAAGATTAGATTGGAACCTCAGGGGGCAGTGAATTTATGTTAGTGGGAGAGGAACAACTCAGAAAAGAAGGATGAGAATGGTTACACAACTCGTAAATGTAATCAGTGTCACTAAATAGCATACATAGAAACGGTTGAATTGGTGTATGCTTTGCTGTGTATATTCTCAACAACAACAAAATAAGTAAAACTATATATGGAACAGAAAAAAACTAAAGTAACTTTTTGTAAGATACTAAACCTTAAGGGAATACCCTTTCTTTCATATGCTATAGTTTCCTCCCAAAGTACTCAATCACCAACCCAAAAAATCACCTGTTTTTTTAAACCTTTCAATGAAAAAAATAATATTTACAGAATCCATATTAGAAAAATCAGTGTACAAGTACTAAAATCAGTAGAATTTCTAAACTGTGAAACAGGGATAATGCTTGCTATCAGATAATACTTAAGATTCTTAGATAAAATATTGTACATAAATGGATTACGTTATTGGCATGTATTACAGGTTGCTGTCAAGTCGATTCCAACTCTTAGCAACCCTACAGGATATGGTAGAACTGCCCCATAAGGTTTCCAAGGAGCATCTGGTAGAATCGAACTGCTGACCTTTTTTGGTTAGCATCCGAGCTCTTAAACACAGCACCACCTTAAGTATATGCTGCCTTGTGTATAATGTAATAAAAATTAATCAAAATTTGATGAATAAATAAATGAAAATGAAAAGCCTAATATTTTGGCAGTATTAAGCATGATTCCAGGTACAGTGTAAAAGTTTGCAGCAGTTTTTATATTCCTATGTATAGTGTATATAATGTTTATACCTCTACATGGCATAGATAGTGTACAGAATATAGATACAGTATAACTCTAGTGACGGAAGCCAATTAGGTTATTACCCCAACATTTTATAATGAAAATTCAGAAGCATATAGAAAAGTTGAAAGAATTATGCAGTGAACACCCACATGCCCACCACCTGTATTCTACAATAAACATTTAATTATATTTGTTTTTTTAGGTAACTGTACACCTGTCCTTCCCTCTGTCCATCCCCAAGTCCATCAGAAATTTCTGATGGATTTTAAAATAAATTACAGATATCACAAAACCAAGGGGGAAAAAAAACCATTGCCATTGAGTCAAATTCTGACTCGTAGAACTACCTCATACAGTTTGTTATTTAACTTTCCTGAGCCTCAGTTTTCTTATGTGTAAAATGAGAGTAAGAATACCTACTAAATTGAATACTGTCAGGATTAAAGGAAACAATTCAACTAAATCATTTAGCATAGAGCCCCACCCGTGATTAAAACCCAAAACTCACTGTCATGGTGTTGATTGTGACCCATGGTGACCCCAAAGGGTTTCCAAGGCTGTAAATCTCTGTGGAAGCAGGCTGCCACATCTTTCTCCCGCGAAGCTGCTGGTGGTTTCGAACCACCTACTTTTTGGTTAGCAATCAGTTGCTTTAACCGCAGCACCACGAGGGCTCCTTCCACAGGTGATTAGTTTCCAGTAAACAAACATTACAGTAAAACCTGCAAAAGCCAGAACTTGTGTAAGGTGGAAACCTGTCAGAGAAGGAAAACCAAAATATTTTCCATGAAAACAACCAATAGAAAAGTGGTAGCTGCACCCTGTCGAGGGTGGAAAACTTGTGAGACCCAGAAAAACAAGGCAGTCCCATTGAGTTCCAGCTCTCACAGGTTTCACTGTACTATTTAAATTTAAGTCATAGTTATGTTGTACATACACTTAAGTAGTAACACTAGTTTCTTGAGTTTTACGTAGACAGTGTGATCATTTAATTTAGACCTTTTCGTTAACTTTTAGTTACATAATTATTTTATTATTAAATCTCCTTAGTTTATTTAACCTGAAATTAAGCAGAACAGTAGTAGCCTTTGGTCACTTCATCAGCTCAGCTCCTGCCCCTAATACAGAGCTGTCCATTTAAGACTGATGCTTGTAAAGAGCAGCCACACTTATGCCTCTGTATTGCTTAGGGGGCCCATTTTTTGCAGGCATTTTGTCTTTGATTCAGAGACTTCTACTAGCCTGGTACAAAAAAAAAATGAAATTCTGCAAATGCTAGCCTGGTAACATTTGCAGAATTTCAAAATTGCATAAGCCCTAAGAAAATAGAGCCTGATGGTAGAGGGATACACATTTGTGTTTTTCCATCCTCATATGCAGGAGGAAATTCAATTGCGAAAGACTCAAGGGAAGAAGGATTCATTTGTACATCTCAAGTATATAGGCTCAGTCTTCATTTCCCAAATGTTTACATTCTCAAAAACATAAGTAGCTCCTACCCTACCACCCCATCTCTCCTTTGTCTGCCTTTCTTGGTCTCTGCCCTGTCGTTGTTAGTTGCCATCAAGTCAGCTCTGACTCATGGCGACCTCCTGTACAACAGAATGAAATGTTGCCCTGTCCTGCACCATCTTCACAATCCTTGGTGTGCCCGAGTCCATTGTTGGAGCCACTGTGAATTTCGAGTGCCTTCCAACGTAGGGAGCACATCTTCCAGCACTGTATGGGACAGTATTCTCTTGTGATCCATATGGTTTACATTGGCTAATTTTCAGAAGTAGATTGCCAGGCCTTTCATCCTAGTCTGTGTTAGTCTGGAAACTCTGCTGAAGCTGTCAACCATGGATGACACTGCTGGTATTTGAATACCAATGGCACAGCTTCCAGCATCATAGCAACATGCATGCCACCACAGTACGACAGACTGACAGATGGGTGGTGGCTTTGCCCCAATTCAGTCTTAATATATATCGATCTAAAAATTGAAGTTTATTTATAGCAGAATGTTAAGAAAAAGCTTATATTTAGGCAGAAAATTATGTTTTGGCTGTCAATTTATAGGACTAGAAATATCACCTAGTTATGACTCCATGTGAACCAAATGTCTTTGTTAAACTGATATCCATGGTGTCATTCTTTCTAACTATTAGATGTAATATCCTAAGTAAGTCCCTGAAAATTATTTAATTACCAGATATTTTAAGATAAAAGATCTCTACAAAGAAAGACTGACACATAACTCAAAAACTCTTGAGACGGGACTTTGAATCTTAGACATGGAACATTCCGCCCTGTGTCAGAAGCCATAACTATTTTCTTCCTGCCGGTATATATAGAATATGTATAACAGTATATATGACAGCCTCAAAACCTGGTGCTTTGGGAGGGGAGGCAAGAGGAGAAGTAATAGTTCTCTTATCTTTTATTTGACAGATGTCTCTAAGAATTTCGGCATAGTGGCTTCAGGAACTAGAAAGGAGTTTGTTTTTTTTTTTTTTTCCTTGCCTAAAATATTTCAAAAGCTTAGAACCTGGCTTTTCTTCTGTCATCAATGGTCTAATTAGATGGATTAACACTTTGCAACAGGCCTTATATTAATTTCTAACCTCTTTAGATCTAAAAGTCGTCTGTTTACAACTTTCATATTGGATAGGAAAATGAAAAGAAAAAGTGACTTATTTATAGTCATGTACTTAGAGAAAAGCCACTTTTTTTTACTTAGAGAAAAGCCATGACTATATTACTTGATTTCTAGTTAGGCCACGGACTGCTTTCTGTTCTGCAGGGATATTGTCAAGACATGAGGAAATTGGGAAAGTCTTTTGAGAAAACTTAGAGTCTTAGGAAGAAGTAATTTAGAGCCTTCTTTAGAATGAATCCAGTATTAAAGAAAACCATTTGCCTTAGCTGCCTAATAATTGAGTTCAGTGTTAATTTCTGAATTTTGTCCCATTTTTCATCTTCAAGTAACATCCACTCACTCATGAGAATATTATACTGTGAGAAATTAATTCTCCTCAGGAATGCAGGGCTGAAGAAACCATGTAATCACTATGAAAAGACTCCGTGGTCATTTAGTTTGCCAGTGCAATCAGAGTTAAAAACACAAACCAGGAAATGTCACAGCGCACACCAGGAAAAAGACTGTGTTGAAGATATATTCTAGACAAATTTCTCCTTTATTTTAATACATACAAACAGGCAGCCAAAGATTTTCACATTTTGATTTTATGTCTTAAAAAAGAGTAGATGCTTGTTTTGTAAGTTTCCAGCCCATAAAGTGCCAGAAAGATAGCAGGGACTTTTTCAAGGTATTATTTTTCCAAGATTGGATGCCAGGGTGAAGAGTGCCTATCTACTCTTCTGGGTTGAGAAAAGCTGACTTCTAAGAAGAATCTATCAAAGATAAGTAAAAACTTTAACTTAGATCTTTTATTATTTCCTTTAAAACCTTTCTTATATGTTTTAGAACAGGCTTGTCACATTTTTCTTTATTGATGTCTGTTCTGTTTGCCTCCTGGTAATGGTTTGAGAATTAGCAATTTAGAAAACTTAAGGAATAAGAAAGCTAAGACATCCTGAAAGTGTCCCCTAAGTTGGTATTCATGACAACTTATATTTCTCCCCTCTGTGGAGAGTAGCTCCATGAGTAGAAACTCTTGAGGATGTCCAAGTCAGTCCCTCATTAACTAAATAAAATGAAAAATCAATAATTTTGTATTACAATAATAGCTACCTTGTTTTAGAATTTACTTGGTGAAATAGTTTTATTTTTTTATAATTTTATTTGTTGTTGAGAGTATACACAGCAGAACATACACACCAATTCAACAGTGACATCAATTACAGATTTCAAGTTGTGCAGCCATTTGCACCCTCCTTTTTTTTTTCTAAGTTGTTCTTCCCCCGTTAACATAAACTCATTGCCTGCTAAGGTTCGTATCTGATCTTTCAAGTTGCCATTGTCCATTTGTTCCCATATAGATAGATTTTAAAAGAGCACAGTGCTCAAGGCAGACATTCTTTACTAGTTAAGCTAAACTGATGTTTGGTTTTAAGAAGACTTCAGGGAATATTTTTGGTTTAAGTTATAAAGATTATCTCAGGGCAGTAGTTTCAGGAATTCCTCCAGCCTCCATGATTCTAGAAAGTCTGGATTCCCTGAAAATTTGAAATTCTTTTCTGCATTTTCTCCCTTTTAATCAGAACTTTTCTGTAGAATCTTGATCAGAGTGCCCAGTAATGTTAGCTATGCACCATCCAGTTCTTCTGGTCTCTTGGTAGAGAAGGTAGATGTTCATGGAGGCAATTAGCCACACATTCCATTTCCTCCTCCAGTTCCTGACTCTCCTTCTTCCTCTGTTGCTTCAGGCGAATAGATACCAATTATCGTGCCTTAGATGGCCACTTGTAAGCTTTTAAGACCCCAGGCACTACACAAGGAACTAGGTGGTAGAACAGAAGCACTAAACACATTATTAGGCCAATCAAAGTATAGTATTATTTTACTTTGTGGCCTGGTAAAGGGAACAGTGAACATTTCTCATACTGACTTTCAGATTTTGTTCTTACAGGGTTTTGTCCAGATAATTGAGATAACAAAACGGGACAATTTGAGTTAAAATCAGCCTGGGTTCAAATCTTGACTTTGCTTCTCACTGCCTACGTACTGGAGCCCTGGTGGCACAGTGGTTAAGAGCTCGGCTGCTAACCAGAAGGTCGGCAGTTTGAATCTAGCAGCTGTTCTTGGAAACCCTATGGGACAGTTCTACTCTGTCTTACAGAGTCACCATGAGTTGGAATTGACTTGACAGCAAGGGGTTTGGGTTTTTTTTTTGTTTGGCCTGAGTGCTTGGGAGAATCTATAAGACAATGTGGGTCTCAGTTTCCTGACCTGTTCAATGATCCCTTTGCATCTTCTTTCTCAGTCTTATACCTTAGACATTGTTTAAACATCAATTACTCTAAGAACCTGAATTCTGTAAAGTGAAAAAATCTCGTATTTACTGATAAGATCTAGTCCAGAAGATATAGAGAGATGATGTGCTTTCGAAGTGCTGTATTAACTTTTTAAAGAGACTCTTTCTAGGATAGAGGCTGGTTCTTGTTCCAGGGCCGAAAGGGCTCATTTGTTCTCATAAATTTTTTTTTTGTCCTCTAAGAACTGTAAGTTTTGGTGCCCTTAATTAAAACATTGAGTGGACAAGCTAATTAGGAAAATGCTATGAAGAAGAAAAAAAATCACAAGATGTCCTTCCCTATTCCCTGCTTCCTATTCTGTATGAGTACAAAATAAAGATATTAAGGCAGTTTGCTTACATCGATAACTGATAATGTGATCATGTTTGAATTTATCTCTACATCTCTTAGCAACTTTTATTTATCTTTGGGTCTGTGAGATGCCATGAAGCTCATTTTTCCCTCTCCAATTAAATTATGTGGTCTGATGTCTTTCAACAAGTAGAGAATGTCAGGCTGCTGGGACCAAAGTTGCACAATCCCTGTTAGGTTCTAGAGGTTGGCCCAGGAAAGAGCATCATCACTCTTATCAAAGACCCCATTGCCAGGACTGATTATTTTATGTATGATTTGGCTTGATAACACTAACTGAATTCTTAGTGAAATGAGAAGAAGAAATAGCTTTCTTTCATTTAGGTATTTGTGGCAGATATTTGGGTATTTGTGACAGGCATTATGTAGGGTCTTAAGCTATTGAGCATTTTTCCAAAAGGCCACTAAAAGCTATCATCAGCAAATGATTATTGTAGCCAGGCAGATTGCTTCATTTTCAGTTAAGGCTTGTGAAAAAGTTAGACGATATGACATGGATTTAGAGTTTTCACTCCGCAGAAATCCCAGAGACAGATGGGTTCCTTTTCATTTCAGTTGATGGTATTGACTGAAACAACTGGCCTGAGTTAGATTCTTTTTCCTTTGTAGGGAAGAAAAAAAAGATGTACTTCTAGTGTAGGTGAACTAATGGAAGAGAGTAGAAAGAGGATAAACCATTCCTGCCTGGAAGCTCCGAGTATGTGAACCCAACTGTGATCATACTTAAAAAAAAAAAAAAAAATCTGTGTCTGGAAGCCAAATTGTGATCTTACCCATCTCAGACCCAACATGAAGCCATTTTGCTTGACCTGAAATCACTGAGATGGTCTGTTTTCTCCTGCCGTTTTTAACCACATGTGCTGTCTCTCTATTATAGCCCGAGGAAGAGCAGTTAGTATGTGATACCACTGGATCCAGTTCTTCCACCGATGACACAGCTTCCCTGGATCGACATTCTTCCCATGGCAGTGATGTGTCCCTCCCCCAGATTTCAAATTTGAACAAGTCCAAGGATCCACAAAGCCTTAATGGCTTCTACAGCCATGGGATGGGAGCTGAGAGGCGAGAGAGTGAGAGTGAGCCTGCTGGTTCAGGTGAAATGGAAGAGGAGGAGATGGACAGCATCACTGAGGTGCCTGCAAACTGCTCTGTCCTGAGGGGCTCTATGCGCTCTCTGTCCCCTTTCCGGAGACACAGCTGGGGTCCTGGGAAAAATGCAGCCAGCGATGCGGAAATGAACCAACGGAGGTGAGATGGAAGGCCCTTTGTCTAGTCTCTCCAATGTCTGCTTGCTTTTGAAAAGTTGCTCCTTTGATATTTCAGTTGGCAAAAGATTTTAGGAGATGCCATGGTATAGAAGAAAGAATATGGGCATAGGAATCAGGAAAACTTATGTTCAGACTTGTGTTCAGGTCTAAAATTTACTACATGGATGACCTTGGGCAAGTTACTCGACCCCTCAGAGTTTTAATTTTCTCATCTGTAAAATACATGCCTTTCAGAATATTTACAGTAATAAAGTGAAATAACGTGTCACATAGTAGGTATTTATAAATGGTAACGTTTATTCTTGCCAGCTTTTGTCAATGAAATCCATAGATTAGAAAATACAGGGGAATAATTTCAAGTAATTTTTGAATTGAGAAAAAAAAATGAAATCTTATAGTCTCAACACATCTAAGTTTTTCAAATTACATCGCAGGAATTAAAGCGATTTGTTTCTAAAGTGTTGATAAACTCTAAATTATCAGTGTTAATCCTCAATAAAGCATACAGAAATCATTAAATATCATTAAATAGTTGATATTTTCCCATATGTCTTACGGTCTTGGGGACTTTCATAAATGTTACCTGGTCTTCCATTTGGTTTGGGAGCAAACTGTGAGACAATAAGTTGAATTTGGCTTCTTACTATTGGCTGCCTAGATGAATTTAAACAGGTGGTTTTAGTTCTAAAGAACAGAATGCTGTGATCCTGCATATTGTGCTTAAAAGAGTGTGCTTACTCCAAAGCTACTCTCTTAATGAGGAGAACCCACTGAGTTGGGAGGCTGACCGTGTATTTCCTCCCCCATCTACTCTTCTTTTAAAATAGTTGATGTAAACAGCTCAGCTGGAGCAATTATTCCCCCCCCCCTTTTTTTTTTTTAAATCCTAGACCTCTTTATGATATTCTGGCTCAAAATTTATGACTGTAAGTACGTGGAATCTAATCAAATTCATTCATTCTTTTATTTAACAAACATAATGTGTACCTACTCGATGCCAGGCACTGTTCTAGGTTCTGGAAATACAGAGGTAAACAAGACAAAGTCCCTGCCTTCATGGGGCTCAGAGTAATACCTTACACTTTGCTAATTTGCTAATCTTTTAAGACTCTTCTAATAACACATTATCGTATAGAATTTTTTTTATCTTCCCCGTGAGTCAAGTGATATGACCCTCACTTTTACAGATTTGGAGACTGGTGCAGATAGGCTAAATCACTTACCCAACCAAGGTCAGTGGAATCCAGGTTTCTGGTCCCTCAGTCAAGTGCTTTTTCTCCAATTCCATATAACTCTGTGGTGGGGTTCAGGTTGCTGACATCAAAATAATTGATGTGCTCTATCTTCTACATAATGTTTATATACATTTGAAACCCTAGATTATATAAAAAAGTTTCTTGAAGCTTTCCTTTTCAGCTTTATTTATGCTGTGCTACTTTGTTTTTAGCATTCACATGTATAAGAAAAAATAAGAAGGTGAGGAATGATCCTTCAGCCAGAATTCTCTTCCAGAAGCAAGGGTAGTTCTTTGACTGCACATACTGGTCTTTAATAATAACAGCATTAAGGAACTGGGATTTATTTTATGTATATAATGCGTTTTTCTTCATAACCTGCTGTGGATCCCTTTGCCTTTGATTTCAGAGCTAGATGTGACTTTATGGATCGTTTTGCTCAGATGAGAAAATTGAAGCTCAGATTGAATGATTTGCCCAAGATTACATGTTGATCTTAAGACTGAACTGAGCCTAGGACCATATCACCAAAGCTATTTATATTTTCAGTCTATATAATGTCACCGAATTTCGTATTTGGACTTAAAATCACTGATTACCTAGCATAACCGTGCCAAAAATCTGGAGATTACTTTTAGATTATTTTAGATTAAGAGGTTGTAATGATCACTTTAATTAGTTTGACTAATTCATACACTATCCAAATATTACTGAATTTCAAAGACTTAAGAAATTAAAGTTTTCAATGATGTTTTTTTCCCCCAATTTTACATGCTTTTAAGTGTTTAGGATTTAATAATTCATTGTCATCTGATTAACGTCATGGAGCAAAGGGGGAGCAAAGTGGCTCCCTATAGAAATTGTCAGACCTTTTTGGTTCTGATATTTCTCTCATTCCACATGCTTTCATTCCCTTACTTCCGGTGCTATTTCTCTATAGAGGTTGTCTCTCTTCCCAGTGTGGTGTCCGTATTTGGTATAGTTGTTGCCCATTTTGTTTCACCTGCTACACTGACCTCTCCCATCATTCATTTTCAGTTCAATGCGAGTTCTTGGGGATGTTGTCAGGAGACGTCCCATTCATAGGAGAAGGTACAGACTCCACTAACCTGACTGACTAACCACATTGCCTCTGAGCATCTACTAACAAGCATCTCATGCTACTTAATCCATAATTAGATAATATATGTTTAAATAATGTAATGTGCATTTCAGGCAAGTAGAATATAGTTATTATTTATTGCTGGTGTCTGTATGAAATGGTTTCTTTAATCTGAAGTTCTTTCCTATTCTACTTTTATCTTTTTTTCAAAATCAAAAGTATTTTCCGTCTTGTGCTTATTGGTGTTCAGACAACTTTTAGAGTAGGTTTCTCACCCAACTTTCCCTAGGAGAATTCAAGGAATTTGCCTGTGTTACGCCTACTGGTGAGCCCTGGGGAGTACTTTTTCCCCTCTCTAGAAAAAAAAAAAATTGGAAGTGTGTGTGTGTGTGTGCTTGTGTGTGCGTGTGTGTATGTGCATACACACAGAACCTAAAATATTTCCAACACATTCCTCAATGGTATTGTGAAAGGCTTAATTCCTCAGTCACTTGGCAGATGCTATTCCATTGTTGATGTAGTCATTCCTTAAAGCAAGTAAGAGGAATAAACTGATCTCTCAGGAGCCCCCTCAGTCTTTAAATTCCTTAATTATTTTTTGTTAGGTAAAATTTTGAGCCAAAAATAAGTGATTTTGATTTATTAACTGAGAAATCATTTCCAGTCAAAAAGTACTGATTTGCTTTAAAATTTCCAGGTAATGAGTTTTATTTTTATAGTTCAGAAGTTATTAATGACCTTTTCTCCCATTGTTTGGAAAAGTATTAAAAAATCCAAAAAGGATGGTTGTGGTACTGTTAGTCTCTCATATTAGGAGACATTTGTAAAGAGGTTATTTTTAGCTATTAGCTAAAGCTGTCTGTTGAGAAGCAGGCAGTGATCTTTCCCACTTTCTCTTTTCCAAGTGGGTTTTGTTTTTGTTTTTTAATTCCAGATTTTAGGCACAAGATTGTGCCTCAAATTCACATATTCTCATGAATCTCAGATAATCATGACTCCAGTTAAGTTAGTAGATTCCCTTTTCAGTAGAAGATCTCTAAAACCTTGGGAGATGTATTTGTCTGGCTCTCCATTAAAGCTCTTTAATGTGCATTTATCGAATACGTCCACTTGGTGCCCAGGTGGAAGGTGACAAGTTGCTGGATGGAGTCTGGGTTAATATATAGACATAACTGTCATAAACAAGTCCAGTTTATGGTTTCATCTACAGTCATATTTCTGTAAGGAGAATGAGATGTATAATTTTAACATAAGTATTAAGCTTTAGCTAGTAAACTTGAAACATTCCAGCAAGTAGTTAAAAATGTGGGGGAGGGATATTTGTTTGTTTGTCTTTTAATCTAGAATTTGCTGAAGTCGCAAGATAAAGCCAAAGTTCAATTAATATTAGAATATTAGCACCACTAATTGAGGAAATTAGGCTGTTCTCAAAAATGCTCTTAATGCTGAAAGAAGTTTTCTGCTACAAGGAAGGGCAGACACTCTATGGACCATGTGTAACTTCCTCCCTGGATCCTTAGAAAAGCTATTACGTCTCTCTGTCTACCTTTTGCTCTTCATTCTCATCTTAAATTTAACCCATGTCTTCCACAACATTGCCATATCCTGAGAGTAAAAGTGATCCTTAAATATGTAGAAGGAGATTATTTCTACAAATGATGGTTTAGCAGTGTATATTCAGTTACTGGAAACCCTTGTGGCATAGTGGTTAAGTGCTACGGCTGCTAACAGGAGCTTGGCAGTTAAAATCCACTAGGCGCTCCTCAGAAACTCTGTGGGGTGGTTCTACTCTGTCCTATAGGGTCGCTATGAGTCGGAACAATCGACTCGACGGCAGTGGGTTATTCAGTTACTGATGTTCCTTGTTCTGTTTTTAATAAGAAGTTGAATATTTAGGTATAATATGCCTGTTTATTAACAGTTTAGAGATTAAAAAATCAGTTTATGATTTCAAAGAATTAACTTCTGAGTCCCACCTGTGATTATAAAACATATCAAGACGGGCTTCTACTCACAAAGTAATTATAAATCAATCTGATCTCACTTACCAGACTTGAGACATACCTCAGGTGTGTATTTCTTTCTGCTTTTGCAATTGTGAGCTTTATATTATTAATTCAATCTGATTTAAATTTATTTAGTTTAAATTATTTTTAAATGATATTTTAAGATTAACTTTTAGAAGAGCCGTAGAGGTAGCTCTTATATTCTCCCACCATTTTCCTTGTCTCTTTTCCTCTGCCAAAATTCCCCACTTATTAACAAAATAAATGTATTAAGTGTGTTCAAGGTAGACATTTTTGATGTATCTAGGCCTTCCCATCTGCAAGATTCAGGAGGGAACTGAGTGGTTTTACCCTTGCCCAGGACTGCTGTTTTTATCCCCTTTTGAAAACAAAGGCATGTCACTTAGTTCTTCAAGACCCAAATAGTAGCAGAATATTTTTTTAAGTGATAGCTTTTGTTAATAAGAAATCATGCATTTCCCATCAGAATACCTGCTATTTTGAATTGGTTATCTCTTGAGCTGGTTCTGTTAGCATTTCCAATCCCAGATTTTGTGCCCCTGCTACTTGAGAGAAGGCTTGGTGGCACAGAGGTTAAGAGCTCAGCTGCTAACCAAAAGTTCAGCGGTTCAAATCCACCAGCCAGTCCTTAGAAACCCTATGGGGCAGTTCCACTCTGACGTATAGGGTCACTATGAGTCGGAGTCGACTTAACAGCAACCGGCTTAGACTTCGGCTACTTGAGAATAGATATTAATGCTGAGATAGTCAAAGAAGTATATGGATTTTTTTTTTTTTAATTATGTGGGGAAAATAGATTGTTGTTGCTAATTGCTGTCAAGGTGATTCTATTCATGGTGACCTTATGTATGTGGTGTAGAACCGCTCCAAAGGATTTTCAAGGCTGTGACCTATCAGAAGCAAATCGCCAGTCCTGTCTTCCAAGGAGCCTCTGGGTGGATTTGAACCTCTAGCCTTTTGTCGAGTACTTAACCATTTGCACCACCCAAGGACTTCTGGGAAAATGGATACAACCCTAAAATTTTAAAAGATACATTTTCTAACTCAGTACCATAAAATTCCCTTTTTTTTTCTTTTTCTGAAGGAAAAAAAAAAAAAAATCCCTTCAAGGAAACGTAACCATTGTTATATGCTTTAACTTAAAAGTCCAGTGAATGGGGTTTGAAGATGGATGTGAATGTTGATCGAGTGTCTTAATTGTGAGGATTTCTAAATTATTTGTTTTAGATGGATCCTTAACGGAAACACATGGGGAAAAAAAAAAAAAAAAAACTTATGCCTGACTTAGCCCGTCTAGTGCAGTTTGTCATTAGCCATAGTGTTAGTACAGGCGGCATGGGAGGGTGGGGTGTATAGAGAGGTTGTTCCCAATAGTGGAAGTCACAGCCCCTCTTTGAAAATGCCTCAAGAGGAACCCAAGGGCCAGCCTCTTTACCAGCAGTCTTCTAGAAGGAATTCTTGGGTTTCAGGTTGAACTGGTTCCCTTGTAAAGTGCTCATGTACTCAATTTCTAACACATTATTATAGATGGACATAAGTAGAACAATTTTAGGTTTTCATAGTTCTAGCTGTTTTCATTCCCAGATTTTTAGATGATAAAGTAAATCCATCTGTCTCTAACTGTGCCCTTTCTTTTTAAGCCCAATAACCCTGTCCCTGTTTCCTCTTTTCTCCTTCCGTTTCTGTTTCTGCCTTTGATGTCATCCCCAGTATGAGCTGGTGTCCTTCTGGTGTGCAATACTCTGCTGCCCTGAGTGCTGACTTTACTTGCAGAAGGTATGGTATCATTACATGTCCAGCCACCAAAGGGGGAACCATAAAATCTGCATCTGGGCTTTTGGCTTGGAGCTGGCTTCTTTATGGCTGGAATGCGTATGGGCAGCCTGCTTTGTCTGTGAGCACAGTGTTCCGATGCCTCTGCTATGGGCACTACTAAACCAGCTGAAGGGGGTACAGCCTAGGAGTTGGATGGTGTACCCCAGTGCATCCTGTTTGTCTCGAGTGGCTGTAGATTCGGTGTTTTCTGCACAGACTTGTTTCCGTGGTGTGGTAGACCACTTCTCTCTTTGTTTTGGTCTGTTGTAACTGCCAGATGCTAGGGATTTGAAGGAAAACGATAAGAAAAGCAAGACAGCTAGTAAGATGCACTTATTATTCCTATTTTGCTTCAAATTCATCAATCTCTTTAGATTCCAAATTCACAGTTACTCATTGTTTCATATTCTTTTCTCATCTACACAGCCAGATTTAATTACTGGAATGTTTTTAGAATAAAGTCTTAATGTTAAGCACAGATCTGGTTTTCTCAGGCTTTTCGAATAATTCACAATAAATAAATTTCTTCTTCACTTAGCACCTCTTCTTATTCCTGGCATTGAAAATGAGTTTTACAGAGACACTTGTAGTTAGCCATGATTTCTCTTGTCATATTGAAATAAGAAAAAAATCTATTGTTTAACTTACCAATTAAAGAAAATAGAGCCATATGGCCTCCATTCATAATAAACAATTCATGAAACCAAAAAAGCAAACAAAAACTTTTCTGGACTGGCATAAATGAATTGTAGCACTTAACTGTGCAGTCTGTCCTGAGCAGAGGTAACTAAATAGCTTCAGTATACTTTGAAATTCATTTCCAGCTGTTGTAACTGAAGATATTCTCAGCTGCAGCTGTATTTTGAGATCTGACTTTATTTAAAGAGGCTGCCATTCCACTGCAGTTGTTACAGATGTGAATTATTCTAGCTAGCAACACCAAGGAGGACACTAGATCCCTGACCTTTCTCTGGAGAAGGCTAGAACAAGTTTATGTGGTTGTAGCTTCCTTGTTAGAGAAAATGCTTTTGGCTCTGCAAACCACAAAATGTTTATACCAGCAATTTCACTTAAAATACAAACCCTAAGTTTGTTTTCTTTTTTCTTTCCCAATAGTAAGACAAAAAAATGTAAAACTCTTAGACTTAGTAGCTTTTCAGCTTTTTTTTTTCTTTCAAGGTGTTATATGTGCTTGCCTGCAACTAACAATTCTCAGAAAACCTGTCAAGCGATTGTTGTCCAGCCAGGTGTGCAAGATGATAAAGCTCATGAGTAATACTTGGGTTTCTAGGGTGGAAGCATGCCTATAAAGTTATAAAGGTCAAGAAGGATATAGTTGAATGAATGTAAAGTTACCAAGGTGAATTTAATGGGTGCAAAGGCAAGTCTCCTGGTTTGCCTTCCAAAAGTTATTTAGCCTAACATTTTCTCTGTGGCATTTAATTCTTTGGCATAGCAAACCTGGGCTGTGGTAAAGCCTAATATATCAGCTTGGGGAAAAGTACTTACATACATATAAAAGGACCGATAAGATACATATGGTCTGTCCACGTGGTATCTTGAAAAAAGTCTGAGGAAAGGAAATCACAGATGTTTCAAGATGGGAATAGTAAGGTAAGAGAATCTGAGTGCATCAGTAGTACTCTCTCTCAGCATACCAAGGCCATCTGGGGGGAAAGGCAGGTAGCACTCATTTGTGCAGTGCCCTTATAAATAATTTTACTAAGGGGCATAGAAATAATACACAAGCAAGGGAGATATAACTAGGGGGATTTGTGTCCTCTTTCCTTTCTGAGACTCAGAGTGAGTTAACTCTTGTGCCGTGTTCAGTTTCAGTCTCGAAGGCTTGACAGGAGGAGCTGGTGTCAGAAACAAGCCTTCCTCATCTCTAGAAGCAAACTCTGCAAACAGCAAAGAGCTCAGGCGTCCCTTCACTGGTGAGGAGCGGGGCGGCTCTTTGGTGTCACTTTCAGAAGAGGATCTGGAGTCGGGCCAGAGAGAACATAGGATGTTTGAGCAGCAGGTAAGGCTGAAACCAGGTATATGGTACTAATTTCGAAAAATGCTTATTTCCTAAAATGTGACCTTACATAAAAGGCAAAAATCTGTTAGTGTCAGGCTAATAAAAAAAATATTTACCCATTGTATAATACCTCCAATCTAGCACAGAAGTTTTTAAGCACTTAATACTAATTAAAAGACACCTTTAATCTGCATAGATGTTATATGTTCTATCAAAGCAGACTTTTAAAATTAGGAAACTATGCAGGGTATTAAATCAAGTTTTTCTTTCTTATTCAAGCCTTCTTTTACTACCTCAGTGGTAAAATGAGTCTTGAAGTATGTTACGTATTATTACATTTCCCAATTCTCAAAATATATCCCAGGTTTCTCCTTCCTTAAAAACACATACACAGTTTTGTTTTATTATACTGTCCAGAAAGCCACTGTTTATTCCCTCTGCGTCTTATCAGAAGAATTTCTGCCAGAATTATGGCCTTCTTTTTCTCACAACCTAACTATTTCTTAATTTCCATCACTGTCACTCTTGAAATTCCTGTCTTAAAGGTCATGAAAGACTTCCTTGCCAACCAGTCAAGTGATATTTTCTTATTTCTCATCTCTCAGGACCCTCATTATCACTTACCGCTTTGACAATCCCCCAGGAAGTTTTTGGGTTGAGAATTTGAATTATATTCTTTTATAGCTTCCTACTTTACTCCTGTCCTTTTTTTCCCCCTTTTGGACCAAGGAGATTTTGGATTAATTGGGCCCATTTCTGATTAAGTAAACAAACCTAAAAAATGGTAAACACCTGTTCTTTGAACCAGTGATTGGGGTTTTGTGTAAAATTTTAATTTTTTAATTACATCCTACTACATAGCAATGCCATTATCAAATATAAATTTGATACTGAAGGATTACTTAGTAATGAGTGTGTCATTTATGTTCATGTGAGGGCCTAAGAGAATTTAGGCCTAATGAAAATGAAATTGAAAGCCTGAGAGAATTTTGCGACTTTTTTTTCCTTCTTTTTCCATTTCTTCTTGGCCTGATACTTTAGAACAAGTTAGAAAAAAATGACGAGACTATGGAGAATATGCTTATTGGAGCAAGTAATTTCGATTTATTTAGCCAAGTGGTAACAGAAAAGGGAAGGAAAAGATAGGAACAATTTTTGGTAGCTACTGCTGCTTTGATGATAAACACACCACTGGAAAGTCTGAAAAATATATTGCATTTCAGTGTATAGAATCCTTTGAAAATCAGGTAAGCACCAAAATTTGTGGGTTTGTGGGCAGAATCATAGACTTAGGGCCAGTATATGCATTTGGATTTAGTTCAGACCCTTGTATGTGAGAACTTCAAACCCAATCAAGTGACTTGTCTAAGGCAACGTAACTAGCTATTAGTTGAATACTATTAAACTCAAAACTCCTGTTAAATGAGGAAATGAAAAAATGTCAATTTTCTGATATTGTTTATGTGACAGCTTTTCTGAGACTGATTTTAATAGAAGACTATCTTTCAGTAAGTGATGTTAATTACCAGTAATGTCTCCATAAAATCGATTTTTTTGATTTAGTAAAGTTACTGACACTTTAGCACCTTCCTGTGCTTAGCCTTCCTGGATCTCTTTGCTCACCCAGTTTTTCATCTCGTGAAACTTCAGAGTGGGTATTTGAGCTGCGTGTATCACTGATCTGGACAAGTTGCCGTCAGCCACCTTTCTGTTGAAAGTTTCTCTGCCTTTCAGTGAGGTCATTTTTCAGACCTCACAGTTGTATTTGAAACATAGAAACTGTTTCCCTCAGTTTCCATGGTTACACATGGACCACGCTCTTAAGTAATCAGAAGTCTTTGGCACAATTGAGCCAAGTTCACACCAGTAACAGGTTTTCATTGCTTCCTTTCCATATGTGGGAGTCCTAGATTTCAACCTACTATAAAGGGAATGGATTTATGACAGTTAAAGTTAGTTAACTCTTGGGATGGGCTTCCTCAAAACAAAAGGGGAGGTGGGGAGCCCCTCACCACCAGAAGTGTGCTGGCAGACACTAGTTGACTGTCCTTCTGGGATACAGTAGCAGGAGCTTCTGCAGTTGTTGGATTCCATGGCCTTAAAGCTGCTGTGAACTTACTGAGGCAGTTAAATTATCAGTCAGACTCAATAACCCTGAAGCTGTCTAATCTTAGATGAGAAAATGAAAGAGATTCTGACCTCTTTCCAGATACACTGCTGCTTTCCTTTTGATCGGAAAACAATTTTACTTGCACTTTAGTTTCCAATTCTTTAAAATCAGAGTAACATTATGCGTATCCCACTATGTCTCTATAATGGCTGTTTAGATTTTCAGTGAACAAGTACTATATGTAGTTTGATGTTCCCAGTGAAGAAAACAAAGACTTAAAATCACTATGAAGGATGAATACTCTGTCCCCATTTTACAGATGAGAAAGCTGAGGCTCATAGAGGCCAAGTAACATCTCTGAAGTTGAGCAGCTGTTGCATTGCAGGTGCAGAGACTTGAATTGAAGTCTGTCTGACTACAAAGCTGGTGCTGTTAACCCCCTGCTGTACTGCATTATTTCACTATATTGTGTCTGAGCTTAAAATGTTGCGCTTATTTAGAAATAGGAAAGTATATGTACTCAGAACCTGTTTTTCAATTTTTGACTTCACAGAGTCACAGATCTAAACAACAGGGATTTAATTACTGTACCTCAGCCATTTCTTCTCCACTGACAAAGTCCATCTCATTAATGGCAATCAGCCATCCTGCATCGGACAGTGAGTATACTACTTTATTATTATTATTAAAAATATGCATTCAAAAAACTTTTTTTTCTATTATTTTTCTTACTTTAAGGTCCTGTAACATTACCTTCCAAACCCTTCCTACCTCTTCCTCTGAACGAGTGGCTTAGCATTTAAACAGAAGAAATGACTTAGAGCTCAGCTTTGGGACCTTCCTCCTTTTACTACCTAAAAATCTCCTTAATTCATTAAAATTCTTGGGCCTAAACCTGACACACAATTTTTTAACTTTTGGTTTTAAAACAATTTCAGACCTTAAGTTGCAAAAACAGTACGAGGAATTACCATATATTTTTACATAGAGTCTCCAAATGTCAGCGTGATACTTGTTTTATCAACGTCCCTTTCTTCATCACGCCTCTTACATTTTTTCTGAAACACTTGAGAGTAAGTCATAGATACAGTACTCCTTTACCTCTAAATCTTTTAGTGTATATTTCCTAAAAACAAAAATATTCTTACATTACCACAGTGTAATTATCCACATCAGGAAATACAACATTGATTCAATTCTTTTGTCTAATATACAAACCTTATTCAAATTTCTCCAATTATCTCATCTTCTCGGTCCACAATCCAATCCAGGAACATAGGTTGCATTTCGTTGTCATGTCTCTGGAGTCCACTTCTCATCTGGAAGGGTTGCTCAGTTGATCTTTGTTTTTCATGAGCTTGACAGTAGAGAAACCTGGTAAACACCATCTTAACCCAGTCATCAACATTGACATCACCAGTAAATGGAGCAGATCAACACCATCTGCCTCCTGATACGATGAGAAGGACACAGTAATACTTCTGTAACGTTCCTGTCAGAAATGTATAGCCTGGATCTAAACGTGAGGAAACACTGGACAAATCCACTTTGAGGGACACTCTGCAGAATAAGTGGCGTGAGCTCTTCAAAAATGTCAGGTTCATGAAGGACAAAGAAAGATTGAGATACATTTTTTGTTACTTAAGCAAGTGCAGGAGGATTACTTCTGAGTGATTAATGGATTCAGGACCAATTGGCTGTGAAAGTTGTATAAAGATGTCATGGCGTCCCTAAGCACAGGGCATTTGTAAGAGATGCTCAAAATCATGTTTGAATTGGATGCAAATGTTGTTTGCCACAGAAAGGCAGCTGTTCTTTGAGAAATTCCACACTTTAAACAATATTGATGTTTTTCATGAGTAGTTGCAGGGTAATATCTTAATAAGAAGATTTAACATTCTTATCAAGGAAGGGGTATACATTACATTCTTTGTGGAAAGACCATGTATTGGGAAGTCTGAAGCAAAGGGAATAAACTTCTCCAGTTGTTTCAGTGTTTCATCAGGTTCCCCTCATTTAACTGAAATGTAAAAGAGAAGTTAAATTTAACTAAATTTAAAAGGCTTGGGGACAGGAGTAGTTGCCTTGTGTTAATAGGGTATTCTGTCTCAGCTCCTGACTTATTAGAGGCCTAAACAAACAAAAAAAAAAAGCCCGCTGTCATTGAGTCAATTCCGACTCATAGAACCCTATATAATCTTTTTAATTTCCACAGTGGAATTAGAGTATAATGTATGATTCTGGCCCTCTTTTTCATATGAATAACACTTTAAATGCAAATCTGGCCTGTTTGACTGAACCAGCCTCATGGTGGCTTGTTCTCAAAGATAAAATGTCATAGAACTGTAACAGAAATAACTTTTCCTATTTTTGTTTGGTTTTGATTTGGCGCAGATTAGGGGTTGTGCAGGTGTGAAATGAAAATTACAACTGAGTAGTTTATAGTAGGTTTGATGAGCCTGAAGTGATAGAGGTCGATAGCCAAAGGAAACCAGGAAGGCCTCTAAATGAGGTAATTCAGCTCGTGTATGATGCTTCCATGACTAGCAGTGCTGCGGCATGGTGGATGTTCTCCTACAGCAGCAGATACGCAGGACCAACGGAATGTGGCCCACAGAGATCGTTTCCCTGGGTTGTGTGACACGTATTCTTTCCTCGTGGATGAAACACTACTAATTTATCTCCAAAAAGCAAGATGGATTTTGACTGTGTTTTCAGTTGCTATCTAGACACTATAAATAATATGGCTAACTCCCAGAAAGAAAGCACTGTCTGACATGGACAGTTTTCTTCCTGTCGTGGGAAATTCTGCTCAGCTCACTGAGAAGAGCTGAAATCAGGAGCAGCACGTCAAGCAAGAGTTTAACCCTTTCGTCAAAATGTGACACCCTCATTCTCATTTGTAATGGACACTTATTTCATGCAGATTTAAATGGTTAGGTCATAAATTAGTTAGCTGACCTCACTTATTTCCCTCAGGCAGCTTATGCTATAATTGAAGGTCTGATCAAATCCAATGACACTACCCCAAGCCCATCTCCATGTGCAGTTAAATTAATTTTCTCTACCTGTATTTTTTTTTTTTTTTGACGAGAACATGATAAATCTTTGTGGAGAGTTAAAATCCTGACTGTTGAACAGAATAGTAAAGTTCATGTCGAAGGCCTTGTGGTATGCCTTAAAAGTATCAGGGTAACTAGGTGTTTCTCCCTTTGCCACAGACTCAAATCTCCAATCTCCAATTCCACAGGACTTAAATAATCTGCATAATTCATCCTTGGTCATGCTCCTCGTGTCTGACGGTGTTGTAAGTGAAACCTACAAAGTGACTTTAAAGCCTAAAGTGTTTGGTATCCTTAAAATATTTTAGCTGAGGTTTTATTATAAGTATACTTCGTGAGTGTGGCCTTGGACTAGTTACTGAAGCCCTCTGCCTCAGTTACTTCAGCATGGTGATGAGGCGTAAATTATTTTAAATGCTTAGTGTGTTCCTGGTGGTTAATAAGCATCCATAATCATTCTCGAGCACTCTAGTCCATAGTGCCCAGAATAGTGCCAGAGCTTTGTTTTTCTGACTGGGCTTTAAGCTGTGTTAGTTAAACTAGAACGTTGTTTCTCATTACCTTGTAAGCGGCTGTGTTTTATGAGCATTCTTGTTTGGGAACCAGATGCTTTCTAAAATTACCATTATGTCACTACTTGCCAGTTTGGTACCTATACTGTGTCTTCTTCCTTCTAAAGAAAGTAGCTGTTTCTACCCCAGCCTTTCACAGCTGTTAGTTAACATTTGATCACGTCTGAAAATGTGTGTGTCAGCTGAGCTGTTGTACAGAATGTCTTGTTGGATCATTTGCTAGATTAGGAAAACAGTCAACCTAAAGCGTTTTTTCTAAGCTGGGATCTGTTTAAAAACCCATTGATGTAGAGGAAAATCCTGGGGAAGGGGGTGACTAAAATGTGTCTCCATAATTTTCTGGGGTGGGAGGTAGGAACCACAGAGAGTGGGAAAGCTATTGCAGCACACGTCTTCAATGAGCTGTCTTGGTGGGGGGAACACGACGACTGCGTAATTGCTCGTTTTTTTGAGGAATCAAAATTAGCACTGACGCTGCCTGTTTCCTGAAGGAAAAAGGAAAATGACTGGGAGAAATGCCTCAGAGAAGCCTCTGGAAATGTGTTAGTAGCATTTCTTATTCTTGCATCAGAGGGTTAGATGATGCCTCTGTCTCCCAGCTTGCCAGGAAACTTAGATGGTTTCTGGATACAATTGAAGAATAAACTTAATTTCGGCATATGCAGAGTAATTCAGTCATTACAGATGATCCATTTTCAAGACCATGCCTTATAATTTTTGTTGCTTACACCCAGAGGATGCCTACAGCAATAGAGAAGCTGCCTCACTGTGTCCCTGGAAGTACTCTAAGCACATAAGTGGCCAAAACCCTTTGCCGCCAAGTGATTCCAACTCACAGCAACCCTGAAGGACAGAGTAGAGCTGCCCCAGAGGATTTCCAAGGCTTTAAATCTTTAAGGAAGCAGACTACCACATCTTCCTCCCTCGGAGCGGCTGGTGGGTTTGAACTGCTTACCTTTTCGTTAGCAGCCGAGTACTTAACCACCATACCGCTGGGGCTTCATTTATATCAGTGGCAGTAATGCTAAAAGGGGAATAGTACCCGTTAGAAGTTTTAACTCTTCATTTTGTGTGATTTGTTATCACAAGCAAGGATGTTCACAAATGGCACTGCCCTTAGGATTATTCTTACATAGTCACTCAACGGTTATGAATTTGCCATTCTTCTTATATGTGTCTTGTAATTGTAACATTGTACACAAGCATCAGGCTATGAAAGCTATGTTGATCTTATGACATTGTTATATATAAGGTGATGTATAAAGGATTTACAGTCCACATGAGCAAAGATCAAGGTGGATATCTAGAAAGTTAGGATTCAGTGCTTATGAGAAATATAGAATATTTTATCTCTACTTACTGTGGTTATGCTCTCTTTCTCAGTGTGCACACTGGGATACGTATTTACTAGGATACCTGTGTTTTCTTAGCATAATTCTATCAGGAGAAGATAGCATTGACAAATGTGTTTTAGGGGATGTCCTTGAGCTTGAGCTGCCTGTGGGAAGCTCACCCATAGGTAAGTGGTGAGATGAATAAGTCTTGAACTCAAAGGAGAGGTCTGGCTTGAAGTCAGCAGCGTATTTTGGAAGAATTGTACTTTAAGAGATGGGAATGAATGAGGAGACTGGACGAGGGAGAAAAGAGCAAAATATAGAATCCTGAGCAACACCACTGCTCAAGATGTTTTCAGCATATTTTAAGGAAGAAAACTCCAGCTGTAAATTATTACCCTTCAAATAACTTACTTTTTGTTTTCATAATTGAACAAGGAAATAGATATTGTTTGATGGGTTTTTATAATATTGCATTAGAATTCTGTATATTGAGAAATGAAGATGAATATGTGAATAAATTACAGCGTTCACCTAGACAACCTTTCCTGTAACCAGATAGGCCGGTGACATTATTCTGCTTTGACATGGGTTTCTGATGCCTTTTTCTTTGTGCTGGCATAACCTGTGCTTGATCTAATGTCTTCTGTTACCCACCTTCTCAGCCCAGCAGCAGACGCAACCAGCAAGGCGGATCTCCTTCTCCGTCAGCATCTCTCCGCTCCTCCTTAAGTCTAAAACTCTCTTTTCTCTTGGCTCTTCTTATTCCAGTGATGAGGAGCAGGAGTTGCATAGTAAGTAAGCAACTTGGGTGTCCAGTGGCTGTTCTCCAGGGTTTGGCCAGCTCTGAAAATGCTGAAGGCTTGGTACTAAGAAATTGTTTGGGGACCCTCATCCCCTTGCATGCTACCTTTTCAAAATCACTTGTCTTCCTGCTTTGCCGTGAAAATTAATTTGGATAGAGCAATTTTTGTCTTCCGTATACTACCTACACTGATGGATTCAATGACCTCCTGACCCAGGGTGCAAGATATCTTCAAAGCCACTGAGAGATGTGTTCCCACTTGATGGCCTTTATAATACTGAGTACAGATTTCTTAAAACTTGCCGTTTGACAGTTAGATTTCATTTCTCCTTGTTTAATTTTTCCATCTCATGGGACAGATATCTAGATGTCCATCTGTGGTATTAAAAAATTGACGTAATACCCTTTTCTTCTCACCTATTCAGGACATTTTTTTTAAAAAAATACCTTTCCTTGGAGACTAGACCCTACATTCTCTCCTGTTGAACTTCCGTTTTTCTTATTTTTCAGTCCTTTTGGTAAGCCACAGGTTGCTTGATAATACTAGTTTCCAAACTTTACAGGTACCAGTTACAGTAAACTTAGAAAGGAGATGAATCCCCCTCTTGGGGAAATCATTGTCTGCAGTTGTGCAAGATTTATAGACTATGCTAATATTGCTTTTTTTTTTTTTTTAACAGAAAAACCGTTTCTAAACTAAAGTTATCTGCTGAGCGGTTTTCATATCATATACCTAGTATTTTGAGTCTCTGACAATTAAGGAGCCCCTGGGTGATGCAAAATGTTAAGTGCTCAACTGCAAGCCAAAAGGTTGGCAGTTCAAATTCACCCAGAGGCACTTCAGAAGACAGGCCACAGGCTTAACTCAGCACATGTGGGGTCACCATGAGTTGGAATCAACTTGACAGCAGTTAACTACAATAGTTGATGGTTAAAACGTTCACAGGACTGAGTGTCCTGCTTCCTACCACGTGCTCAGCCCTGAGTTCCAGCACTGTTTAAATATTGCACAGGCTGGCATTTTCGCATCATTCTTAAAGGAAAGTGCCTTGTGCACAGTAACACACACACACACACACACACACCAAAAAAAAATTAAATTTGCTTCTTTATTTGTGGTAAAAATATATGTAACAAAACTTTTGCCATTTCACCATTTTTTACATGTAAAATTTGGTGACATTAATTTTGTTCATCATATTGCACAGCCATCACCATTAGTTGCTCCTGATTTTTCCATCACCCTTCATAGAAAGTCAGTGGCCCCTAAGCAGTAACCACCCCTCCTTCCTCCAGCCCCTAGTAACTATTAAAAAACCTTTGTCTCTATCTCTGCCTTTGCCTATTCTAGATATTTCATGTAAGTGAGATCATACAGTATTCAGTATTTGTCGTTTTGTGACTAACTTATTTCACTCAGCATCATGTTTTCAGGATCGATCCATGTTATAGCATGTATTAGGACTTCATTTCTCTTGCGGCCTAGTAATAGTCCATTGTGTGTATATTCCCTGTTTTGCTTATTCATTCATCTGTTGTTAATTGGCTTTTAAATGGAGATCTTATCGGCACTCAGTTCTGTTAAGAGATGTTTGGCAAGCAGACACAGGCTCCTTCACCTTATACGTCAGTTGTAAGAGGAGGGAAGTTGTGAAAATCCACTTACAACCTTGAGTATTCAGAAATCCTCAAAGCTGTTTCACCTCAAAGTATTTATAATATGCTGGGAAATACTCTGGTCAACATGGTAAATAAACCAAGGTTCCCCTAGTATTTCTTCTACCACTGATATAAAATTATAATCCCATAATAGTACTTGTTACCCAGTTAATCTGTCATAATGGAATCATAAAAGTATAAAAGCTGGAGAAATCTTTGAATCATGTGTCCACCTTTTCTCAAAATGTGTTCCTTGAAGTCAAAGATACTAATAAGAATTATGTAGGAGAAGGTGGAGGGGAAGGGAGAAGGAGGAGGCTAGTCCATGACCAACTAGGTTTAGGAAACTCTGGGTTAAGCAGATATAAGAAGCTAATGTGTACGTT
The DNA here is from genome assembly GCF_024166365.1 of Elephas maximus indicus. Classification (NCBI taxonomy): domain Eukaryota; kingdom Metazoa; phylum Chordata; class Mammalia; order Proboscidea; family Elephantidae; genus Elephas; species Elephas maximus. The sequence goes on along the minus strand of NC_064831.1, from coordinate 80,560,129 downwards.
GTGATTTTCCAAGGCAGTGTTTAAAGTGCTGTGTTTTCCAAGCTTATTAATTTAGGAAAGAAACCACAATGTGTGCGAGCCTGTGCATAACATAAGGAGCCCTGGTGGCACAGTGGTTAAATGTTCAGCAGCTAACCAAAAGGTTGTCAGTTTGAATCCACCCAGTAGCTCTGTGGGAGAAAGACCTGGCAATCAGCTTCCGTAAGATTACAGCCAGAAAACCCTATGGGGCAGTTCTGCTCTGTCCCATGGGATTGGCTATGTGTCAGGATTGTCTCAGCGGCACCAAACAGCAGCAGTATATCACATCTCATGAGACTTGTATTCCTCAGAACACACTTTGGAAAAGATTGACCATGTACATCCAATAGGTTCTAACCCACAGTCCCTGGATGTAGTATAATAGATCTGCAAGTTATTTTATGCTTTGAAAAAAGGCCTAGTTGAAATATTCTGCTCACCTGAAATAACAATGTCACAGACTAACTTAAGTAACAAATTTCTTTGCTTTTGTCTCTAATTATATCATGGAAGTAACCGTAATTGTTTCATGTTCTTAGATGCTCTAAAAACTTGACACTAGGAATTTCAGAGACATTAGTGAATTAATCACTCTTTTCGGAATCACATCTAAGGAAGTCATCGTAACTGAATGAAAAATTTTTTCAGCAGTGAAAAAGTTGGACATTGTAAGAGTCATAGATTGTCCCAGTACCCTAGCCACATACTTGTTAGGTGTTTGGTTAGTTCAAAATAAATCTACTTGGAGCCTATCCATAGTTAGGTTCTGTATTGGTTGATATTTATCTACCTTATAAATTTTATTTTCTTTTTGTTTAGATTACTAGGGTGGTAATTTTTTAGGTAATAGCTTAAAAATATGACTGTATCCTGGCGACCTGAAAGGATTTAATGTCACTTGTGTCATTGAAGGCCCATGATAGAAAGAGTTTTGAAGCCACTGCCCTAAACCAGCCTCTTGGTTTTTTGCTTAAGCAAACTAAAGCATCATGAGATTAAAATGCCGATGGTTTCACACCTGATCGACCAGAGCTGGGAACAGATCCTAGACTCTCACTCTGCTGATCTTTCTCACTCATCTGACTATTGCTTCCGCGCACATAAGTGAAATAGAAGAAAAGCCCCAAGTAGGGAAAAGAAGAAAGTGTACAAGGTGATCTTTTGAAGACTTAGTATTTAAGTTTCTATGTATTATTCCACTCCTTTGCTATTTATATATTACTTAATAATAACTGTCATTTTACATTGTTATTCAGAATCTGAAATGGTTTGGAAGTTTAGAATTTCAAATGCTGGTAATCAAGTAGTAGAACATCTTCAAATGTCTATGAAGTTTTACTCACAGTAATCTCAGGGATCCTTGAAGCCAGCCTCAAGGAAGAAGGGTATATATGATCCACATTGTATCAGGAGGTACTGAGCAACCTTGTGTATCTGGAATCATACATGGAAAATACCCCTCTATCTGATCTCCTGAAAATCGAAAACCATTTATCATTTTGTGATGGAGGGCATATTCTCTTTTAAGTCCTAAAGTAGCTCAATATTTATTAACGTGTGGTAGATCAAAACAATGGTAGTGTTCTTTGTTATGCTTTTTGCCCTGCTTTCTGACTTAACATTTTAATGACCCATTTTGGTTTATAGTCTGATCTGCATGGAGGGAGGAAGAATGCATCGGCCCAGCCATTAATTTGCTCAGCATCATCCTGGAAAGGATCTCAGAGAACATCTTTGTCTCTCTCATTTCACAGATGAGCAAATGAAATCCAGAGCTCTCACTCCAAATTAGTGACAGGGCCAAGAGCGTAAACCAGGTCTGATGTTCTTTCCTAGTCACTAATCTGTTTCCAGAAATTCTCAGGAAAATATCAGAGACAAATTAGCTAGATTTCTAATACAGAAATATACAAAAGTAGGATTAATAGAGCGTGTAGAATATGGCACATAATTTCCTGTTTTAGGTTCTTTCTGTGATGTCATCTCAGAAAGATGGCCTGTTGGAGACTGAATGTTGATACAACAGGAATAAAATAGGCTTCATGAGTGTTGAAGCATTAGAAAAAAACGTTGACTTTAGATTTGTTCTGTTTACTGAATCCCAGATTAAACTTCTTAATTTTATTTTTGTGGGAAATTCACTCCTTATTGCTCATATTTCCATTTCTGACTCATGGTTTCTAGTTAATTTCTCTTCCTTCCGAACACTTAGAAGAAGGAGACACCATGCGCTGATTTTCAGCGCACTAGTTCCACTTTAGTTGTGTCATCATAAACATTCTGTCTACCGTGGTAAAATGCTTTCGTTCTAACTTTATCTTTTCCTTTTTTGTTTTCTAAGATTCACGACTGTTCCACAACACCAGCGCTAATCTGGCTGAAAGGTACTATGCATTTGTTTTGTTGTTCCTTTCCCAAAATGAAATGAAAGAAACCCAAAATATCTATGGCATTTAACTTAAGTAAGCCAAGTTCATTGAGCTAATTTGGTTCTTCCTTGAGTAATAAATTTGGGATAGTGATTAAAAATGGTTTTGTATTGAAGGCTGTATCTTTTTGTTGTTGTTTTTTACATTTTTTTTTAAATTTTGTTCTTGATAACATACACAGCAAAACATACATCAGTTCAGTCGCTTCTTCACGTACAATTCAGTGACATTGGTTACATTATTGGAGTTGTCAACCATTCTTACCCTCCTTTTCTGAGTTGTTTCTCCCCCATTAACATAAACTCACTGCCCCCTAAGTTTCCTGTCTAATCTTTTGAGTCGTTGTTGTTACTTTGATGCCATATGATGATGATGTTAGGTGCAGTCAAGTCAGTTCCGACTGATAGCAACCCTGTGTACAACAGAACAAAACACTGCCTGGTTCACAATCGTTATGCTTCAGTTCCTTATTGCAGCCACCACTGTGTCAATCCTCAGAGCAGACATTTTTCCTAGTTAAGCTAAACTATTGTTTAGTTTTAAGAAGACTTCATGGGATATTTTTGGTTTAAGGTTTAAAGGTTCTCTCAGGGCATTAGTTTCAGGAGTTCATCCAGGCCCTATGGCCCCAGACTTTTTGACATTTGAATTTCTGTCCTTTATTTTCCCCTTTTTGATCAGGATTCTTCTATAGACTGCAATCAAAATGTTCAGTAATGGTAGCCAGGGACCATCCAGTTCTTCTGGTTTCATGGTAGTTGTTCATAGAGGTCATATGAAGGTTGTATCTTAATATCTCAATTAATTGGCCACTTTTATTTTTTGTACTACACTAATGATAAAGATTATTGTTTGCATTTATTCATATGAGAGCACATTTATATATGACTTCATGAACTTAGGCACTCTTTGCTTGTGGACATTTTTAACTCCTAAGTCTGGCAACATTTTGTTTCTTTATGAGTAATAAGTTCGTGTGGTACTGCTACCATAGTCATTTTATGCTTTAAAACTATTTTCTTCTCTGTATGTGGATATGATACACAGCTCTGCTGAAGTGCGTGAATTGGTTCTTACTTGACAGCAGGCAAAAGATTTCTGTTCTGACTTGTTTAGTTTATATTTCTCTTTTCGTGCTTATGAGATTAAATATTTTAACAACAGCATAACTGGGATTCTGATTGTTGCCCTGCAGTTTTTAAAGTTTTGCTCCTTTTCACAAAGGTATCAGTGTGGCTCAGCAATCCAGTACTCTTAATTGAGTACTTCTCTCTGCACTTTTTTATTCTTTCTCCTTTCTAGAGCAGTGCCTTTCACACCATTTTCCCTGTTTCTTAGCAACAGACTCCTCTGTTTTGTAAACAGCTTTTTACGTGGCCTCCCTTCTGTAAGAAGGCTTTACGTTTTGAAGAAGAGCCTTATGAATGGGCTTCTGCCGCCTTCTCACTGCTGTCCAGTGGAAAGCTAGTTCTAAAATAACTTTTCTGAGACATCTGAGAAAAACAGTATAAATAGATTCCTTTTCTGTATAATGGATTATTTACTCAAGTGCCTTTGCCCAGCATTCTTTGAAGAAATCAACCCCCATGAATTTCCTAAGGTCAAAACATGTCCATTTTGGGTGGACTTAGATTTTATGTAGGCGTCCTGAACAAATACATCACTAAGTTTGGACCTTTTTAAAACTCACAGAGTGGATCTTTCTATACTCTGCGTCAGTTCTACCTGCCATTCAGTATGTTGTTGTTAGTTGCCCTCAAATCTGCTCCAACTCACGGCAGAACATTCCGTCCTAAAATTGTGCATGGCTACACTGACCAGTTCGCAGCATTGATTGTCCAGTATGCCAGAAGAACAAAATGATGTGTCATCTCTGCTGTAAGGAACTTGGCTCTGCAGTTAGTCAGTCATATAGATTCCTTGGTTTACAACCTTTATTAACAGTTCCGTATCATCCATCATATATATGGCTTTCCTTTCTAGCACCTATTTGATGCAGAGAAGTTTCTAAATTGACTGCTATTTTAAAATAAGAAATTTCAGATGAAATAATTAATAATTAACAGCCTGTATATTTAACATCAGGTCACTGGAATTGGCTGGTGTAAGAAAACAGCCGTTTTTTGGCAGCAGAGGGCAGTATGTATAAAACCATCTAGTAGCCTTCATCTACCTTCTTATTCCTGGTTGCCGTTTTCATGTGAATATATAAGTTGGCTATGACCTGTCAATAAAGTAATATATGACAATAACAGTTACAAAGAATTACATATAAGGTATTTTCAGGGTTTTTCTTAATTGACTTCTGTAGTCCTTAAAAAAAATAAGTCTTCTTGTTTTTATTTAGTATAACAGAAGAGAACTATGATATCCCGCCACAAAGCCCTTCCAAGAAAGATTTTGAAGGAAAGAGTGGAACAAAAGTCAGCCGCACATTCAGCTACATCAAGAATAAAATGTCCAGCAGTAAGAAGAACAAAGTGAGTATCATCCTAGGCACTCCTCATCTGACCTCCCCCCCTCAGTCGGTCATCAGTAGGCTCCTGTCACAGGCTGCACACAGCCTACAACTAATTAGGTGTGGGACATGGGTGGAAATCAGTGCAGAAATAGCCTCATAGTTGAAGAACAGTAAGAAAAACAGCAACAAGAGGTACTACCATTGTTGAGTTTTTACCATGTTAGCAGCTTTTAACATACAATCTTAATCCTTGCCACAACCTGGTGAGTTAGATGTTACCTCCCTTTTATGGGAGTGAGGTGCCTTATCTGAGTATATGCTCCTATGGTGGAGCAGAGGCTCAAACCCAGGTCTCTTTGACTTCAGATCCCGTAATCTGAACTATGATCCTTAAAGGAATAAATCAGGTTTAAAATGCAACTACAACCCCACAACAACGCAGTGCCCTCGAGTCGATTCCGACTTATAGCGACCCTATAGGACGGAGTAGAACTGCTCCATAGAGTTTCCAAGGAGCGCCTGGCGGATTCGAACTGCCGACCTTTTGGTTATCAGCCCAACTAGAAGGTTTTATTCCTAGGTCAGGGGACTGAAAATATTTTGAGTGTAGAGGGAAGAAAGATTATCTCACAGAAAATTACAAGAACTTTTGAAACTAATTTAATATGAATTGTTCAATCTATTCCTAACCAAGAACATGTTGTACCGTATCTTCTTTGGCACTTAAGAGATTAAGCTAAAATAATTAACATTTTTATCTAGTTATTACTTTATTACCTACTAATTATAAGAATTTTCAAAATATAAAAATCATCTCTAATAACCCCACTTAGAAATAACTACTCTTAATTTGGTTTATTCACTCCTAATCTTTTTTTCCCAATGTATTTTTAAAAGAAACAAAGAAAAGGATTTAATTTGCTTATGCTAATTCCCATTGCTAAACCAAAACTGTTTCAATTTCAAATCAGTGGGGGATTTTGCCTCCCACTTTCCCTACATTCCATTCATCCCTCCACAGTCAAAATAAAGAAATAAGTAAATGAAAATTGGAGATCAGTGAAAGAGTTCCTGCAAGGAATCACTATGTATGCATATATATGAAACCCTGGTGGTGTAGTGGTTAAGAGCTACGGCTGCTAACCAAAAGGTCAGCAGTTCAAATTCACCACGCACTTCTTGGAGACTCTATGGGACAGTTCTACTCTGTCCCGTAGGGTTACTATGAGTCAGAATCGACTCAGCGGCAACAAGTCTGGTGTCTATATATAGATATAGATGCACACCATACACATAGTTAGAAATCACTCAGAAGCTTTTGCACAAAACCTGCACTAGAATTGTGTTTTCCCTCCATTTCTCCTGCCCATTTTTGGCCTCTGACGCACCAACTGGAGAGCAAGTGGTCAGGAAAAGATGCAGAGTCGCAGAAGTCAGTTGTAGAATAATCACATATTTAAGTATTAATCTCATAATTAACCTTGTTTTACAGCTGCAAATCTAAGGTCAGAGAAGCCAGAATGCTTACTGGTATTCTGCATATTGGCAGCAAGTCGTAAAATAATACCTTATCTATTTGAGTTAACTCTAATGGCATAGACACTGGTTGGCATCAGCAGTATGCCAGGGTCGTTATAAATTAGCCAAGTATTACTGAATTACGTCTATAGTCATGGCACTCTGCAGGGGTTAAGAATCACCTGAAGAAACTAAAATTCATAGTCTTTACCTTGAAACATTTTATGATCAAATTTAGTTGATTTTTAAAAAATTGTCATTTTTTTATTTTGGCTCTACACTACAGAATCTTCAAATAAACCTTTAATTGGAAATGGATAAAATAAGGTCAGATCCCCTTTCCATCCCATCCCACAATGACATTGACTTTTAGGGCAGAGCAATGAGTACACCACTGATCTCGTTGATCAGGTGAGACAAACAAACATGAAAAAACAGTATAAGTCTGAATGTAGGAACTGGACCTGACCTTGAAGTCTCATCCAGCCTCCTTATTTTATCAGCTAAAACACAGGCAGTATGCTTCAGGTCACATAACTAGATAAAAATGAAGGGAGAACCTGGTTTATCTTCTGGCAAGTGTAGTTATTTGTTGTTGTCGATTCCAACTCATGGTAACCCTATAGGACAGAGTAGAACTACCCCACAGGGCTTCCAAGGCTGTAAATCTTTACAGAAGCAGCCTGCTACATATTTCTCCCGCAGAGTGGCTGGTGGGTTGAAACCACTGACCTTTCAGTTAGCAGCCAAGTGCTCAATCATTGAACCACCAGGGCTCCTTTCTGGCAAGTAGTACTCTGCATTGCATGCTTACTCTTAAGCAAAATATATTGCTAAACAGTATCTTTTTCTTTTCTTTTTTTTAACTTTGTTAATGACCTCAAATGACTAAAGTTTGCTAGTGAGGGAATGAGGAGAAAGGACATGAGAGAAGAAGGTAATCTGTGTTGGAGTGAAGCCTGTCATCACTGCAGAAACTATTGAAGTGTCAGTTGACCTCTTGCCTCTGATCGTCTTTTTCAAATTGACAACACTGTTTTGCAATTGAGACTGGTTCCTCTTTCAGACTTGGCTTCAAGATTTGATCCTTGGGGGCTGCGCTGTTTTAAGCAATGGAGGAAGTCTCAAGAAAACTAAAAATCAAAAATGGTAGTAACCCTGGATTACAACCCCTTTCTCATTATCGGTTCTTTAAAGTACCCTGATGGCCAAGTGTGTTGAGAAGTATGAGAGTCACCTTTCACAACTGTATAACTAAATAAGATTGTTTTAGAGTTCCTATAGTGAATTCCTATATTTTTTGTGTTAAGTTATATTAAATACCCTGCCTTTATATATCATCCCCTCACAATAGGGCTTTTCTATACAGAAGTGTTTTATTTTCTAAATGATAACACAAAAATAAATGAATTTTTCTTAGCCATGATGATACTGTTTTTTAATTATTGAATAATTGAGTTATGTTGCCTCTCTGTAATGTTAAAAACTTGAAAGTGCTAACTGAGATGTCAACACTGATTGTCTATGAAAATTATATATTTTCACTTTTAATTTTTTAAAATAGGTATTACTTGATGTATCCAATCTGCCTGTTCTGATAGTTATCATACAACTGAACCGTTCCTACTTCTTTTAAAAGAAAAATTTAAGCATTTACTGAATATTAAAATGCCACCTGTAGTTCTTGGTAGTCTCCAATGGTCATTTGGAAATTCCTGTTTTCTGTATAATTAAGCATAATATATATATATGTTTATATAAAAATGGCTTATAGCTATTAACCTGATACAGTCAATATGTTAAGTTGTGATTGTAAACAATTCTTAAATAATGCTCAGAGGAGCCAAAAATCAGCAACTAGGTTGCAAGCTATTCATATTCCTGGGCAGGATATTTTGCCTGTAGCACTGGGTTGCATATATATTATTTGAAAATTTGAGTTACTGTCTCCTCCACAAATTATTTTGAGAATTATCAACAACTGGCATAAGTTACTAGGTAAATATATTGAAATTTTTTTGAAAAGAGGAAAAAAGTCTAAACAGGAAGTACAACAGGAAGATAGGCAGTTTCTGCTTTTGTCTTTTAGTATCTCTAAGAGATAGTGCTGTTTCCTGCTAAGTAACTTGGCTTATTACAGAATATTTAAACACTGTAATGCATCATAAACCAAAAACCAAACCAAACCCGTTGCTGTCGAGTCGATTCCAGTTCATAGTGACCTATAGGACAGAGTAGAACTGCCCCATAGTTTCCAAGGAGTGCCTGGTGGATTTGAACTGCCAACCTTTCGGTTAGCAGACATAGCTCTTAACCACTACGTCACCAGGGTTTCCGTAATGCATCATAGTTGCATT